>NW_024871020.1:192500-1392500 GCF_019054845.1 Dipodomys spectabilis | reverse complement strand
GGCTGAAAGGAAGAAGTGTTTTACACCAAACCTCAGCTGTGTCTGACTCTCTCACACCAAACACACACACAAACACACACACACACACACACACACACACACACACACACACACACACACACACACACACACTCACACACCCCTAGTGAGAGACCTTAGCCAAAGTATAGCCATTCTGGACTTTGCCCATTTTGAAGGTCTATACTGAAAGTATCCATTGTGAAGGCATTTACTGAAAGTACCTATTGCAAAAACTTTTACCGAATGTTAGTACTCAGTTTCCTGGAAAAACCATGAAATGTCCCAATAACCTTCTTCCCGTAACTATTCTAGCAATAGCCATCAGAGGATGACAGGAAGGTACCTAAAGCTACAGATGTTTCTTAAGATTCCATAGTTAACATAATTTGCTTCTTACTGCTAAGCCTGCACATGTTAGCCAATAAGATTGTTACAATATTATCTCATTAAATGTCAACCAATCATGTAACTGACAAGCTATGAACCAACTTACCTCAGCCCTATGCCCTATAAAAACCCTGTTAACTGAAGGTTTGGAGGTCGCAACTCTGACCCACTGCGATGCTGACAATTTTGAGTCCAGGCTCGAGCTTGCAATAAATGACCTTCGTGTGCTCACATCAGAAATGGCTCCTTGGTGGTCTTTGGGGATCATTATCTCAGCACAAGACTAGTGTACACAGAGAACCCCAAGGGCAGCTGTATCTGGGGCAATGAAGTTTTTCCCTCTTCCAAACTGAAATTGTGGTACCCTTTGCCTGGAGGATGACACCCTATGAGCCCTGCATGCATGGTGAACCAGACGTGGGAAGCCCCGTAAGCATCTCCGGGATGGCCTCTTAGAGGCTGGAGAACTTTACTCTTATAGTTGGAAATGGCACGAGACAGGAGGAAAGTGGGAATCCAGAAGATAGGAGGGGCACAGGAGTAAATGTGCCTATCCGTGGAGACACCTTGACCATGCTAAGGAATTTCCCAGCCCACACATAACAGCCACCATGCAAGTCCCCAGAGGCCACTTGTCTGGGGGGGCAGTCCCTGGTCCTGATCCAGAGCCAGAACTTCCCCAGTGGTCCTGTGCCTGGCTAGGGTGGAGCAGTACCCACCAGCCTTTCTTCCTCTGCCCTGCTCCACATAACCTCCCAGCAGCTGCCCGGTCCCCAGCACTCATGGCAGGCCAGCTCTGTGGGGTAACCTGAGGCTGTGCCTGCAATTCCTGGTACCTGCTTCAAGGCAAGAGTGAGGCCTAGTGCACAGCAGAGCAGGCCCTCACTCACATCAAGGGCCTCCAGAGAGGCATGACCACCACTGGCTCAGCACTACTGCCCTCCTCACCCCCAGAGTTTACCTACAAGTCCCTGCCTTTTTTCTTGAAATTCTTCAACCACTGGTTGTCTCATTTCTCATTGTCTGTTTGGGTGGGATTTGAGACTCCTTCCTCTCCTCACCCAGCCATGAGGCCCCAGGGGCCAAACTCTGCACCTCACAGACACTCCCCAGAACCCAGCTGCATTTGGGGCTGCTGCTTCCTGAGCCATTGGCCTACTGCCTCCTTCCTCCCTTCATCAGCCTCTGCCAGGGCCTCCCGTACTCTCCCTACTACCCCCATCCCCAACCCCAGCTCGGCCTCCCCCGAGGCCTCCCCTCCTCTCCACACAGCTCCCAGTGCCAACCCAAGCAAGGCTACTGCTCTGGGGAAGACAACTGTGGACCTGGCCCAGCAGAATCAAAGGTTCCACAATGAGCAGCAGGCTTACAAATTGAGGCAGCATAGGTCACTGAGAAGTGTTTTTCACTTCACTTACACAAGTATTAGTTGTATTAATTTGGTATTCAATTTTGGATTTTGTAACCTCTTATTAAGCCTTTGAAGAATAGCTGGTAGAAATATAGTTCCAAAATTCAGATTGTCTCTTGTTTAATTCTTTTGAGATTCAAAGATGTTTAAGTAGTTATAACCATCATGAACTCTCATTTCTATAGCAGAGTCTATTCAGAAAATACTTGCTTATGCATCTGTTATCAATTACTTACAAGACTTGAAACTTTTAAAGTTTCAAATATTACAGGAAGACCTTTGATTCATGTTGAATGGAAGTAATTAGGTTGAGCTGTTGCATACTTTCTTGTGTATTCGTGTGTGTTTGTGTGTGTGTGTATGTGTGTGAGTGTGCATCTGTGTGTAGGGGGGTATATGTGTATCATTGAAATCATGGATAAGGATGTTGAGCCCTGGTCTGTACTTGTTTCCTTTTTCTGAGATATACATTATGGCGTTTCTTTGTTGGTGCTATGCTCTGATTGCTTGCCTTTGCCTGATGTGCACATTCCAGCTCAATTTTTCAATTAAAGCTTCTTTTTTTTATAATTCAGCATAAAGGGCTCTGATAGTGTTTTTAGTCTGCCATCTAAGATCTTCTTTTCCTCTTCAAAAATTAACATTCAATATAAATTTTACCTCCTGACTGATTTTCCCATTAATTTGGATTTTGAAATAAGGATTATAAAGGATTATATGTCCTTTAATCTCTGTATTTATGAAGAAAACTCATTTTGAATTCTCTGTTTAGTGTAATAACACCTGGACAGTTTTGTTAGCACCAAGACCTTAAAATTACTTTTGTAGTTTTAGTTTAAAATACCTCCTCCATGTTTACAGCATGGGGAGACAAACAATTCCTAGTAACAATGATAACAGTTTTATTCATTAAAATATCAGATAATTCATAAATTTTGATTATGTCTAGTGGCAAATGAATACATTTGCTCAATAGATTTGTTTGATAGACCCTTGCACAAAAATATCACTTATGGGGGCTGAGAAGGTGGATCAGTGGTAGACAGATTATCTTGAATGCACGAGACCCTAGGTTTGATTCCACAGCACCACCTAAGCAGAAAAAGCTAGAAGAGGTACTTAGGCTCAAGTGGTAGAGTACTAGTTTTGAGCTGAAGAGCTAAAGGACAACGACATTTCACCATCATCAGCAAATTAAATAAATAAAACTCATACTCAAGCACATTAATTTCAGTATATTTGATGTCAGTATAACTTGTAGAGGAGATGGGGAAAAACAAGTCGTTTAAGGATTCAGGTGGACCTGTTGCAACAATGAGAAGTACAAATTGCCATGTCAAAAACGAGCTTTACAATGTCATTGGGGGAGAGGGGGGAAGGATTGGGTGGGGGGAGGGGGGAGGCTGGGAAGGGAGGTGAAGGGTAAACAAAGGAGGAGGCTGCAATGCTTGGTAAGAAATGTATGCATTATCCTGCCCATGTAATTGTAACCCCTCTGTACAGTATGTTCACAAATAAAATAAAATAAAAAGATAACAATTTTGTAAGTCAGGTAATGAGTTCATTTCTTGTTTGACAATCCCATCCCTCCTGTCCCTGTCCACAGTGGTATAGCTCGTTGTGAACACAGTATCTACAGTGTACAAGTACTGCATTTGTTTGCCTGTTCTCCTTGAATATCTCTGGCTCCTTCAATGCCATAAATGGATAAACTAGAACAGAAAAATCCCTCTTGTTTCCAATTCCTGGAATACATTTCAATATAAGCATCAGTAGTTTTATAAGCGTGTCAGGCTTTGTACACACATCCCAAACACGTATACTTTCTACACCCAGTCATAACTCCCACCTGATTCTAAGGTCCACACAGTAATTCGTTTCACTTTCCACACAGGAAGAACTGAGATTCAGAAAGATTATATAAGTCACTGAAATACTGGGCTGAACATAGTGGCTCACTCTTATACACTATCTACTCCAGAGAGTAAGATCTGAAGATCATAGTTTGAAACCAACCCAGGTTGACATATCCATTACATGTTTATCTCCATTTAACCAGAAGAAAGAGAGAATTGTGTGTTTAACATGGTAGAGCTAGAATGCCATCAGACTTGAATGGGAAACCTAAAGAATATTGACAAAATGATGGGTTTTAAGAACTAATGCTGTCCCATACATAATCTCAGACACCACACACACACACACACACACACACACACACACACACACACACACACACACACCACAATCACACTCCTTAAAACAGATGTTAGTACTGAAATCCAAATAGATTTTTTTAATTTTATAAGTTTTATTTTTTGCTTTAGTGAGGTTTGACTTGATAGTTTCTACTGATGAGCCACAACTTAGAACTTTGTTATAATTATATCCATATCTGTATTCAGAGGAACATTCTCCTAGTTAAGTCTTCCCACTTTTTCAGCAATGATAAGTTTTCTCTTGTTGGTCCAGTTTCTTTTTGGGATCTCAATCTCTTAGACTTTTCTGTCTTGCATGGTCTGTAAGCTCATTGATGCAGTAGAACTCAGCCATCCTAATAACCTGGACAGAACCTGTCATGGGAAAAGTGTCCTAAGCTCACCATTCAGTGGAGGTTGTTAGTATGCACCAATAATAATGTTCTCTTCAGAATCGGTAACTTGTTAGGTCCAGGAATTCAGGGAAAGCACTCACTGTGTGCTATTTCATGTTTTTTTTTTAATTTAATGGCAGCTTCCACCTATTGTCTACTTTAAGCATTGTGTGAAGAGAAGGATTGCCCCAAAGAGACATAAGCACTTTATTAACTGTTGCTGTCAAACATAGAAGGAGAGAAAGAAGTTCTGAAGGAAGCATAGAGCCTAGAAACTGATTTTGTAGAAACTCAAACTGCCTTTTATCTTACCTTCAAAATAGAAAGTCAGAGACTGCAGTTACTTGTATGCTCCATTTCTATTCCTGAGCAGGGGGATCCCTTCCCCTTTGCCCTTCTGACAATTTACATCAGGGGCAAGTGGGAAGATGTAACAAGAACACTTAGAGTTTGGGTCTGGGATTAAAAACTCCTTTTTGTGATCATAAACATTCCACCACCTCCTGAATTGGATCTGAGGGGCAGAAAGAAATAAGGTTAGAAATTCAGAAACTTATAATTACTTCTAAGTTTGCTATCTAAACTCATCCATTCCCACCCCTCAGAATCCTATTTCCCAACTGTATAGACACCCTTACACTCTGTTCTCCTGGAGCACTTGAGTGTGGGGCATCACCTCCTTCTTATGTGTACTGCTTTACAAATGGAGATTTTCTCCTAGGCTCAAAATGATTTCATTGATTGGGACATTGTTCAATATGCTAAACAGAGAGTTACCTGGAAGGAAGGTCCTAGAAGGCAAAACATCTACTAGGACAATGGAAACCCATGGTTTGGCCTGCTTAATGTTTTAACTTGTGCACTGAACTAACAGGAGAAGATGACACACTAAGAAATCTGCCAATTATGCCAAATAAAGAGATATGATGAAGGTCAGAGAAAGGACATAAAGACATTTATTTCATCTTGGTCATGACAAGACAACATCTTACCATACCTTCAAAATACTAATCCATACTCACCTACTTTTTTATTCACCCATGTCATTAGGTCTGAGTTGTATGTAGGAGTCCTCAGGGCCTTCACAACAGGAAGATCTCGGGGAGAGATTAACACTGGTCTGCCATTTTGAGCATAAAATAACCAGTTTGATGAAAGCTCTTTGTAATATCCTACAAATATGTGCATTTATCCTACTACACTTGGTAAGTATCCCCTCAATAAATTATCTTTGGTTTTGTCACTTGTTGACATAGCAGCTGTCTGGTAGCTCCATTGTGAATTCACTTTATGCTGTGAACCAGAAATGGAGGAGAGACTGATCAGAACACATTTGCATCTTTCTCAATGAGCAGTGAATGGCAGCGGAGTATTTAAGAAACTCCCCATGTTATCAGTTAGCTAGTACCATCTTGGATTCCAGCTCAAATCTTGATAAACAGATACAGAAGTTAGCTTGTTGTACCATATTGACAGCTAGAGAGGTAGATGAGAAAGTGGAAGGGTTTGGTGTGAAAGCCACAGGTTGATATGAAGCACAATTCAAAAGATGTGGAGATGAAGTGAGCTAACTGGAGGGAAATGGAGAGGCAGCTGAAACAGAAGAGCACCTAGAGAGAGAAGATAGAGCAAGTTTGATGCCACCTAGACATCAAAGTATTCCATCTGAGGTACAACAAACTGGTTGTGCAGAGCCACAAAGAGTAGTTGGAAGAACATCAGCAAGTGCTCTTGCCCATTTCTAGGGAGCTCCCAAATTGCCATGGTAAGAATTGGTAGCTTTTCAGAGCACTGCTGCTGAGCACATCTCAGATCCCTTGCTACCATTATAATTGACACTTGAGAGGAGCAGCAAGAGTTGTATGCGGTGATTGCAGCTCACTATGTGGAGCCTGTTCTGTAGCATTGTGGAGTGTGGTCTCTCAGGATGCTTAGAGCAAAGATCCAATAGCTGATGTCAAAGAATGCAATCTACTTGGAGTAGACATTTATATATGGCACGTGCCTGAACACAAGCTGATAATGAGCTGCTAGAGGTAGTTTCCCTAAAGATCTAACAGCCAAAACTGGACAGGAAAACCCAGAGTTCTACACCACATCAGGCCACCATGCCAATTGCTTCTACCATAGTACTGGCTATCCAGTTTACAAACCCATGACCTTGTTACCCTGATTGTGCCCCACAATCCTTCACAACTTTTACTCTTTCACTTTGTCTATGCTTACTTGTCCCTGCTAAACAGTTCTGGATATCTGTGTTAGCTACCCCAACCCCTGCAAAGCTGTTGCTGCTAACCAATTTCCTAACACTGGAATATAGCAATTACAGTCACAATTAACCTTTACCTGATATCCTAGTCTCTACTACTCTTTTCTGCTACCCATAATTCATAACACCATGGTTCCAGCCACCTGAACCCTGACACCCCTGTCTCACCGGTCTCTGATACCCCATTCCCAAACAAAGTAAAGGAATAGTGGGCACAGAGAGTTGACTTGGATACTCCTCTTGCAGGCATATTGGGACAAGTTATTCCTCAGGTTTTTAACGTGAGGGACTAACTGGTGGTGGAAAGAAAACAGCTTACTCAAAGTTGACAAAAATCCAAGGACATGACAAAACTTATTGCTAGGAAAAGAAGGCCCTGCAGTGAAAGTTAATGAGAAAGAAAATTTTACAAATAGCATTGGGAACGATGCAAAAGGTTGAGCTTACTCTCTTCTACTAGTAGTCTGAATTATTTTATGACATATGATATGTAACTACATTGCATTTTAAAAATTATATGAAGATGCACATTTATGTGGTATTTATATTAATTGATGGACTAGTTGAATAGGATCACGTTAATGATATTCAATAGTTTATGCTCTATGATATGCCCATGGGTCTGCCTTTGGCAATATGTATTGAGCTATCTAACAACAAATGGAATTTCATTGTCAAATACTACACGGAGATTATTCGTGCTAGTACCAAAATGAAAGCGGGAACAAGAAAACTGAATAAAGCTACAAGTTTGAAGGGAGGGGGGTCACTGGTAAGGGCTACGATAAAAGAGAAATTCTTCACCATGGAATCTTGGAAGAATAGAATGTGTTTTATTGAATTACTAGCTTTTAAAACATTCTTAGAAAGCAAAACATTGTTTTTATTCTTGATATTTGGAACCTCTTTAATGAATAGTTTAACAAAAAATTATCAAAACGACTTTGAAAATTCAATGATGTGAATTATCAGATTAACATTATACTCAAAATTGCCTTGAGAGGCAGGCAGGCTGCATTCCTTTTCTAATAAATTAATGGAATAAGCTTCCTTTTGAATGGTTGGACAATCCCTGACACTTGTTCCAAAACAAAAAATATACTGTAGAGAAAAAAAAGAGTAGTTCCGGGAAGATGGCAGAGGAGAACCTGGAGGCTAAACAAGCTCTCACCTAGAAAGCAGTTTTAGTGTTCCAGTGAACAGTCCTAGGTGGGAGAATTACACCAAGTGTGCGATCCCAGTACAGAGAGTTTTGCCCAAAAGGGAAAATCCAGGAAAGGAAACAGATCTGAGCAATTGTCGGTAGCTGTGGCTGTGGTGACAGCAGCAGTAGCAGTGGCTGTTTCTGCCATACCTACAACACAGAGAGTCCTGGACAAATGTGCCAGACACAGCAAGTGATCGGATTCTACCCAAAACCAGCAAGAATTGACAAGGAGCAGGTATCTTTATCCTGCAGATCACAGACCAGAGACGACTCAAGAACCAATACACTGGCATGAGTAGAGCCCTGACATAATAACACCTTCTCAGGGAGCAGAGGAGGCAAGGTCACCCCTCTCCCTCCTTCTCCCCACTGTGCCACTATCTGAGATCTCCATCTTTGATACTGGCAAAGGCTCAGAATATAGCTCCAACCCTGGCCTTGGAGGAAAACAAGAGTCATTTAGCAGGTCACAGGAACCTGACCTGACCTGCCAGGCTCAGCTCCACCCAGGAGAAAGTCACCCAGCCCAGGCAGTGAAAACTCTGCCCCCAGAGGAATGTCTTTCTTCACTGGGTAAACAGAGCCAGAGGGTTCTCCTCCCTATAGCAGCCTAGATAATCAATTGAAATTCAGTAAACATAAACCCTGAGAATTACTCCATGCTGGGCTCTGTGAGTGTCTCAGAAGGTAGCCCCTCAGGGAAAAGCTATGGTTTGCTGAAAGGCCTCAACTCTACCCAGAACCTAGGCTCATCACAGCATCTCCAAACAAGAGGAAACAGCCAACTCCCTCTTTTGTAAGAAACAAAGCAGATCTCCCTCCCACTGAACTAGCCTGGGAGGAGGGTCACAAAATTCTGGGTAAAGCAGACCATTTTTCTGCCTGCCCAAACAAACTAACTTAAGAAACCAATCAAGCCACAGGAAAACCAAATACCACAAGTAGACCAGAGACTCCACCAAGAGACTAGTTATAGACACAAGGGAGATACAGGATCTTCCCATTCAACACCCCCCCCCCCCCCGCCAAATAACCCTTTCTTTGTACCTTTTTATTAACTTGTAATTTTTTAAAAAATTGTTTTCTATTAATATTTTATTCCTCTTATAATTTTTATTTTAGGTGTATATGTATGTGCACTTTGTATTTTTATTTTATCTCTACTGAACTTTTGATCCTTTTCCTTTCTTTCTTTCTTTCTCATTCTTTTCACTTTTTCTTCTCTTCATTCTCTTTTGGGTGACTTAATTGCTGTTCTGCTCATCTTCAGACATACCCTTCATTGATTATTAGACCTTATTCCACATTGTTTACACACTTAATCCAGAAATTTATTACTTATTTCAAAAACTCTTAGGCTTAAATTCCTTAATAACCATATTATCTCATAATACCTATATAATATTATAATTATTTTTTATTTTTATTTTTATTATAAGTATTTTTAGTTCTTCATATCTCCTTTCTACTCCTCCTCTCCTCTCATCCTTTTCCCATTCTTCACTCAATATTACTTCTTTAAACTTGAATAATTTTTGTGTTTCACTTTTTAAATTTAAATTTTGGTTTTTCCATTTTTTCCTGCCTCTTTTATTTTCTCTTCTCTTTCTCCTATCATTCTGTTCAATCCATTTTCCCCTTTGAGATTAAGACTTGGCTAATTTCACTCTCCGTTTCCCTATCCACATCTCTCTAATCCTATTTTTCCCCTTTTCTCCCTAAAACTAATCATTTCTGGTTTGTCAAATTCTACTTTGCTGTTCTTAGCCCATTAATAAATTGTTGTTTTATGTTGAATAGATTGTATCTGTTGAAATAGATTGTATCTGTCGACTTTTGACTGTGCAACTACAGGACTTTGGTTGATGCTTGCCTTAAAATACTAGCAAAAAACTGGTGTTACTTTCATATCAAATAGAGCCATTCATGGAATCTATTAAAAGACAGCTGAAAAAAGTCAGGGAGACCCGAAAGGGAATGTTGAATGGAGTCCAACAGAAGGAATTAGAGTCCAAGGAAACCATAACCAATCAACTAAGTCCTGTGAGAATAAACATTGAACACGAAATTAAGGAAGTAAACAAATTCATACAAGATCTAAAACAAAGCTCCAACAAAGAATTTGAAGCCATCAAAGCTGACCAATTAGAAGGAAAAGAAATAAAAAAAAGTAGAAATTCTTGACAGTAGGTTAGACCATGCACAAGTCTGAAACTCGGGGATTGAAGACAGCCTATATATTATAGAGGAAGAACATACAACTATATAAGACAAATCCAAGACATATGATAGATCTATTCAACATTTGGAAGACACAAACAGAAAGCCTAATCTGAGGATAATAGGTGTAGAGGAGCTCATGGAAACAGAAGGTCTAGGAAATTTGTTTCACAGGACCCTAGCAGAAAGCTTCACAAACATGCAAAAAGATAGGCCTATTCAGATACAAGAAGCTTTTAGAACCCCAAATAGACCAGACCATAACAAGACATCACAACTACACATTATAATATCCACAGGATCAATTCAGACCAAGGAAAAGATCCTTAAAGTTGTCAAGGAGAAAAGATCAATCACCTATAAGGGAAACCAATTAGAATCACCTCAGACTTCTCAGCAGAGACAATTAAAGCAAGAAGAGCCTGGAATGATGTAGGCCATGCCCTAAAGACAAACAACTATCAACCAAGAATACTGTACCCAGCTATACTCTCCTTCATAACTGAAGGACAAATAAAAATTTTCCATACCAAAGAAAAAGTGAAACAATATATCTCTACCAAACCAGCCCTACAAAAGTTACTTAAAGATGTCCTACACAGAGAAAACCAACAGGAACATAATAAAGGCTAAGAAACTGCACCCAAATTGAGAATCCAAGAACCGTAGGAAGAACCCAGTTGGAGCAGCCCCCAAGAAGGTGCATAAAATGGCAGGAACTCCCAAATATCTCTCAGTACTATCTCCCAACATTAACAAACTTAACAATACACTTAAGCAACATAAACTGTCTAGTTGGATTTTTAAAAAAAGATCCTTCTGTCTGCTGCATTCAGGAGTCACAACTTGCTCATAAAAAGGAACACATGTTGAAAGTGAAAGGCTGGACAAAATCTAACAAGCAAACAGCCTCATAAAGAGGAAGAAGTTGCAATCCTAATATTAGATAAAATACATTTCATATTAAAATTAGTGAGAAGAGATAAAGAAGGTTGCTATATACTAATTAAGGGATCTCTCCTTCAGGAGGATATTACAATTCTAACTATTTATTTCCCATAAGAGCACCCAAAATTATCCAAGAAACTTGACTTTTTCTCACATCTCCCATAGATTCAAAGATATTAATTGTTGGGGACTTTAAAACACACTCTCCCCACTAGATATATCAACTCGGCAAAAAATTAACAGAGAAACCATGGATATAAAAAAACTGTATAGATCACCTAGATTTAACAGACATCTACCGAATATTTCACCCAGCAGCATCAGAATACACGTTTTCTCAGCAGCCCAGGTAACTTTTTCCAAAATAGACCACATTTACGTCACAAAGCAAACTTGTCCAAATCCAAAATCATTGAAGTTATACCTTGCATTCTCTCAGACCACAAGGGAATAAAATTAGAACTCAACACCAAAAGCCACCAATGAAAGTCATGTAACACATGGAGGTTGAACAAGACACTGTTGAATCACCAGTGGGTCATGGAAGAGATCATAAACGAAATTCAAATGTTTATAATATTCAACAAAAATGAACACAAAAATTACCAGCTCCTCTGGGACACAGCAAATGCAATACTCAGAGGCAAGTTTATAGCTCTGAGTTCCTACATCAACAAATTGAAGTGATCTGAAACCAACAATTTAATGACACATCTGAGCCTCCTTGAAAAAGAGCAGCAGGATAAACCCCACTACTGTAGATGGAAAGAAATAATTAAAATTAAATCAAAATTAAATGAATTAGAATCCAAAAAAGCATAGAAAGAATCAACAAAACAGAGTTGGTTCTTTGAAAAATTAACAAATTGACAGACCCTTAACAAATCTTATTAGAAGAACAAGAGAACACACTCAAATAAATAAACTCAGAGATGAGAATGGAAACATCACCACAGAAACAACCAAGATTCAGTACACTATAAGGAATACTTCTCAAACCCTTATGCTAATAAGTTTGAGACCCTGTCAGAAATGTACTGTTTCCTAGTAAATATAGACATGCCGAAACTAAACCAAGATGAGTTAAACCATCTTAACTGGCCCATATTAAGCAATGAGATAGAAATAGCAATAAGAGACCTCCCATCTAAGAAAAGCCCAGGACCAGACAGTTTTACAGCGGAAATCTACAAGGCCTTCAAAGCACAGCTCACATCAATACTCCTCCAAGTCTTCAATCAAATTGAAAGAGAAAGTTCACTACCGAACTCATTCTATGAAGCCATCATAAACCTCATCCCCAAACCAGGCACAGACTCATCAAAGAAAGAGACCTATAGACCCATTTCTTTGATGAATATTGATGCAAAACTTCTCAACAAAATTTTGGTCAATCGACTTTCACAATTCATCCAAAAAAATCATACATCATCATCAAACAGGATTCATTTCAGGGATGTAAAGCTGCTTCAAAATACGCACATCAATTAATACAATAACTTACATCAACAAGAGCAAGGATAAGAACCTCATGGATACCTCAATAGATGCAGAAAAAGGATTTGACAAGATCCACCACCCATTTATACTGAAGGTTCTGGAAAAATTAGGAATTCAGGGAACATTCCTCAATACAATAAAGGATGTATATGACAAACCTACATCCAGCATTTTACTTAATGGTGAAGAAGTAAAGGTATTTCCTCTTAACTAATGAATGAGATAAGGATGTCCACTCACTCCACTTCTCTTCAAACTAGTATTAGAATGCCTAGCTACAGCAATAAGATTCAAATATAAAATGGAATCCAAATAGGGAAAGAAGAAGCTCTTCCTCTTTGCAAATGACATGAACTTTGATTTAAAGAATACCACGGACCCCACTCCCAAATTATTCATGCTAATTCAAAACTTTGACAAAGTAGCAGGGTATAAAATTAATCCTCAATAAACAATGACTTTTCTGTATGCCAACAATGAGAAAAGTAGGGCTGAAATCAGGAAAGCAACTCCATTCGTAATAGCCCCACAAAAAATAAAATACATAGGACTTAACAAAGAAAAGAAGGACCTCTATGATGAAAAATTTAAAAACCTGAAAAAAGAAATCAAAACCGAACTTACAAAGTGGCAAAAACTCCCATGCTCCTGGATTGGAAAGATCAACATAGTGAAAATGGCAATACTTCCCAAGGCTATCTACAAATTCAATATGATACCTATCAATATTCCAGCCTCAATCTTTTAGTAAAAAGAAGAGGCAATCCAAAAATTCATATGGAACAATAAAAGATCATGAATAGCAAAAACGATTATTTAACGGAAACGACAGTGCTGGAGGAATATCAATACCAAATTTCAAACTCTTCTACAAAGCTATAGTAATTAAAATAGCTTGGTACTCTCACAAGAACAGACCATAAGACCAATGGACTAGAAATTAAAACCCAGAAATGAACCTATAGACCTATAGCCAACTAATCTTCTATAAGGGAGCTAAAAAATTAGAATGGAAGAAACACAACCTCTTCAGTAAATGGTGCTAGCAAAATTGGTTAACTACTTGCAGAAAACTAAAGCTAGACATTTATATATCATCTCTGAACCAGAATGAACTCCAAATGGATCAAAGACCTCGGAGTCAAACAGATACTCTGAAAACATTAAAGAATGGAATAGGAGAAACAGTAGGTCTCCTTTGCACAGGCTAAAATTTTCTTAATAGACACACAGGATTACAACATATCAAAGAAATGTTGGACGAATGGGATTGCATGAAATTGCAGAGCTTCTGCATGGCAAAGGACATAGCTAGCAAGATCAGTTGAAAGCCCATTGATTGGGAGAAGCTCTTCACTACCATAAATAGACAAGGGTCTCATATATAAAATATACCTGGAACTCAAAAATATTAAATCCCCCAAAAACAAATCCTCAAAGAAACAACTGCCCAATAAATAAGAGGGCTAAAGACTTAAAGAGAAACTTCCCTGAAGTTGAAAGAAGGATGGCAGAAAGACACATGAAGAAATGCTCAACATCTCTAGTCATAACAGAAATGCAAATCAAAACAACATTGAGATACCACCTCACCCCAGTTAGAATGGCTATAATCAAGAAATCTAATAACAACAGATGCTAGAGGGGATGTGGGCATAAGGGAAATTTATTGCATTGTTGGTGGGCATGTAAACTTGTTCAACCACTTTGGAAAGTAGTATGGAGGCTGCTCAAAAGTCTCCACATAGAGTGCTGGAGGGGATGTGGACAGAAAGGAACCTTACTTCATTGTTGGTGGGAATGTAAACTTGTTCAACCACTTTGGAAAGCAGTATGGAGGTTCCTCAAAAGACTCCACATAGAGCTCCCCAATGACCCAGCAATCCCACTTTTGGGCATTTACCCAAATGATCACAAACAAGGCCACACTAAAGCTACCTGCACAACTATGTTTATTGCAGCATTATTTACCATAGCTAAGACATGGAACCAACCCAGATGCCCCTCAGTAGATGAATGGATCAAGAAGATGTGGTATATATACACAATGGAATTCTATGCCTCCATCAGAAAGAATGACATTGCCCCATTTGTTAGGAAATGGAAAGGCTTGGAAAAAATTATATTAAGTGAAGTAAGCCAGGCCCAAAGAAACATAGGTCCCATGGTTTCCCTTATTTGCAATATCTAGTATAGGTATGAGTCAAGCGGAAAAAGTCAGATAATGTGATGTTAGGAAAATGAACCCTTTAATATGTATTTTAATGTTTTTGTTTCTTTCATGCATGTATTTCTAACGCATTTATAAGATTATTTCTTTGTTGCTTTGTATGTCCCTCCCCCACAGTGTAACCCCCGCTTTCACTATATTTGATGTTAGTATAACATGTGGAGGAAATGGGGACAAACAAGTCGTTTAAGGATTCAGGTGGACCTGTTGCAACAATGAGAAGTACAAAATGTCATGTCAAAACCAGCTTTACAATGTCGGTGGGGGGGGGGGTGGGGGGGTATGATTGGGTGGGAGGGAGGGGGGAGGCTGGGAAGGGAGGTGAAGGGTAAACAAAGGAGGAGGCTGCAATGCTTGGTAAGAAATGTATGCATTATCCTGCCCATGTAATTGTGACCCCTCTGTACAGTATGTTCTCAAATAAAATAAAATTTAAAAAAAAAAAAAAAAAAAAAAAAAGTCTCCACATAGAGCTACCCTATGACTCAGCAATCCAACTTTTGGGCATTTACCCAAATGGTCAAAAACAAGACCACATTAAAGCTACAAGGACAATTATGTTTATTGAACCATTATTTACCATAGCTAAGATATGGAACCCACCCAAATGCCCCTAAGTAGATGCATGCATCAATAAAATGTGATATATATATATATATATATGTATATATATATATATATATATATATATATCACATTATATATATATATCACAGTTTATATATATACCACATTTTATTGATCCTATATATATATGTTATATATATATCACATTTTATATATATATATATACCACATTTTATTGATCCATGCTTCTACTATATATATCATATATATGTGATATATATATCTATCTATATACATATATATATATATATGTTATATATAAGTATAGGTATATATACATGCATATATATGATATATATGCTATATATATATCATATATTTATGTATATATGTATCATATATATATGTATGATGTATATACATGTTCGATATATATATATATATATATATATACACACACAATAGAATTCTATGCCTCCATCAGAAAGAATAACATTGCCCTATTGGTTAGGA
Source organism: Dipodomys spectabilis (assembly GCF_019054845.1). Classification (NCBI taxonomy): domain Eukaryota; kingdom Metazoa; phylum Chordata; class Mammalia; order Rodentia; family Heteromyidae; genus Dipodomys; species Dipodomys spectabilis. The sequence goes on along the minus strand of NW_024871020.1, from coordinate 1,376,634 downwards.
AATGGAAAGACTTGGAAAAATTGATATTAAGTGAAGTAAACCAGTCCCAAAGAAACATAGTTCCCCTGGTTTCCCTTATTTGCAATAGCCAGAATATGTCTGAGACGAGCAGAATAGGTCAGAGAATTTGGTGTTAGGTGAAATGAACCACAAGATAAAGATTCCATGTTTATTTTTCCTTGCGATATTTTCTAACATATTTATAAGATGATTTCTATATTGCTTTGTATGTCCATCACCCACAGTATAGCCCCTGCTTTCACTGTATTTGATGTTGTTATAATTTGTGTAGGGGAAGGGAAAAAACTAATCTTTTATCTAGTGATACTGGTGGACCCATTGCAACAATGAGATATACAAGTCTTTAGGTCAAAAAACGAACTTTACAACTTTGATGGGGAGTGGGGGAAGGGTCGGGTGGGGAGAGGAGGGTAGTATGGAAAGGAATGGGAAGGGGAAGCAAAGAGGTGGCAACAATGCTTGATAAGAAATGTACTCGTTATCTTGCCCATGTAATTGTAACTCGTCTGTTTGGTATTCTCACTATAAAATAGTAAATAAAAAATGAAAGAAAAACGATGTTTACACCTTGGCCGGCGAGGGTGGGGGGCGGGCAAAGGGTGTCTGGAGAGCACGGGGGGGGGGGGGGCGGCAGATGAGAACAGATGGGAAGGGGAAACAAAGGAGGAGGCAACAATGCTTGATGAGTAATGTACTCATTATCTTGCCCATGTAATTGTTACCCCTCTGTATGGTATTTTCACAAATATAAATAAATAAATATGAAGGAGACTCAAGGCTGCTGAAATGACCATATTTCCAATTTGGACTTTAATGGGACTTTTCTACAAACAACAAGATTTTCATCTTAACATAATAATTTCAAAATGTATTGCTACAGAATAGATAGAAATGTAATATTTAATACTATTGGAATACTTGAAGACAAAGTTTTACAGAAAACTTTAAATTTCAGATAAACTGCAATATTCCAATAAATACATAGAAGAAATATAAATAAAAATTCACTGATCAAAGCAAACCCTGACAGGAATGTCTGAAAGATGCTTATCTGAAAACAGGAAATGGCACTGTGGCTCAAGTGGTAGAGGGCTCCACTTGAGCTGAAGATCTCAGGGATATGTTTACACCCTGAGATTAAACTCCAGGACTGACAAAAATAAAATTTAAAGAATTGAAGCATTAAGGCTGGGAAGGAGACTCAGTGGTAGAGTGCTTGTCCTGAATGCATGAGGTCCTGGGTTCAATTCCTCAGCACCACATAAGCAGAAAAGTGTGGAAATGGCTCTGTGGCTCAAATGGAGGAACACTAACCTTGAGCTGTAAACTCATCAGGTACAGCAACCAGACCCAGAGTTCAGGCCCTCCTACAACCACCACCACCAACAACAAATTAAAGCATCAAACAACTTGAAGTTGTCCAGAATAATGAGTGCGGCATTATCCATTTACATGACTTAGTGACTTTAAACCTAGTTTAAAAGGGGAGGTGGTGGGCAATTTGTGTGTTTGCTAAAACCTGCAAAATTATTTTGTCTTTCCCAAAGAGGAAGAAAGGAAGGAATGGGGGAGGAAGGGAGGTGTTTGGTGACCTTTCCTTTTGGTTCAGTGGTTGTTTTCTGGAGTCAAATTCATAGAAATTCTGCTTGCAATCCTAGTTGCGTGGGGGGGGGGGGGGAAATGAAGAAGCCATGCCCTGGAAGTGGTTTTGTCCTGTCCTTGGCCTAGTTCCAACCATCACTGGATAATCCAAGTCCCACTTCAGGACCAAGAAGCCTTGAAGACTACTGATCCACTAGGCAGATGGACCTAAGCACAGCCAGAAAAGGCAAAAAATGCAATGCCAAGGGCAGCACTGGAAATCTATACCAGGAAGAGAGTTTTATATTTTTTATTGTAAAAATACTATACATAAGGTTTACAGTTACATGAGTAGGGTAATGAGTACATTTCCTATTGAGTATTGTTACCACCTACTTTGTTTTTCCCCTACTACCCTTTCCCTCCCCAACTCTCCAACTCCTCCCTCCTTGACCCCTACCCGACATTGTAAATTCATTTTTGACACAGTGTCCTGTACATCTCATCATCACAATGGGTCAACCTGCATCCCCATTTCAGCATTCTGCTATAACCTTTCCACACCCCAAATTACAAAAATGTATACAAAAATGCAAAACACTGGAATCAAATACAATGAAAACAGGGATTATACCATGGGGGGATGAACCTCCAAAAGAATCACATAGTGCATTATAAGTATATTAAAAACAAAACAAGAAAGAAAAAATCACTTGTGTGTCTGACTTGGGGTACCTTTCACTTAATGTCATCTTATATTGTTATACGTCCACAGCCTTTGATCTTCTCTGCTTGTCCTAGACATATACTAGTCCTTGCAAACAAGGAAAACCATGGAAATATGTTTCTTTGGGCCCAGCTTACTTCACTTAATATAATATGTACCAAATCCATTTCCTAACAAATGTGACAATTTCATTCTTTCTAATGGAGGCATAGAATTCCATTGTGTGTGTGTGTGTATGTGTGTGTGTGTGTGTGTGTGTGTGTGTGTGTGTGTGTGTGTGTGTGTGTGTGTGTGTGTGTGTCACATTTTCTTGATCCATTCATGAACTGAGGAGCATCGAGGTTGGTTCCATATCTTAGCTATGGTGAATAATGCTGCAGTAAATATGGTTGCACAGGCATGTTTGTGATCTTTTGGGTAAATGCCTAAATGCCCAAAAGTGGGCTTGCTGGGACATAGGGGAACTTTAAATGAAGTCTTTTGAAGAACTTCCATACTGCTTTCCAAAGTGGTTAAACAAGTTTACACTCCCACCATCAATGAAATAGGGTTCCGTTTTAGCCACATCCCCTCCAACATGTTGTTATTAAATTTCCTGATTATAGCCATTCTAACTAGAGTAAGGTGCAATCGCAATGTTTTCTTGATTTTCAGTTCTTTTGTGGCTAGAATAGTTGAACATTTCTTCATGTGTCTAATGGCCATTTTTATTTCCTCTTCAGGGAAGTCTCTCTTTAAGTTTTAGCCCACTTAATTATCAAGCAGTTGTTTCTTTGAGGATCTGCTGTTGGGGGATTTAATTTTTTGAGTCCTAAGTACATTTTAGATATAAGACCTTGTCTGTTTTATACCACATGAAGATCTTCTCCCAGAACGTGTGTTTTCCATTGATATTGCTAGCTATGACCTTTGCCTTGCAGAAGCTCTCATGTTTCATGCAATCCCATTTGTCCAACGTTTCTTTGATTTCTTTTTCTGACTATTGTAATATGTTTATTACATACAGACTGCATCAGCATTTGGAATTTATAATTTCATCTCATCTTGTAATAGTAAATTACTTGTTTCATAAAGAGATGAATTAAGGAATGAATTTCTTAACTTATTTTTCTTTACTCTTTGTTTCTGGCTCTCTATTAAGAAAATTTCGGTATGTGCTAAAAAGCCCTAGAGTCTATCCTATTCCTTCATGTAATGTTTTCATGGTGTCCTCTTTTATTTTGAGGTCTTTGATCCATTTGGAGTTGATTCTTGTGCAGGATGATATATACCGATTCAGCTTTAGTTTAACAGGTGTTTAACCAATTTTTCCCACACCATTTACTCAAAAGTCTGTCTTTCTTCCATTCTCTTTTTTTAGCTCACTTGTCAAAGATTAGGTGGCTATCGGTCAGGGGGTTCATTTCTGAGTCTTCAGTCCTACTCCATTGGTCCTCAGGTCTGTTCTTGTGCCAGAAACAAGCTGTTCTTATTACTATGGCTTTTTAGTAGCGTTTGAAATTTGGAACTGATATTGCTCTAGTGCTGTTCTTTCTGCTAAGAACTGACAAACCTACAGCCAGCGTTATACTTAATGGTGAGAACTTAAACCCATTACTTATAAATTCAGGAATAAGATAAGGATGTCTGCTCTTTCCATTCCTTTTCAACTTAATATTAGAATGCTATCTTGGGCAATAAGATAAGATGCAATCTTAAAGGGATCCAAATAGTAAAAGATGAAGTAAAACTCTCGCTTTTTGCAGATGAGATGGTCTTGTATTTAATGAAACCCATGGACTCCATTCCCAAGTTACTTGAGCTGATCAGAAACTTTGGTAAACTAGCAGATTATAAAATTAACTCTCAGAAAATAAAGGCTTTTCTGTATTCCAATAACGATAAGAGTGCAGCTGAAATTAGGAAAGCAACCCCTTTTTACTAGCCGCACAAAAAATAAAATACCTAGGAGTTAATTTAAGAGGTGAAGGACCTCTATGATGGGAACTTTAAAAACCTGAAAAAGAAAATTAAAGCAGAGCTATGGAAGAGGGAAACTTCCCATTCTCCTGGATTGGGAGGATTAACATCATGAAAATGGCAATACTGCCAAAGGCTATATCCAAATTCAATGCGATACCTACCAATATCCCAATGTCACTCTTCAGTGAAGTAGAAGAAGCAATCCAAAAATTAATATGGAATAATAAAAGACCCCGAATAGCAAAGAAGTTTATTGTGATTCTCATTTTGTATTGCCACCTTGATTCTACAAAGTCATTTATGAATTTTAACTTTCTTCCCTCCCTTTGGATAAACCTCACAAACACTATGCCTCTAGGTTCCAGACACTTAACTCTTAGCTCTGGACAATTGTTCCTAGATAGTGAGTTACTTAATTGTATTTTGAGCACGTAAAACATGCATATAAAACTAGCACATTTTGATCTTATGAGAAACAGCCTTTTTTTCCCCTCTCAAATTTATTTCCTGATAGGCATTTTTATAGAGAATCTGTTTTCATTTTTAAATGAAAGACTGGTAGGAAACTGTGTTCATAATCTGGCTCCTTCTCTTGCACCTCAACCCCTAAAACACAAATTTCACAAAGCATTTACAAGAAACAATACAAAAACCAAACTTGGAAATGCTCAGATGCAGAACGTTTTACAAAACCCAGAATAACTCTGCTGTCTGAGGGAGGGGCTGCCTGTATAAATTAACAAACAAACCCAAAAGAGCAGCAATGAGTACCAGACATGAATGTCCCTGGCTGCTACTCCATGGACAAGGAACATGGAAGGGCTTCCTGAGCCTGCTGGAGAGTGCATGGAGGAAAGTTTCCTTGCCAGCCTGAGTACGAAAAGTTGGCTTCACCTGCCTGGGTCTGTCTTCTTGTTTTCTCCCCACAGCAGAGCAGAATTGTGCCCTGCCCTAACAAGAATAAATACTGTACCAGCTAATCTGCAGAGTGGCTTCTGTTTGTTCTAAACACCTTCCTAGGTAGGTGCTCCCTGCCCCACGGTGTGTGTGTGTGCTCCCAGGGGCTGATCCTCAGGGCCCAAGCCCTCGGGGAAGGCATGTGTTAGATGTGAGTCAGTGACACTGTGTCATTCACACAGCAGCTGCCGGGTTGCTGCCCTAGCTGAACAGCAGGTGCACCCTGATCCTCTCCCACAGTCCCAGGTGAGGTGCCTGCAATGGCCTGATATGGGCAAGCTGCCACTAGGATTCTACTTCACCAAACAGACCAGCATGCCAGATGAAGTGGCTGCCACCTGAATTATCAATTATTTTTTGGAGCAGTATTAAACAAAGTGATACACATTACTGTATGATATGTAATGCTATGCTATATCCTTGAGTCTCTAGTCCAAAACCATTGAACTTTATACAAACAAGAATGGATTTTATTGTTTGTATTCATAAGGCCATAATGGAAAACTGAAATAAAAGTACAACAAAACTCCTGTCCATAAACACGTGATTAAATCACAGAATTTGAAAAAAATTGTAAGTAGTGCAAATGAAATTATACTAGAATAGTAAAATACACACAAAATACATTACATTAGTTACATTCAAATGTAAAATAGGTAATTACAGACAGAATTCCTACTGGATAAAAATATTACAGTGGTTTAAAAGGTTGAGGTGATATAGTTTATATATTTTGTTTTTATGAAACTTATTTATATCTCCAAGTTCTGTTTATCTCAGTGAAGGAAAATGTTAGAAAATAGATATTATATGTGGCAACTCTTGCTTGCAGTACCACGAAGGAGAGTGGCAATTCCTAATGGGAGTCCTGAGATGAAACCCACACCCAGCCCAAGTAGGCCCATCAGGGGTCCATGTGGTGACCCTAAGGGGGTCCAAGACACTGCATTGTTGCTGCAGCAGGTGCAGGACCTTTGCGGTGGGCTGTAGCCAACAAGGTTCCATTAGTGACCAAACCAAGCAACCCAGACTCAGGTGCCAAAGCCGGGGAGAAGGCAAGGCAAGTCCTGCCTTCCATCTGTGCAGCCTAAATTGCCAAGGCCAGGCCCTTTCCCCTGCTTTGGAGAACAACGAGGGTAGGGGGTGAGCCCATTGCCTCCAAATGGAGTATCCCTGGAATGGCACCCAGAGCTGGGCCCATGTGGGCCAGAAAGGCGACGGAGGAGGCTACACAGCAAAGCAAGAGGAACTTCATTCCCTCGGTGCTGCAGCTGGTGTGCTGATTGGAATATGTAGGGTTGGCCCTGTATCCGAGTCCACAAGGACCAGAAAATGGAGGTCCACCGAGTTGCTGAAGGGGCTCCAGGTTGCTGAGCTGCTGCATCTGTCACAAGCCAGCTGGCAGAAGGGCCCGCACATGGCTCCAATACCCAGACTCCCTTAAAAACAGATGAGGTGAACCAAGGCTGGGCTGCCTGGCCCCAAGGGGGCAGACTGCAGGCCCAGCCTTCCTTTACCAATGGACTGTACAGTGTACAAACAGGGTGTCCCCCACCCCGCACTCATGGGGGCAGGCAGTGACCCCAGAACAGAGTCTCCCTAGGATGAGCCACGCACTCAGGAGCACAGAAGACCAGTACCAACACAGCTGGAGGAGGAGAGGGCAACAGTGGCCTCAACTCCATACCCATAGCTGCCAGCTCCTGGGCGAAATGGAGCAACTGAGACTGGGAAGTTAGGTGGGAAGGGTGGGCTGGGCTCATCTGGAAATGCTGGGGAGCATGCACACACATCCACTCACTGCACATCCACCATAAAGGAGTTGGCCACAAATCTCAACGGGTGACCTGAGGAGGCACCCACACCCACAGGGACTACAGAAATGGAGTTTCATGTGGTAGCATGGAAAGGGCTCCAGGACACAGCTTTGGAGCAATGAACAACTGGCAAAAATAAAAACAAAAACAAAAAACAAACGAAAGACTTCCAGTAAAACTTTTCAGCAATGATAACCTATTATACTTTAAAAACAGTTTTACTTTCCTCCTGTCCTGTATTTTTGCATGGGGCCCTCTGAATTAACCAGAAATCTCCAGGATCTCTTCATGCATAGTAATACAAATAAATATAGCTTCTATTCTTTTTTTATTAAGGGAAGTTGCATTTAGTTCTTTCCATTGTTTGATTCATGAAAAAGAAATCCTGAACTATATCTGTAAAACACCGAACTAAGCATTTCTTCTGAACTCCTCACTGAAGAAAGAGAATAAAATGATTGAGTAACAGGTATCACCCATATTGTCACTGTGCTAGCTGTCTCTCTGATTAGAAAATAATCCTGCCATGAACGTGCAGATCGCTTATGCAAAATGTTTCCCAACAATTCTTGTTGATATATTGCATTTATCTTCCTCTTCCTGCCTCCTCACCTGCTCCTCTTCTCCAGAGTCCTGTTTCCCTCTTCCTTCTCTCCTACCTCTACTTTCTCCCTGTCCCCTCCTCTTCTCCCTCCTGCTATGCCCTTCCTCCTCTCTTACCCCTTCTTCCTCCTTTCCTTTCCTCTTTCTCTTACACTTTCTCTTCTAATTCTTTATGGTCCTGGGGGTTGGACACACACTAAGCAGATGCTCTCCTGCTTGCTACAGGCCTCCAGTCTGGACTTCATTTCAATGACACTCTATTTCTTTGTTGCAAACCCAATAAAGTCTTTATGATTTAATTCATTGTTCATATTCTACACCATGAATATGTGCTACTTCATACAGTGTGGCAAATAGGTTTGGGTTATGCTTTGGGCTTCAGTTAAACTCATCAGAAATAATGTGTTTGAAGGCAATCTAATGTGATCCTGTTACTCCCACATTAATGAACTGGTTACTTCATATCTTGCAAGAGTACTTCCATATTGCTCCCAGTTTAATGAACTGTCATTTTGTGGTAGCACCCACAGTAACACTAACCTAAGGATTTCTGGGGATCAGAAGATTAAGTCTAGACAGGAAAATCCATGCGATATTTATCTCAAAATAACTACTAAAAAGCCAGAAGAAAGCCTGTGGCTACGTGGTTTAGTACCATACTTCCACAGAATAAGCTGACGACAGGGCCCAGGCCTGATTTGAAGACATGTGGTGAGTGCATACACACACACACACACACACACACACACACACACACACACACAATTTCCCAGCTAGAGCAAGTATCTGTTTTCCCAGTAACATATCTGAGTTCCAATTTTATGTGTTTGGATATTTTTTGAAAGTTTTATCATCAACTTACCCAATTTTAATAAATGACAACCTGTTCACTATTATTTAATTCTGGTTAGAAAATATTTTAAGACACATTTTCATGTAGGAAATTGTTTTTTCCCCAAATCGTGACTGTCTTGGTTTGTAAGAATGAAAGAATTGTGTCTTTAATTCATTAGTTCATAAATTAGAAAAAGTATCCCTAACCCTAGAACCAATTGCCTTTGGATTGTAAAAGCCACAAAAGTACATTAAATTTATACATCCAGTCTTTGATTCATCTCATCTTTCTTAAAATAGTTTCTACTTAATATCTTGCCATTTTTCTAACACAACATTCAGGCTCCCTCAAACTAATCATACCCTAATCCTAATATTATTAGCAGTTTCCTATTTCCTATTCATCCTAATTCGATCTTGACTTGTTATTCAAAGATTTATTTTCAGTTTGACCCTAAATTTTCCATTTCCCTAATGCTAACACTGTCCAGCTGGAACTGAAACCTAATTTTCAAACTAATAATAGTCCAAAATTAATAATAATAAATACTCTAGATTTATTCATTTTAATGAATATTCCAGTTTGCACTCTGGAAATGAGTTTCAATTTGCCCTAATTCCAACAAATTTCCTGACTCTACCTGTGAAGTTATCTTGTTTCCTAACATGAACCATTATATTACTTGTCCTCACATTCTCTTACCAGGAAAAATACTGTAGTTTCCATTAATCCTACCTTTTCCTGCACCACTGTATCCTAAAACAATTTCAGATTTACATATCACCTAGTCCTTTACTTAACGCTAACTCTCAACCTAAAACTGGCTGTAAAACTCTCATTAATCATTACAAGAATGATCACTGAGAAATAAATATAATGATAATGCTCTAGTTACTATTAAGGCTCACATTTTTGCTTCTACTTGTTAGTGAAATCTCAATTTTATAGTAAAACCTTCCTATTCATAACGCTAATCATAATCAGAACAAAATACTGACCCTGATTTTAATCCAAATTATATATCAATACTAACACTAATTAGTTAGTATTACACTAGTTTTCATTCATCCTAACTTGATTCAAATAAGCCTTCCAAACATAAGTTTCAATTTTTTCCAATATCTTAGTTATTTTCTAACCCTAAACTTAATCTTAACTGGAATATTGAGAATAAATATAAGCCTAATTTCAAGTTGATTCTAATATTAATAGCAATACTCTAGTTCACATTCATTCTAATTCTTGCCAGGCTTATATTAAAATTTACCTTCAATTTGACCATCATTTTTTTTCTCTTTCAACCTAACCCTAACCATGGCTGGAATCCTAAGCATAACCTTAACTCTAAAGGTATCCCAATTCTAAAATTTATGAAAAATGCTCATTTTTTGCAATCCTGAAATTCCACTGTAATCCTCAAAATAAATAGCAGGTTTTCCTAAGCCCTACAGATTTTCTCACTCTTATCTCTGAACTTATCTTTTTCCATAAGAGGAATCATTATACCCATTGATCTCAAATCCTGATATTATGTAATACATTGTACTTCCATTATCACAGATTTTTCTGAATTCCTAAAATCTAAAAAAGTTCAGTTTTACTTAACATTTAACACATTTCTTTTTCTTTTTTTTCTTTTTGTCGGTCGTGGGGCTTGAACTCTGGGCCTGAGCACAATCCCTGAGTTCTTTAGCTCAAGGTGTGCGCTTGAACCACTTGAGCCACAGCACCGCTGGCTTTGAACTGCCTTCCTCAGAAATCAGCTTCCTGAGTAGGTAATGAGGCTGACTGGGGGATTACAGTTAAATGGGTAAGGTAATGAGTACATTTCTTGTTGACCATTGTTACTCCCTTCTTTGTTGTTGTCCAACTATCCCTTCCCTCTCCCATCTCCATCACTCTTCTCTCTCCATGGTACAAAGTTCATTTTCAGTACAGTGTGCTGTATTATTGTTGCAATAGGTCATCCTGAGTTGAACCTAAATTTGCTATTTCTCTAACCCTAATTCTAATTCTGTCTGGTATCCTAACCCTAACCATAATAATAATGACAGTTCAATTAGAAGTTAACAAAAAAATACTCGTTTTTGTTCATCCTGTTAATCCTCTGTACATCTTAAATTTGTAGTAGGAAGACCCCCTATCAGGCAGGCAAGCCTACCTAGTCATTCGGAGTGACAGAGCCCACCACAACAAAGTTGTTATTAAAGAAGCAACTTTATTGAGAAGGTTCCTACACTGACTGGCCAGGGCTGCAGCACAGGCTCAGGAGCTGATACTGCGACCCCCAGTGGCCCACGTACTTAGGTTTTTAAAGGCAAAAATCACAGCCTGGTCATGTAGGCAACCAATGAGATTGTCACACACCCAAAAGATTGCACAGTCATACCAGACCACACACAGGTGGCCAATGAGGTTACACTTTGTCACATAATGGCTGTTTAAACCAGCCTATCACTTTTGGTTTAAATGATTCACAAATTCAATGGTAAAGTGGAGCTTAAGGTAAGCATATACAAGGAGTTTAGTGGAGTTTAACATAAGCATATGAAAAAGGTGGAGTTTATGTTAAACTCAGGATGTTGCCAGCATGAGCCTGATTACTGGCTCTCTGTTTAAAAGGTCAGTCCTTAACAGAACAATGAAGGTGGGTTAAGTTGTTAAGGGGAGGGGATCCTAGGGGCATTCTTCTCATTCTAAGAACTGGGCTGGTTGGAGCCAAGGTCCAGTTAACCTTGTTTAGAGGTTTTTGGTTTTTTTCCTAAAATCCCTAAAACAAAAACAAAGTCTGTAAAGAAGCTGTACTAGCTCGAGTCTCCTCTCAGGGCCTAGTTCAAAATTAAGTTACAGTTTAGCTTAAATCTTCCAAAAGAGTTTATATGTGCATATATAAAGATATAATTTTATGTAAAAAAACAAGATCTTTGGAGGAAGGAGTAACAAAAAGGAAATAGAGTGAGTATAATCAAATGTTTTAAATATATTATGGAAAGAGAATAATGAAACTGCCACTTCTGAAAATTAATAACCATTAATAAAATAACTAAAAATAAATAAATAAATAACACACTGCCTTCCAGTGTTCGTGAAGAGAACTATGATATGTTTTGTGAAAGAAATACTTGTTCTAAACTTTGTTCATGCATAATTTATATTGTTATTGGCCAATTATTTAACTTAATGAATAAAAATAAGATTCCCTGACAAAAAAAATATAAAACAGTTACCTAGTAATTGTTTGAGAAAAAGTTATAATCATGAGTTTTAAGAATCTTTCTATTTCCCTACAAAGCAATGATTTAGGTTTACTAATCTAATATTTGTAGTAAGTTTAGAGAACATAATAAGCATAAAATACAATGAACTGTACATCTAGTGTCTTGGATGAGTGATATTTTAAACATTGTCTTTTATTCAAATGAATACTTAGGTTTACTTTTCAAAATAAATGCAATTTTAACTCCTTTCAGAACAAGTACTTACCCTGCAATTAAATGTATTAGTATATTCAGATATTTAAAAGCTCAATTTTCTGTTTGTTATGTAGCTCTACATATTCAGAATGACATGATTTTTCTATTCATAAATGTCTAAACTCTGGGATTTTTCCTTCATCAATATAAATTGTCTCATGAGGTTTTTGTGAAAGCTCCAGTAACCAGTGTGGGATGTTTGCTTCATCAATATAAATTATCTCATGAGGTTTTTGTGAAGGGTCCAGTACCAGTGTGGTCAAAAATATTTCCTGAATTCTAAATTTTAAATCTAATCATTTTTAGCCTTTGATTTTTATCAGTTATTGTCTCTTCAGAGCAACTAAAATAAATACTACTTTTTAAACATTTCACTCACATTGTAAATAATATTCACATGGGTCAAACAGAGACTAATCATTTCAAACTCACCATATTTGATGATCTCAGTGTGAAGAATGTAGAGAGTATAAGAATCTTATACTCAGTAATATTTTTGGTAAAATTAAATTATATATCTAGATTTCTAAATTGGAAGTAAATCACATGGAAATAAGAAAATAATACAAAAATGATTACTTTGGGATCATTTTCTTCTTAATTTTTTTATTGTGAAAATATCGTACAGAGGGGTTACAATTATATGGGCAAAGTAATGAGTACATTTCTTATCAAGCAGTTTCCTCTTCCTTTGTTTCCCCTTCCCATCCTTACCCATATCCACACCCTCACCAGTCAAAGTTGTAAAGTTCGTCTTTCGACATAACATCTTGTACATCTCATTATTACAATGGGTCCAACGGTATTCCTAAAATTATGAAGCAAAAATATCTCCAGGAAATATATTTTTCAATAAAATGTTCCAATCCTTAGGTAAAGTGCATTATACTTCAATATAAAGTTTATCTCAAAATAGAAATTCTGCAACTAATCTAATGCATGTTTTCATGCACAAAATTCTGTGACTTCTAGTCTTATTATGTGATTTTAATTATATTTTTATTGTGAAATGATCCCTCCTTATATTTATTACAAACTTCTGTAATTATACAAATCATGCCTGTACATACTAATTTACATAATTTAATATACAAACAAAATTATCTTTTTTCTTGTCTCCCACAGGGAAGGATGATTTGCTGAAGTATATTAAATGAAAGCACTCTAACAGAAAGTCTATATGGAATGGAAATTTGCAACGTGAGGATGGGAACATGAGCACTTTCTACTTGGCTGAACAAGAATTCTTGTTTCTACAGTACTTTCTTGCCATTTAATCACACAGGGAAAGCCACAAAATTTGAAGTTCATATGAAGGAATTACATTCCTAAAAGTTGTGGCAACCCTGCTGGAAGCTCAATCTTATCACAAATTCTTTGTGCTTGTTGGCTGATCTATTTCTCTATCACATGTTTCATATTATTAAGCATATTAGTAATTCAACTGGAAGTACATGGCAGGAGACTCCTGAAATCACATCTATTGCAGTGTAATATTTAGAAGACAGGAAAAAAAGATTATATTGATTTCCAATTCCTCCCTTTGGCCTTTAATATACTAATTAATTGTCAAAACAATCGTGTAAGATGTTAGTTTATTTTCCCTATTTAATTAGTGTTTTTTTGCAGCAAAGTGTTTTTTTTTTTGCAGCAAGTGTTTTTTTGCAGCAAAGTGATGACAGTAGTATCACAGCTCTGATATGAGCACCTCTTCCCTAACAAGTAATGCTCTATGGACTGTAAATATGGAAGCCACACTAAATTCTCTCTCTGTCGGTCTCTCTTTCACTCTCTCTACTCACACACACACACACACACACACACAAACACCCACACACAAACACATAGAGTTGCCACCCAGACACATCAGAGATCAGTTCCATTCCTTTGTAATTATAGTTGACTGATGTTTGTGCTCCCTTGCTTTTCTTTGCTTCAGGATCTTGCCTGGATTTGTATGTTTCCCTGAGATCAAGTCCCTTGTTCTAAGTATACTGTGTATCTTTGTATGCTTCAGGCCAATTAAGAGTACCTTGAATACAACATCTTCATACTTGACATTCAAGTCAAACTCTGTGAATTCATACTACTGTTCCAAGATACTAGAATGTATTGGATCTCGAGACAAAAAACATGCCCATTTTGTTGTTTTAGAAGTAATTGAGATCATGAAATAGAAGAATACCGATCAGGAACTGAGTTAAGAGAATGGGAGTATGTGGGAAAATGTAGAATGCTGTATGTGTGTTAGAGATATAGAATAATAGGCTCATTTATTGAAAACTTGTCATCCTCTATTGAAAGCTCAATTTAAGCATACAGTTTTCCAGTTACTTTGCTTACCTATCACTTCTGATCACAAATTCTCTTATGAGTGTGTATAGTATCTTTGAATAAATCACACGATTTGCAGGTACTTAACATCTTAAGGAAAGACAGTCTGCTTCTACATTTTTCATTCTATATGACAAACCTTATTTTTTGTTTCCCTGTTTGCTAAATAAATGTATTCCTGGAAACAGGATATTGACAGCAAATCTGAGTGTAATTTTTATTTTGTAAATTTCAAATAGAATGTAAACTTTGTATTGACTAGTCATTTTTTAAAAATGAGTGATATTCATGAACACAATATTTTGATGCTTTTAAGTTAATTGAGAATTGCATGGTAGTTCTTGTGTCTAATTGACTTAACCATTATATTATTCATGTATAAACATTGCATTGCACTTATTTATTTTTATATATAAAATAATTCCCAAGGGTTTACTTTAAAGTGATAATAGGGGAGTTGTCCTCATGTTCCAAACTTTATATTTACTTCAGTAAAAATAGTAGAAACACATGATGTTTACTGAAGCAATTTAAAAGCTGAGAACGCATTTCTAAAGAGACTGGATTTATTGATTAAAGCATAGAATAGAGTAAAAAAGTCAGGTTTCTTGCTTTAGACTGCATAAATTTCATATGAATGTAACTAAAGATGAGATGAATATAAATTCATATTTATATTACTGAGATTTACATCACAACATAAGCAATGTAAGTATTTTAAGGAAGTGGTCATTCAAAGCCCTAGATACATAATGGATGAATAATGGAATTGAAAATAGCAAAGGGAAAACAATTTAACATGCAGCTATTATGATTTTATAATACTAATATGGAAGTAATGGAGCTTTTCCCTTTCTGAAGAACGTTTAGCCAGTAATTTCAATGTAAGTCATCAATTGTAATGAGTCTAAAGTCTTTTCCTCCGAGATATCCAAGAGTACTATAGTCATCCTCTGAAGAGTAAATAAGTAATTATTTTCATTAGCTTTATTTAATATTAATTTACTTGTAGTAAATAGGTTTAAAAGTCTTCTCTTTCTCTCAATTTAATAACATACATTTCTATTTCTTCTTAAAAACCTGAAATCACTATTTCAAAGTAGCATAAGCAGGAAAACAAAATAACCTGACAAAACAATCACAAATCCTAAATTATGTGAAAAAATCCACAATATAAAAAATAAATCTGAGGAAGAGGAAAAAAAATGACAGAATAACAACAGAAAATTATCCTAGCTATCTCTAATAAAACAGAGATTTAGAGTCGTAGCAGGTACTCCACAGCTAGACGGTCACATGAAATCAGCTATAATTATAGATATGCAGCTATAAATATAGATATAATTATAGACATACAATTCATAAGAAGGTTTTATACTGTCTTCACAAGAAAAGAGAAATCTATGAAAAGGTGCCACCCAGGAACACATTGGGCAACACATTCAAAAGCACATGTGCAGTGTGGAAATAAAAGGCAACATGGAAAAAAAAAACAGGAACAGAAGTGACATCAGAGAAAGCCACATCCATATACATAGACAATTTGCCATACCACTGGACAGTCCAAATGGTCACTGGAACCACAAATATTAACATCACAACATCTCACCACAACTGATTTCTATTCCTACACTTAGTGGACTTGACAAAAATGCAATTCCAGAAAAACACATTACAACTGGAAGCCAAACCAAGACCCTGCAAATCAACTAAGAACATAGAGAGTCACCTATTAATATCATAGATCCCCTTAAAGAAAACCTCCAAATGGACAGAAAAAAATAAGAAAAATACAAAAAAAGTAATGTCAAAGTAGTATTATTCATACAGTAAATATCCAGGCATTAGAATAGACAATCAAGGACGTAGAAGATAGTTATCAAAATGTATTACACATACTGGAAAATGTGATTAATGGAAAGATAGAAAACTTCTACAAGGAAAATTGTGAACAAGATGAGACCAACCAGTCATTAGCAAAATAATTCATGGAGACTTCAAACAGAAAGATAAATAAATTCTGAGAAGGCAAGGGAGTCCAAGAAAAAATGGATGCCTAGTTAAAAGATATGGCATAAGACACAGTTAAGAAAACAATCCTTACATCTCCCCCAACCAAAGAAAAAAATGTCCAGAAAGTTCATACAAGACCTAAAACAAAACTTTAATAAAGAGACAGAACCCCTAAAAAATGACCAATTAGAAGACAGGGAAATAAAAAATCAAAGTAGAAGTCTCCACAGCAAATAGATGACATTGAAGATAATCTCAGGGTCAAAGACAGAATAGATCTAATAGGAAAGAGGAAATAATCATTTAGAACAAATCCAAGAAATAAGAAATGATCTTGCCAGAACTTCAAGACTCAGTTAGAAGATCAAATTTCGGGGAGATAGGTATCAAGAAGGAGAAGAGCAAGATACTAAATGGATGGGAAGCATATTACAGAATTCTAGCAGAGAACAGGCCAAAAATCCAACGAGATAGGCTCATTCAAAGAAGAGAAGCCTTTAGAAACCAATCAGAATTCTAGAACTGAACAATCCACCACCACATCATAATCCATTAGAGGATTATTAAAGATCAAGGAAAGGATTCTTAAAGATGCCATAGAGAAAAGATTAATTATTTATAAAGGATATACAGTCAGAATAAATACAGATTTCTTAACTGATATGATAAAAAGGAGAGCCTGGCATTATATGTGACAAACATTAAAGGTAAACAACTACCAACCATGAATACGTTCCCAAGCCAAACTCTCCTTTACATTTAAAGGATATATAAACATATTTCATGACAAAGAAAACTTGAAACAAAATATGTCCACCAAATTATCAGAATAGAATATGATTAAATATATCCTACATAGAGAAGATCAAGAAGAGGAACTGGTCATATAAAATGTTCCCTACCAGAAAACAAGGTAAATATATTAAGAGTAGATGAGGGACAGCTCCTAACAACAGGTGTATAATATAGCAGGACTTATCAGATATTTCTGTCTTAACTCTCAATATCAATAGACATAAATTTCCAAATAGAAGACATAGATTAGATAGTTGTATCAAAAACCAAGATGCATCCATGTAGTATCTATGAGAGACACATTATCAAACGCATTCTATGAAGCTAGAATTAGACTCCTCCCCAAATCACATAGGGACTTACCAAAGAAAGAGAACTATGAACCAAACTCTTTGATAAGCATTAATGCAGAACTTCTTAATAAAATTCTCACTAACCAATTTCAGCAACTAACAAAAAAATCATATGTTATGATCAAATAGGAATCATCTTGGATATGATTTGAGTCAATATTCTTGTCAGTAAACATAATACAAACCATCTGCAAAAGCAGGGACAAGAAACACATGATCGTCAATAGGGATGTAGAAATAGCTTTTAACAAGCTCCAATACCCCTTTATGATTAAAAGGTCTGGGAACCTAGGAATG
Organism: Dipodomys spectabilis; assembly: GCF_019054845.1. Taxonomy (NCBI): domain Eukaryota; kingdom Metazoa; phylum Chordata; class Mammalia; order Rodentia; family Heteromyidae; genus Dipodomys; species Dipodomys spectabilis. Next base: position 1,358,866 of record NW_024871020.1, on the reverse strand, counting down.
CATGGAACATTCCTCAATATTAAACTGAGTATGTATATGACACAGATAATTAGCATTTACCTAAGGGTGGAAGCATGAAGACATTAACATGAGGAATGAGAAAAGGATGTCCACTCTCTACTACTCGTCAATATGGTAGTGGACTTTCTTGCAAGAGCAATAGACAAGAGAAAAACATAAAGCAGATCCAAATAGGGAAGGAGTAAAACTATCCCATTTTACAATTGAAATGATCCTGTATTTAAAGGACCCTGTGGATTCCTCCCTCTAGTTAGTAAAGGTGATGCTAACCTTCAGCAATGTAGCAGGGTATAAAAACCACAAGAATCAGTAGTTTTTCTGTTACCAACAATGGGAAGATCCACGCTGAAATCCAAAAAACAACCTCATATGTACTAGCCTCAAAATCAAATCAAATCTAAACAAAACAACAACAACAAAACTAGGAATTAATTAATTTACCTAAAATTGTGAAGGCCCTATATGTGAAAACTTTAAAAATATAAACAGGGAAATTGAAGGAGATTCAAAGAAATAGAAAGTATTTCAATGTTCCTGGTTGGAAGAATTAACATTTTGAAAACTGCAATACTTCCTCTAAACAATTGGCAATGCAATACTCATCAAAATCCCAACAATATTCTTCAAAGTAGAAGAGAAGCAATGCAACTATAATATGGAATTACAAAATTACAGATGAAACAGAATGCTTACAAATGAATCCATGGGCCTATAGTCATCTTACCAACACAAACGCTCACACACACACACACACACACACACACACAATGGAATTATATTCACCCATCAGAAAGATGACTTTTCACCAGTAGTAAGGAAAATGAAAGGTTTGGGAAAATTATATTAAGAGAAAAGACAAAGTAATGCAGACTCAGAGCAATATAGGTTTCATGGATTCATTCATTTATGATAGCTAGAAGATGCTTACAAATCTATAAGTAAACAAGACAGATTCTACCTCGTCCATTAGAATGGCCATTACTAAGAAAATTAACTATAGCAAATTCTGGCATGGATGTAGCCAATTGGGAACTCTATTACACTGTTGGTGGGAAATTAAACATGTTCAACCACTGTGGAAGGCAGTACGGAGTTTCCTGAAAAGAGCAAATATGGATCTCCCTTAAGACTCAGTAATTCCCCTCATGGGCAGTAATCCAATAAATAACAAACAAGCTCACATGAAAGCTACCAGCATAACCGTATTCAGGGCTCAGGCCCAGAGTTCAAGGACTGGAAAAATGTTACCACTGCTGGTATTTGTTTCCGTAAATATGAACCGTTTTATATAAGATACCAAATCAATCTATTTGCAGTAGCTAGATTAGGACTTAAATGTTAGTGGGTGATAAAATGGCTCCTTTGTTGAATGTTAAGAAGAGATGTAGGTAGTCCATGAAAGGGAGATTTTGTTGTTGTTGTTGTTCGAGGGGCTTGAAGTCTGGACTTGGACACTGTCCCTGAACTCTTCAACTCAAGGTGAGTGTTCTACCACTTGAGTGACAGTGCCACTTCTGGTTTTCTGATGGTTAAATGGAAATAAGAGTCTCAGGGTCTATCCTGCCCAGGCTGGTTTTGAACTGTAGTCCTCAGATCTCAGCTTCCTGAGTAGCTAGGATTACAGCTGTGAGCTATTGGCACCAGGTAAAAATGGGGGATTTTTAGAAATGAAAATCCACCTCTTCACCTGTGTCTAAACCTCAGATATTACTATTAGAACACTTCACCTTCACCTCATTTCATCAGACATTTGTAAATTTTCTCTTTTCCTTCATGTGGGAATACTGCAGTCAATATCAACTCAGCTGGGGGACTGGATCAATTGTATGGTAATTGTTAGCACCTAATTTAAGAACTTTTACATCAGAAGAAATGAAACACGCACTTGGAATAATTGTTTTCTCTTTTTATTACAAATCTGTGCTTGATTATTCCCTAATGTGATATTGGACTTCCTAATAGAGTGATAAAATTTTCTTTATTTTCAACCTTCTCCCACATGTGGTCAAATATTTAAGAATTCAAAGATTTGCACTGAAAATTGATTAAGCTGACTTCTAAGAAAATGTGCATTTCTGGAATTTGGTCTTCTGTCATGTTCTTACATGCACAAGCTTTCTATGATTTATTTGTACTACAAGGAATTCTACTTTCCAATCTTTGTGTGACCAATTTTAGTCTGATCAGTCTTTCTGATCCTCTCTCTGGAGTCTCATTTGAGTCTGCCTCATAAAAAAGATATTAGTTATCAGCTAAATGATTCTCAGCTTCTGTTTTTTGCCTGACTTCTTGTAGGCTGTGATAGCAACCCTGCCTGGCTGTGCTTACTGGAGTGTGTGTGTGTGTGTGTGTGTGTGTGTGTGTGTGTGTGTGTGTGTGTGTGTGTATGTTTTGTTTTAGATATCTAGGATTACTATTCAAGGTAGTAGTTTCTCTGGGCCCCTGTGATCCCCTGGTCTAGAGTCAATGAGTTATACTCCTTAGGATACAAAGAACAACTGACTAAATTCCTGTTAATTGTTTCAAAATGAGGCAATCAGGCATCCTTGCAAAGCCATCAATAATGCTTTGTAACCACTTACAGAAGTCGTCTATCAAGATGGCTTTTCAAAGTTGACTGTGAAAAATATTCATTTCTAAGTAGGCACCATAAAGCAGATCACATTCCTGGGATCAGACTTTTGGAAGGAAGGTTCCCCTTCCTTCCGTCTCTTATGATAGTTCAAACCATAATATTCTTCAGTTGTGGCCAGCCTGGAGCACATATTCCCAAGAATATTCTGTAAATACGGGGTAAATACTTGTCTACTACAGACTGATTTATCTTGCTTTTATCTGTTGTTATTTTCATTACTTCAAACACATGGATAATTTATATTGGGATTAGACAAGGGATTAATGGAATAAACATTCAGTTTACTTTCATATATCCAATATAATACACTTAACCCGTAATGGACAAATAAATTCAACTCTAGAAACAATGTCAGGAATATAAAATAAGCTTTAATACGTATAATCTGGCACACATAAACCATCATCTACAGAAAAATTCAGTCTCTCTGTAAATATTTATTTGGTATGAAATAATAAAAATTTAATTAATGAATATCACTTTTAATTATCATCTGAAATAGTCCTCGTGTATATAATTGTAAATAATTTTATAAATGTCACCAAGACAAGAATTTAACATGCATGTAGAAATCAAATTTCCACAATTTAAGCTATATGAGAGGGATCGTACCCTCGTGTACTATGTGGTGTGAATTTTGCCACAGTGCTGAACCCTTCCAAATAATACCAAGGGTCATGTGTAATAATTTATTATTTGATGTTAAGATGATTGCTAAGTGTAGAATACACTTTGAATTATTACATTAACTCACAGAAATGAAGCAATGATTTGTTATTTGTTTAAATTCTAATGCTTCTCAATTTTACAATTCATTAAATATATTACTAAAATTATTTTCACTTTCTTCTTTTCTATAGCTGATGAAATTAAAATTATATATTAAACATTCAATGTTAAGAAATCAATAATAAGTAAACTATTATTAAAATGATATACTATTAAACTGTGATTTGAATTATACTTCTAACAAATTGTGATGTAAACAAGTGATCATTTTTAAACTTAGCAGCTTATTATTTTTTTTTTTTATTTTATTTTTTGGGTCCGATCGTGGGGCCTGAACTCTGGGCCTGGGCGCTATACCTCATCATTTCAGCTCAAGGCTAGCGCTCTACAACTTGAGACCCAGCACCACTTCCAGCTTTTTTCTTTTTGCTTATGTGGTGCTGAGGAATCGAACCAAGGGCCTCAGGCATACAAGGTAAGCATTCTAGCACTGAGCCACCTTCCCAGCCCAGCAGCTTGTTATTTGTTTCCTAATTGTGTCATTTGTTATTCTTGGTCCAAGTCATCTCTTCATCTTAATTGTTTAGTTTTCTATTTTATCTCAATTGGTTTGCTGATTGTGCGTTTTGTTTTCCCTTTTTAATGACCGACATGAGGCTGAAAATCTGTATGCTAGTTTATTACTTCCTACATTAAAGTCAAATTGCTGCTCTCCACAGCTGTTCTACTCTACGATGCTACAGTATTTCCCCCACTCCCATCTCCTGTATTGCTGCTCTCATATATTTTATTTTATTTTTTATTTAAATTTTATTGTCAAGGTAATGTACAGATGGGATATAGTTACATAGGTAAGGTAATTAATTTATTTCTTTTCTAACTTGTTAACCTTTCCCCTATTTTTCCCTCTCTTCACTCCCAACGCCCCCCCTCCAAGATTATTTACAACATATTGACTTGTGATTACCACTGTTGCATAGGTTCCCCCTTTGTCCTTTGTCTCACCATTTTGTTTCTTTTTTCTTTCCCTTCCCTAGTTCAGACCAACATATTTAAAATACCCAGGGTATCAAAATCAAATACAGTGACTACAGGGGATAAACCTTAGGTGCGGAAAACACAAAAGCATAAAAAGAAATCACAGTAGATTAAGAACAACAACAACAAAGAACATGTCTTGGAGTTCATTTCACTTAGAATCACCTTATACAATCATATGTACATAGCTATTGAACTATTCTGCTCATCTACTAAGATTATCCTTGATGTACCCAATAATGCTCCCCTATTACCCAGTAATCCCACTTCTGGGCATATAACCAGGTGATCACAAACAAGGCCACAGTAAAGCTACTACTGTGTATCACAGTAATATTTACCAAAAATGACACACACACTCTCTTTCTCTCTCTCTCTCTCTCTCTCTCTCTCTCTCACACACACACACACACACACACATGCACAGATAAACACACATGGAAAACTATGCTTCAATCACAAAGAATGTGACCACCTCATTTGTAAGGAAATGGAAGATCTTGGAAAAAATCATATTAGTGAAGTAAGCCAGACTTAAAGACACATAGGTCCCACGGTTTCCTTTATTTGTAATAATTAGTTTACATGAATGATAATCTCACATATTTTAATTTGACATTTTGTTCTATGTTGAGCGCGCAACATTATTGCTATATTTTTTGTTATTATTTCTGCAAATAGGCAGGTATACTTAAAGAATTACATTCATCTTATCCATTATTGAAGGAAGAACAACTAAAAGAGTAACCACTACTAGGAAGAACAACTCCTACTTAGCTTCATTCCTATGTAAGTCCAATGTTGTCCCCTGTATCCTCATGTTGTACATTACAACTCTATACCTGGTCATAATGTATACCTAGTATCTTATGCATTGTGAACTAAATGCCCGAACTAAATGCTTTACTTTAAAAAAAAATTCTGTCCATGTTTGAGGATGGTTTGTGTGTGTGTGTGTGTGTGTGTGTGTGTGTGTGTGTGTGTATGTTTACAAAGATCAGAACATAACATTTTTCTTCATTTCGAATACATCTTACAGGTCATTGTAAGTTGTGGCTAATGGGAGCAGTCTCTTGTTATTTTAAGGATGAAACAGAAAAAGATATTTGTGCATGTAACACAGTTGCTTTATTAGTGTCGTTGAACACTGAACTTCGATTTACATCTTGGCTGTTGTTGTGAATAATGTGAATAACAATGAACTACAGATATATTTACGAGTTACCCAGAGAGAAATAATCACATGATTGGTGGGTCAGATGATATTTCAAATATGATTTCTTTAGAAAACTGCATACTACTTTCTACAAGGAGAATACTAACCTGGATTTTGTCCAAGAGTAGAAAATTTCCTTTTCTTCACACTCTCACCAACATGATTACCTTTTATTCAAAAGGGAATAAAGGGCAAATTTTACTATCTTCAGTACCCTAGACTGGCTTAAGACCGAAATCCAACCTCCTAAATGCTTGGACTTACAAACTTTTACCACCACACCTGGTTCCTTTGATTTTTTTTGATAAGAGTTATAATAGTTATAAAGTAGTATCATAGTAATTTTTAATTACATTTCTCTAATGACTTCTTCTCACAGCATTAAGCCAGTACAGAAGTTGTATTAATCACAACTGTGTAAACCCACTGGTGATATAGAGGGGTTTATGGAAAACATGTCTATTCCAACTTTTGTCCATTTTTAATCAAGTTTCTTGTTAATCTCATCTTTAATCTCTCTATACAAAAATAATTAATTCAAGGTAGTAAAAAGTAAAAAATTAAGCAACTCCTAACATTTTTCAATTTTCAATAACATGATATTGCTTAAATCATTTTCTGTTTATGCTTGAGACTATATAACAATTTATTTAGACCTTTTACATATCTATATATCTTTTATTTATTTTACATTGATTGCTCTTTCCAAAGCCTGCGTGTCTAATTTTGGTTTCTTTCAGTCTTAAGAAGTTCAGATTTCAAACTCAAGAATAAATGGATGTAAGCAAACAAAAAAATACAGTTCCTCTCATCTGATAATGCCTCTACAAGAATGAGAAAAGAGTTCATCATTCTAAGGACCCTTAATTCTTAAGATAACATTTGCTATAATGCTAATGTTATTACCATTTTAGTGTTGGGAAAAATTGTAATTAAAGGCACTAAGTGCATGGCCCAAGACACACAGTGAGGAAGGAAATGAGTCAAATTTTCCAAAAGTCTTCCAGCAATACACAAAAGGTAGATAAATTCTCTCCATTCACTGATACTCTCAATTCAATATTCATACTGTCCAAGAAATAATAGCATAGCAATTATTGCCCATGGTAATTGTTTTCTGTTACATTTTGTCTTCAACACAGACTGTGTTGGTGACATTGGGTTATCATGCACAGAGCTGAACTTATAAATTATGGTCCAAAGAGAGGCAAATTTCTTCTGTCCCATAGTTCCAGTATCATTTTTAAAAAGTACTAAATCTTTTAAATATCATCACTTACTGTATTTTGATAATTCAAGAATGAAAAATTTCACATATAATCACTCCAAAATGCTTTAAGACTAGGGTATGATAAAACAGGCCTCTGTGAAGTAAATTTTTTTCTACTTTTAAAATTATTCTGAAAGCCTGGTACTGGTTTGTCACACCTGTAATCCTAACTACTCGGGATACCTACTAAGGAGCCTGAGATCTGTGGATAATATTGGGAAGCCAACAGGACAAAATAAATTCATGAGATTATTTTTCAAAATTTTAACGAAATAGCAAAGGGCCAGGAATGGAGATGTAGCTCATATAATAACTCACCAATCTAGAGAGAAAGACGTAGCGAGATGTTGAAGCCCTGATTTCAAACTCTGAGCATGCCAACACGCAGGAATGCACACACACTCACTTTTTCAAAATATCTTCATATCAGTGTTTTGCATTAATTTCTTTGTTAACGATATTATATGGGTAAAATGGGCTTCATAAACTCTTCCATCTCAAAACATTTTTATACATTTTTGTTGTAAAAATACTGTACAGAGGGGTTATAGTTATATGAGCAAAGTAATAAGTACATTTCCTATCAAGCATTGTTACCTCCTCCTTTGTTTTTCCCCCACCATTCCTTCCCTTACACCTCCACAAGTACACTCCTCATACCCCAAAGCCCCACCAAATGTCCCTAGCCTAAATTGTAAAGTTCGTTTTTCAAAATAATGTCTTGTGCATCTATTGTTATACAATGGGTCAAACAGTATTCCTATTTAAGCATGTTGTTTTTTTCCTTTCCCTCCCCAAATTAGAGAAGTGTACATTCAAGATGCAGGTGCACCAACATCAAATAAAGTGAAAACAGGGTAATACTGTTGGGGAGGAACGTATAAAAAAGAAAAACAATCACGTCGTACATTATAAATATGTGAGAAACAACAGCAAGAAAGAAAAAAAAAACACTTGTGTCTATATCTTGGGGGTTATTTAGCTTAACATCAACTTATCTAGTCATATACACATAGGCTTTCAACTTTTCTGCTTATCCCAGACATATACTAGTTATTGCAAATAAGGGATACCATGGGACCTATGTTTCTTTGGACTTGGCTTACATCAGTTAATATAATTTTTTTCCAAGTCTTTCCATTTCCTAACAAATTGAGCGATGTCATTCTTTCTGATGGAGGCATAGAATTAATATATATATATATATATATATATATATATATATATATAGTATAGGTGTGTGCGTGTGTGTGTACACACAAATACACACAGAACATTTTCCTTTTTTGTTTTTTAGAGCAACTTAGTTTTCCACCTTCATCATTTTTTCAAATGTTTTTATTGTGATTAAGTGGTTACAAATTTCCCAAATTTCACAATATTGTGGGATAGTGATGCTTAGTTTAAGTCACAAACACATTCTAACTTCGATGGAGCAAATTGTCTATTATGGTCTACAACATTTATGAATTCTATGAGCTTTGCAATAGAGTTATTTCTTCCATATGTAAACTTTTCTTGTTTTGAAATATGTATATTTCTTTTGTATTGCGTAGCATCAGCTGTTCCCTCTTTCCCACTTGTTCCCTCCCTCCTTCCAGTGACATTGAGTTGCTTAGTTCATTTTGTTCAATGTCCAGCACAGCTGATGGATCCCACTGTTGTATGTTTTTTCCTGATTCCCTCTAGTTCTGTGTCGTCCTCCTGGTTTCCCTTCAGTGTGCACATATGACGGGCAGAATGGGGTTATTTAGTAGTGATTCAACCAGATGAGTGGAAGTTCTTGGTTTCTTAAGTGTTGTTAATTTTGTCATATCACCTTACATTTTGGATTTAACATCTGCTTATCACGGAGACCATGTGCCATTTGTCTCTTTGCTTTTGGCTTAACTCACTCAACATGATTTCCTGTAGCTTGATTGATTTCCCTACTAATGCCATTATTTTGTCCTTTCTAATGGCTGGAAAATATTCCGTTGTGTATAGTTACCACAGTTTTTTGATCCATTCATCTCTGGTGGAACATATGGGTTGTTTTCATATCCTGGCTATTGTGAACAGTGCTGCAATAAACATGGAAGTGCATTTGTCCTTGAATATTGGTACCTGTTATTCAGGATAGATGCCTAGAAGTGGTATGAGTGGGCCATAAGGAAGGTCAATATTTATCTTTCTGAGGACTCACCAGACTGCTTTCCAAAGTGGTTGTGTAAGTGTACATTCACACACACACACACACACACACACACACACACACACACACACAGAGTGAGAGAGAGAGAGACAGAGAGAGAGAGAGAGAGAGAACATTTTCTTGATCCATTCTTCTACTGAGCAGCATCAGGGTTGGTTCCATATCTTAGCTATGGAAAATAATGCTACAATAAACATTGTTGTGGTGGTAGTTTTAGTATGGACTGGTTTGTGATCATTTGGGAGAATGCCCAAAAGTGGGATTGCTGTATAATAGGGAGCTCTATGTGGAGGCTTTTGAGGAACCTCCAAACTGCTTTCCAAAGTGGATGAACAAGTTTACACTCCCACCAAGAATGCCGTAGGCTTCCCTTCTGGCCATATCCCTTCCAGCATCTGTTGTTGTAAAAATATGGAACAATTCACTAATTTGTACATCATCCTTGTGCAGGGACCATGCTAATCTTCTCTGTATGTTCCAATTTTAGTGTATGTGCAGCCAAATTGAGCACAAAACATTTTTTATATATAAAAAGTAATTGATTTTCTTAAACTAGACAATTCAACAAAATTAAGTTCAAAAGAATTGTGAAATTTTAGAACCATGTGTTTCTTATATAAGCACACATTTAAGAATAAAGTCAAGATTGACATATCAAAAACAAAATAATTCCAGATATTTGTTGTTCATGAGATTTGTAGGAGGAGGAGTTCAATTATTCTACAAAAGGCACTTGTCATAATGATCATTGCAGCAAATGTTAAGGTTTGTTAAAAGTTTTAATGTTTTAAATATGTTTAATTTTGGGATTTGCTTATATATGGCAAAATTAAGTCATAAAAATTTTTGATAACGTATATAATATTTCTGGTAGCATGTACTAGTAAGTATGTACATTTCAGATTTTATAGAAACTTTACTAATGAGAAGTTGCAAAGACTGTGTAAAGAAGCAGAGTGAAGAGTTAAGATTTTAAGTACACAGTTTCTGTTAAATCTTTAGGGCTCCTTTACGTTATATGTTAGTGGTGAACAAATAATGATATAATCCACATACAAATGATGAGATGAACTATAAATAGTAATCTTAGTGAGTAAATTTAAAGGCTACTTATAGCTTTATCCAGTTTTAAATGTACAGGAATATGAGAAAATAGTAAACTCTACTATGTGCACTTCAAATACTGAAAACCCTGGTAATTGTTTTGTTTTTTATTTTAGTAATCATTAATATTTAATTATTGTTTTCTTTATTTATAACAACTTTTTGTGAGTCATGATTAAGAGGTACTTTGAGAATATTATTGGGATGGCCACACAATTTTTCATAGGTGCATGTGAATTTACAAAGAGCAAAACTAAAAACAAAATATTGATTAAAAATTATATCAAGTAGAGTCTGAATCAGGAGTGTTGATAAATGTCCACACCTAAAATCTTAACCCTAGGCTGGAGCATCTTATTTAAATATTGTTGAGAATTTCAAGAATTCCTTTATGTAAGGCCCTTAGAAGTATGTACAGCATGCATGTGTACAAAGCCAGTGACAACAGACAAATATGACTAAGTTTCCCCAAAAGGAATCTATGAAGTCAATAGTTATCTTCCCAAGCAGATGAAAAAATGCGTCCAAAATGATTCAGTGCCCCTACATTTGTGGAGTTATTTAAGTTATGGATTCTTTGTTAGACATATTCTTTTCTTTTAAAAATTGTCAAATATTAGTTTATAATAAACTTTGTCTAGTATTTCTTGGTTCAAAACAGAAATCTTGATACAGTTGATGTCACTTGGCTTTCTTACTATCTCAGTTCAAAGCCAACCTAGGCAGGAAAGTCTGTCACATTCTTATCTGTAACCAAACACCAAAAACGCCAGAAGTGGAGTTTCTCCCAAGTAGTAGAGTCCTAGCTTTGGGGGAAGTTGGCCAGGGAAGACATTTCTTCAGGGACATGGTCCAGCCTCTGAGTTCAAGCTCCAGAACCAGGACAAACTAAACAAACAAACAAGAAAAAAACGCACATATTTCTTTGGGACCATCCATAAAGCACTGGTTTGAGAACAGACTCCTTTTGCTGATCATACTCACTGAATCCTGCTTTTTTGGAATACTAATTGCGCTGGAGAATTCAGGACAAGACTAAATGAATTAATAAGTGACTCCTGCAACAACAGAATCATCTCAATAGTGAAACATCCATGCATAAGACAAATTAAAACCTCCAAGTCTTTGTTTCCTTGCAAAAGAAAGCTTTTAAAACAATGTTTATTTCCTTTTGTTCTATGCTGGCCTTCAATTGGCACATTGTTTCCTTTTGAAATACTTTCAAGAAGAAGTTTTCAGACAATTTTTATATGAATAAAGAACACACTCGAAAAAATTACATGTGCAAGATAATGAGTACAGTTTTTATCAAGCATTGTAGCCTACTCCTTGGTTTCCCCTTCCCATCCCTAGACATAAAAGAAATGCAAATCAAAACAACATTGAGATATCACCTCACCCCAGTTAGAATGGGTATAATCAAGAACTCTAATAACAACAGATGCTGGAGGGCATGTGCAGTCCCACTTTTGGGCATTTACCCAAATGTTTACAAACAAGACCACACTAAAGCTACGAGCACAACTAAGTTTATTGCAGCATTATTTACAGCTAAGATCTGGAATGAGTACATTTTTTATCAAGCAATATAGCCTATTCCTTGGTTTCCCCTTCCCATCCTCCCCTCCCCCCTCCATCCAATCCTCCTCCCCCCAACAACAAAGTTGTAAAGTTCGTTTTTGAAATAACGACTTGTACATCTCATTGTTGCAATGGGTCCACCTGTATCCCTATTTAAATGATTTGTTTTTTTTCTGTTCCCCTCCAGAAATTATACCGACATCAAATACAGTGAAATCAGGGGTTATTGTTATCCCGTGGGGAAGGGACATAAAAAGCTACAAGGAAATTATCTTATAAATGTGTTAGAAAAAGTCACATGAAAGAACAAAAAACATTCGAATACATATCTTAGGGTTCATTTCCCTAAAATCAACTTATCTGATCTTTTCTGTTTGACTCAGACATATACTAGTTATTGTAAATAAGGAAAACCATGGGACCTATGTTTCTTTGGGCGTGGCTTACTTCAATTAATGTAATTTTTCCAAGTCTTTCCAGTTCCTAACAAATGGGACAATGTCATTCTTTCGGATGGAGGCATAGGATTCCATTGTGTATATATACCACATTTTCTTGATCCATTCATCTACTGAGGGGCATCTGGGTTGGTTCCATACCTTAGCTATGGTAAATAAGGCTGCAATAAACATAGTCGTGCTGGTACCTCTAATGTGGCCTTGTTTGTGAACATTTGGGTAAATGCCCAAAAGTGGGATTGCTAGGTCTTAGGGGAGCTCTGTGTGGAGTCTTTTGAGGAATCTCCAAGAACCGACCTCAGGACCACTGGAATAGAATTGAAAACCCAGAAATGAACCTACAAACCTATAGCCATCTAATCTTCGATAAGAGAGCTAAAAAAATTGAAGAAAGACACCCTCTTCAGGTAAAATGAATGTTTTCAGGCTTCATAGAACTAGCACAAAGACATCTTTGGACATGAGGTAACACGCCTTTCAGAGACAACTTAGTAAATACAAAATATAAAATTTAAATGACTTATAAAAACATTATTCATGTACATATGGCCATATAAGATAATGTTAAGAAAAATGAAACCCAAGATAGGGACACAACTTGTTTATTCTTTATTGAAATTGTTCTTAATGTATCTAAAATGTACTATGTGATTTTTTCGTTTCTCCTCCATGTTCTTCCCGCATGATATAACTCCTGTTTTCACTGGATAGGATGTTGGTGCCCTGCATCTTGCATATACATTTTTCTAGTGTGGGGAGGAGAAGGGAAACAACAAAATGCTGAAACAAAGATTCAGGATGACCTATTGTAACAATGATATGAACAAGACACTATGTAGAAAACGAATTTTACAACTTGTGGAGAGGAGGGGGAATTGGTCAGATGGGGAGGAATGGATAACACAGAAAAAACAAAAGAGGATGTAACAATAAGAAATGTACTCATTACCTTACTTATGTAACTCTAAGCCCTCTGTACATTATTTTTTACTATAAAAACATAAAAGAAACCATTATCCATGAGTACATTAACTTCAAATTCCATAAATGCTCTTAAATTAAATTTAACTTGGAGAAGATTCTCAGAAAAATTTATTTGTGTGTTTGTTGTGAATTATTTCCCAAGTGTACACAAGTTAACAGTAGAAGAAACAATAGGAATAATAAGAGAAAGAAAAGTTCTGTGTTTAAGTCTAATGGTTCATATACTATGGAAGACTCTGCAAATAAGACAACATTGAACCAATAAAGCCAAGGCCATTATGTAGATCTATGGGAGTGACATAGAGAAATAATTAATACTAAGAGGAATATGAACGATGAGGCCACTCTCTTTCAACTTCTATCTCTAAATCATGGTTGCTAATCACGCAAATTTGTAAAATGTACAATTGAAGAATAATTCTGGTTCCAAAGTAAGTTAGATATAAGAGCATGGACTTAACTGGAAAAAAAGTCCATGGTGAGAAAGCAGGAATTATACTAGCAATGAACTGGTGGCCAAGATCTCATTTCTTTTTCTTTCTTTCATCTTTTTTCTTTCTTTTTTTTTTTTTTTATGGTTGAGGCAGGGTTTGAACTCAGCCTGGGAAATATCTCTCCATTCTTCAGCTCAAGACTAGTGCTCTACCTGTTGAGCCACAGCGCCACTTCCAGTTTTCTGGTGGTTAATTGGAGTTAAGTGCCTCAGAACATTCCTTTCCTACTCATACAGGATTTGAACTGCAATCCTCAGATCTCAGCCTCCTGAGTATCTATAATTATAGGCGTGAACTCAAGTGATGGAATACTAGTGATGAGCAAGATTGCTGAATGAGGTTGCTGAGGCTTTTGCATACAAACATACAAACATACACATACACACAGAGGCACATATATGTGCAAACACACCTGCACAAATAAAACAACTCTCAGAATATGGAGAAATGTTAGAAAACAATAGAAAATATATCCTGAGTAAGACTAGATCAAGTGATAATTTTTAATATTAGAAAGTCCTCAAGTGAAATTTATTCAAAGTTTGATAATATTACATACCTAGGGACCAGAGATAAAAAGAAAGTCAATTAATCATTATTAAAGGGATAGGATCCATGGAAGAATGAATCAGAGACCCCTGCAGGTGCATCTGAAAATGTTCATATCCTGTGTGAAATGATAGAACATCTTTGAAAATAGTACATAAACAACTTGATGAGTCAGTCTAATGAATAAGATCATAGGAGAAGTTGAGAATTGCTAGTCTGTATCTAGATTAAATAAACCACCAAACTATGGAAGGGCAATTTGATACAAGCCTGGAATTCTAACACTCAAGCTAAGACAGGAGATTAGAGAGTGGGATTACATAGTGATACCTTCCCTGGACCAGGTAGTATAATTTTGTCTCAATGAAACAAACCAAACAACAAGAAAGGAATACACAGTTGGAAGTTTGGGCTAATTTTGTCATTATGTTTTGAGAAGGCAAGTTTCCTATTGAAATGCAACTCATATATAATCCTCAGTTGTGTTTTAAATGCTCTCTGCATTACACAACATTCCTAGATGCAAAATGGCTCATGATTCCCAATCAAAAATTTGAAAAAATAAGCATCATTCTGTTGGATTTCAAAGAAATAATGAAGGATTACAAAATTTTAAGCCTGGAAAAATACAAGTTCATCTAATGTAGGACTTTGTAGATCTTGCTAAACTAGAATTTATATTTAAAATAAATATTTTGGTTTTGTTTCTAATTTCATATTCTATAGGATACTACAAAATTCTTTTTAAGTAGAGGTTTTAATTCACAAATTCACACATGAATCAGGCATTTTAGTTGCTTAAAATATTCTTTCAAGCGAGGTATAATTAGAACTTAGTTAATTGATAATTCCAACAGTTCATGTATAAAATGAGATAGTGTGAATAATCTGCACAGAGTTGCCAACAAATGGATGATATTAATTTATTAATTTAGAACAAGCAATTTTTTGAGGCTTTGGTGTAACATGGTATGAAGACAGTAATTGTGTGAGGTCTTGGTTCTTCTATCTATTTGTAATACAGGAAGAAATTTCCTTAATTACATGCCTCTGTATACAATGAGAAAAATGCGAGGTTGGAGTTGGTTTTATTTTTTGGTTTGTCCTCAGGTTTGAACTCTGGGCCTGGCCACTCTCTTTGAGCCAGTTTTTGCTCAAGGCTCATGCCCTACAACTTCAACCTCAGTGCCACTTGAGTCTGGCTTTTCCTGAGAAGTTTATTGGAGATAAGAATCTAAGGAAACTTCCTGACTGGGTGGGCTTTGAACCATAATCTTCTGATCGTAGCCTCCTGAATATCTAAGATAGATAAAAATATAAATAATATTTGCAAGTGCTCTGATTTCTAGAAATCAGAAAAATGTTGCAGCAAAGTTTAGTGTAGTGTACTTTCCACAATAGGAAAGGCATCATATTAGCACAAGTGTAGTATTTTTTCACAATAGTGATAAGCTATTCATGATGTGAATTAAGGGAATTTTAAGGTGCACCATACAAACTGGAAACTGTTGGGCTAGGAAGACTTTATGGCATAAAAACTTGGGATTGATGATCACAGAAATAATAGCTTACTCTGATGAACAAATGTTTACTCTTGAGGAATTAATTATTACACATACTTCGTAGTTATATCCTCCACCAGAATGTGGCTATTTTTTTGTTGATTTCTCAATATGTAGCACCCAATTAGAAACTGCAGTTATTGCAGAATTAAATAACATACAAACAGGTACTGTTTTTAATATCTCTGATATGGAATGTTCAGAATTTGAAAATGAGTAGTTAGTATTTGTAAGAACTTTGAAGAACACATATATTATGTCCTTTTAACAATTATTCAGTTTTAAAAGTTAGGAGTTTCCATAGAATTAAACTGTTTTCTGTTTTACTATGGGACAATATTAACTTATAATTTTTTTTGAAAATTATGACAGATATATTGTGAAAATATTGTATATTTGGATAACATTCAAGTTGATGAACCTCTGATAAAGAAAGGTGTAATTAATTCAAATTAGATGCCAAATAGTGTTCATTTTTTAAAAGGTAATGCACATAGGATAATATTTACTATAGCAATACAGTGAAATTATACTTTATGTAACTTAGTTTTGTTTAATTTTATTTTTAAGGTGATATATACAGGGGTTGCATTAATTTTAAAGTAGTGAATACATAACATGTCGAAATTTTACCCACTACCTCATTTTTCTCACACTTTTCCTTTCCCCCCAAACCCCTCACAAGTTGTAATGTAAATTTCCAACATTTTGTCTTGTGAGTACTGCTACTGCACTGGTTTGCACTTTGTCTTTTGTCTCCCCAATTTGCTGTTCATCTTGCCTTCTCAAATTAAGGTAAATGCATGTGCAATACACACAGTATTGAAATCAAATACAGCAGGGGATAAACTATAGGGGAAAACACAAAAGAAAAAAGAAATCACGTAGTACATTTAAAAAAAAAAAAAACAACCACAAAGAAAAACCACTATTTCCATATCTAGGTGTTTATTTTGCTCATCCTATATGCAAAGCTTTTGAGCCATTCTGCTCATCTGCTAGTGTTATTCTATACATATCCTATTATTACAAATGAGGGAAACTATGGAATCTGTTTCTTTGGGTCTGGCTTATTTTATTTAGCAGGATTTTTAAAAATCTTTCCATTTCCTTTTGAATTGGAAGCATAGAATTCAACCATATATATATATATATATATATATATATATATATATATATCAACAAAATGTGATATATATACATATATATATCACATTTTGTTGATTCGTTCATCTACTGAATGGCATATTGGTTTGAAAATGTTTGCATGTAAGTATTACTTAGGGTCATTCAAAAATGACAGATGACACCTCCCCAGAAATACTAAAATCATGATTTCTTCTTAAGAAAGGATTTTATGGTGGTATAAGTGTTGAAATATCTGGATGAATGTAATTTATATCTTGCACTGAATTAGGCAGGAAGATATCTAATATTATATAGGATAAAAATGGTAGTGACAAAATATTCCCTTGAGAAAGATATAGGAGTCTGCCAGAAGTATGAAGAAATTCAGATAATTTTAAAGAATTTAAAAATACAAGCTCAAATATGTTTCTTTAAATAAAAATTATGTAAGTGGAAGGGCAAAAGAAGGAGAAGAGAGGAAAGTAACTGACAGCAGATCATTGTCCCAAGTTAGAGTATAAAAAGTCATAATCTAGAGTTCGGATGAAGATGGCAGAAGGTCTAGGCTAAACGAGCTATCATGTAGACAACAGTTTTAGTGTTCCAGTCAACAGTCCTAGGCTAGAGAATCACACCCAGTGTGCCATCACAGTACAGAGAGTTTGGCCAGAGATGGAATATCCAGGCAAGGAAACAGATCTGAGAATCAGCGGCCTGAGCCAACATGCCTACAGAGAGAGTCCAGTCAAAAAGATGCCAGACACAGTGTGCGTATTCTACTCAACACCAGGAAGAACTGACAAGGAACAGATATATTCATGCTGGATATCACAGACCATAGAGGGCCCAGTCACCAAGATTCTGGCATGAATAGAACCCTGACATCCTCACTCCTTCTCAGAAAGCAGAGGAAGGAAGGTGGCCCCTCTCCCACCACCAGAGAGCTCCATCTTTGATACTGACAAAGGCCCAGAAATTGATACTGACAAAATGCCCAGACTTTTGACTGTGCAACTACAGGACTTTGGTTGATGCTTGCCTTAAAATAGTGTTCTAGCACAAAAATGGATTCATGGAATCCAATAAAAGACAGCTGAAAGAAGTCAGGGAGACCGGACAGGGAATGTTGAATGGAGCCCAACAGAAGGAATGGGAGTCCAAGGAAACCATAACCGATCAACTAAGTGATTTGAGAATAAACACAACACCAGATTCAAGAAGCTTTTAGAACCCCAAATAGAACAGACCATGACAGGATATCACACCGTGACATTATAATCCCCACAGCATCAATTCCAAGGAAAAAATCCTTAAAGCAGTCAAGGAGAAAAGATCAACCACTTACAAAAGGAAACCAATTAGAATAACTTCAGATATCTCAGTGGAGAAAATTACAGCAAGAAGAGCTGCCATGCCCTAAAGACAAACAATTATCATCCAATTATACTGTACCCAGCTATACTCTCCTTCATAACCGAAGGCCAAATAAAAACCTTCCATACCAAAGAACAACTGAAACAATATATATACACCAAACCAGCCCTATAAATGACACATAACGATGTATTACACATAGAAAATCAACAAGACTACAATAAAGGCAAAGAAACCACACTCAAACTGAGAATCCAAGAACCATAGGAAGAACCCAGTTGCTGCAGCCCCCAAGAAGGGGCATAAAATGGCAGGAACTCCCAAACAGCTCTCAATTCTAACTCTCAACATTAACGGATTGACTCTCCAATTAAGCGACATAGACTGTCAATTTGGATTAAGAAGCACGATCCTTCTATCTGCTGCCTTCAGGAGTCTCATGTTGCCCATAAAAACAAACACATTTTCAATGTGAAAGGCTGGGACAAAATCTACCAAGCAAACGGCCCACATAAACAGGCGGAAGTTGCAATCCTAATAACAGATAAAATAGACTTCTAATTAAAATTAGTGAGAAGAGATAAGGAAGGTTGCTACATACTAATTAAGGGATCTCTCCTTCAGGAGAATATTACAATTTGAAATATCTATTCGCCAAACAACCAAGAACCCAAATTTCTTCAAGAAACACTACTTTCCTTCAAATCTGACATTGATCCAAAGACATTAATTGTTGGGACTTTAACACACCACTTTCCCCACTAGATAGATCAACTCGGGAAAAACTCAACACAGAAACTGCATATCTAAACACCTGCATAGATCAACTATATTTAACAGACATCTACCGTATATTTCACCCAGCAGCATCAGAATACACGTTTTTCTCAGCAGCTCATGGCACATTTCCCACAATAGACCACAAATTAGGTCACAAAACAAACTTTTCCAAATTCAGAAACATAGAAGTTATACCTTGCATTCTCTCACACAACAAGGGAATAAAATTAGAACTCACCACCAAAAGCCACCGAAGAAAGTCCTGTAACACATGGAGGCTGATAAACACACTGTGGAATGACCAGTGGGTCATGAAAGACATTACAAAGGAAATTCAAATATTCATGATATTCATCAAAGATGAACACACAAATTACCACCTACTCTGGGACACAGCAAAGGCAGTACTTAGAGACAAGTTTATAGCCCTGAGTTCCAACACAAACAACTTGTAGATATCTGAAACCAACAATTTAATGGGACATCTGAGAGCCTCCTTGAATAAGAGCAGGAAGATAATCCCTAATCCAGTAGATGGAAAGAAATGATTTATATTAAATCAGAATTAAAGAATTAGAATCCAAAAATACCACAGAAAGAATCAACAAAAGAAAGAGTTGATTCATCGATAAAATTAACAAAATTGACAGAACTTTAGCAAATCTTACCAGAAAAAGAAGAGAACACACCCAAATAAATAAACTCAGAGATGAGAATGGACACATCACCACAGAAACAACCAAGATTCAGAACATTATAAGGGAATACTTCTCAAAACTTTATGCTAATAAGTTTGAGAACTTGGCAGAAATGGACCTTTTTCTAGCAAATATTGACATGCAGAAACTAAACCAAGATGAGTTAAACCATCTTAACAGGCCCATATTCAACATTGAAATAGAAACAGCAGTAAGAGTCTTCCCATCTAACAAAAGCCCAGATCCTGATGGATTTACAGTGGAATTCTACAAGGCCTTCAAAGAAGAGCTCACACCAACACTCCTCCAAATCTTCAATGAAATTGAAAGAGAAAGTTCACTACCGAACTCATTCTATGAAGCCATCATAACCCTCATCCCAAAACCAGGCAGGTAGTCTTCAAAGAAAAACTATAGACCCATTTCTTGGATGATCATTAATGCAGGAATTCTCAACAGATTTTTGGCCAATCGACTTCAACAATTCATCCAAAAAATCATACACCTCGATCAAACAGGATTCATTTCAGGATTCATTTCATGCAAAGTTGGTTCAATATACACAAATCAATTAATAATCCACTCTCAAATTACTTAAGCTGATTGAAAATATTGGTAAAGTAGCAGGGTATAAATTTAACGCTCAAAAATCAATGGCTTTTCTGTATGCCAACAATGAGAAAAGCATGCTGAAACCAGAAAACAACTCTATTTGTCATAGCCTCACAAAAAATGAAATACCTAGAAATTAACATACCCAAAGAAGTGGAGGATCTCTATGATGAAAACTATAAAAACTTGAAAAAGGAAATCAAAACAGAACTTAGAAAGTGGCAAAAAAAAAAAACTCCCATGCTCCTGTATTGGAAGGATCAACATCGTGAAAATGGCAAAACTTCCCAAGGCTATCTAAAATTCAATGTGATACCTATCAATATTCCAACATCATTCTTCAAGGAAATAGAAAAGGCAATCCAAAAATTCATATGGAACAATAAAAGACCCCAAATAGCAAAAACGATCCTTAACAGAAAGAACAGTGCTGGAGGAATATCAATACCAAATTTCAAACGCTACTACAAAACATTGTAATCAAAACAGCTTGGCACTGGCACAAGAACAGACCTCAGGACCAATGGAATAGAATTGAAAACCCAGAAATAAACCCACAGACCTATAGTCATCTAATATTTGATAAGGGAACTAAAAAAATAGAATGGAAGAAAGACAGCCTCTTCAGTAAATGGTGCTGGCAAAATTGGTTAATCACTTGTAGAAAATCAAAAATAGATCTATAATGTTATCCTGCACCAGAATCATATCCAAATGGGTCAAGGACCTCGGAGTCAAAGCAGACACTCTGAAAACATTACAGGTCTGAAATCATTACTAGGTCTCCTTGGCATAAGCCTAAAGTTTCTTAAAAGAGACACAGAAACACAACAAATCAAAGAAAATTTGGAAAAATGGGATTGCATTAAGTTGCAGAGCTTTTGCATGGCAAAGGATATAGCTAGCAAGATCAATAGAAAGCCTACTTATTGGGAGAAGATATTCACTAGCCATACAATGGACAAGGTTATCATATGTAAACTATACCTGGAACTCAAAACATTAAATCCACCAACAACAAATCCTCAAAAAAACAACTGCCCAATAAATAAGTGGGCTACATTGCAACAATGAGATGTACAAGTCGTTATGTCAAAAATGAACTTTACAACTTTCATGGGGGGGCGAGGAGGATTGGGGGGCGGGGGGAGGATGCGAAGGGATGGGAAGAGGAAACAAAGGAGGAGGCAGCAATGCTTGATAAGAAATGTACTCATTATCCTGCCCATGTAATTTTAACTCCTCTGTACAGTATTTTCAAAATAAAAATAAATAAATAAATAAAAATAAGAGGGCTAAAGACTTACGGAGAAAATTCTGTGAAGAGGAAAGAAGGATTGCCAATAGACACATGAAGAAATGCCCGACCTCACCAGCCATAAGAGAAATGCAAATCAAAACAACATGGAGATACCACCTCACCCCAGTTAGAATGGCCATAGGCAAGAACAATAATAACAGATGCAAGAGTGGATGTGGCCAGAAGGGAACCTTACTTCATTGTTATTGGGAGTGTAAACTTGTTCAACCACTTCGGAAAGTTGTATGGAGGTTCCTCAAAAAACTCCTAGAGCTCTCCTATGACCCAGCAATCCCACTTTGGGGCATTTACCCAAATGATCACAAACAAGACCATACTAAATCTTCCAGAACAACTATGTTTATTACAGCATTATTTACCAGAGCTAAGATACGGAACCAATCCAGATGCCATTGAGTAGATGAATGGGTCAAGAAAATGTGGTATATATACACAATGGAATTCTTTGCCTCCATCAGAAAGAATAACAATGCTCCATTTGTTAGGAAATGGAAAGACTTAGAAAAAATTATATTAAGTGAAGTAATCCAGCCCCAAAGAAACATAGGTCCCATGTTTTCCCTTGTTCAAATACCACTTCTGGTTTGCACACACACAGTCTATGTATGAGGGTACGTTCTCCATGTTAAACAATAGGGTAGTACTCCCTATCTGAACGGGAAAGTTCCACAGTATAACCCTATGCCCACATTAGAGGGTGTACAATTTTCTTGGAGCTCATTAGTTTACCCAGGAGAAATATAAATATCCATAAATTTTGGAGCTAATTAGTAAATATCTGAATTAACACTAGATCTCAAACATCTCAAAACTAGATGTTGTGTTATTACAAGTCAACATTGTATTATTGTTACATAAGAATCCTTCCCTACTTGCCAATGTGTAAGAGAAAATGAAAGAAAGGCATTAAAGCAAAATGCCTTATCTTTTTAGGAATTTAATCCTAGTGATGAGGGTAATGT
The DNA here is from genome assembly GCF_019054845.1 of Dipodomys spectabilis. NCBI lineage: Eukaryota > Metazoa > Chordata > Mammalia > Rodentia > Heteromyidae > Dipodomys > Dipodomys spectabilis. The sequence continues at coordinate 1,336,156 of NW_024871020.1, read as the reverse complement.
CTGAACTCTTCCATTCAATAAAAGCTTGAAGTTTATCAGAGCACTTCCTACATATAAGAATTTGTGGCAGTTTGAATGACAAGGCTATTTCATCATGGAGATATCACCAAAACACTGTTCTTATTGAACTTGTCTATACCTTTTTAGTTTTCAAATCCAAATAGCATATTTCCTTCAATATCTCTGTAACAGTTTTGAACTTTTCTTCCTGCAAATTCTTTCCTTTCTTTACTTCTGTAAATCTGCGTTTATTACTTTCTTGTTTCCTTATTTATCTCATTCTTCCAATCTTGTCCACACTGGTACTCACATTGTTCAGAATTGTGTCAGAACTTTCCCTTAACTCTTCCCTTTAATAATGCCCCCAATTTTATTATTCTTTTTCATATAAACTTTACAACTATCAGAGTTTTTTTTCTCCCTAAATCCATCATTTCCACCTGCAATCCCTATCACCAAGAATATCACTAACACAGTTGCCTGGCCAGAGATGTAGAACACTTTAGATTTTTCTTACCCTTCTGCTCTCACCCATTAGTTAAGATGAATGATGAAGATTTTCTGAGTTTCTGTCACTAATATGATTTCTATGTACTCATTTTTATGCCCCTGACACCAGCCTGTTTCATGTAATCATCACTGGTCACCTAGATTTAAGCAACCTTTTACAACCTATGTTTTTCCCCATAGTCTTTTCTTATTGGCCCTTTCCATCAACAAATTACTTCTGCTTGTAAGCACACAGAGTGAAGGGCTCAGACACAAATTCTAGTATATTTACTCATTACATTGACTACTGGCCTTACATTTCTCATCTGTAAATGGATGTAATCTACCAGAAATATTGAAGAATATATTTGTTGGCTTATAGAGCAAAAAAAAAAAAAAAAAAAAAGAAAGAAAAGTGAAGAGTCCTTACATTTTCCCCCTTAGCTTACAAATAAGGAAAGTGTCAAATTCAGTTTGTTGGTATAAAGTCACAAATTTTTTCCTGCAGAAATAAAAATAAATTTTCCTCCTGGCTCTAAGGACCGTGTCCTTTTAATGTAACTCCAGATATTTAAGTGGTATTATGTAATTGTGTCATGTGTTTACAGCTATATTGAAGAATATGTCATTGGAAAACATTGGTTATTGAATAATGTCTTTATGAGAATGGTATTTGAACTAATCACACTAAGTTGAAAACTACATCTTAGTCCATCAAAATGTTTCTTATTGCTTTATTTGTTGCCAAGAGTTCTTAATAAATTTATACATAGATTTTCTCCAGTTAACTGGATGGAAACTAAAACTGATCATGGATTTCTGCCTAATGAGTGAAGTATGCTTCTTGAGGCATGTGTTGTTAACTTCTAGGGATATATAACTAAGCCAATGGCTATGTGGGTAGTTAAAGGCTTTCTCCTAAATTCCTCAGGCTAGAACAAACAAGATCATTTGTAACAGAAAGCACTCAGCTTATTATATTTTATCTATGTGGGATAATCAACATGTGCAAATGAACGATTTTATTTATAAGAAAACAATAGTACCAAGAAATGTGAGTATATTTAGAGAGACTGAAAGAATAACATTAAGGTATTTACTGTCTCACCTGTTTATGTGATTGTATTTCTTGATATTGAGACTCTCCTCTTATAATTCTTATTGTATTAATCCAATGCTTTTTAGTACTATGTATTCAATGTGGGAAATCTGGCTTACAAGATGTCTAAAAATTTTTCCTTTTTAATCACAACCTTGTCATTATCAGGCTACACTGTGGTCATCATCATCTTCATAAAAATTATTATTAGAATCATAAGTGCTAACTATTGAACGTATGATACCTGTCTATGATTTTGCAATATTTGTATTATGATTAATAATTTTAATGTTACCACTGTGCATGCATACATGTTAAAATTTTGAGTAAATAAAGAAACAAAAAAAAAAAACTAAGCCATATCAGGTAGCTTGACTATGTGCTTATAACAAATTATTCAATAGATTTTTGAGGCATTGCAAATTCCTAACCAGTATGAATTATCTTCCTCTCTCCCTGTCATTACACACGAATATTTAAGAGTTTGAACAAATTTTTTCAAGTAATATACTATAAACGTTACCACAATATCATGCGTATATCTAAAACTCCCTTGAAATTAATAAACTGTACTTTCTATTGAAATATTAGTTATTTTATACTAGGAAACTTTTCGAAAAATAGACAGCCTATCTTTGAAATAAAAAAAATAGTTGAATAAAGGTTTCAGAGGGAGCTCCGGGATGATGGCGGAGGAGAAGCTGGAGGCTAAACAAGCTCTCACATAGAAAGCAGTTTTTGTTCCAGTGAATAGTCCTAAGCCAGATAATCACACCAAGTGTGCCATCACAGGACAGAGAGTTAGGCCAGAGAGGGAAAATCCAGGCAAGGAGACAAATCTGAGCACTTGCCAGCTGCTGTAGCTGAGGTGGCAGCTGCTGAGGCGGTAGCGGCGGCAGCTGTAGCCACCATACCGGCAACAAAGAGAGTCCAGGATGAAGGCCCTAGAGGTGGCAGGTGAGCGGATTTCTACTCAACACCAGCAAGAACTGACAAGGAACAGACATCTTCATCCTGAAGTTTGCTCGCCGACCAGAGACGACACAGGAACCAAGATTCCGGCGTGAGTAGAAGCCTGACATCCTCACTCCTTCTCAGGGTTCAGAGGAAGGAAGGCCACCCCTCCCCTCGCCACTACCAGAGATCTCCATCTTTGATACTGACAAAGGCCTGGCTGAGCAGCTAGCTCTAACTCAGGCATTGGAAGAAAACAAGAGTAATTTAGTAGGTCACAGGAACCTAATCTGACCAGCTAGGCTCAGCTCCACCCAGGGAAAAGTCATCCAGAACAGGGCACAAGCCCCAGGAGTGGATTTCTTCGCTGATTACACAGAGACAGAGGCTGTCCCTCCCTACAGCAGCCTTGAAAATCAACTGAAATACAGTAAACATAAATCTTGAAAAAGGCTCCCGGCTGGGCTCTGTGAGTGACTCAGAAGTTAACCCCTCAGGGAAAAGCTACTATGTGCTGAAAAGCCTCAACTCTACCCAGAACCTAGCCTCAACACAGCATCTCTAAAGTAGAGGAAACAGCCATCTCCCTCTTTTGTGATACTCAAAGCAGATCCCCCTCTGGGAGGAGGATCAAAAAATCCTGGGTAAGCAGAGCATTTTTCTGCCTGCTCATACTAACCAACTTAAAAAAACCAACCAAGCCACAGCAAATTCAAACACCACAAGCAGACCAGAGACTCCAACTAGAGACAGGTTAAGGACACAAGGAAGATATAGGATCTTCCCATCCCCCCAAAAAAATCAAAGAACTTTTTTGTACCTTTTATTAAAAATTTTTTCTAAAACTTTTAAAAAATTTTTAATATTGAACTTTTTTTTGAAAAAAATTGTTTTATATTAACTTTTTTCTTCCTCTGATAATTTTTATTTTAAGGGTATAAGTGTGTGCTTTTTTTTTCTTTTTTGTTTAGCCCTACTGACCTTTTGATCTTTTTTTCTTTCCTTCTCATTCTTTGAACCTTTTCTTCTCTTTTATTCTTTGCTCATCCTCAGATATAACCGTAGTTGAATATTAGATCTTATCCCCCATTGTGTACACATTTAATCCAGAAATGTATTGCTCAGTTCAAAACCTTTTAGACTTAAATTACTTAATAATAGAACTACCTCTTTATATCTATATAATATTTTAAGCATTTTAAAAGTTTCCCACATCTCCTTTTCATCCCTACCCTTATCTTATCCTATCCACATTCTTCTCTGAATATTACGTTTTTAAATTTGAATAATTTTTAAGTGTTTCACTTTTTAATTTTTAATATTTGTTCTTCTATTTTTGCCTCTTTTTATATCTTTATCTTCTTTTCTTTTCTCTCTCTCTACTATCATTCTATCCAACCTAGTTCCCACTTTGAGATTAAGAATTAGTTAAGTTAACTCACCCTCTGCCTTTACATATCCTTCTATACCTATTTTTACCCACATCTCTCCAAACCTAATAATTTCTAGTTTGCCAAAATCTTCTTTGTGGTTCATAACCCATTAATACATAGTTGTTTGATGTTGAATAGATATATCCGTTGAACCAGAGTGTATCTGCAGACTTTGACTGAGCAACTACAGACATTGGTTGATGCTTACCTTAAGATAGTGATCTAGCACAAAACTGGTGTTACTTTCATCCCAAATGGGCAGAGCAATCAGGGAAAACACAAGAAAAATGACAAGTCTGGGTATCTCAACTCCCACTCATGATAATCCGTAGACAGAACAGATAATAATCCAGAGGAGAGTTCACAATTAGCTCTACAAACACTACTGGTAAACATGGTAAACGAAAAGATTGAAAACCTGCAAAAGACTCAGTATGAGCATGATAGGGAGAGAGAGGAGGCAAAAAAAGGCCAATACAGGAATATCATGAGCATGAGGAAGCTACTCAAAGATTGATACAGAATTGCATGAGCAGCTTGAGAGCACTCAAACAGAAATAAAGGAATGGTGTGAGCAGCCTGAGATCTGTCAAAGAGAGCTACAGGAATCGCATGAACGGGAGGAAGCTAATCAAAGAGTAATACAGGAATTGAGAGACCAGGATGAGAATACACAAAGATAATTAAGGCATTCATGGAATCCGTAAGTTGTGAACTAAAAGAACTCAAGGAGTCCACAAAGGGAATACTGAATCTAACCCAGAAGAAGGAATTGGAGTCCAAGGAAACCATAACCAATCAACTAAGTGATTTGAGAATAAACACTGAACACCGAATTAAGGAAGTAAAGAAGTCCATACAAGATCTAAAACAAAGCTCCAACAAAGAATTTGAAGCCATCAAAGCTGACCAACTAGAAACAAAAGAAAAAAAAACAAAGTAGAATGTCTTGATAGTAGGTTAGAACTTGCAGAAGATTGAATCTCCAGGATTGAAGACAGCATGGATATTATAGAGAAAAAACATATAACCATCCAAGACAAATCCAAGAAATATGATAGATCTATTCAACATTTGGAAGACACCATCAGAAGGCCTAATCTGAAGATAATGGGTGTAGAGGAGCACTTAAAAACAAGTTAATGGTCTAGGAAATTTGTTTAACAGGATCCTAGCAGAGAACTTCCCAAACATGAAAAAAGATAGACTTATTCAGATACAATAAGTTTTAGGACTCCAAATAGACCAGACCAGAATAGGACATCCCACTGTCACATTATAATCCACAATGGATCAATTCAGACCAATGAAAAGATCCTTAAAGCTGTCAAGGAGAAAAGATGAATCACCTATAAGGGGAAACCAATTAGAATCACCTCAAATTTCTCATCAAAGACAATCAAAGCAAGAAGAACCTGGAATGATGTATGCCATGCACTACAGACAAACAACTATCAACCAAGAATACTGTACCCAGCTTACTCTCCTTCATAACCGAAGGTAAACTAAAAACCTTCCATACCAAAGAACAACTGAAACAATATATATCCACCAAACCAGCCCTACAAAAGATTCTTAATGATTTTCTACACAGAGAAAACCAACAAGACCACAATAAAGGCCAAGAAATCACACCCAAACTGAGCATCCAAGAACCATAGGAAGAACCCAGTTGCTGCAGCCCCCAAGAATGTGCACAAAATGGCAGAAACTCCCAAATACCTCTCAGTCCTATCTGTCAACATTAACGGACTTAACTCTCCAATTAAGCAACATAGACTGCCCAGTTGGATTAAAAAGCAAGATCCTTCTATCTATTCCCTTCAGGAGTCACATCTTGCCCATAAAAACAACATTTTCAACATGAAAGGCTGGAACCAAAGCAAATGGCCCCCATAAACAGGCGGGAGTTGCAATCCTAATATCAGGTAAAATAGACTTCAAATTAGAATTAGTAAGAAGTGATAAAGAAGGTCACTACATACTAATAATTAAGGGACCTCTCCTCCATGAGAATATTACAATTGTAAATACCTATTCACCAAACAAAGGAGCACCCAAATTTATCCAAAAAACACTACTTTTCCTCATATCCCACATAGATCCAAAGACATTAATTGTTGGGGACTTTAACACACCAGTTTCCCCACTAGATAGATCAACTCGAGAAATCACAAATCTAATCAACTGCATAGATCAACAAGTTTTAACAGACATCTACTGAATATTTCACCCAGCAGCATAAGAATACACGTTTTTCTCAGCAACACATGGAACATTTTCCAAAGTAGTCCACATTTTAGGCCACAAAGCAAACTTGTCCAAATTCAAAAGCATTGAACTTATACCTGCAGACTACAAGGGAATAAAATTAGAACTCACCACCAAAAGCCACCAAAGAAAGTCCTGTAACACATGGAGGCTGAACAACACACTACTGAATCACGAGTGGGTCATGGAAGATATTAGAAAGGATATTCAAATGTTCATGATATTCAACAAAAATGAACACACAAATTACCAGCTCCTCTGGGACACAGCAAATGCAGTACTCAGGGGCAATTTTATAGCTCTGAGTTCCTACATCAACAAAGTGGAAAGATCTGAAACCAACAGTTTAATAAGGCATCTGACCCTCCTTAAATAAGAGCAGCAATATAAACCCCAATCCAGTAGAAGGAAAGAAATTATTAAAATTAAATCAGAATTAAATAAATTAGAATCCACAAAATACCATAGAAAGTATCAACAAAAAATGAGTTGGTTCTTCTAAAAAATTAACAAAATTGACAGACCCTTAGCAAACCTTATCAGAAAAACAAGAGTACAACCCAAAAAAAAAACCTCAGAGATTAGAATAGAAACATCACCGGAGAAACAACCAAGATTCAGAACATTATAAGGGAATACTTCTCAAAACTTTATACTAATAAATTTGAGAACATGGCAGAAATGGACCTTTTCCTAGCAAATATTGACATGCTGAAACTAAACCAAGATGAGTTAAATCATTTTAACAGGCCCATATCAAGTATTGACGTAGAAACAGCAATTAGAGTCCTCCCATCTAAGAAAAGCCCAGGACCAGATGGTTTTACAGCAGAATTCTACAAGGCATTCAAAGCACAGCTCACACAAATACTCCTCCAACTCTTCAATGAAATTGAACGAGAAAGTTCACAACCGAACTCATTCTATGAAGCCATCATAACCCTTATCCCAAAACCAGGCAGGGACTCATCAAAGAAAGAGAACTATAGACCCCACCTTGCAAATCTTTCTTGGTTTCTTTCTTTCCTTCCTTTTTAGTGCTGGGGATTGAACCCAGGGCCCTGTGCATATTAAGGAAGTTCCATAATACCAAGCAATATGGTCATTTCAATCGCTCCAATTTCACTCTTCAATTAACTGGTACCTTGTTCCTGATACTTTACGTGCCTTGATCATAATATTTAGAGATTTCTGCACTTCATAAGATTTTCTTCATTTTACAGAATATTTGTTTTCTCCCTTCCTATGTATCAAGATACTGAGCAATAAAGATTTTCTTGAACTCCCCAGGCAGAGTTCATGGCTCATTATCAGGTTCTATTTTACTATGTATATCATTATATTATTACATTTACAATAACAACTCACTTAAATAATTGTTTCTCTTCTTCAGTCTACTGGTAGATCCATGTCCAATCCTAGCTTTTATATAAACAGGAATAGAATTTTTCTCGTCTTATTTTCCACTTTTTGACATGGTGCAAATTTTCCTGATCATGTAGAATTGTTTTTATCCATGAGTATTTTTTCAGGACATTTCTGCATATTGTGCATAATACACTAAAGAGATTTCCAGCCAAAGAAAACAACTCAGAATTCTAGAGATTAATGACTGTACTCTGGGTTCTTGTGCACTTGGCACTGGATTTGGCATCTCAGTGTTACAGCAATATATATATATATATATATATATATATATATATATATATATATATATATATATATATATAGAAAGTTGCTTTCTTTTTGGTTTCCCATTTTCAGCTATATGAAACATTTAAGTTGCATAGCAAGTTAACCATGGAAATATTAGCTGGTAATCTTTTTAAAAACATTTTTATTGTAAAGAAACTGTATAGAGGGGTTACAGGGTTCAGTTACAGCATGGTAATGAGTACATTTCCTGTTGAGCATTGTTACCCCATCCTCTGTTTTCCCCCTACATTTCCTTCCTTCCTTACTTCCCCAACTCCTCCTTCCCCCTACCCTGAAGTTGTGAAGTTAGTTTTCAACATAGTTTATTGTACTTCTCATTGTTACAATTGGTCAACCTGTATCCTTGTTTCAGCATTTTGTTGTTTCCCTTCCCCTTCCCAAATTAGAAAAATGTATATACATGATGTAGAGAACTGGAATCAAATGCAGTGACAACAGAGGATATGTGAGCTAGTAATCTTTAACTTTTAAATTCAAAAACAAAAATAAGCAATGAATGATAAAATTTGTTCATAAGGGAACCCTCAGCCTTCCGTTTGATACTCTGATTCTTCCATTAAAATAAAATATTGTTAGAATCAAGTTCTGGTCCAGGTTAAAATGCTAATACACGTGGAAATGATGACGTTGAGTTGGTATTAGTTAAATATGCCTTCCTATTAATGAAATACATGGAAAATGTTTTTACAAAAACTGGATGATAACAAGAGGGATTTTCGACAAAAGCATTATAATGGGTAAGGTGTGTAAAAGTTACAAAACTGGAACTGCATGCTGGGAAAAATATAAACTGTATGGGGAGGAGTAACGTACTGTTTTAGATGAGCCAAGTTAAGATAGATCATTATGTAACAAGAAATTTTGGTTCTTTCTAACAACTAGCAGATACTTATCTAATTATAAAAAATAAATACTAGAATGAAAAATCCAAATGAACTTTAATGATGCATTTGATATTTTGGAGACAACAAAATTTTCAGTGTTAGGGACAGTTTAATTAATTATGGAATTTATAAGCACTGGACTCCCATGCAATCATTGTAAGTGATGTTCTTAGAACAGTATGAAATTTCTAAGGATAGGAAATATATGAATGATATAATGAGATGAAAAGTCAACTTATAAAGTAGGCTCACACCTGTATCTTACCTACTCACAAGGGTGAGATTTGAATATTATGGTTCAAAGCCAGCCACCAGAGGAATATCCATTTAACCACCAAAATGACAGAAATGGGCCTGTGGCTAGTGCTGTGGGAAAAAGAAAAGCAGAGAACAGTGTGTAGCCCCTGGATTCAAGTTCCAGTTTTGGCAATAAACAAATGAATAATCAAACAAATATATGACCCCAAATTTTAGGAAAATATGCATATGCATATATGCATGGCAGAGGGGTCTAACCGTGGTGTTCCAGTGTTTACATTGTGGAGTTCCAACATTTAATTAAAGGAAATCAAATGTAACAATATGTTGGACATGATCTGTACAACTTTGGAGGGATTGAGAGAATGAAGGAAAGAGGAAGAAAAATGAGGGAGAGGGTAACAAGTTAGATAAGAAATGTTATCACTACCTTACTTATGTAACTGTAACCCCTCTGTACATCACCTTGACAATAATATTAAAATAAAAAATAAAAACAAAACAAAAGCTTTTATTTATATCATTATATTTAAAAGTATACTTTAAAAGAGTTATAGGCATGTTTTAAATTTCTAATGTGTTGCCCCACTCTACTGGAGTATACTGGAATATGGGGAGAATTACTTACACATGAGTCCATGAGTAAGGACCGTAAAAGAATTCCATAAAGAAATGTCAACATGGACCAAAGGGTCCTACCCATAATACCTTCCTTCGATAGCAAATCCACATAATTTAATCATTTAAAGACAAATGATGAACCAACGTCTCCATTTGTAGAAATACATACTTGTGACAAGGATGGAAAAGGCACTGAGACCCAAAGTGAATGATGCACAATTTTAAGGAAGATTCCATAGATAAAGGAATGTGTGCCACACACTTCCAACTATAAATCTGGGAAAGTCAGTCATCTTTGTCATACTAATAAAAACCACAAAAAAGCTAACTGTGGGATTCAAAAAGATTGCATGAGAACAAGTGTTCATTGTGACAGCACAGTAACTTCAGTGCAAATTACTATGTCTCTCTTTCCTTGCCTTATTCCCACCTCATTCTTGAATTCTGAAGGTGAGATTCTGGGGAGCCAGTTCCCTTTGGTCTAGTAATTAATGAAAGTGAACAGGTGATTGGAGATACAATTTCTTCACATAGTTCTTAGATTCCCATTTTTTATTAAGCTTACGGAGAAATAATGGGATTGCAAAACACAAGAAAGTCTTAACTTTTCCACTAATTTCTAAAATGTCTGCTGTAAGAACAACAAAATTAACGAAAGAAACAACTCAGAAACCATATAAAGATATTTGTGGTGTATTGATACCAGGAGAAATTGAAATGTCACATATAAATATCAAATTACATTTACAAAGCACAAACTCTAATTCTTCACTGAGCTAATGTGATAATTACACATTTATATTTTCCAACAAAATCACCATTGAGAATACCACAGTCAATTTCAATCACAGAAGCAAAGCTGCAAAGAACTGCTAAAATTTTTACCTATTCTTTCCTGGAGTTGAGAGGGTTGATTCTGCTGACGTTGACAGTTTGATCCTCTTCCTCCTCACAAATAAGTGTGCCTATGTAGAACAATTTATACCTATATCTTAACTTCATGGGTGTCTGGCCTTTCTGGTTGTATCTTCAGTCTGAGTATCACCTACGGAGCATATATAGTTTATGAACATGGACCATGCCTTAACAAACTAAAACATGCTCTAAAACAGTTCTAACAGAAACATCTGTGATAATGGAAATATTCTTTTTTTTTTTTTAATTTAATTTTATTTTATTTGAGAACATACTGTACAGAGGGGTTACAATTACATGGGCAGGATAATGCATACATTTCTTACCAAGCATTGCAGCCTCCTCCTTTGTTTACCCTTCACCTCCCTTCCCAGCCTCCCCCCTCCCTCCCACCCAATCATACCCCCCCACCCCCCACCCCCCACCGACATTGTAAAGCTGGTTTTGACATGACATTTTGTACTTCTCATTGTTGCAATAGGTCCACCTGAATCCTTAAATGACTTGTTTGTCCCCATCTCCTCCACATGTTATACTGACATCAAATATAGTGAAAGCGGGGGTTACACTGTGGGGGAGGGACATACAAAGCAACAAAGAAATAATCTTATAAATGCGTTAGAAACACATGCATGAAAGAAACAAAATATTCTATATATGCATTGTCTAACAGACTAGCCACTGGCTATAAGTGGCTAATGAATCTTAAATGTGAATAGTGTCTGAAAAATTAATTCTTCCAATTTCAGTTAAATGAAATTTTAAATAATAAGATTCATTTACTCACTTTTAACTGAACAGCTCAGTTTCCAAATAAGGAAGCTGAAGTTCTCACAAAGATGATGCTAAAATATAATCCAAGTGAAGAATTTTCCATTAGATACTAACTGAATGCCTGTGAATTATCTGAGTTTTCCTGTCTTATAGAATTCAGCCATCACTCACCTAGATTGACAGCTGGGAGGAAAGGGGTGGGAGATAAACACAAGCTACTTGGGATACTGAAAATTGCTCCTTGAAGATGAGGGTTATGCATGAATCTTTTCTATATTTAGTAGACAGCAAAGTGTGTGGAATCCTGAAGGTAGAAAAATAATGATTGTATTTCAATCAAACAGGTGCTCTTTTTTATCAAAATGGGAGAGAAGTCAGACAGGTGAATTCTACAAATATACAAACAATATAGAGAAAATTTGCTACATTCTATTCCATGATAGGCCCTGGCATAAACGTTGGCACTCTGAACATACTATGTAAATATTCACACACTAAAAAACAGAAATGTAATCTTTTATTACTGTTAAAATACATAGAATATCTTCATAATATATATTTGTGAGCCTATTTTTTCCTTAATTTCTTCCACACCTACATTAAGAAAGGCCTCTAAGAAAAAAGCTTCTAGATGTGTTAAATTTGAATTCCATCTATTTATTTTGTTGAATTGTATTCTAGATAGGACTGAGGGCTTAGGGCTAGAAAAATAATAAGTATTCTCAACAAATTGTCATGCCTCCTTTTTAAGGGGAGCTAAACGTTTATTAGGAAAAATATATATTGGTCTTAGTAGCTAGGAACATTCAAGAAACAAAAGAAAAAAAAACAATTCCACGGCAGACTCAAGTGTTTGCATATCTTCAAGTGAACACTAGCTGCTCTATATTCCATAGTATATTTGCAAGCTTTTTCTAAGCTATTGTCATTCTCCAGAGTAAAGTTCAAGCATGCCTATTGCTCATTAGAAAGATTGAAGTTGCTCAAACTCAGAACCCATTGTTTGTATAGGCTTCACATGGCTATCTTTACTTCACTCAGTTGCACTGAGGGATGGGAGCTACACTGGTAATATATAAATATGCACATACACACATATCTCACTGGCTTTCACTATTACTGTAAAAATTAAGTCCTTTTTGTCTCTGCCCCAAGAGCATCATAAATCGTCTAGCATCCATTAAAGTGTGACAAGTTCATTATTAACTTGCAAGTAGGTTATATCTCTAGCATCACACAATTCTAAATACTCATATGAAGAAAAATATATACCTAGAGTTTTGGTGTCCTTCTATATTACGAAGCTCTCAATTTTCATCTTATTTGCCTGGAGGAGGCAAAAATGCTTGATAGGAAATGTACCTTGTCACGTAACTGTAACCCCTTTGAACAGTATTCTTACATTCAAAAATGTGCAAAAAGGAAAAAAAAGAAATTTGACGTCACATATTTCCATTAAAACTAAATTTAAGGCCTGTAATTCTACAGGTTTTTAAGGACCAAATAAGTTGTGGATATGCCCCAAGGCCTTTACAAAAAGATAATGGAGAGAGATACAAAAGTGGCAGTAGGTAGGTGACCAGAGCAAAATTATGTAGCTTTACTTCACTGTTACCATAGCAGGAGTCCAAATCAATATGATGGTTCGTAGTTACAGGACCAGAAGACATACTGGAAACTGACATCAATGAAGGGTCATTCATTATAGGAAAACATAAATCAGAATGCACCAAAGGTTGCAATCAACAGTGTCCAAAAAAGCAACACAGAATGGGATAAAGTTATTGCACGTATATATTTGATAAGTGGTTCACATCAAGAATATATAAAAAACATCATTGCAACGACACACAACCTGACTTTACAATGTGCAAAGAACTCAGATGTTTCTCCAGAGAAGACAAAGTGTTAACAAGCCCACGAAGAAGGTGTTTAACATCACTAATCACCACGAAAGTGTAAGTCAAAATAATGAAGAAAATTACCACTTCATATGAATTAGGTAGGATAATTACAAAAAATAAAGTAACAATACTGCCAAAAGTGTGGTAAAATTGGAACCGTTCTATGGGAAACAGAATGGCATCTTTTCAAACAATTGAAAACAGGATTATTCATACCTGTAATCCTAACCACTCAGGACAGGAGGCTGAAATCCAAGGATCACGGTTCATAGGGAGCCTGGGCAGAAAACTGGAAGTGGATCTGTGTTTTAAAGTGGTAGTACTCTAGCCTTGAGGGAAAGTTCAGGGACAGTGACTTGGCCCTGAGTTCAAGACCCATGACAAAAAAATTTTAAAAAAAAGAAAGAAAAGAGAGTTTTCATGTGATCCAGTGATTCCATTTCTGGGCATATACTTTAAACATCTAAAAGCAAGGTCTGGAAGAGATCTTGTGCACTCATAGTCATTTTGTACAATACTCAAAACATGGAGGCAATCCAGTGGCCATCAACAAATGAATAGCTAAAGCAAATGTGGTTTAAACATACAGTGGCATATTATTTCAACTTTAAAAAGAATTATGGGGCTGGGAAGGTGGCTCAGTGGTAGAGCGCTTGCCTTGCATGCGTGAGGCTCTAGGTTCGATTCCTCAGCACCACATAAGCAAAAAGAAAAAAGCCGGAAGTGGCGCTGTGGCTCAAGTGGTAGAGTGCTAGCCTTGAGATGAAGAGCTGAGGGACAGCGCCCAGGCCCAGAGTTCGGGCCCCACGACCGGACCCAAAAAAAAAAAAAAAAAAAAAAGAATTATGTTGTGACATATGCTATATTATGGATGAAATTTTGGAACACTGCTAAGTGAAATAAGCCAGTCATAAAAAGATCAAGTATTACATGATTCTACTTATATCAGTAGTTACATAGAACAGTCTAATTGATAGAGACAGGAAGCAAAATCATACTTGATGTATACCTTGAAGCAGAGGAGAGGTGGAAAATTGTTTTAATGAATAAAGAATTTGAATCTTGGAGGATGTAAAGAGTGTGGATATTGAGATTGTACAATATTGTAAATGTACTTATTACTACTATGTTGTATTCTTAAAATGATTAATAAAACTTTGGAGAGAATTATGAAGGGGTTAAGCATAATCATGGTACATTGTATGCCTATGTGGATATATCAAAATGAAAAATACACTTATTTAAGTAGGTAATGCTAATAGAATTGAAAAAAGACAATAAATTTTAAGTTAAGTGTGCAAGTTTAAGTCAGAGGGCTTTGCTTCTTCAAAACAGCAATTTAGAAATCTAATTTCTCTGTCAACATAGTGTTGGTGGGACATTACAATGTACAGTGCCCTGTGAGTAACAAGTGCTTATGTGACACTCAGAGGGAGTTAAATCACTATATCTGGGTAGTTATGGATAAAAGGTAATGGTTGGAACTGGCTCCAACATGGTGAGGATGAATGATGCAGGAAATATTACACACCCTTTTCACATGAAGCTTTAGGTGCTAACACATGGCTTTTTCTGACTATGGTCTAGGGAGTGTCCCTCTACTTCCCATCCAATCAAAAGTGTTTTCTGTGCTTGTGCTCTGAGATGGGGCATCCAAGAAGGAAAAATTCCATACTCATGCTCTGAGACTAGGAAACCAATTATGAGACACTATGTCCTTCTTTTCGCTGGGGAGTCTGTTTCACTGCTTTGTTTTTGCTTTGAGGAAGAGACTGTTGCACTGCTCTCTTTTCGCTTTGAAGAAAAACTGCTTTAAAAACTGTTCTGCTCTCTAATTCTTTAAAGAAAACAAACCCGAGACTTAGACAATACTGCTATTCTGAAGATGTTGCGGGGAGGGAAGCCTTGACTTTCAGCTTTGAGACTAGATTTAGAATTTGATAACTTAGTTGCTGTGGTTTCAGATTAATCTGAACCAGGCTAATATCTGTATTTTTTCAATTCTTCTAACTAGAATCTCTGAAGTATTAGGAAAAAACAAAACAAACAAACAAATAAAAAACAACAAGAACTTGATATTAGGCTAACAAAGGCTCCAGAAATTCTCAGATTTCTTTTTTTTCTTGTATGAATCTAATGAAAAGTTCATGCAGCAAACTAGCATGTTTAAGGTGTTACATTCTGTAGAATGTGGTTTCTTTTCTTCCTCTTATTCTGAGATAGAAATTGATCTATTCTAAAGCCAGAGGATATGTTTTCTTCACAAGCTAATCAGGTTCGCTGAATTTTGCTTTCTTTAAAATTGCTTGACTGCTATAAGAGGGAATTGAAGACTGCTAGGCAGGAGGGATTGAGTGTGATATGTGGGAAGTGTTCTCATACTCTACATCTAGAGAGCTAGAAAATATGATGATCTGCTCGCAGCCTCAAGCAATTCAGAAAGTGGCTTGCATTTTCTAAAACCTAAATCCAAACTTTCACCTTCTCCTTCCCACCAAGAATTCCCCCTCAGGCTTCTTCTTACCATAGTGTCTTGGCAGCTTAGAACTGCTTTACCTCAGAAATGTGGCATCAAAAGTGTGCCCTGTGGTCAGCCAATCAGCTGGTATCTGACTGATTCATCTATGGCTCTTAAAATCCTGCAGCTCAATCTGTGCTCTGTGCTCAGAGTTCAGTAAGTGTGCTTAAATCCATAGCTACGTGCTTCCAGAGAGCAGTCTTTCCTCTTTCTATTAGCAGTAGGAACACAAGTACAGACAGGTTCTTTATAATGAAGCAGCCACACATAGCTGTTGGTTTCATAACCACTTGCTGAGGCGAGTTTCCTAAGGGAACCAAGGCAATATGCAAATAAGGTGTTTTCACCTGGAAGCTCATAAGCCTCCATTCCAAAAAGGGAGCTGCTTATAATAAATTCTATCTGGGAATGGACTGTGTAGGAGTTAGAATATTCTTTTTCTCTGAAAATGATGGAAATAAGGGAAAGTATTGAATAAGCATAATCATCTTCCAAAAAGCTATATAACTAAAGTATATCCTGTTACTAAAATCGTTCTAGGGACTTGAGGAATAGTTTAACTCATAAAGCACAAGCTGAGTAAGAATTTTCTAACAATTTCTGGCCTGGGTGTCCTGGTTTAGTGGATTGCTCTGATATTTTTAACCCCTTTCAAAATAACCAGCTGAGCTTCAAAAGAGCCAATAGAGCAAGATTGTGAACACAACTTGTGATCAATACCAGAAGTAGTAACTCATTAGGGGTATAACCTGGGCAGACTTCCTACTCATAGTGGTTGCTTTCTGTCAATAACATGCTTTTTAACAGAACTAAACATTGCCATGCTAAGTTCCTTTCAAATTGGTGGTCCTTCTTGGGATATTGGGTTACAGTAGGGGAGTATTCCCAACAATGTGGGGACTAGTCCAGGATCCATGTTATGCAAGGGGGATGTAGGGAGACCCTCAGGAGAAGACATATCCTGAGTTGTTGAGATAGCTCCAGGTTGGGTTAAACACCATCCGTTGTGGTAAAGGATGGAAAGTGTATCAGCAATTTCAGGAAAGGGCCCAAGGAAGCACCTCAATAAAAAGTAATGTCATGCATCACCCATGAGAGGAAAAAATTGGACTAGAGCATACTACCTGGTTGGTTGGGGATTTTTCTGGGCTGAGTGTGTCTTAAGCACGAAGAGAAGTTGAGTCTCGATGTGTGTTTTCATTCTCTGGCCCAAGAATAAAAATGGGCGAGCTGGAGGAATCCATTGTTGAGAAATCTCCAGTAACGGGAGAGTTAAATATGAGAAGGGTGCACAAGAAACTTACAAAAGGGAGGATTACGTGCACCAAAAACTGAAATCACAACAGACCTGCTGAAATGGGGAATAAGAATTCTAGGCCTAAGGAACCCAAGAAAAATGATCTAAGGACCTGCTTCTGATAATCCATTGGGAGAATGTTGACAAAGGTCTGAGAACACTATTAAATAATGTATGATTTTCATTATGGAGCTCCATAATGTGCACTTCTCCAAACAAAAACTTGTTATGAATATGTGCTTGCATGTGTGTGTTTTAAATCTTATATCCTGAAAGGGGAACTCAAAAAGTCCTACCCACTATACTCCCTCAGCTGCCCACTTTAAGTCTGAAGCCTGGATTGATCCTCTAGCTGATCCAAGGATGCAAGGCATTGAACCTTAGTTTCAGAAGCTGATTTTTATTTTTGAGCTCTAATTTTATTTTATTTTATTTTTTTAAATTTTTATTTTTATTTTTTGTGAACATACTGTACAGAGGGGTTACAATTACATGGGCAAGATAATGAGTACATTTCTTATCAAGCATTGCAGCCTCCTCCTTTGTTTACCCTTCACATCCCTTCCCAGCCTCCCCTTGCCCCCCAACCCAATCCCCCCCCCCCCGCACCAAATTTGTAAAGTTCGTTTTTGACATGACAACTTGTACTGCTCATAGTTGCATTGGGTCTACCTGTATCCTTAAACGACGAGTTTTTCCCCATCTCCTCCACAAATTATACCGACATCAAATATAGGGAAAGCAGGGGTTATACTGTGGGGGAGGGACATACAAAGTTACAAAGAAATAATCTTATAAATGAGTTAGAAACAAATGCATGAAAGAAAAAAATATTTAAATACATATCTAAGGGTTCATTTTCCTAACATTACATTATCTGATCTTTCCTGCTTGATTCATACATATACTAGATATTGCAAATAAGGGAAATCATGGGACCTAAGTTTCTTTGGGCTTGGCTTGCTTCACTTAATATAATTTTTTCCAAGCCTTTCCATTTCCTAACAAATGGGGAAATGTCATTCTTTCTGATCGAGGCATAGAATTCCATTGTGTATATATACCACATTTTCTTGATCCATTTATCTACTGAGGGACATCAGGGTTGGTTCCATATCTTAGCTATGGTAAATAATGCTGCAATAAACATAGTTGTGCTGGTAGCTTTAGTGTGGTCTTGTTTGTGAACACTTGGTTAAATGCCCAAAAGTGGGATTGCTGGGTCATAGGGGAATTCTATGTGGAGTCTTTTGAGGAACCTCCATACTACTTTCCAAAGTGGTTGAACAAGTTTACACTCCCACCAACAATGAAGTAAGGTTCCCTTCTGTCCACATCCACTCAAGCATCTGTTGTTGTTAGAGTTCTTGATTATAGCCAATCTAACTGGGGTGAGGTGGTATTTCAATGTTGTTTTGATTTGCATTTCTTTTATGGCTAGGGAGGTTGAGCATTTCTTCATGTGTCTATTGGCCATCCTTCTTTCTTCTTCAGAGAAGTTTCTCTTCAAGTCTTTAGCCCACTTATTTATTGGGCAGTTGTTTCTTTGAGGATTTATTGTTGGGGGATTTAATTTTTTGAGTTCCAAGTATATTTTAGATATGAGACCCTTGTCTGTTGTATGGCTAGTAAAGATCTTCTCCCAATCCGTGGGCTTTCTGTTGATCTGGCTAGTTATGCCCTTTGCCATGCAGAAGCTCTGCAACTTCATGCAATCCCATTTGTCCAACCTTTCTTTGATTTGTTGTGTTTCCGGGTCTCTATTAAGAAAACTTCGGCCTGAGCCAAGGAGGCCTAGGGTTTCTCCTATTCCATCCTGTAAGGTTTTCAGAGTGTCTGCTTTGACTCCGAGGTCTTTGATCGATTTGGAGTTGATTCTGGTGCAGTGTGATATATAAGGATCTAGTTTTAGTCTTCTACAAGTAGTTAACGAATTTTGCCAGCACCATTTACTGAAGAGGCTGTCTTTCTTCCATTCTATTATTTTAGCTCCCTTATCGAAGATTAGTTGGCTATAGGTCTGTAGGTTCATTTCTGGGTTTTCAATTCTATTCCATTGGTCCTAAGGTCTGTTCTTATGCCAGTACCAAGCTGTTTTGATTACTATGGCTTTATAGTAGGGTTTGAAATTTGGTATTGATATTCCACCAGCAGTGTTCTTTCCATTGAGGAGCGTTTTTGCTATTCGGGTCTTTTATTGTTCCATATGAATTTTTGGATTGGCTCTTCTTTTTCCTTGAAGAATGAGGTTGGAATTTTGATAGGTATTGCATTGAATTTGTAGATAGCCTTGGGAAGTATTGCCATTTTCACGATGTTGATCTTTCCAATCCAGGAGCATGGGAGGTTTTGCCATTTTCTAAGTTCTGTTTTGATTTCCTTTTTCAAGATTTTAAAGTTTTCATCATAGAGGTCCTTCACTTCTTTAGTTAAGTTAATTCTAGGTATTTTATTTTTTGAGGGGCTATTGCAAATGGAGTTACTTTCCTAAATTCAGCCACACTTTTCTCATTGTTGGCATACAGAAAAGCCATTGATTTTGGGGGGTTAATTTTATATCTTGTTACTTTGCCAAAGTTTTGAATCAGCTTGAGTAATTTGGTAGTGGAGTCTATGGGATTCTTTAAATACAAGATCATGTCATGTGCAAAGAAGGAGAGTTTTATTTCTTCTTTCCCTATTTGGATCCCCTTTATGTTTACATCTTGTCTTATTGTTGAGCTCTAATTTTAATGTTCACTTGGTAAACTAAATCCTCTATATCCCTTTCTCTGAGTAAATACGCATCAACATGAAATATAAAGTTATTTTGATAAAAAATAAAAATAACTCAGAAGAAATTATAAATGCAAAAACAATCTTCACATAAGCAAACTCCCACAGATATTTCATGACTTTGACAAGGATAAAGTGGGTAAAGTTAGTATAAATTTAGAAGTATGACAATGCACAAAAACATCAAAAATACTCATATATTTCATTATATAATCCAAAGCAAAAAGCAAATGTTTTTAGATGATTTTTTAAAACCCAGTCTTTCAGGTACTGGGAAGGTGGCTCAATGGTAGAGTGCCTGCCTTGCATGCATGAGGCCTTGGGTTTGATTTCTCAGCATCATAACAGCAGAAAAAGATGGAAGTGGTGCTGTGGCTCAAGTAGTATCACTAGCCTTGAGCTGAGGGACAGCACCCAGGCCCCAGAGTTCCAACCCCATGACCAACAAAATAAAAATAAAACACAAAACAAAACACAGTGTCTCACTTTTGTGACCTCAACTCTGTAATAACTCTGCTTCAGCCTAGGGCTAATATTTTAGGTGTGGACATTTATCAACACTCCTGAATCAGACTCTACTTAATCATTTTTTAAATATATATTTTGTTCTTAATTTTCCTCTTTATAAATTCACATGCACCTATAAAAAACGGTGTGGCCATCCCAGTAACCTTCTCAAAGTATCTCCTAATGACAACTTACAAAAAGTTCTATTATATTACAACAAGGAAAACAATGCTACAAATAAAGAAAACCAATAATTAAATATTAATGAATAATAAAATAAAAAACAAAACAATTACCAGTGTTTTCAGTATTTGAAGTGTACTACAAATTAGATTTGATTATTGTCATATTTCTTTACATTTAACACTGGCTAAGATTATGATGTTCAACAAGAATTTTATAGACTATGAGTAGTGTTTAAAGTCACCCACTAAGATTACCATTTATAGTTCATCTCATAATTTGTATATGGCTTATATCATCATTTGTTCCTCACTAACATATAAAGTAAGGAAGGCCTACAGTTTTAATAGAAACTGTGTAGTTAACATAGTCAACTCTTTATTCTGCTTTACACAAAGACTTTGCAACTTCTCATTAGTAAAGTTTCTATAAACTCTGAAATGTACATACTTAGTAGTACTTATCTGCTACCATAAATCTTAAATACTTTATAGAAAAGTATTATGACCTGTCATACAGTCCCAGTTTTGGCATATATAAGCAAATATCCAAAAGTAAATATATTTAAAACATTAAAACTTTTAGCAAACCTTAACACTTGCTGCAGTGTTCATAATGACAGGTCCTTTGCATAGAATAATTGATTTCCTCCTCCTACACATCTCTTGAACAACAAATATCTGGATTTATTTTGTTTTTGACATGTAAATCTTGACTTTATTCTTAAATGTGTACTTATCTAAGAAGTACATGGTTCTCAAATTTCACAACAATTCTTTTAAACTTACTTTTTTTTTATTTGTCTAGTTTAAAAAATCAATTACAATTTATATATAAAAATATTCTGTGCTCAATTCAGCATCACATATACTAACATTGGAATGATACAGAGAAGATTAGCATGGCCCCTGCCCAAGGATGACAGGCAAATTCCTGAAGCATTCCATCGCCCAATTTGTTAGGAAATGGAAAGACTTGGAAAAAAAATTATTAAGTGAAGTAAGCCAAGTCCAAAGAAACATAGGTCCCATGGTTTCTCTAATTTTCAATAACTAATATATGTCTGTGATAAGCAGAAAAGGTCAAAAGTTATGTGTATATGACCAGATAAGTTTATGTTAAGGGCCGGGCGCTGGTGGCTCACGGCTGTAATCCTAGCTACTCAGGAGGCTGAGACCTGAGGATCGTGGTTCAAAGCCAGCCCGGGCAGGAGAGACCATGAGACTCCTATCTAAAATAAACCACCAGGAAACCAGAAGTGGCACTGTAGCTCAAGTGGTAGAGCGCTAGCCTTGAGCTGAAGAGCTGAGGATCAGCACCCAGGCCCAGAGTTCAAGCCCCACGACCGACCAAAACAAACAAAAAAAAGCTAAAAAAAAAAAAAAAAAAAGATTATGTTAAGGGAAATGAACCCCAAGTTAGGGACACAAGTGGTTTTTTTTTTCTTGATATCGTTTCTCACGTACTTATAACGTGCAGTGTGTTGTTTTTGTTTTTGTTTCTTTATATGTTCCTCCCCCATGCTATAACACCTGTTTTCACTGTATTGGAAGTTTGTGCACCTTCTTCTTGTATATATTTTCCTCTAATTTTCTGAGGGGAAGGAAAAAAACAAAATCCTTAAATAGGGATACAGGTTGACCCATTGTAACAATGAGATGCACAAGACACTATGTTGTAAAGTGAACTTTACAATTGAGGTGGGGAAAGGGAGGAGGTTAATGGACTTGTGGAGGTGGAGGGAAGGGATGGTAGGGAAACAATAAAGGAGGAGGTAACAATACTTGTTAGGAAATGTATTCATTACATTGCTCATGTAAGTGTTACCCCTCTGTACAGTATTTTTGCAATAAGAAAGTAAAAAATGTTCTGAGATGGAAGAGTTTATTTCCTTTATTTTACTCATATAATATCGTTAGCAAAGAAATTCATGAAAAACTCCGATATGAAGGTATTTTGAATAAATATGTGTGTGAATGCACGCATGTGCTCAAGCATTTGCATGTGGGTTGTCGTGCTCAGAGTTTGAAATCAGGGCTTCAAGGTCTTGATAGGCCTTTTCTCTCTAGATTGGTGAGCTACTAAATGAACTATATCTCCATTCTTGGCCCTTTGCAGGTTCATTAAAATTTTTGAAAAATAATCTCATGAATTTATTTTGCCCTGATTTGCTTCCAACTTTTATCCACAGATCTCAGGCTCCTGAGTAGATATCCCAAGTAGTTAGGATTATAGGTATGACAAACCAGCAAAGGCTTTCAGAATAACGTTAAAAGTAGAAGAAAATTTACTTCAAAGGGGCATGTTTTAGCATCTCCAATTTTAAAGCATTTTGGAGTTATTATTTATGATTTTTTATTTTTGGATACTTATAAGACAGTAGGTGATTATATTGAAAAGTTTTAGTACTTTTTAAAAAGGATACTGGAATTGTGGGACAGAAGAAATTTGCCTCTCTTTGGACCTCAATGTATAAGCTCAGTTCTGTTCATGATAACCCAATGTCACCAACACAATCTGTGGTGAAGACAAATGTGACAGAAAACAATCACCATGGGCAATATTTAGTATGCTATTATTTCTTGGACAATATGAATATTGAATTGAGAGTGTCATAGAATGGAGAGATTTTATCTACCTTTTGTGTATTGCTGGAAGAGTTTCGGAAACTTTGACTCATTTCCTTCCTCACTGTGTGTGTCTTTAGGCCATGCACTTACTGCCTTTAATTACAATTTTTCCCAACACTAAAATGGTAATAACATTAGCATTATAGCAAATGTTATATTAACAATTAAGGGAATAAAACTTGTGAAATACTTAACATAAACTTCTAGGAATGAGCTTTGAGTTTAGCCAGCAGTCTTTTTAAAATACTAAATAGAATGTGATAAGTAGTACAGAAACCATTACAGGTAGTGAGCAACCAGAAGTAAGATCTATTGATCATGCTGCTTCCAAGGAAGTGGATAACTTCTCATGCTGTAAATCAAACTGGTTATCTTATGTCTTGATAGTGTAAAAATGTGCAAAACTGATAAAACATAAAAGTATCTGAGCAGTATAATGTGTTTTACAACATTTAAGTTACATCGCAAAGATAAAGAAGACATAGAAGAATAAATTCTTTTTTTGTTGTCCTATCATAGGTCCTTAGAAGGATGAACTCTTTCCTCATTCTTATACAGGCATCATCGGATGAGAGGAATTGTATTTTTTTTTGTTTGCTTCCTTCCATTTATTCTTCAGTTTGAAATCTGAGCTACTTGAGACTGAAACAAACCAAGGGAAATTAGACAAACAGGCTTTGGAAAGAGCAATCAATGTAAAATAAATAAACTACAGCCTTGTAATAGTTCTAACTAAATTGAGTTATATAGTATCAGTTGTTAACAGAAAATGATTTAAGCAATACCATGTTATTGAAAACTGAAAAATGTTAGGAGTTGCTGCATTTTTTTTCTTTTCTATTACCTCGAATTAATTATTGATCTGGTTTAGCGAGATTAAAGATGAGATTAACCAGAAACTGGATTAAAAATGGACAAAAGGTCTGAATATACATGTTCTCCATAAAGCCCTGAAAATTGCCTGTGGGTTTACAGAGTTATGTTTAATACAACATCTATGCTGCCTTAACGGATTTTGAGCAGAAGTCATTAGAGAAATATAACTCAAAATTTATATGATACAACTTCATAACTATTATAACTCATCAAAAAATCAATGGAACCAGTTATGGTGGTAAAGGCTTGTAATTCCAAGCATTTAGGAGGTTGGATTTAAGTCTAAGGCCAGTCTAGGGTACTGCAGATAGTTAAAACCTGCCCTTTATTACCTTTGAATAAAAGGCAATAATGTTGGTGAGAGTGTGGAGAAAAGGAAATTTTCTACACTATTGGTCAAAAAACAGATTAGTATTCTCATTGTAGAAAGTAGTATGCAAGTTTCTAAAGAAATCCAAAGTTGAGATATCATCTGACCCACCAATCATGTGATTATTTCTCTCTGGGTAACTCGTAAATATATCTGTAGTTTATTGTTATTTACATTATTCACAACAACAGCCAAGATGTAAATCGAAGTTCAGTGTTCAACGACACTAATAAAGCAACTGTGTTACATGCACAAATATCTTTTTCTGTTTCATCCTTAAAATAACAAGAGACTGCTCCCATTAGCCACAACTTACAATGACCTGAAAGATGTATTCGAAATGAAGAAAAGTCTTGTGTTCTGATCTTTGTAAACACACACACACACACACACCCCAACCACAAATATTAAGAAAGAATTTTTTGTTTTAAAGTAAAGCAAAGTGGAACTTCTCAGGCATTTTGTTCACAATGTAGAAGATACTAGATATACAGTGTGAGGTATATGGTTGAAATGTACAACATGAGGATACAGGGGACAAAAATGGCCTTACATAGGAATGAAGCTAAGTAAGTAGGAGTTGTTCTTCCTAGTAGGGGTTGCTCTTTTAGTTGTTCTCCTTTCAGTAATGGATAAGATGAATGTAATTCTTTCAATAAACCTGCCTGTTTACAGAAATGACAACAAACAATATAGCAATAATGTTGCACGCTCAACATAGAACAAACTGTCAAATTAAAATACATGAGATTATCCTTGATGTAAACTAATCATTACAAATAAGGAAAACCATGGGAACTATGTTTCTTTAAGTCTGGCTTATTTCACTTAATATGATGTTTTCCAAGACCTTCCATTTCCTTACAAATGAGGTGGTATCTTTCTTTCTGATGGAAGCATAGTATGTGTGTGTATGTGTGTATGTTAGTGTGTGTGTGTCATTTTCTTGATCCATTCATCTACTGACAGGCATCAGGGTTGATTCCATATCTTAGCTATGGTAAATATTACTGTGATAACCATAATTGTGCTGGTAGCTTTAGTGTGGCCTTGTTTGTGGTCATCTGGTTAAATGTCCATAAGTGGGATTACTGGGTCTGAGGGAGCATTATTGTGTACATCAAGGATAATCTTAGTAGATGAGTAGAATAGCTCAATAGCTATGTACATATGACCGTACAAGGTGATTCTAAGTGAAATGAACTCCAAGACATGTTCTTTGTTGTTGTTGTTCTTAATGTACTATGTGATTTATTTTTATCCTTTTGTGTTTTCCCCACCTATGTTTTATCCCCTGTAGTCACTGTATTTGATTTTGATACCTGGGGTATTTTAAATATGTTGATCTGAACTGGGGAAGGGGAAGGACAAAAACAAATTAGTGAGACAAAGAACAAAGGGAAAATCTATGCAACAGTGATATTCACAAAACAGTAGGTTGGAAACGATCTTGCAAGGTGCGTTGGGAGGGAAGAGGGAGAAAAATGGGTGAAGGGGTAACAAGTTAGAAAAGAAATTAATTCATTACCTTAATTATGTAACTATAACCCCTCTGTACATTACCTTGACAACAAAATTTAAATAAAAAATAAAATATAATATATGAGAGCAGCAATACAGTCAGTGGCACTAGGGGAAATTCTGAACTACACAAAAAAAATAGAACAGCTGTGGAGAGCAGCAATTTGATTTTAATGTAGGAAGTAATAAACTAGCATACAGATTTTCAGCCTCATGTCAGTCACTAAAAAGGGAAAACAAAATGCATAATCAGCTAACCAATACAGATAAAACAGAAAACTAAACAATTGAGGTGAAGAGATGACATGGATCAACAATAACAAATGACACAATTAGAAAATATTAACAAGATGGTAAGTTTAAAAACATTACCCATAATTCTATTAAATGTTGTTTACATCACAATTTATTAGAACTATAATTCAAATCACAGTTTAATAGTATATCATTTTAATAATAGTTTATTTGTTATTGATTACTTCATATTGAATGTTTAATATATAATTTTACTTTCTGCAGTTATAGAAAAGAAAAAAGTGAAACTAATTTTAATAAATTAATATAATAATTCAAAGTGTATCCTACACTCAGCACTCATCTTAACATGAAAAAATAAATTATTGCACATGACTCTTGGTATTAGGTGGAAGGGATCAGCATTGTAGTAAAATTCACACCACACATTACAGGAGGGATGACTCCTCTAATCTAGATTAAATTGTGGAAATTTGAATTTTACATGCATGTTTAATTCCTGTCTAGGTGACATCTAAAACATATACAATCATATAAACGAGGAGTATTTCAGATGGTACTTAAATGTTACATTCATTAATCAAATTTTTATTATTTTGTACCAAATAAATATTTAAAGAGAGACTGAATTTCTGAGTAGATGATGGTGTATATGTGCCAGATTATTCATATTGAGGCTTTTATATTTCTGACATTGTTTCTAGAGTCGGATTTAATTTTCCATAAAGGGTTAAGTGCACTATATTGGATATATGAAAGTAAATTGAATGTTTATTCCATTAATCCTTTGCCACTTGTCTAATCCTAATATAATTTATCCATGTGTTTGAAGTAATGAAAATAACAACAGATAAAAGCAAGATAAATCAATCTGTAGTAGACAACTATTTTCACCTTTATTTTCATAGTTGGTCCTCTTTTACACTACAGAATATTCTTGGGAAAATGTGCTCCAGGCTGGCCACAACTGCAGAATATTATGGTTTGATGTATCATAAGATAAGGAAGGAAGGGGACCTTCCTTCTAAAAGTCTGCTCCATGGGATGTGATCTGCTTCATTGTGCTGAATTGGAAATGAACAATGTTCACTGTCAACCTTGAAAAGTCATCTTGATAGACCATTTCTATAAGTGTTTACAGAGGATTATTGATGGCTTTACAAGGATGCCAGATTGCCTCATTTTGAGACAATTAACAGGAATTTAGTCAGCTGTTTTTTGTATCTTTAGGAGAAAAACCCATTGACTCTAGGTCAGGGGATCACTGCGACCCAGAGAAGCAACTACCTTGAATAGTAATCCTAGACCTCTAAAACAAAAAAATACCACACAAAACAAACAGATGGCTGGGAAGGTGGCTCAGTGGTAGAGCGCTTGCCTTGCATGCCAGAGGCCCTGGGTTCGATTCCTCAGCACCACATAAGTAAAAAGAAAAAAGCCGGAAGTGGCGCTGTAGCTCAAGTGGTAGAGGGCTAGCCTTGAGCTGAAGAGCTGAGGTACAGCGCCCAGGCCCAGAGTTCAGGCCCCATGACCGGACCCAAAAAAAAAAAAACACTCAAGTAAGCACAGCCAGTCAGTTCTGATCACAGCCTAAATGAAGTCAGGCAAAAAACAGAAACTGAAAGTCATTTAGCTGATAAATAATATATTTTTTATGAGGCAGACTCAAAGGAGACTCCAGAGAGAGTGTCAGAAAGACTGAACAGAGAGACTAAAATTGATCACACAAAGATTAGAAAGTAGAATTCCTTGTAGAACAAATAAATCATAGAAAGCCTATGCATGTAAGAACAAGACAGAAAACCAAATTCTAGAAATGCACATTTTCTTAGAGCTCAGCTTAATGAATTATCAATGGAAATCTTTGAATTCTTAAATATTTAACATCATGTGGGAGAAGGCTGAAGAGAATGAATATGTCATCAGTCACATTAAGAAGTAATCAAGCAAAGATTTGTTATAAAAAGAGAAAACAATTATTCCAAAAGTGGGAATCATTTGTTTTGATGTAAAAGTTCTTGATTTAGGTGCTAGCAATTTCCATACAATTATTCAGTTCCACAGCTGAGTTGATACTGACTGCAGTATTCCTGCATGAAGGAAAAGAGAAAATTTACAAATATCTGATGAAATGAGTTGAAGGTGAAGTGTTCTAATAGTGATATCTAAGATTTAGACACAAGTGAAGAGGTGGATTTTCTTTTCTAAAAATCCTCCATTTTTAGCCTGGTGCCAATGGCTCACAGCTGTAATCCTAGCTACTCATGAAGCTGACATCTGAGGACTGCAGTTCAAAGACAGCCTGGACAAGAAAGTCCCTGAGACTCTTATCTCCATTTAACCACCAAAAACCAGAAGTGACATTGTGGCTCAAGAGACAGAGTACCCACCTTGAGTTGAAGAGTTCAGGGACAGTGCCCATGCCTAGACTTCAAGCCCCTCAAACAACAACAACAACAACAACAACAAAATCTCCCTTTTCTTGGACTGCCAACATCTTTTCCTAATATTCAACAAAGAAGCCATTTTCTCACCCACTACCTTTAAGTCCTATGCTAGCTACTGCAAATAGAATGATTTGGTATCTTATGTCAAAGGGTTCATATTTGTGGAAACAAATGCCAGCAGTAGTAACTTGTTTTCCAGTCCTTGAACTCTGGACCTGGGCACTGAACATGGTTATACTTGTAGCTTTCATGTGAGCTTGTTTGTTAATTTTTGGATTACTGCCCATGAGGGGAATTACAGGGTCTTAAGGGAGATATATATTTACTCTTTTCAGGAAACTCCATACTGCATTCCACAGTGTTTGAACAATTTAATTTACAACCAACAGTGTAATAGAGTTCCCAATTGGCTGCATCCATGCCAGCATTTGCTATTGTTAGCTTTCTTCATAATGACCGTTCTAACTGGGAAGAGGTAAAACGTGTCTTGTTTACTTGTAGATACCATAACTGAATGAATCCATGAAACCTATATTATTCTGTCTGCATTCCTTTCTCTTTTTTCTTAGTAGAATTTTCCTAAGCAGTTCATTTTTCTTAAGACTGGTAAAAAGTTATCCTTTCTAATGGGTGAATAGAATTCCATGGTGTGTGTGTGTGTGTGTGTGTGTGTGTGTGTGTGTGTGTGTGTGTGTAAGATGACTATAGGCCCATGAGTTCATTTCTAAACCTTCTGTTTCATCTGTAATTTTGTAATTCCATATTAAATTTGAATTGCTTTCTCGAATGCATTGAAGAATATTGTTGGGATTTTGATAAGTATTGCATTGTTCATAGTTTGGCGGCAGTATTGCAGTTTTCACTATATTAATTCTTCCAACCAGGAGCATTGAAAGACTTTCCATTTACTTGAATCTCCTTCAGTTTCCCTTTTTATATTTTTAAAGTTTTCACAGTAGAGGTTAAATTCATTAATTCCCAGTTTTGTTGTTGTTCTTTTGTTTAGATTTGTTTTTATTTTGAGGCTAATACATATGAGGTTGTTTTTGGATTTCAGCCTAGTTCCCATTGTTGGTAACACAGAAAAACTACTGATTCTTGTGGGCTATATACCGTGCTACTTTGCCGAAGGTTAACATCACTTTTACTATCTTAAGGCAGGAAGCTATAGGGCCATTTCATCTGTAAAAAGGGATAGGTTTACTTCTTCCCTATTTGAATCCTCTTTATGTTTTTCTCTTCCCTATTGCTTTTGTTAGATAGTCCACTACCATATTGAAGAGTAGTAGAGAAAGTCGACATCTTTTTCTCATTCCTGATTTTAATGTCTTCATACTTCCACTGTTGCGTAATTGCTAACTACCACTATCATATACATATTCAGTAGTATACTGAGGAACGTTCAATGCATTCCTAGATTCTCATAACTTTTTAATCATAAAGGGGTATTGGAGGTTGTTAAAAGCTATTTCTACTTCCATATAGACGATAACATGTTTCTTGTCCCGGCTTCCGCTGATGGTTTGTATTATGTTATTGACAAGAATATTGAATCCAATTGTATCCTAGGATGAATCCTATTTGATCATACAATATGATTTTTTTGTTACTGGCAGAAATTGGTTGGTGAGAATGTTTTAAGATGTTCTGTATCAATGCTTATCAAAGAACTGGTTTCATAGTTCTCTTTCTTTGGTGAGTCCCTATGTGATTTGGGGAAGAGTCTAATTCTAGCCTCATAGAATGTGTTTTGATAATTCCATGTCCCTTTCTATTCCATTGAAGAGTTAGTTCTAAGTATTGTAAGTTCTTTGCAGGCCTTAATTTCATGGTAAATTCATTGAGTCCTAGATTTTTCTGCAATGGAAAGTGGTTTATTGACATTTCATTTTCATTACTTCTTATGTGTTACTTCTTAGTTCAGATCAAGTGTAGGAAAGCATGAATTTCCCCAGGATTCTCCATGTAATTGGCATACAGTTTTCAAAGTAGTCTCTTATAAACTTCTTAATTTTTTCTTATTTATGTTGTGATGTCTCATTTTTGTCTCTAATTTTCTCTATTTGGGTGAGTTCTTTTTTTTGGGGGGGGATTTTATATTATGAAGGTGACATACTGAGGGGTGGGTTACAGTTACATAAGTAATGAGTACATTTTTTGGGGGGGGGAGTCTGGTCATGGGGCCTGAACTCTGGGCCTGGGCTCTGTCCCTCAGCTCTTCATTTCAAGGCTAGTGCTCTACCATTTGAGCCACAGGGCCACTTCTGGCTTTTTTCTTTTTGCTTATGTGGTGCTAAGGAATCGAACCCAGGGCCTCAGTCATGCAAGGCAAGCAATCTACCACTGAGCCCCTTCCCACCCCCATGAGTACATTTTTAACAGTATTACCCCTTCCACATTTTGTCCTCCTTCCCCCAACCCTGACATCCTACTCCCCCAAAGTTGTGAAGTCCATTTCTAACATATCGCCTGTATATCACTGTTGCTTTGGTTACAAAATAATTTTGCAGGTTTTGGCAAACACACAAATTGCCCACCACCTCCCCTGGTAAACTAGGTTTAAAGTCACTAAGTCATGTAAATGGATAATGCCGCACTCATTATTCTGGACAACATCTTCAGGTTGTTTGATGCTTTAATTTGTTGTTGTTGGTGGTGGTGGTAGGAGGGCCTGATCTCTGGGCCAGGGCACTGTCCCTTATGAGATCTTCAGCTCAAGGCTAGTGCTCTACCACTTGAGCCAAAGAGCCATTTCCAGTTTTTTCTGCTTATGTGGTGCTGAGGAATTAAACCTAGGACCTCATACATGCAAGAGAAGCACTCTACTACTGAATCTCTTTCCAAGCCCTAATGCTTTAATTCTTTAAATTTTATTTTCTTTTTGTCAGTCATGAGGTTTAATCTCAGGACCTGGGTGTAAACATATCCCTGAGTTCTTCAGCTCAATAGGAGCCCTCTACAACTTGAGCCACAGTGTCACTTCTTGTTTCCAGATAAGCGTCTTTCAGACTTTTCTGTCAGGGTTTGCCTTGAACCATGAATTTTTAAATTATATTTCTTTAACGTGTTTATTGATATATTACAGTTTATCTGAAATTTAAATTTTTCTGTAAACCTTTGTCTTCAAGTAATCCAATACCATTAAATATTACATTTAGAATCTATTCTGTAGCACATCCCTTTATTTATTTTATTGTGAAAATACCATACAGAGGGGTAACAATTACATGGACAAGCTAATGAGTACATTTCTCATCAAGCATTTTTGCATCATCCTTTTTTTCCCCTTCCCATCCGTTCTCATCTCCCCCCCCCCCCCCCCCGGCTCTCCAAACACCGCCCTGCCCATCCCCCACTCTCACTGGCCAAAGTTGAAAGTTATTTTTCTACATAATGACTTGTACGTCTCATCGCTGCAATGCATCCACCAGTATCCCTATTTAAACAATTTGTTTTTTCCCATCCCCTCCACAAATGATACCAACATCAAATACAGTGAAAGCAGGGTTTATACCGTGGGGGAGGGACATTCAAAGCAACAAAAAAATCATCTTATAAATATGTTAGGAACAATCGCAATAAAGAAAAATCTCATTTGAATCCTTATCTTGGGGTTCATTTGGCCTAACATCAACTTGTCTGAACTTTTCTGCTTGTCTCAGCCACAGAGTGGTTATTGCAAATAAGGGAAACCATGGGATCTATGTTTCTTTGGGACTGGCTTACTTCACTTAACATAATGTTTTTCCGGGTCTTTCCATTTCCTAACAAATGGGGCAATGTCATTTTTTTCTGATGGAGTCATAGAATTCTATTGTGTATATATACCACATTTACTTGATCCATTCATCTACTGAGGGGCATCTGGGTTGGTTCCATATCTTAGCTATGGTAAATAATGCTGCAATAAACAGAGTTGTGCTGGTTGCTTTAGTGTGGTCCTGTTTGTGATCATTTGGGTAAATGCCCAAAAGTGGTATTGCTGGGTTATAGGGGAGCTCTATGTGGAGTCTTCTGAGGAACCTCCATACTATTTTCCAAAGTGGTTGAACAACTTTACATGCCCACCAACAATGCAGTAACGTTCCCTTCTGCCGACATCCCCTCCATCATCTGTTGTTCTTAGAGTTCTTGATTATAGCCATTGTAACTGGGATGAGGTGGTAGCTCAATGCTGGTATGATTTGCACTTGTTTTAAGGCTAGAGAGGTTGAACATTTCTTCATGTGTGTATTGGCCATCCTTCTTTCCTCTTCAGAGAAGTTTCTCTTTAAGTTTTTAGCCCACTTATTTTCGGGTCAGTTGTTGCTTTGAGGATTTGTTGTTGGGGATTTAATTTTGAGTTCCAGGTATATTTTAGATAGGAGACCCTTGTCTGTTATATGCCTAGTGCAGATCTCCTCCCAATCTGTGGGCTTTCAATCGATCTTGCTAGGTATGTCCTTTGCCATACAGGAAGCTCTGCAGTTTCATGCAATCCCATTTGTCCAAACTTTCTTTGATTTCTTGTGTTTCTGGGTCTCTATTAAGAAAATGTCGGAATGTGCCAAGGAGGCCTAGGGTTTCTCCGATTCCATCCTGTAATGTTTTCAGGGTGTCTGATTTGACTCCGAGGTCTTTGATCTATTTGGAGTTGGTTCTGGTGCAGAGTGATACATAAGGATCTAATTAATTAATCTAATTAATTTTCTGCAAGTAGTTAACCAATTTTGCCAGCACCATTTACTGAAGAGACTGTCTTTCTTCCATTCTATTTTTTTAGCTCCCTTATCGAAATTTAGATGGCTATAGGTCTGTAGGTTCATTTCTGGGTTTTCAATTCTATTCCATTGGTCCTGAGGTCTATTCTTGTGCCAGTACCAACTTGTTTTGATTATTGTGGCTTTGTAGTAGAGTTTGAAATTTGGTATTAATATTCCTCCAGCACTGTTCTTTCTGTTGAGGATCATCTTAGCTATTCAGGGTCTTTTATTGTTCCATATGAATTTTAGGATAGCCTCTTCTATTTCCTTGAAGAATGTGGATGGAATATTGGTAGGTATTGGATTGAATTTGTAGATAGCCTTGGGATTATTGCCATTTTCAGGATTTTGATCTTTCCAATCCAGGTGTATGGGAATTTTTGCCACTTTCTAAGTTCTCTTTTGATTTCCCTTTTCAGGTTTTTAAAATTTTCATCATCGAGGTCCTTCACTTCTTTGGTTAAGTTAATTCCTAGGTATTTTATTTTTTGTGGGGCTATTATTAATGGTATTCCTTTCCTTCAGCCATGCTTTTCTCATTGTTGGCATTCAGAAAGCCATTGATTTTTGATGGTTGATTCTTTTTTTTTTTTTTTTTTGGGTCCGGTCGTGGAGTCGGAACTCTTGGCCTGGGCGCTGTCCCTCAGCTCTTCAGCTCAAGGCTAGCGCTCTACCACTTGAGCCACAGAGCCACTTCCGGCTTTTTTCTTTTTGTTTATGTGATGCTGAGGAATCGAACCCAGGGCCTCATGCATGCAAGGCAAGCACTCTACCACTGAGCCATCTTCCCAGCCCTGATGGTTGATTTTATACCCTGCTACTTTGTCAAAGTTTTGAATCAGCTTGAGTAATTTGGGAGTAGAGTCTGTGGGATTCTTTAATTATAAGAACATGTCATCTGCAAAGAGGGAGAGTTTTACTTCTTCTTTACGTAATTGGATCCCATTTATATCTGCATCTTATCTTATTACTGTAGCTGGGCATTCTAATACTAGATTCGGTGCTGTCCCTCAGCTCTTTAGCTCAATGCTAGTTCTCTACAACTTGAGCCACAGTGCCACTTCTGGCGTTTTTCTTTTTGTTTATGTGGTGCTGAGGAATTGATCCCAGGGACTCATGCATGCAAAGAAAGCCCTCTACCATTGAGCCACCTTCCCAGCACCTCTTTTCTCTTTCTAACAGGATTTGCTAAGGATCTGTCAATTTGTTAATTTTTGAAGAACCACTTCTGTTTTGTTGATTCTTTCTATGTTTTTATGGATACTAATTCATTTAATTTTGATTTAATTTTAATTATTTCTTTCCATCTAATGGATTGGGGTTTATCCTGCGGCTCTTTTTCAAGGAGACTCAGATGTCTCATTAAATTGTTGGTTTCAGATCTCTCCAATTTGTTGATGTATGTATTCAGAGCTATAAACTTGCCTCTGAGTACTGTCTTCCCTGTGTCCCAGAGGAGCTGGTAATTTCTGTGTTCATTTTTGTTGAATATTATGAAAATTTGAATTTTGTTTTGGATCTCTTCCATGACCCACTGATGATTCAATGGTGTGTTCTTCAGCCTCCATGTGTTACAGGACTTTCTTTGGTGGTTTTGGTGTTCAGTTCTAATTTTATTCCCTTGTGGTCTGAAAGAATGCAAGGTATAACTTCAATGTTTTTGAATTTGGACAAGTGTGCTTTTTGACCTAAAACTGTGGTCTATTTTGGAAAAAGTTCCAAATGCTGCTGAGAAAAACGTGTATTCTGATACTGCTGGGTATAATATTAAATCTAGGTGATCTATGCAGTTGTTTATATCTGCGGTTTCTCTGTTGAGTTTTTGCCGAGTTCATCTATCTATTGGGGGAAGTGGTGTGTTAAAGTCCCCAACAATTAATGTCTTTGGATCTATGTGAGATTTGAGAGAAAGTAGTGTTTCTTGCATAAATTTGGTTACTCCATTGTTTTGTGAATAGAGATTTAGAATTTTAATATCCTCCTGAAGGAGAGATCCTTTATTAGTTTGTAGTGACTTTCTTTATCTCTTCTCACTAATTTTAATTTGAAATTTATTTTATCTGATATTAGGATTGCAACTCCTGCCTCTTTTCGGGGGCTGTTTGCTTGGTAGATTTTGTTCCAGCCTTTCACTTTCAAAATGGGTTTGTTTTTATGGTCCAGGTGTGAGTCCTGAAGGAAGCAGATGGAAGGATCTTTCTTTTTAATCCAACTAGACAGTCTATGTTGCTTAATTGGAGAGTTAAATCTGTTAATGTTGGGAGATTGGACTGAGAGATATTTGGGAGTTCCTGCCATTTAATCCACCTTCTTGAGGGCTGCGCCAAATGGGTTCTTCCTATGGTTCTTGGATTCTCAGTTTGGGTGTGGTTTCTTGGCCTTTATTGTGGTCCTGTTGGTTTTCTCTGTGTAGGACATCTTTAAGTATCTTTTGTAAGGCTGGTTTGGTAGAGATATATTGTTTCACTTTTTCTTTTGTATTGAAGGTTTTTATTTGACCTTCAGTTATGAAGGAGAGTATAGCTGGGTACAGTATGCTTGGTTGATAGTTGTTTGTCTTTAGGGCATGGCCTACATCAATCCAGGCTCTTCTTGCTTTAATTGTCTCAGTGGAGAAATCTGAGATGATTCTAATTGGTTTCCCTTATAGGTGATTGATCTTTTCTCCTTGACAACTTTGAGGATCTTTTCCTCGGTCTGAATTGATCTTGTGGGGATTATAAGGTGGTGATACGATGTCCTGTTCTGGTCTGGTCTATTTAGGGTTCTAAAAGCTTCTTGTATTTGAATAGACCTATCATTTTGCATGTTTGGGAAGTTTTCTGCTAGGATCCCCTGAAACAATTTTCCTAGACCATTAACTTCTGTTTCTAGGTGCGCCTCTACACCTGTTATCTTCAGATTAGGCCTTCTGATGATGTCTTCCAAATGTTGAATAGGTCTATCATATTTCTTGGATTTGTCTTGGATAGTTATATGTTCTTTCTCTATAATATCTAAGCTGTCTCCAATCCCCGAATTTTGATCTTCTGCATGGTTTAACCTACTGTCAAGAATTTCTATTTTGTTTTTAGTTCTTTTGCTTCTAATTGCTTGGATTTGATGGCTTCAAATTCTTTGTTGGAGTTTTGTTTTAGATCTTGTATGAGTTTCTTTACTTCCTTAATTTGGTGTTCAGTGTTTATTCTCAAATCACTTAGTTGATTGGTTATGGTTTCCTTGGACTCTAATTCCTTCTGCTGGGTTCCATACAGTATTCCCTTTCTGGTCTCCCTGACTTCTTTCGGCTGGCTTTTAATGGATTCCATGAATGTCTCTATTTAGTATGAAAGTAATACCAGCTTTGTGCTAGAACACTATTTTAAGGCAAGCATCAACCAAAATCCTGTAGTTGTACAGGCAAAAGTCTGCAGATACAATATATTTCAACAGATACAATCTATTGAATGTCAAACAACTATGTATTAATGGGCTAAGAACAGCAAAGTAGAATTTGGCAAACCAGAAACTACTAGGTTTAGGGAGAAATGTGGGGAAAAATAGGATCCGAGAGATGTGGAAAGGTAAAAAGAGAGTAAAATTAACTAAGTCCAAACTTAAAGAGGGAAATGGATTGGACAAAAGGATAGGAGAAAGAGAAGAGTAAAAAAGAGACAAGAAAAAATGGAAAAACAAAAATTTAAATTTAAAAAGTGAAACACAAAAGTTATGCAAGCTTATTAAAGTAATATTGAGAGAAAAACGTGGATAGGATGAGAGGAGGGGAGGAATAGAAAGGAGATATGAAAAACTAAAAATAAAAATACTTAAAATATTATATACATATAAAGAGATAATACTGTTATTACAGAATTTAAGCCTAAGAGGTTTTGAATTAAGTAATAAATTTCTGGATTATGTGTGTACACAACGAGGGATAAGGTCTAATAATCGATGACAGGTATATCTGAAGATGAGCAGAACTGCAATTTAGTCACTCAAAAAAAAGAATGAAAGAGAAGAAAAAATAAAAAGAATGAGAAAGAAAGAAAAAGGACCAAAAGTTCAGTAGAAATAAAATAAAAATTTAAAAGAACATACACATGCATATTCACCTAAAATAAAAATTATAAGAGGAAAAAAAGATTAATAGAATACAATTTTTTAAATTAATAATAAAAATAGGTATAAAATAGGGTTCTTTGATTTTTTCGGGGCGGGGGGGGGGGGGTGAATGGCAAGATCCTGTATCTCCCTTTTGTCCATAACCAATCCCTTGGTGGAGTCTCTGTTCTGCTTGCGGTGTTTGGTTTTCCTGTGGCTTGATTGGTTTCTTAAATCAGTTTGTTTGGGCAAGCAGAAAAATGCTCTACTTTACCCAGAATTTTGTAATCCTCCTCCCAGGCTAGTTCAGTGGGAGGGAGATCTGTTTTGAGTGTCACAAAGAGGAAGATGGCTGTTTCCTCTAGTTTGGATATGCTGTGATGAGGCTAGCTTCTGGGTAGAGTTGAGACCTTTCAGCAAACAGTATCTTTTCCTTGAGGGGCTAGCTTCTGAGACATTCACAGAGCCCAGCCTAGAGCCATTCTCAAGGTTTATGTTTACTGAATTTCAATTGATTATCTAGGCTGCTTTAGGGAGGGGCAGCCTCTGGCTCTGTGTACCCAGTGAAGAAAGACAATCCTTTGGGGGCAGAGTTTTCACTGCCTGGGCTGAGTGACTTCTCCTCCATGGAACAGAGTCTTGGTACCTTTGAAGTCTCTGGTCTGCATTCTGTAGGATGAAGATATCTGCTCCTTGTCAGTTCTTACTGGTGTTGAGTAGAATCTACTAGCTTGCTGTGTCTGGCACCTTTGTCCAGGATTCTCTGTGTTGTAGTTATGGAGGCGGCGGCTCACCACCACAGCCGCAGCTACCAGCAAGTGCTCAGATCTGTCTCCTTGCCTGGATTTTCCCTCTCTGGCTAACTCTCTGTACTGTGATGGCACACTTGGTGTAATTCTCCAGCCTAGGACTGTTCACTGGAACAATAAAACTGCTTTCTATGCGAGAGCTTGTTTAGCCTCCAGCTTTTCTCCGCCATTTTCCCGGAACTACTCCTCTTTTTTTTTCTCTCCAGTATATTTTTTGTTTTGGAAGAAGTGTCATGGACTGTCCAATCATTCAACAGGAAGCTTATTCCATTAATTTAATAGAAAAGGAATACAGCCTTCCTGCATCTCAAGGCAACTTTGAGTATAATGTTAATGTGATAATTCACATCATTGAATTTTCAAAGTCGTTTTGATAATTTTTTGTTAAACCATTCATTAAAGAGGTTCCAAATAGCAAGAATAAAAAACAATATCTTGCTTTCTAAGAATGTTTTAAAAGCTAGTAATTCAAGAAAACACCTTCTATTTTTCCAAGATTCCACGGTGAAGAATTTCTCTTTTATCATAGCCCTTACTACTGACCCCCTCACTGCAAACTTGTAGCTTTATTCAGTTTTATTGTTCCAGGTTTCATTTTGGTACTATCATCTGTAATCTCCTTGTAGTAGTTGACAATGAAATTCCATTTGTTAGAGAGCTCAATTCATATTGCCAAAGGCAGACTCATGAGCATATCATAGAGCATAAACTATTGAAAATAATTAACGTGATGCTATGCAACTATTCCATCAATTAATATAAGTACCACATAAATGTGCATCTTCATATAATTTTTAAATGCAAAGTAATTACGTATCTATGTCATAAAATAATTCAGACCACTAGTAGAAGGGACTAAGCTCAACTTTTGCATCATTCCCAATATTTTTTCTAAAATTTTCTTTCTCATTAACTTTCACTGCAAGACCTTCTTTTCCTAGCAATAAGTTATAAGTCATGTCCTTGGATTTTAGTCATCTTTGAGTAAGCTGTTTTCTTTCCACCACCAGTTAGTCCCTCGTGTTAAATACCTGAGGAATAACTTGTCCCAATGCACCTGCAAAAGGAGTATCAAACTCGACTGTCTGTGCTCACTATTCCCTTGCTTTGTTTGGGAATGGGGTATCAGAGACAGGGGTGTCAGTGTTCAGATGGTTAGAACCATGGTGTTATGAATTATGGGTAACAGAAAAGAGTAGTAGAGACTAGGATACCAGGTAAATGGTAACTGTGACTGTAATTTGAGTTACAGAGTCAGGAAATTGATTAGAAGCAACAGTTTTGCACGGGTTGCGGTAGCTATTACAGGCATCCAGAAGTGCTTAGCAGGGAAAAGGAAACATAAACAAAGTGAAAGAGTAAAAGTTGTGAGGGATTGTGGGGCACAATCAGGGTAAAAGGTCATGGGTGTGCAAACTGGGTAGCTAGTACTATGGTAGAAGCAATTGGCATGGTGGCCTGATGTGGTGCAGAGCTCTGGGTTTGCCTCTCTAGTTTTGGCTGTTAGATCTTTAGGGAAACTACCTCTAGCATCTCATTATCAGCTTGTTGTGTTCAGACACGTGCCATCTATAAATATCTACTCCAAGTAGACTGCATTCTTTGACACCAGCTATAAGATCTTTGCTCTAAGCATCCTGAGACCACACTCCACAATGCTGCAGAACAGCCTCCACATAGTGAGTTGCAATCACCTCATACAACCCTTGCTGCTCCTCTCCAATGTCAATTATCATGGTAGCAAGGGATCTGAGATGTGCTCAGCAGCAGTGCTCTTTGTAGCTACCAATTCTTACCCTGTCATTCTGAGAGCTCCCTAGAAATGGGCAAGAGCACTTGCTGATGTTCTTCCAACTTCTCTCTGTGGCTTTGCACAACCAGACTGTTGTACATCAGATGGGTTACCTTGATGTCCTGGTGGCCTTAAATGTGCTCTATCTTCTCTGTCTAGGTGCTCTTCTGCTTTAGCTGCCTCTCCTTTCCCTTCCAGGTAGCTCGCTTCATCTTCACATCCTTTGAATTCTGCTTTATATCAACCTGTGGCTTTCACACCAAGCCCTTCCACTTTCTCGTCTACCTCTCTAGCTGTGAATCTGGCACAATAAGTTACATGTATGTTCTGTATCTGTTTATCAAGATTTGAGCTGGTATCTGGGTGGTACTAGCTAACTGAGAACATGGGGAGCTTCTTGAATACTCCCCTGCCACTCACTCACTGCTCATTGAGAAAAATGCAAATGTGTTGTAGTCATTCTTTCCTTCTCCATTTCTGGTGAATAAAGTGAAGTCAAAATGGAGCTACCAGACAGGTGCTATGTCAGCAAGTGACCAAACCAAAGATAATATACTGAGGGTATACTTATCAAATGTAGTAGGATAAATGCACATATTTGTGGATATTTCTATGGGCTTTCATCAAACTAGTTATTTTATGTCCAAAATGGCAGAACAATGTTACGCTGTCCCCGAGATCTTCCTGTTCCTGAGGACTCTTACGTACAACTCAGACCTAATGATATGGGTGAATAAGAAAGTAGGTGAGTATGGATTAGTATTCTGATGGTGTGCTAAGGTTTTGTCTTGTCATAACTATGATGAAATCAATGTCCTTTCTCTGACTTGCACCATATCTCTTTATTTGGCATAATTGGCAGATTTCCTAGTGTGTCATTTTCTCCTGTTAGTTCAGTGCACAAGTTAAAACATTAAGCAGGCCAAACCATGGGTTTCCATTGTCCTAGCAGATGCTTTGCCTTCTAGGACCTTCCTTCCAGGTAACTCTCTCTTTAGCATATTGCACAATGTCCCAATCAATGAAATAATTTTGAGCCTTGGAGAAAATCTCCATTTATAAAGCAGTACACATAAGAAGCAGAAGATGCCCTACACTCAAATGCTCCGGGAGAACAGAGTGTAAGGGTGTCTACACAGTTGGGAAATAGTATTCTGGGGGTGGACATGGATGAGTTTAGATAGCAAACTTAGTAGCAAACTTAGAAGTAATTATAAGTTTCTGAATTACTAACCTTACTTCCTTCTGCACCTCAGGTACAATTCAGGAAGTGGTGGAATGTTTATGATCACAAAAAGGAGTTTTTAATCCCAGGCCCAAACTCTAAGTGTTCTTGTTACATCTTCCCACCTGCCCCTGATGTAAATGGTCAGAAGGACAAAGAGGAAAGGAGCCCCATGCTCAAGAATATAAATGGAGCTTACAAGTAACTGCAGTCTCTGACTTTCTATTTTGACGGTAAGATAAAAGGCAGTTTGGGTTTTACGAAATCAGTTTCTAGGCTCTACGGTTCCTTCAGAGCTTCTTTCCCTCCTTCTATGTTTTGACAGCAACAGTTAGTACAGTACTTCTGTCTCTAAGGGGCAATCCTTCTCTTCACACAATGCTTAAAGTAGACAATAGATGGAAGTTGTCATTAAATCAAAAAGTATGAAATAGCACACAGTGAGTGCTTTCCCTAAATTCTTGGACCTAACAAGTTCCCAATTCTGAAGAGAATGTGACTATGGGTAAGTACTAACAATCTCCACTGAATGGTGCGCTTAGAACACTTTTCCAAAGGCAGGTTCTGTCCAGGTTATTAGGATGACTGAGATCTACTGGATCAATGAACTTACAGACAATGCAAGACAGAAAAGTCTAAGAGATTGAGTCCCAAAAGAAGAAACTAGACCAAGAAGAGAAAACTTATCATTGCTGGAAAAGGAGGAAGACTTAACTAGGAGAATGTTTTTCTTAATACAGACAGGGGTATATTTATAACAAAGTTCTAAGTTGTGGCTCATCAGTTGAAACTATCAAGTCAAACCTCACTAAAGCTAAAAAATAAAACTTATATAATTAAAAATAACTATTTGGATTTCAGTACTAACATCTGCTTTAAGGGATGTGATTGTGGTGTGTGTGTGTGTGTGTGTGTGTGTGTGTGTGTGTGTGTGTGTGTGTGAGGTGTCTGAGATTATGTAATGGACAGCATTGGTTCTTGAAAATCATCATATTGACACTATCTTTTACGTTTCCCATTCAAGTCTGGTGGCGTTGTAGCTCTACCACATGAAACACACAATTCTTGCTTTCTTCTGTTTAACTGGAGATAAACATGTAATGAATATGTCAACCTGGGTTGGTTTCAAACTATGATATTCAGATCTTACTCTCTGGAGTAGGTAAGGCATAAAAACGATCCACTGTGCTCAGCCTTGTATTTCCAATGGGTTACTTAATCTTTCTGAATCTCGGCTTCTTCCTGTGGGGAAAGTGAAAAGAATTACTTTGTG
This sequence comes from Dipodomys spectabilis, assembly GCF_019054845.1. Taxonomy (NCBI): domain Eukaryota; kingdom Metazoa; phylum Chordata; class Mammalia; order Rodentia; family Heteromyidae; genus Dipodomys; species Dipodomys spectabilis. Next base: position 1,293,535 of record NW_024871020.1, on the reverse strand, counting down.
GACCTTAGAATTGGGTGAGAGTTATGACTGGGTGCAGGAAGTATATGAGTTTGGGATGTGTGTACAGAGAAAACTACTGATGTTTATATTGAAATGTATTCCAGGAATTGGAAACAAGAGGAATTTTTCTTTTCTAGTTTATCCATTTATGGGCATTGAGGGAGTCAGAGATATTCAGGGAGAACAGGGAAACAAAGGCAGCACTTGTACTCTGTAGATACTGTGTTCACAATGAGCTATACCACTGTGGACAGGGACAGGAGGGATGGGATTGTCAAACAAGAAATGAACTCATTACCTGACTTACAATATGTTTATCTGTATGTACACTCTCTTAACAATAACAATTTTAAAAAACAGGTTGATGATTTTCTCCTCCAGTTTTTGTAGGTTCCCTTAAGTCTCAGGCCCACCACTGGAGTTTTTGAAGGTCAATTTATTTGATAATTATCATAAAGACATAATTTCTTAAGAAATGTTATAAAAAGTATTTCATTCTTAGTACCGGTTTCTCTTTGAGTGGCAATTCTACATGTTGTTGGCAGAGCTGATGTTTTACTTTCTGTTTTTAGTATTTTTCAGGTGCTGTATCTTGGCACCCTGTCCCTACCCAAAATGGTAATCAACCTTTGAAATTAATGTACTTGAGTATGACTTTCATTTATTTATTTAATTTGTTGTTGTTGGTGAACTCTGGGCCTGGTCACTGTCCTTCAGCATGTCAGCTCAAGACTAGTGCTCTACCACTTGAGCCACAGTTCCACATCTAGCTTTTTCTGCTTAGGTGGTGCTGTGGAATCAATCCTAGGGTCTTGTGCATTCAAGATAAGCTGTCTACCACTGATCCACCTCCTCAGCCCTTACGACTGGTATTTTTGTGCATGTGTCTATCAAGCAAAGCTATTGAGCAAATGCATTCATTTGAAACTAGACATATTCAAAATTATGAATTATCAGATATTTTAATGAATAAAACAGTTATCATTGTTACTAGGAATTGTTTGTCTCCTCACGCTATAAACATGGAGGAGGTATTTTAAACTAAAAATACAAAATAAATTTTAAGATCTTGGTGCAAACAAATCTGTCCAGGTGTTATTACAATAAACAGAGAATTCAAAATGATTTTTCTTCATGAACACAGACATCAAAGGTCTTATAATACTTATTGCAAATTGCAAATTAAAGGGAAAATCAGTCAGGATTTAAAAGTTTTATTTCATGTTAATTTTTGAAGAGGAAACAAAGATACTAGGTGACAGACTAAAGACAAAGCAATATCAGAGCCCTTATGCTCAATAATAAATAAGAAGTTTTAATTGAAAAATTGAGCTGGAATGTGCACATCAGGCAAAGGCAAGCAATCAGATCATACAATGAACCAAAAAACACCATAATTATATCTCAGAAAAAGGAGACAAGTTCAGACCAGACATTCTTATCCTTGATTTCAATGATACACATACACATACACCCCTCTACACACACACACACACAAGAATGTATGCAACAGCTCAACCTACTCACATATATTCAACATGAATCAAAGATCTTCCTGTAATATTTGAAACTTTAAAACTTTCAAGTCTTGTAAATAATTGATAACAGATGCATAAGCAAGTATTTTCTGAATAGACTCTGCTATGGAAATGAGAGTTCATGATGGTTATAACTACTTAAACATCTCTGAATCTTGAAAGAATTAAACAAGAGACAATTTGAATTTTGAGACTATATTTCTACCAGCTATTCTTCAAAGGCTTAATAAGAAGTTACAAAATCCAAAATTAAATATCAAATAAATACAACTAATACTTGTGTAAGTGAAGTGAAAGACACTGATCAGAGACCTATGCTGCCTCCATTTCTAAGCCGGCTGCACATTGTGGAACCTTTGATTCTGCTGGGCCAGGTCCACAGTTGTCTTTCCCAGAGCAGTGGCCCCGCTGGGGTTGGCACTGGGAGCTGTGTGGAGAGGAGGGGAGGCCTCGGAGGAGGCCGAGCTAGGGTTGAGGATGGGGGTAGTAGGGAGAGTACGGGAGGCCCTGGCAGAGGCTGGTGAAGGGAGGAAGGAGTCAGTAGGCCAATGGCTCAGGAAGCAGCAGCCCCAAATGCAGCTGGGTTCTGGGGAGTGCCTGTGAGGTGCGGAGTTTGGCCCCTGGGGCCTCGGAGTGTCTGGGTGAGGAGAGGAAGGAGTCTCAAATCCCACCCAAACAGGCGATGAGAAATGAGACCACCAGTGGCTGATGAATTTCAAGAAAAAAGGCAGGCACTTGCAAGGGGGGTGGTCAGTGGCTATAGGTATGTCCACAAACTAAGGCATCAATCTAGCTTGTGGTTACAACTATTAACATGAAGTATTGTTTGTAAACATAGTGATAATTGAATCCCTTATTGTTAGAGATCTGAAGGGAGTAATAGTCATTAGAACCATAACACAGACATCCATCTTGTCTCCAAATCTTAATATTTTAGTGTCCAACAGCTCGAACTTAAATACTCTTGAGATAACTCATACCCCTGTCTTCCCTTGACTGTTTGACCTTTCCAGAGCACAGTTTCAGCCTTTTGATTGTTGTTTGCGATGGCTTCCCAAACTATCCTTTTCCAAGTCTAACAGCTTGACTTCAGAATCCCTCACAAGTACTGTGACAGATGTATTATTTTGAAAACTATATTTTTTCTAGGATAGGTTCAATTTAAAAATTATATTTTATTTCAAAAATACTGTACAGAGTGGTTACAGTTAAGTGAGTAAGGTACATTCCTTATTGAATATTGTTACCCACTCCATTGTTGTTCTCCTATCACTTCCCATCCCCCACACCTCCAACCCACCCCAAAGTTGTAAAGTTCACTTCCGATATAGTGTCTTTTGAATATCATTGTTGCAATGGGTCACTCTTTGTACTTCTTTCATCACTATAATTTTTCCCTTTCCTTCTCCAAATCAGATAAATGTATATACAAAGTTGAAGGTACCAGAATCAAGACAGAGATTGCCAGGGATAAACCAATGGCAAAAGACAAATGAAATAAAATAAGATCTAGATGCTCTACTTTACCGACATCAAGGTTGATATCTGAAAAAAAAAAAGAATTTTTTTCTATGTCTTGGAGTTCATTTCAATTAGCATAATTTTGGAAGGTCAAAGGTACATAGCTCTGGAACCAGCAATCCCACTCCTGGGCATTTGTCGATATGATCTCAAGCTAAAATACACTAAATCTACAACTAAGTTTCTGGCAGCATTTTTAGAACCATCAAAATGCCCCTCCATAGATGAATAGATCAAGTAAATATGATGTATATACACAATGGAATTTTATGCTTCCATCAGAAAGAATGACAAAGCACCTTTCACAAAATGATGGAAAGATTTGGAAAACTATCATATTATGTGAAGGAAGCCAAACTCCAAGAAGCGTAGGTTCCATGATTTCCCTCATTTTATTAATTAATATATGCTTAGGATAGTCCTTAAACTCTTACTATTCCTTTTTTCTCTCTCCCTCTTCCTCTCTCATTCCATTTGTGTGTGTGTGTGTGTGTGTGCATGTGTGAGCATGCATGCATGCACACACAGTAATTAAACTTGACTCGGAGCCTCAAACTCTTGCTTGGTTTTTTCACTCATGACTGACTGAGTCTGTACTATTTGAACCAAGGTTTCACTCTGTTTTGATTGAATAATTGAACATAAATGTCTCATTGATTGCTACTCTAGCCATCTGTGAAACATGATCTTCCAATCTCAGGCTCGTGACTAACTAGGAATAGGGATGAGGCACTGGTATCCTCTATTGTCTTTTGCTTTGTTTTGTTTTTGTTTTTTGTTGATTTTGTACATCCAAAATCTGTAAGGAAAACAAATCATTTATAATCAGGACTATTGCCATAAAATGTGTGTTGTTTAAAGATTACCTTAATAATGGTATGCTTTTGCATTCACATTATGTGATTTGATTTTTTGAACTCTATTGTTGCAAACAGTCAAGTCACTTATATACAATTTGAATCTTCTTGTCTTGGTTTTATAGTTTGTTAGGTGTTTCAAAACAGAATTTATCAAGGTTTAACTCTGCACTACTGAAGCAAGACCTTTATGATTATTCAATGTCTTGTAAATATAAGTTCTTCACTTCTTGTGGCACCATATGAGTACAGGTAGCTTCCTATAATACCTCCACATAGTTTAGACCTCAATGCCATGCACTCTTCTGCCAAATATGCAAGGGCATTCTTTGTAATTCTCCTTGCATTTTCACTGTTCTTGTCTCTACTCTCCCATGCTAAGTCCTGTGATGATCTTGTTGATTTTCTCCCTGTTACATTCATCTTTGCATCTTGGGAACTACTATTATGCACTACTGTACTTCTATCCATTCTCCTTGTGCTTCATCTTGTACCCTTCTCACAGCGGAGGGCCAGAGATTGGGGATATTTTTTTCACTCTTGCTCAGACATCTATCTTTACTTTCTAGCAGTACATTCATTGAATTCTTTCTGTAAAGTCTAATGTCTTGAAAATGATTACTGCATTTTCATGACTTTGTTATTTGGCATTAGATAAGAACATAGGTGAGTAACTAACTTAGGTAAAAGAAGATTGCAATCAAGCTTCAATAGATGTTGTTCATTGGATAATATTTACATCATGGTCTGCTTGCCTGCTTCCTTTTCACTGTTTATTTTTCAATGTAGCCTTTTCTTCTGGAAAGTATTTATAGGCCTACCTAGTGAAGAGTAATTCCTACTGTAATTAGTCATTAATTTTATTCCAACATCATTTCATAGATCCTTCTGAGTATTTTCAGGGTCTGTATAATAGTGTTTCACATTCTTAGATATGTTTTAACATCGATGCATCCAGTGCTAAAGATACATTGCTTAAGTCAACATTTTAATGACAGAAAGGAAACCATGCTGCAAACTCACTATATGACAATTTTCTGGTTTTTAATTCTTTTAGATTAGAATTGATACTGGAGAACGAACATTGTGTGTACAATTTTATATTTTCCTAATTATTTTAGTATACTTTCCAACATTGTATAAAGTTAAAACATTACTATTTACTTAGTTTTAGGATTTCAAAAGTGGTCAAAGTAAAAGTTCTATTCATTCATAACTTTAAGACAATGTTGTCAATTATGACCAAGTGAGACATTTTAAAATTTTATTTGTGGTCCTTAATGTTGGTGCTTGGGAATCAGTTCTAGTCCTTCATCTGCTTAGTCTACTTTGTGCCTATGAGCCTGATTTGACCTTTGGTTTTATTTTCACTCAACTGGAATAAAGAAAATTTTCACTAGGAAGGAATTATTACTTGGTTACTTTATCCAGTATCTCTCGCATACCTAAAAGTTATATAAGTCTACACTGACAGAAAATGGTGTTCTTATATGGTATTTATTAGTGGTAACTGTTTATTTTTTGTAGCCTCACTCTTCACTAAGTATTGTCCCTTTCCTATTCCCCCTTCCCATAAAACTTGACTGGAACCACTGGAAACCCACTTCCAGGCAGCTTCCTCTTAAAATGCCTAACCTTAACTAATGTACCTCCTGGTAGACCTGCTATAAACTTTCAAAGGCCTGACTGCAACCAGACTCCTTCCTGAAAGCCCTCCTCTGTTATAGGGAATTCCCTCTTCCACTCCACCCTTTCCTGAAATCCCTGCTCTGCACCACCAGAAACAAGGCCACATCCATATCTCCTTCCATGTCCCGACTTATTGCACCAAGAACCCAGCCTACATCAGGGTCCTCCCTGAATTCCCCACCTCATCCACCAGATACCCCGCCCCTAACTATTCTAGTCCCTCATAGTTCCATTGCTCTCCTATTCTAGTACCTCCAAGCTCCTCCCATCCCTTTCATACCCCAACCCCAACCAGCATTCTCCCTCAAGCCCCTCCTGGTTTCATCAGAAACTCCGCCAATAACTAGCCTACTTCTAAGTGGCCTAACCTCTCAAACACAGCCATGAACCTACCTCTTCCCACAAAGCCTATCCTGCTATACCAAAAACCCTTCACCTCCCCTATAACTGCCCTTGAAGCCCCGCCTCACTTGGTCAGAGCTTCTTGCACAGCCCATCTCCTGCCTGGAAAGCCAGCCCTGCTCCAACACAAGCCTCTCTACCTCCCACATCTACTCTCTCAATGCCCTGCCTTGCTCCACAGATAAACCCAACCCCTATTGGCTCCTCCCTCAGATCCACACCCTCCTACACCAGGTTCCCGTCCCATAATTATTCTACACCATTGCAGCCCTTCCACTCCTTCTCAAAGCCCCTCCTCCAGCTAGCCCCATGGCTCTAAACACTGCCCTGCTCCTGAAAAACCCCACTAGAAAACCCCCAGCACACTATGATATTTCTGGACACCCACATTGCTCCACTAGAAACCACTGCTCCAGTTGACCTCCTTCTGGAAGCCTAGAAAACCCCCACCACATTATCCCATCTCTCGACACCCACATTGCTCCACTGGAAACCACGGCACCAGTTGGCCTCCTTCTGGAAGCCTCACCAGGCTCAATTGTAAATCCTTGTCCCTCCATAGTCCCTTTTGGAAGGTTGCTTTGCCATACCTGAAACCCTGTCCAAAGTCCATGTCCTGCCTTGAAAGACCAAAATTCCCACCCAACCTTAGTCCTCTTTGCGGAGTGGTGACTGGCTACAACAGGAACCGCATCCCAAGTAGTCTAGTGCACTGGATCCTATCACTGCTCTCACAAAGCCCTGGTTCTGAAAAACACCTCCATACATTGGGACTATATTCTGCTCTACCAGAAACCCCACCTCCACCCTAATACATTTCCCAAAGGCCTGCCATTCTCCATCAGAAACTCCACCCCTTACTAGCCCACTTCTTCCTAGTATTACCATGCCCTCTCAAAGCCAGACCCTGAAAAGCCTCATCCTCAATTTTCCACATTCTTGTCAGCCTCTTGCCTCAATTTCCTGCCCTGTCTGATGGGAAACCTCACTCTACATATCCCACAAGGGCTCACAGTGCTCTACCTGCACCCCTCCTCTAACTAACCTCCTCATTTTTAGCCTTGTTCTTTCTTCTCAAAGCTCTGCCCCAAACAGCCTCCTCCCCAGTGACCAGTCCTTCTTCCACTGAAAATCAGTCCACCTGCCAGGGCTCCATCAGAAACCCCACTCCTCTTTCATCCATGAACGTCCCATCTAGTAACTTTTATTACAAATGTGATTTTATACTGGCCATAGAATTCATACTAATCAAAATGATAGGAAAGCAGTATTGCAAAAAGGCAACAACAATTAGATAGCTCTTAGATGCCTTAGTCTAGTTTGGGGTTCTGTTACCCGGCAGATACATATTGTGTGAAAATATGTGAAGGTGATTCCCCTTATTGGAAAGCATTCTTTGAAGTATCAGTAAGGTTTCATGAGTGATCATTTTATTTCCAGAAAATTCGTGCACATTTGTGCCCATTAACTCCAAAAAATATTAGTTATTTTAAATCCTCTGGTTTCGTTGAGGAAAGAGTATTAGTGTGTAAAAAGATGAGTTATAACTCATCTCTCTAATGAATAATTTTGGAGTTTCTTACCTTACTATGTACCAGAGATTTTAGTAACAGAAATTCTCTATCAGAATCCATTTTGAATTTCCTCTTTCCACTAAAGTGCCCTTTGGAAAAGTTTAAAGTGAGATTATACAGGTGAAATGCCAGAAATAAAAACGTATTTGTGATCATAACAAAATTATGATGAAGACCTCTCCCAATATGCTTTTTATTTTCTAACAAAAGGAACATAAACCTATTTAACTGCAGACTTTCTGAAGACTAGAAGACAAAAATATAAGAAATGGCCTGTTATATCATGGCTCTGAAAACAAAACCAAAACAAAGATAACATAATGAGACAGAAGGGAATGAGGAACTTGTACATGAGATATATAGTGTAAAAAATACAGTGATTCAGGAAAAAAATAATTTTGGTTGCGGTGTCTTGTTGTTCAATGTATTTCATTGTAAATATTGCTCTTTGTTAAGCTGTGATTTAATATAGGTCTCAGCAGGTATCTGCCCAGGTAATTCTGTAGTTAGTCTATTTCATCATTTCAAGATCATCAGGATGAAAAACTCCACACACCTTAAGACACACCTGCAACAGCAGTAGACATACCCTCCTATTGGTCCAACAGTGTAAACCAGACCTGTGTTTTACCGAGCTTTGTATGTGGTATGGTATGGTTTATTCAGGCTGAAGAGCTAAAGTAACTCCAATTTGAGATTAACACCACTATCTTTTGCTAGGCTGCCCTCAGAGTAACCCCAAGAGAGAGACAAAAAACACAGGCTGCCACCAGCCCTGCCCACCCTTAAGAAAGCAGAGCAGTTGCCCAAGTGTTCGACGAACAAAACATACTAATAGTTCAGAAAAAGGGCAGAGTGGTTATTGTGGGCTCAAAATAATCATGTAACAATTTGTGTGGAAATTCCTTAAACTTGTTTGTTTAATACTATAAAAGCTGTGCTGATTTTGTGCTCGGGGACTCTTAGAATCACCAGTTTCCTGGTGTGCGGGGGACCAAGCTAAAGCTTGCAAATAAACGACTCTTTTGCTGTTCACATTGGTAATGGTCTCCAGTGGTTTTTGGGGGTCCCAAGTCCATACAACATTTCTGGGGGCTCATCTGGAACCTGCCTCATAGGACCCTCTAGACGCCCCACCACAGAATCCCAAAAAAACCCAGCTCTTAAGTCAAGGTATTGCCGTTCTGTATATTTGGTTGCCAGCAGGTTCTGTATCTGTAGTTCTGGTTTCCCGAGGGGTCTATACATTTGGTTGCCAGCAGGTTCTGTATCTGTAGTTCTGGTTTCCCGAGGGGTCTATACACTGGTTGGCAAGGTGGCTTGGTAGACACGCTATAAGACTGCCAATGGGGTCTGTGAGTAGACGTCCCCAGACCCCTCTGGGTAGATTGCTGTTTAGGACGGACATTTTTGGGAAACTATAAGTCTGTAGACTGGAACTTTTTGGTTGGCAATTTACAAAGCTGCAGTATGCCTTTGTAAGTTGTGTCTTTGTGTTGAGTGTTCTGTTTGTCATTTGAGGTTTATCTTAGCCTTAGGCCTTGGCCCAGGGAGGTCGGAGTATGGGGGAGAATCTGCAAGTCCAAGGGGATGGCCTCTAGGGACTGATTTCCCTAGCCCCAAAATGACTTGGACTTCTCTTCCCCCTTGGAAGGCCCCTGGGTCAACAAATGTTGATGAGATGTCACCCCATTCACTGAGACCTTATTGTTCTCTGTTGTATGTTTCTGGAGATAGGGAAGTTCTGGTTGAGAGTGGTAGGCTCACTCAGCAGACTCTGGATTCAGGTTGCTGAGTGAGAATGACACAGAGTTCTGGTAGGGATAAACTCAGCCTTTGGTTATTGTCTTCTCTAGTACTGCTTTAGAATTTGTACCAGTTTTAAATGTGGGTTTTTGGTTTTAGTGTTTTTGTTATTTATTTGAAAATCTCTGGGGAAATAAAAATTCCAGCCTCCATCTGAGCTCAGTCACATAGAAAGATGTATGCCTGTTTTGATTTTTCAGCTAGTCCTGACAATGGAAAGTGCTCTTGTCTAAAATTGGATAAAAGTGGATGAACAAGTTTACACACCCACCAACAATGCAGTAAGGTTCCCTTCTGTTCACATCCCCTCCAGCAGCTGTTGTTATTAGAGTTCTTGATTATAGCCATTCTTACTGGGGTGAGGCGCTATCTCAATGTTGTTTTGATTTGCATTTCTTTTATGGCTAGGGAGTTTGAGCATTTCTTCATGTGTCTTTTGGGCATCCTTCTTTCCTCTTCAAAGAAGTTTCTCTTTAAGTCTTTAGCAGAATTATTTATTGGGTAGTTGTTTCTTTGAAGGTTTGTTGTTGGGGAATTTAATCTTTTGAGTTCCAGGTATATTTTAGATATGAGACCCTTGTCTGTTTTAAGGCTAGTGAAGATCTTCTCCCAATACATGGGCTTTCTGTTGATCTTGCTAGCTATGTCCTTTGCCATACAGAAGCTCAGAAATTTTATGCAATCCCGTTTGTCCAACCTTTCTTTGATTTGTTGTGTTTCTGGATCTCTATTTAGAAAATTTCCTCCTGTGCCAAGGAGACCTAGGGTTTCTCCTACATAATCCTATAATGATTTCAGAGTGTCTGCTTTGACTCCGAGGTCTTTGATCCATTTGGAGTTGATTCTGGTGCAGGGTGATATATAAGGATCTAGCTTTAGTTTTCTACAAGTAGTTAACCAATTTTGGCACCACCATTTACTGAAAAGGCTCTTTCTTCCATCTATTTTTTTAGCTCCCTTATTGAAGATTACATGGCTAAAGTCTGTGGGTTCATTTCTGTGTTTTTGGTTCAATTCCATTGGTCCTGAGGTCTGTCTTGTGCCAATACCAAGCTGTGTTAATTACTATGGCTTTGTAGTAGAGTTTGGAACTTGGTATAGATATTCCTCCAGCACTTTCTTTCTGTTGAGAATTGTTTTAGCTATTGGGGGTCTTTTATTGTTCCATATGAATTTTTTGATTGACTCTTCTATTTCCTTGAAGAATGAGGTTGGAATGTTGATAGGTATCGCATTGAATTTGTAGATAGCCTTGGGAAGTATTGACATTTTCACGATGTTGATCTGTCCAATCCAGGAACATGGGAGTTTTTGCCACTTTCTTAGTTCTGTTTTATATTCCTTTTTCAGGTTTTGAAGTTTTCATCATAGAGGTCCTTCACTTTTTTGGTTTAGTTAATTCCTAGGTATCTTATTTTTTGTGGAGCTATTCTGAATGGAGTTGCTCTCCTAATTTCAGCCACACTTTTCTCATTGTTGGAATACAGAAAAGCCATTGGTTTTTGAGGGTTAATTTTATACCCTGCTACATTGCCAAAGTTTTGAACCAGCTTGAGCGCCCCTATGACCCAGCAATCCCACTTTTGGACATTTACCCAAATGTTCACAAACAAGACCACACTAAAGCTACCAGCATAACTACGTTTACTGCAGCATAATTTACCATAGCTAAGATATGGAACCAACCCAGATGCCCCCCAGTAGATGAATGGATCAAGAATATGTAGTATATACACACAATGGAATGCTAAGCCTCCATCAGAAATAATGACATTGCCCCATTTGTTAGGAAAAGGAAAGACTTGGAAAAAATTTTGTTAATTGAAGTAAGCCAGGCCCAAAGAAACATAGGTCCCATGGTTTCACTTTTTTGCACTAACTAGTATATGTCTGTCAAGCAGAAAAAGTCAGATAATTTGAATACATATTCAAATATTTTTTTCTTTCATGGGATTGTTTCTAGCACATTTATAAGTTTATTTCTTCATTGCTTTGTATGTCCCTCCCCCACGGTATAAGCCCTGCTTTCACTGTATTTGATGTCAGTATCATTTGTGGAGGGCAAGGGAAAAAACAAATCGTTTAAATAGGGATACAGGTGGACCTATTTGAACAATGAGATATACAAGCTGTTATGTCAAAAATGAACTTTACAACTTTGGTGGTGAGGGGGAGAAGGAGAGGAGGATTGGGTTGGGGGGTGGGGAGAGGATGGGAAGGGATGGGAAGGCGAATCAAAGGAGGAGCCTACAATGCTTAATAAGAAAGATACACATTATCTTGCCCATGTAATTTTAACCCCTCTGTACAGTACTTTCACAATTAAAAAAAGCACATTAAGAAGAAAAATAAATAAATAAAAATAAAATTGGATAAAAATGAGGACAGTTTAGTTTCAGGTGATCCCCCACCCCCCGAGCCTTCCTCCAACAGAAGTGAGTCAAAGATCAATTGGTGAAATGACTTGCTAAACAATCAGGTCCTGAGAAAATGAAGCTCTACAAAATTACTTAGTTTAAAAGAAATATTGTCTTAAATTTTTGTTAGAAAACTTTAGAAAATATATATAAAACTGATTTTGATTTTTGGGTGCTTAAAGATCTGAGTGTGTTTTGTATGTGTTTGTGAACATATTCATGATAGAAATTGTCAGCATGATGTAACAATTGGGTGAGATTAAGTTTTAAATTCAAAAGGATATGAGGTTTGGCCATTACCGAAACATTTTTAAAGCATTTTCACATGGTTTTAAATAGCTTTTTAAGGATATTTTAACTTTAAAATTAGAAAATCTGGTATTTCAGAATGCATAAGGCTGTATATACTGTAATCGAGATACCTGGCTTAACAAAAAGGAGAAACTTAGAAGCTAACAAAAAACCTATCTTTAGGAATGAACAGTGAACAGGCAGAAGTGCAGTTCAGCTGGTCATGCATGGTGGAACAGGCCATGGGAAGTCCACCCATGGTGAAAGAGGGCAAACTGGCTCAATAGCAGTTCATCTAACCCTAAAGAGTCGGATTGTGTGTGTGCACATTCCACAGGAAGGGCCAAGTGGCCCCTCTTTATTCTGTCCCTTTTCCCTTCACATAGACACTGGAAACATGAGGGTAAAAATGAATGATGTAAAGATCTGATTAGCATTGCTAAAACTGCCCCTTGGATGTGTTAAAATTAAAATTGAGAAGGCCTTAAAAAGAGGGTTAAAATTTTATTTGTATAATGTGATTTGCTCTCAATAACATTCTGCCATTGTGTATATTTTTTTAAAGACATAAAGGTGTTAAGTCTAGCTCCTTGGTACAGTGATGGTGATTGTAATTTTTGCATTAAGAAAAATATTATTTGAGTTTAAAAGTTTTCATATGTATCTGTTTTAAAACAAGCAGCCAAGAGGAAATTGGTGAAACACTTAGCCTTGAAAGTTCAAAGGATTTTTCAAAATGCAACTAAAAACTAAAGTATAGAATATTAAAACAGAGATTAATAGGAGGCTTATAAATTAGGAATGGGTTTCTGTATATAAAGTTTAAATGTATAGTTGTTCTAAACATTTGCCTCAAAGTGCAAAAAGGAAAAATTAGGATTACCAAAATAATTGTTTAATTCCTATTTCAATTTGCTCTCATGGTTTTTTGTAACAGTTCTCATCAGGCCCAAAAAAAGGAGTGAGGATTTTTGTCAGTTTGTCAGACGTAACTTCGGCTCTTAATATGTTTCAGGTAAGAATATGCTTAAAACTACTTCTATGTTGACCCCCCCAGTTGCTTTTAATTGGAGTAAAGTGGCCTTTTATGAGACTCATTGATGTGTAACTGGTTTGATTCCAGCCAGGGCAGAAAAAGTCTGTGTGAGACTATCACCTCTACTCAGCCACCAGAAGGCTGAAAGAGCAAGCAGACCTACTTTAGGATTCAATGTGACAGAGTGCTAGCCTTGATCTGTAGAGCTGAGGGACAGCACTCAGGCTCCGAGTTCAAGTCCAGTGACCAACTAAGAGAAATGCCAATGAGCCATTTTTCCCAGTGTGTAGAAGACATTACTTGGATGAAAGCAATTGAGGAGCATCCAGATACAGTAAGCCTATGCTTGGATGACAGAAATAATGTCAGATCCTAGAGTCATTTGTGTGTGGACCTTCAAAAATTGGTCAGAGCCAGGAGGTCATGGAAAGATAGTTTGTAAGCATGCCTAATGTCTATGACTATCTACCTTGTAAGAGACAGGAACTTGTCAGTCATCTGTGATAGTACTAAAAGGCTAAGGTTGTAAAATGTGGAGGATAGTTTAGATCCCAACCCCTGTTACTGCCAAAAGCTCTAATTGGCAGTAACTTTTGAGCTGACACCAGCTTCATGAAATTCATCTGCTCAGGAAAATTTGTGTACCAGAGAGTTTTTTCTATTGATATATGTCTGAAGGCTTGCATAGGTAACTCAGACATTGTTAGGATTACAAGAGATCACATTCCTAAGCCATCCTGAAAGATCTTTTTGCAAAGCAGAAGGCTAAATAAGCAGCATTTCTATAGCCAGAAAAAAAGGTCTGTGCATTTGTCAAAAGTTAAAATGTTGTTCTTAATGACATCTAACCCTGGTAACCTCTTTGTAAAATAGGCTAAGAATATAGGTTCCTGGTTAGGTAGGATCAGCACCCCTGAGTCAGCTTGAAGAAGTGACAGAAGATGAATCTTCGCCCATCATACCCATTTAAGAACAAGGGACCAGAGTATCTTTTTCAAAAATGTGACAAAATAGACAGAATAGATAGAAGGAAAAGGCATGGGAAATAATAGTACAGGCCGGAGCCCTCTATATCGCCTAGAAAATCCTAATCTTATTAAAATTACAATCTAGTTTAAAAAATTGTCATCTTGGTTAATTGTCTTGGGCTACTGTGTAAATAGTCTTAAAAAAAATTAGTTGAGTCATAGCATGCCAAGCCTATGCAATGAATCCTTAACCATTCTTTGTAGGAATTTGCAGCCCAGAACCAGGTGTGATAGTCCCTTGAAGCCACAGAGAGTCCCTGCTGCTGCTGCTGTTGCTGCACACCCTAATGAGTAAATTTCAACGACAGCTTGACAGTCACCTGGAGGAAATCTACATCATCACCCAGACCATCTCCACCCTGGTAAAAGTAGACTGAACTCCTGCCTGATTCCACCACCTGAGAATGCTTTCTGGTTGAAAGCTGCTAAAACTAAGATCTTGTGGGACATTCTTTTGGTGATATCCAGTAACCTCTCTACTCCCACAGTGGATATTTGGGGCAAGGATATCACTGCCTTGCCTTAGGCACTTCAGGGTCACAGCCTAGTTTGGCTCTGGTGTGGTAATTATCTGCTTCCTCCTGGGTGTGTTTGAAAGATAGAGGAGAGAATTTTTTTTTAATCTATGGTGGTAAGAGGAGGAATGAGACCCAGCCCTAATCTTAGCCTTAAAGTCTCGCAAGCTATTCATCCCACTGGTGCCTTAAGGCTTTCTAAGATAACTTGGTTCCACAAATCAAAGGAAAAATTTGCGGTTTTAAACTCTAGTCACAAAGGAGCTCAAGGAACTGTAAAGAATAGGAGTGTAGTAAAGAAAGTTTTAGGAAGGAATTGGGGAAAAATTGATATCCTCTAGATAAGAAAGGATTTAAAAAGTAAGGATTGTCTTAAAATGTTTGTAAAGAAGACAAACCTCAGAAAGTTTAAGTATGTAGCAAATGGTATGAGTATGTCTTAAAATTGGAGCTTTATGAGTTCAGCTGATATAAAGGTAAGTTAGCTGTGGGATACGGAGTCAGGATTGCTGGAAGAAAATGTAAGGACCTTTGGTACTGTTAAATTTTGTTACTCACAATTGGACCTTGTAGACCCTGTAGATCAGCACAGTCCATCTATTATTTCTGAGATCCCAATACTAAACTGTAAATATAGAAGACTGTGCCAATTAAGGGACCATGATTGGTCCCTGATGCTCTAGAAGAGGAGAGAATGAAGAGCCACAGTAACTCCAATTTGAGATTACCCCCAACAACTTGTGCTAGGCTGCCCTCAGAGTAACCCCAAGAGAGAGAAAAAAACCACAGGTTGCCACCAACCCTGCCCAAACTTAAGAAAGCAGAACAGTTGCCCAAGTGTTCCAGGAACAGAACATACCAATAGTTCAGAAAAAGGGCAATGTGGTTACCGTGGACTCAAAACAATCATGTAACTGCTTGTGTGGAAGTTTCCTAAACTTGTTTGTTCAATACTATGAAAGCTGTGCTGATTTTGTGCTCTGGGACTCTTAGCGTCACCGGTTACCCGATGTGCAAAGAATCAAGCTTAAGCTTGCAAATATATGACTCTTTTGCTGTTTGCATTGGTCATGGTCTCTGGTGGCCTTTCAGGGATTCCAAGTCTATACAATAGGGCTTGATACAAAATGTCTCTTCCCAGGGAATTAAATGATGGCATTTATAGCTAAAATGATTTAGTGTCATTATTAACATCTAACACATGCTGAGATTTTTATTTATACCTCTCATTCTCCCTCCCATTCTTTATTCTGCCTTTTCTTTCTTTTCTTTACTTTTCCTTGCTTGCTTCCTTCCTTCCTTCCTTGCTTCCTTCCTTGCTTGCTTGCTTGCTTGCTTGCTTGCTTGCTTGCTTGCTTCCTTCCTTCCTTCCTTCCTTCCTTCCTTCCTTCCTTCCTTCCTTCCTTCCTTCCTTCCTTCCCTCCTTCCTTCTTTCTTTCCTTCCTATCTTCCTACCTTCCTTGCTTCCATCCTTCCCTTCTCTCCTCCTCCTTCTCTACTCTCTTTTCTTTCTCTTTCTTTCCTCTTTCTTCCCCTTTTTCCTCTTTTAGGAAGTGAGTATGAATTTAGATATTTTGTTGGCTGAACAAGTATTCTACGATTAGAACAATCTTTTTTCAATTTAGTTATTTGCTCATAGACTTATTAGTTTTGCTGAAGGCTGAACAGAGGCTAAGTTCCTCGCCTCTGTCTGCCAAGTAACTCAATCACAAATGCATTGCAGCATGCCAGGCTTAGGATGATATGAGAATCTTATTATATTCCTTGCACGCTGGTTCTGAACTGTGATCTTTTCAAATTCTAGTTAGTGATGTGAGCTCCAATAGCATGCCCTCAGTATAGATTGTTTAAATGAATTGTTGAAGGCAATTTCATTTAAATCTTTTTTTTTGCCAGTTCAGGGGCTGTTATAATTTTATTTCTAGACAATTTTTGCTTTAAAATGTTACTTTACTGCCTTTTTTCCCTTTTTACTTTTCTTGGTCATGGGGCTTGAACTCCAGAGTCCTTACATTTTCCACCTTACCTTACAAATATGGAAAGAGTCAAATTCAGTTTGTTGGTATAAAGTCACAAATTGTTTCCTGCAGAAATAAAAATAAATTTCACCTCCTGGCTCTAAGATGTAAGTCTTTTTAAGGTAACTACAGATATGAAAGTGGTATTATGTAAATTGTGTCATATGTTTACAGCTGTATTGAAGAACATACTCTTAATATATCATTGGAAAACAGGGTTATAGAATAGTGTCTATATGAGAATGTTACTTGAACTAATCACACTAAGTTGAAAACTACATCTTAGTCCATCAAAATGTGCAAATTAACTATTTTATTTATTAGAAAATAATACCGCCAGGAAAAATGAGTATAAATTAGAGATACTGCAGGAATAACATTAGGGTTTTACTATCTCTACCTGTTTAATGTGGTTCTATTTCTTGATATTGAAACTCTCCTCTTCTTATACATACTGTATGTAATCTAACGCTGTTTATTACCATGTATTCAATGTGGGAAATCTAGCTTCAAAAATGTGTAAAGTCTTTTCCTTTTCAATCACAATATTGTAATTATCAGGGTACACTGTGGTCATCATCATCTTCACCAAAATTATTACTAGCATCATAAGTGCTAACTATTGAAAGTCTCATATGTATTTGTGATTTTGCAATTATTTGTCTGTTGATTAATAACTTTAATGTTACCACTGTGCATGCATCCATATTAAAATTTAGAACAAAAAAGAAATAAAAATCTAAACCATAACAGGTAGCTTGACTATATACTTATACCAAATTGTAGAATAGATTTTTGAAGTATTGCAAATTCCTAACCAGTATGAATTAACTTCCTCTCTCCCCACCACTACACAAAAATATTTAAGAGTTTGAACAGAATTATTTCAAGTAATATACTGTAAACGCTACTACAATATCATGGGTATATTGAAAATTCCCTTGAAAATAATAAACCCTACATTCTATTTAAATATTAGTTATTTTATTCTAGGAAACTTTAGGAAAATAGACTGCATATCTTTGAAATTAAAAAAGATTAAAAATAGTAGTATAAAGTTTTATAGGGAGTCTGTCTTCAGAAATATATATATATATATCTATATATGTATATAAAATGTGTAGAAAGACATACATTTTTGGAGATTATCATCAGAAATATATACATATATTCAAATTTTTGTGTAGAACGATGTACATTATAGTGAAAAAAATCTTAAGACATAATTAAAATTAAATAAATACATCAAAACAAGTGCCAGTGACTCAAGCCTATAATTCGAGCTATTCTGTGTAATTAGATCTTAGAATTGTGTTCAAAACTAGTCCACACAGAAAAGTACTTGTTAGATTTTTATCTCCAATTAACCACTAAAAACAGGAATTAGCTCTGTGCCTCAAGTTGTATAGTGATAGCTTTGAGCATAAAAAGGCTTAGAGACAATGGTCAGGCCTTGCAAACAACAACAAAATATATATCACATTAATTTCACATTAATTTCACAAAAGCATCTTTTAACTGCTGTGAACATTTCTTAGAAACATGAATACATGCCCCGGAAAAATGTTAAGTAAAAATTATAGAATATTTACATCTATGTTAAAGACATGACTATTTAGATTGAGATATCTAGGTAGAAATTAAGAAGAAGAATAATATATTTGGACTGGTCTTTTATTCTACTTTATAATAGTAATAAAATGATATTTGTAATGATTATATAAAATTACTCTTGTTTGGTTTTTGAATTATAATAAGCGATAAACATTTTTAAATGATTTCCATAGGAAATGATCATTTCCTCAATGGTATCAATTCTTTTGTGATTTCAAAACAATTAAGAAAATTATTCCAAGGCTGGTTTGCTTTAAGACTATATTTGTTTTCGTGTTCTAGTTTTCATATGTTAGTAGAAATTAAAACTCCAAAAAAAAAATCAATGTCTGTTGGCATTCAGGAACATCTTCATAGATACTAACATTGAAGTGGCTTAACTGGAATTGTTTTATTTCATTTGTTATTTTCACAAATAATTCAACATGATTGTGTATTTTGTTTCTTTTCACTGCTGTTGGCTCTTATCTTGAGAATACTTTTTTCCTAGCAAAGTAGAGAAAAGCATTTGGATTGAGCAAGTAGCATATAGGTTTCATAAAATGCAAATACATAGATTTGTGTATTTTGTCATTTGCTAAAAGTTTCTTCCAGAAAAGGTTATCAATTACTTATAAGTGATGCATAATTCCTAGATATTCCAGTTATCACATGCACTTTTTGATTGAGTTATCTCTGCATAAACTCAAAAAAGTGGACCAAAAAAACCCCCAAATAAACAGAAATCACATCTTCATTGTAAAAGCTGTAGTTTACAAAGAATTTTTAGCCAACACCGAAAACATATTTTCAGGTATTCTGCAATTTGTGTGAAGTATTTCTAACAATTTGTTTTTGCTGACATGAAATTCACATGCAATATCTCCTTTTATTGTATACATTTTAGTGTTTTGGAAGTGAATTGTACAATCATAGGTTTTCCAAGCCTAAGTTTCACAAACTCACATTTTTTCAAATAGAAATGTTGTAAATTTTAGAACAGATATTAAAATAGATATAAAAGTCAGTTACAGGAATTTGTCCAGCATATATCCTCTATACTGTGTCTTTTCAATTTTGTTTTGGGGGATTATTTCCAGGATCTCACACTTACTATTCAAGTGCACTGTAAATGAACTACATTCTCTGTCCAAACAATTTTTTTTTACTTCTCTTTAATACATACATACAAGTATAATGGCTGAATAATATACAATTCTCTTTAACCTTATGAAGACTTGAAAACTTGCTTGCTAAAATGATTGTGGTATTATATAAATCATTGTGCTATGTGGAGTGTATCAATTTCTCCACAAATGCTTATTATATTTTGTGTCATCTTTTTATATTATGGTCATACTAGTGAATTTTCTTTTTTCTTAGATACTAAATTATTTCATATGCTCCTCCTATTAACTACTAATTTACATATGTTCTTTAAGAAATCTGTTCAGGAAAAATTTTATATAGAATTAGAAGATATGAATTTACTTAAGACTCAGGATCATTGTAACATTAACATTGTAGTATTAACAAATATGTGTACTCTATCTGTTGGATATGTTTTCATTACTTTCATAGAATTATGAAAGGTTATCATTTGATACTAACCAGTTATTTCTTGATTATCTTTAGCCTCTAATGCTTTACATGACAAATTTTTAGAAACCTTTACTGAGCCAATGTCATGAATTTGTATATTTATGTTTTATAGGTTTTTACATCTCACATTTAGTTTGATAATCATTTTTTATTTTAAATTTTTGTATAAGGTTTGAGGTAGTAGTCTAAGATCATTTTAAATCTAGAGAGGCAATGGTGCCAATACACCCATTTAAGATTCTATTTTTATTTCATGAAGTCGTGGCATCCTCTTCAAAATCTATTGACCATAAAACTAAGAATTTATTTTTGATAAATCTGTTACATTCTTCAATGTGTCTGTTCTTTCACTACTAAACATGGTAATAAGGTTCAAAACTAATATGAGGGCTCAAGCTACACCATTTTGCAAAATTGTTCTGACTGACCTGTATTCCTTGAATTTACATATGAGTTTATTGAACAGGTGGACCAATATTCTACAGAGATATCTAGATGTTTGATAGTCACTCACATTTTGCACCTTGTGAAAACACAAGACCCCAGATATTATATAGAGAAAAATGTCTTTAGAGAATGTTTGAAGCATCTAAAATAAATTTAGGAATGAGTTAAGATTTAGTTAACACTATAGCATAATAAAGTTGAATGATAACGACTTGAACTGTACTACAGAGTAGAGCGAGAGGGGATAGAATAGAATGATGAACTACATAGGAGATATATGTAATTGCTATTGTGTTTCTAAGTACAGAAAGACTTCAGAGAAGAGAAGGAGGAAAATAATCAAAGTATTCTGAATCAAGTTTCTTTTCATTCTACCTAATAGTGTGGACTAAAAGTCAAAGAAGATGGGAAAAAATAAAATAGAAAATAAAGCATTGTATAGACCTGTTACAATGTAAAGAAATTGTAATAGGAATATGATCACTAATTTCCAAAGAAATAAAAGGAAGAGTAGATAAACTCTAAAGGCAAAAAGAATGAAGAGAGAAAAGTAGCAAAGTAAAACCTTTATCAATAACAAACACAAGAGTTTGGAAGTAGAAAAGCACTGGAAATATTCAAAAAACAATAAAATAAGAATAAAAATTGCTATCATGGATAGAATATGGATCACATTTTATCATATATAATTTTGAAAAAACATACTAGGAATGAAAATTTAAAAGTCATAATTTAAAACAATACTTACATTATAACTAGACTGTATAGTTCAGTGGTAAAACTTGGCCCAGCATATGTGAAACAATAGAGTGATCACCCAAGCATTACAAAGTACATACAAAGCACACACACACACAAACTACAAACACTCACACACACACAACACATACACACCTTTGGAATATTGTTATTATCATATAAACAGAGTAAATTATCACAAATAGTAAAAGTAGGTTAATATATTGAATCATAGTATTGTTTGTACTATTTAAAATTTAGTAGAAATAAAATAGTCACGATATACTTGGATTCTTATAGATTAAGTAAATTGAAAATTAACAAATAGAAGACATGAGAACCTTTGCAAAGAGTTTTAAACAATAAACATTTTGAAACATGTATCCTTTTATTTTTACAAAAGATTGATGTTATTGGAGTTTTAACTCAAGATTTAGAATATGAAAACCAGGTGCTCTATATTGCGCTAGGGATGGCTATATCTCTATTCATTTCACTCTGGATATTTTTTTTAATTCACTCTGGATATTTTTTGGTGGGCCCTGTTGTGGGGCCTGATCTCAGGGCCTTTGCGCTGTCCCTCAGCTCTTCAGCTCAAGGCTACTGTTCTACCACTTGAATCACAGCGCCATTTCCAGCTTCTTTCTTTTTGCTTATGTGGTGCTAAGGAATCGATCCCAGGGCTTCATGAAAGGCAAGCACTCTACAACTGAGCAACCTTCCCAGCCCCACTCTGGATATTTTTGTACTAAGGTCTCATGTTTTCTCAGGCTCTCCCTATTTATAAACTCTACTTGCAGTTCCTACCATAGCTAGAAAATGGAAGCCACAAATCACCATGCCCACATTAAACTTTTTTTTTTAATTCAAGTACAAATATTTACAAAAAAGTGACCAGGAAATGAAGCCCTTCTTAATAAAGTTTATCTTTCTTGAAAATACAGTAAGTATTTGTTAACTGGAAAAATATGTTTAGTACCTTAAGAAAATAAATTTATTTAAATTTACCAACCATATAAAAATTAAGAAAATAATCTTAGAAATTCACATGTTAAACATTTTTAAAGCAAAATATATATCTGAATAATTTACATGTGTAAAAATCATGCAAAATTAAATTAACTAATCCTACAACTCTGAAAAAAGAATTAACTCAAAAAACAAAAGAAAATAATTAAGTTCAAAATTTGAAATTTAGAAAATAAAATGAAGTGTACTCTTTAGTTAAATTAAGTAACTGTAAAACCAGCGTATATCAATTTTGTAATAAAAAAATGCATGAACAAAGAAAGCAAAAGTACCCATTGATCAATAGCAACAGCAAAAGCATAAGTAGTTGTTTGAGTGTACAAAAAAAAAATCGATGGAGTGGATAACAATGTTCTTTCCATAAAAAATGTGGTCATTACCTCACTTATGTAACTGTAACCCCTCTGTACATAACCTTTACAATGAAATTAAATTGAAATTAAAAATAAACCAAATATTATACCAATTAAGAATTCTTAGAAGCCATTGGTTAAAAACCTTGTACAAAACTCCCCCAAGTACCCGAGGAATATACTTTGATGATACTATTTGAATACTTAAACTTCAGCAGAGAAGCAAAAATTTTAAAAACTGTTACAAAGTAAAGTAATAAATCAGAATATATTACTATAATAATCATTAGATGAATTTTTACTGGTAGTCAAATATGTAAGGAACGAGGCAATTTGCCATTTGTTTTCACTTAATAAGTGAGAAAGAATTTTCTAGGTCTTTTTAAATATATCATAAGTAAATGAAGAAACTATTCTGTCACATCATATGATAATCAGATAAAGATTATATTAGAGCAAAGAACAGATTGTAATATGTTTTTGGATGTTAATGTATATACCTGTTTTGGTTGTGGGCAATTATGATGATTTCAACTTGGGGTATGGTTCTTGCTAGGCTGGCGTCATATCAGTGGTTAATTTTGGGATAGGGGTTCCTTTTCCACAAGAATATGCACCTGATCTGTCCTTTTAGCCTTCCCATCATCAATGGCATCGGAGTTGCACACCAACTTTCTAGCTTCCGACCATGGCTGGCCTTGATCCTGCAGTCCTTCCAATCTTAGTCTCTAGATAGTGCAGGATGGTGGAAATGATCCAATACACCCAGCTATAGATTGAGAATGAAGTCCACTAAAATTTGGCCTGGTTTCTGTTCTCAAGCCTCCTAAGTAGTTAAGAGTATAAATTGGAGTCCCTGCTGCCAAGCAGTAATAGTATTTTTAAAGCAATTAGACATATTATGACTTTGGCTTGTGATTACCTCAGGAAAGAATAAAAGAGCAATGAATCATAGAAGACAAGAAGAATTTAACTAGCTACTCAGAGGCTGAATCAGCTTAGATAACTACTCAGAAGGCTGAGATCTGAAGACACCTCTGTTCAAAGTGATAGACCACCATCCTTGGGCACAGAAGCTTAGGGATAGTGCCCAGGCACTATCAAGCCTCAGGAATGATGAATGCATGCAGGAGCACATGCACATGCACTTGTGTGTACAGGCATGTGTACACACACACACACACACACACACACATATACAAATGAGTATTTCAATGCAAAGTTCTTTATATTTTTACCTTGCTGTACTTTCCCTGTATTAGTTCACCAATTGACAAAAACAGCTAAGCACATATTTACATTGTGTTTGTCTAAAGTCTACTCTCTTTTTGGAAGCCTGATTTTATTTGACTCAAAAGTAAATTATGCAGGAGATCAGTTCATCTCCCTCAAATCTGTAGTGTTAAGAGATTGTTTAAGTTCTTCCTAGCAATATGATTTTGTGAAATCCTGCATCAAGCAGCATATTTCTTTCACGAGAAGGAAGCCTCTATCAAACAATTAGTAATAGTTTTTTCTCCTCCTGGCAAGCATCTGTAGCTTTATTATCTTCATATAATTCATGATTTGTCTGTGTATGCCAAAGACGGCTGAGAAAATAAAAAGAACCTTGTCAGCGCTTAGCATTCATATAACATTCATAGATATGAAGGTGTTTAAATATTACTTAAATTGCTTTGTACTAAATAATGTTCAGCTTGACTATCTTGAGAAAGAAGAATTGGTTTCTCAGCACTTTACGTAAGAACGTGAGTGAAAGAAAAGGAAAAGTGAGGAATAAGTCAACACATACATTCAAATGAAACAAAAGAACCCAAAAAAACACAAATTAATTCAGTATTCAAGAACCTGCAGGAAATGCAACGATTTTTTAAAAATCAGGTACGATAAGCTTATGAAAATCCTGACTATATGGGAGTCTACTGTTGTGAGGCTAGTGGATAAAGCCTAGACTGGACAGAAAGATCTATACACAATCCCAGGCACCAGTTATTCTAATTTCCAGGAAGAATAACATCAAATGGATAGCGCCTATGATCATACACAAGTAGGAAGCCAGATTCTATCTGAAAATTAATCAGGATAATTTAGGGCTGGGGGCATGTGGCACTGTGACTCAAGTGGTAGAGCACAAACCTTGAGCTGAAGAGCTGAGGGACAGTGCCCAGGCCCAGAGTTCAAGCCCCACGACCTGACCCCCACCCCCCCAAAAAAGGTGATGGCTTTTCAAGTACTTATATATCAACTGAGTTACCTTTGTGGAGCTAATGGATTCAATATAAGCCTTGCTTAAGAGCTACTTCTAAATTTCTGCAGTTTAAAATTTCCCAAATGAGGTCTTACTGTCACAAATGTCTACCTGACCCTTTACCCTTCTTCCATGTATGAACAGACCAACCAGAATATCTTACCCTGACAGCATAGATTGTCTTACTGGAACAAAACTAAAATGTTACACGGGATCATAGAGAGATGAACAGTTAAGACAGAACTGTTCAGACTAGAAGGTATTTTATCAAAATCTAATTGTTTATTATAACTACCATTTCAAAGTAGCTAAAGTCAAGAAGATGGAAAAAATTGTTCATATGCATGATTACCTAGTGTCCTGGCCTGTCTACCATCCAACCAGGCAGGAACCCACACTACTGACTTTCTATCACCAAATATTTCCATTGCTCCAGGAGAAGTCCATATGTTTCTCCTCGATATTAGGCCTTAAATTGGTAATGTTTAATCACAGTGTTTCCTCTTGCCTCTAGGCTGTACAACTACAAATGGTAAAGCATTAGGTCTAACTCTACCAAACACTGAGGTACAGATAATGAAATAATACTTTAAAACAGAGTTGCTTTTGATACCCTAACCATAACAGAACAATGCAAAACATTTTCTCATATTATATATAGTTATATATTTTATATTTATATTTATAAATATATATTTTTATATTGTATATTTCACACAATGAATCTTACTAAAATTAATTGATGATTTGACAAATAAATTGATATTTATGCCAATAAATAGATTGGAATATAAATAAATAGGTTTAGAATATATATTAGGATATAAAAAGCATCAATGCAATGTCTTCGGTATAAACTTGTGATACGTTCTAAGTGTACTTGGTCTTTTGAATTCACATGGTAAAAAAATGTGCTGTTTTCCTCTAATCTATAAGGGATTTTACTCTGCTGCTCTCTTTATTGTTTTAGCTCGCTGGTCTCAAACTGTTTCTCTCCATATTTCTGAAGCATTCCTACTGATTATACCCTAATTTTGCTGATATGATGTCTAAAAGGTATTATTCTTCTGCAGGACCCACAGGTCTTAGGATCCCAGGTCCCAGTTATCCACATCATCAGATAACAAGGGCAAGACTTCTCACCTAAGCCCATGCAACATGCCAACAAAAAGTAATTGAAAACTCATCTCAATTTCTCATTTCCTATAATATTTCAGGGCCCCAATTCCTTAAGACACAGAAAGTAGCGGTAAGCAATTGTGAAGTACAAGGCATCTCAAAATGAAAGATGATATCACAAAATCTGAGAAAATGAACAGTAACTCAAAATTTCAATTTACAAATGACCAGCCCATATGAGTGAACAAGATCACAAATGTCACAAGAGTATTTTTAATATCCCTCCCTTAATGATTAATGAAAATTTTCAGTACAGAGTAAGTAGGCCAAAAAATATTTCCTGGAACGATAGATTCATAATTGGTCTACCAAGGCTAGATAAACGACTTAGAAGTCAAATACAATTCAGTAAAACATTAATTGAGAAGATCATTAGTGCTTCAAAACATTGGTACTTCAGTAAAACTTGGTTCTGTAGTATAAAAATATTGTCATTCTCAAACCAATGATAACCTACATTTAATCTCCTGAAAGTATATTACTTTTCAAATAAACTTTTTAAAATCATTCACCAAAATAACATTTGACAAGTAAATGATACTTAATGACATTACAAGTTTTTCATGTGTAGAGAGCAAATTACAATAGAGTTGATTTATTTACCCAGCACTAATGCCAAACAGGTTTAACCATTCATTGAAGTGTAGAAATAATACCCCCCACCATTTGTCTTGTTCAGTAGGTGCCTTCCAGAAATGTGTTAAATAGATCAGCCACTCATATTTCAAACCAAAACATTAGTTAATAAATTAAATGTCATCACATAAGATACATTTCAAAAAGTCAAAAATAGTTGCCCTATCATACGTTGTTTTTTATGTTTCCCTATCTGTCTAACATATGTTTCCCTATCTAAGAAATACGATTTTTTAAGTCTTGAATATGGATACTCATCAGAGATGTGACGAACATAAAATCTGTCTTCTATTTCCATCATATTCCTCCATAGTAGTAAATTATAGTTTTCTTCTTTTTGCAAAACCTGTAGGTAGTAGAAAATATTATCCCATGTAAAATTAAATAATCGCAAACCATTGTACAAAGCCATTTAAAAAAAATTGGTAGTTAGGAATACATTCTAAGCCATTTTTAAACTTTCTTGTTGACTAAAGATTAATCTTCCAAATGGATGAGAATAAAATCATGTCTAGGTGCTTCACGTCTCCAGTCTTGCAAATTGTTATTGCTGATGAATGAATTATGAAAATATAAGCGGACATCAGTTCAAGTACATGCAGGATTGAAACTCCATGGAATGTATATAAACCTTTCGAAGTATTAACAGACAGTTTAACAGAATGACTATCAGGAAGTTGAAACCAGGGAGGAATAATTGTAAAGATATAGAATAAATGAAAAATGGAACAAGAGGCAAGTCAAGCTAGAATACTCAATGTACACATGTGATAAAGGAAGTAGTAAACCTGAAATAAATCTTGGAGAAGGAGTTGGTTGAGAATGATCGAAGGAATGACTCTGATCCAGGAGCATTGGACAATTAGATGGACATATTTAATTGTAACACACTTGCACAAACTTCTGAAATTCAGTAAAAAAAAATACAACAAACAAAACACACAAAAATCACAACCAAACAGCAATCTCTAGAGAGTATGAATATGATCTCTCAAAATTTTAAATAGTTAATGAAGGGCAAACAAAGCTGTTCAAAAGGGCAGTTTGGTGTTTGGGGAGAATTTTGATCAGATTTAAACAGATTTTCTAAGGTTATAAATCACCTATATCTGCTGCAAGTATTTTCTTCTGTGTTTTCTTTGTCTGAACTGGATACTCCAGTCCTGAGACACACTTGATAGCTTGTGAGGATAGAATGGAAGAAACAAGATCAAGAACCCATTACTCCACTGGAGACAAAAGATTTCTCTATGTTTTCTCTCATCTCTCTGTACTACTCTTTTTTCATACTTTTAAGTCAAGTGATTTTGAATTATATCTCTCCTTTTTTCTGGCAAGTCATTGGTCAAAGTAATTCACTAAATATTATTTGCCATTTTTTTTCTATCATGCTGTTTACGTGTCCAAGCAAGTCCATTAAACTTCACCCTTGTGTTTGGTTGCCACGAAAACCCAACATCTAGGTTAATGAGGACAAACTTTAATGTAAAACTTTGTCTCCAAAAACCCAGTCCAAGAGGCTATGATCACAAATATTTAGCTATTCATTTTTCTTTTTTCTTTTACCTTTAAAGTTT
This sequence comes from Dipodomys spectabilis, assembly GCF_019054845.1. NCBI lineage: Eukaryota > Metazoa > Chordata > Mammalia > Rodentia > Heteromyidae > Dipodomys > Dipodomys spectabilis. The sequence goes on along the minus strand of NW_024871020.1, from coordinate 1,265,441 downwards.
TCCTGTGTCTAAAGTGCCCACAAAAATAAGCACTCCGCCAATTTTTGGTTCAATCACTTCTAAACTCAAAGATATATTTTACTAACAAGATGCTTAGAGGAAAGCGAAGTATACTCCACGTTTATCTTCTCCCTTAATACTCTCCTTAGATACAATATCAGAAACAGTGAAGTTATTCTTTGTAAAATTATTTCAATGGATTATTTTTCTCTTAGTCTTGCATTTGCTCAACAAGGTGCATGAAGAACAGACTTAAATCACCCATGCCTTGAATGATAGTGTCTCTTACAACGGACAATACTTCTTTGTCCTACTTCGATGTCCTCCTCTTAGCTCTTGCCTGATTTCCAATTAATCACAGCTTCTTGACTTCAAGTCTGGTGAAGCTGAAAGACTATAAGGCCTACCCCACTGCTACATCTTCATGGTTTCTCTTTTTAAACTCTTTTATTTGGATGTGAATTTATTTTCATGTCCTCATTCAGTATTTTCTGAATTGTAGTGAGCCAAATAGGTTCTGTAAAATCACTTTAGGTACCAAAAATGTTAACACAGTCTATATCAAAAAGTTTTGGCCTCCCTCCACTGCTTAACTTGGGCTTCTATGAACGCCTTTTTTTACCTTTTCAATTTGCTCAATTCTTTTCTTTTCTTTTGGGAGGGGGGTCTATTCGTAGGGCCTGAACTCTGGGCCTGGGCACTGTCCCTCAGCTCTTCAGCTCAAGGCTAGCATTCTAGCCACAGCACCACTTCCAGCTTTTTTTCTTTTTGCTTATGTGATGCTGAGGAATCGAACCCAGGGCCTCATGCATGCAAGGCAAGCGCTCTACCACTAGCCACCTTCCCAGCCCTGTTCAATTCTTCTTCTGATCCCAAAACTTTTTGGCTTATGTAATAAGGGAAGTCTTCACTATATCATGTTAATAAGGATATTATATTTTGTGAGCTACTTAGCTATGTGAAATCATTGGTTTGAAGTATCCAATCTGATGTTTTTCTGTGTTTCAGTGCTTCACATGCAAAGACATTGTGGAAAGTATTGCAAACAGAAAAGTGTAAATGCAATAACTTCTTTCATTGTGGAGGGCATTTTCTCCCTAAATATTTTGACCCAAATTATCTTTTTCAGAGAATTACTGTTTGGTAATCAAAGGTCAATTCACAAATTTTGATGTCTTTTTTTTTAAGAACTTTGAATTTAAATTTCACTAGAACCTTGTTTGAAACAGTGAGAGTATATTTCCTGGATAAGGACAATTCTCAAGGGAACCTACAGGATTTATAGCAAGGTTTTTGAGGTTTGTTTGTTTAGAGTGAAAATGAGCCATCTTCACCCACATTGCTCCCTCTCAGCTAAGTCTCCATGGATTTCTTTGCATGAAAACCTATTTTCCCAGGCAATTTTAAATTGTCTTAATAGGCTAAGCTATTAAAAAGTTTGAACAATTACACTTTACCTGTCATAATTTTTTTTCTTCTTTTTTCTTTTAAAAATACTGTACAGATGTGTTACAATTACTTGAGCAAGATAATGAGTACATTTCTTATCAAGCATTTTAGCCTCCTCCTTTGTTTCCCCTTCCTATCCCTTCCTATCCTTCCCCTGTCCCCCTCAGCAAATCCTCCCTTCTTCCCCTCCCTCCCCCCACACCAAAGTTGTAAAGTTCCTTTTCGACATAACGACTTGTACATCTCATTTTTGCAATGGTTCCAGCTGTATCCCTATTTAAACGATTTGTTTTTCCCCTTCCCCTCCACAAATTATACCGACATCAAATACAGTGAAAGCAGGGGTTATACTGTGGGGGAAGGACATACAAAGCAACAAAGAAATAATATCATAAATGTGCTAAAAACAATCGCATGAAAGAAAAAGAAATTTGAATACATATCTTAGGGTTCATTTCCCTAACATCACCTTATGGGACCTTTTCTGCTTGACTCAGACTTATACTAGATATTGCAAATAAGGGAAACCATGGGACCTATGTTTCTTTGGGCCTGGCTTACTTCACTTAATATAATTTTTTCCAAGTCTTTCCATTTCCTAACCAATGGGGCAATGTCATTCTTTCTGATGGAGGCAAAGAATGCCATTGTGTATATATACCACATTTTCTTGATCCATTTATCTAATGGGGGCATCTGGGTTGGTTCCATATCTTAGCTATAGTAAATAATGCTGCAATAAACATAGTCGTGATAGTAGCTTTAGTGTGGTCTTGTTTGTAAACATTTGGTAAATGACCAAGAGTGGGATTGCTGGGTCATAAGGGAGCTCTATGTGGAGTCTTTTGAGGAACTTCCATACTACTTTCCAAAGTGGTTGAACAAGTTTACAACCTGTCATAATTTTAAAACTCTTTTGAAATTTCTTTATCAGAATCGCAAATTCACCAATCCTAATTCCACCTTTACCATCAAAAACAGTTAAGATGTTGTTTTCATGATATTGTGTCCACGAAACTATTATTTTCCAATGACTTTCTTATGCGTACATATGACCATATAAGCTGATGCTGAGCAAAATGAACTCCAAGATATGGAAACAGAGATTTTTATTTGTGATTGTTGTTTTTTCATGTACTATGTGATTTCTCTTTTCTTTGGGCTTTTCCCCTATGGTTTATCTCCTGCTGTATTTGAATTTGGTACCCTGTTTATTGTGTATACATGTTCCTAAATTGGGGGAGGGAAAGGGAACAACAAATTGGCGAGACAAAGGACAAAGAGCAAACCAATGCAATAGCAATACTCACCAGACAATATGTTGGAAATGTACATTACAACTTGTGAGGTTATTAGGGTGAAGAAAAACTGTGAGAAAAATGAAGGAGGGGGTAACAAGTTTGAAAAGTTTTTTATTCACTAATTTACAATTACTGAGACCCCACTGTACATCACTTTGACAATAAAATTAAACTTGAAAAATAAGTTGCATAAAATATAGCTTATCTCTATTTTGAAAAAAATACTAAACCGCTGCTAATGTGATGCCCTCCTTGTTCTGGAACGAACACTACAATAAACTGGGTTGCATGAATTTTCCCTCACTGTTATTCTTGAGATCAGAATACTTGCAAATATTACTTATATTTATACTTTTTTAACTATCATAGATATTCAGGATGCTAAGATTGGAAGATTATAGTTCAAAACCCACCCAGGCAGGAAGGTTCCTTAGAATCTTATCGCCAATAAACTTCTCAGAAAAAGCCAGACACAAGTGGCACTGAGGTTGAAGTGGTAGGCCATGAGCCTTAAGCAAAAACAGGCTCAGAGACAGTTTCCAGGCTAAGAGTTCAAGCCCTAGGACAAACCAATAAAACAAAACAAAAATAAAAACAAACCCCAAACCTAACATTTTTCTCATTGCATACAGAGGCATGTAATTAAGGAAATTGCTTCTTGTGTTACATATAGGTAGAAGAAAGAAGATCTCACAGAATCATTCTCTTCATACCATGTTATACCAAAGCCTCAAAAAATTGCTCTTTTTCTAAATTTATGAATTAATACCATCCATTTGTTCGCAACTCTGTCTAGAGTATTCACACTATCATTTTATACATGAACTATTGGAATTATATATTAACTAATTTCTAATTATAACTCTTGAAAGAATATTCTGGGCAAATAGAATGCCAAAATCATTTGTGAATTTGTCAATTAAACCATCTACATAAAAAGAATTTTGTACTATCCTATAGAATATGAAATTATAAACAAAACCAAAATATTTATTTTAAATCTAAATTCTAATTTAGCAAGATCTTCAAAGTCTTACAGACGAAATTTGCTATTTCTCCAGGCTTAACCTTTTGTAATCCTTCATCATTTCTTTGGAATCCAACAGAATGATGATTATTTAGTTTTTCAAATTTTGGATGGGAATCATGAGCCATTTTGCATCTAGGAATGTTCGGTAATGAAGAGAGCATTTAAAACTCAACTGGGGATTATATATGAGTTGCATTGCAATAGGAAACTTGACTTCTCAAAACATAATAACAAAATTAGCCCAATCTTCCAACTGTGTATTCCTTTCTTGAATGGTTTCTTTTATTAAGACAAAATTATACTACCTGGTCCAGGGAAGCTATCACTATGTAATTGCACTCTCTAATCCCCTGTCTTAGTGTGAGTGCTAGAATTCTAGCCTTGTATCACATTGCCCTGCCATAGTATCTTGGTTTATTTAATCTACATACAGACTAGCAATTCTGAACTACTCCAGTGATATTATCCACTAGAATGACTGTTCAGACTGTTTATCTACTATTTTCAAAGATGTTCTTACATTCCACACAAGATATGAACATTTTCAGATGCAACTGCAAGGGTCTCTGATTCATTCCTCCATGGATCCGATCCCTTTAATAATGATTACTTGATTTTCTTACTATCTCTGGTACCTACCTATTTAATAGTCTCAAAATTTTGAAGGTAATTCACTTGAGGACTTTCTAATTTTAAAAATTATCACTTTATTCTAGTGTTACTCAGGACATATTTTCTATTGTTTTCTAACTTTTCTACATATTCTGAGAGTTGTTTCATTTGTGTATTCGTGTGTGCACATGTAAGTACCTCTGTGTGTATGTGTATCTTTGTATGTATGTATGCAAAAGCCCCAAGCTCTTATCCATCAGTCTTTCTCATGATTAGTATTCCATCACCTGAGCCATTCTTCCAATCCAACTTTTGGCTGGTTAATTATAGGTAGTGTCACAAAGAGTGTTCTGCCCAGGCTGGATGCAAACTGAACTTCCCAGACTCCTTTACATTCTTAAGTTATATTTATCCAGTAGTACCAACTTTTAAACTACAAACATTTTTGTGAGTGTAAAGTCTAAGCTGTATACCAGATTTTTTACTCAAGAATACATATAAAGATAGATGAACATACACATTGCATATACTGAGTGTACACTGTTAGAAATGTGATCTTAAACCGGGAGGCGATGAGATCTGAAGATTGGGTTTCAAAGCCAGCCCAGGTAGGAAAGTCCCGGAGATGCTTTTCTCCAGTTAACTACAAGAAAACTGGAAGTGGCACTGTGGTTCAAGTGGTAGAGCATTAGCCTTGAGCTGAATAGCAGAGGGAAAGTGCCCAGGCCCAGAGTTCAAGACCACCACCACCAACAAAATATATATGTACGTAAAGAAAAAGAAATGTAATCTTAGCCAACAGTTCATTGCTAGTATAATGCCTGCTCGCTCAAGATGGACTTTTTCCCCAGTTAAGTCCATGCTCTTATAGCTGACTTGCATTGGAAAAAGAATTATTCTTCCATTCTACTTTTAATAAATTTGCATGATTAGCAAATGTGATTTAGAAAGGGAATGGCCTCATACTTCGTGTTCCACGTAGGAGTAATGTTTTCTGTATATCACTCCCATAAATCTACATACTGAACTTGGCTTTATTGTTTCATTGTCTTATTTGTAGAGTTTTCTATACTGTATTGAACCCTTATACTTAAAAACAGAACTTCTCTTTCTCCTATTATTGCTATTGTTTCTCTCACTAACTCCTGTACACTTGAGAAATAATGTGCAGCACATACACTCACAAAAAGAATGACCTGAGAAACTTCTTCCCATTAAAAATTCCCCTTAATTTACAAAGAACTTACAAAGTTTGAACTCAAGGTACTCATTGATAATGTATTTATAAGCAACATAAATTTCATATTTTTTCTTTACTAAGTTGTCTCTGAAACACGTGTTACCTTAGGTCCAAAGGTATCCTTGTGTTATTTCAGTGAACCCAGAAAACTTTCATCATACCTCAGGCAGCACCATCGATTGTTACTGGAAATAACTGCTACTGGATGTGGAAACTCCCAGGAGAAGAAATGAACATAGAGGAATGACAAAGTTCATGTAAACTTGTGCTTTCCTTTTTACTGTAGAAGAAAGAATCCCAAGGCTTGAAGGAACTCTGTTCCTGACTTTTTCGAGTGTGTTCTATACTCATATAAAATTTTTCTGTAAACTTCTAGTTGAGAGTATTACAAAAAGGAATAATGTACCACTTGAAGGCCAGCATAGAACAAAAGGAAATAACATTGTTTTAAAAGTGTTCTACAGAAAAGAAACAAAGACATGGAGGTTTTAAAGTGTCTTATGGATGGATATTTCACCCCTGAGATGATTCTCTTGTTGCAGGATAGGACAGTTATCAATTCTTTTAGTCTGGTCCTGAGTTCTCCAGAGCAATAAGGACTCCGAAAAAGCAGGATCCAGTGAGTATGATCAGCAAAAGGAGCCTCTTCTCAGACCAGTACTCCATTAAGGATGGTCCCAAAGAAATATGTGGGGTTATTTTTGTTTCCTTGTTTGTTTAGTTTGTGTTGGTTCTGGGGCTTGAATCCAGAGGCTATACTCTGTCCCTGAACAGTTGTCTTTCCTGCCCACCTGCCTCCAAAGCTAGTACTCTACTGCTTGAGCCAAACTGCACCTACGGATTTTTGGTGTTTAATTACAGATAAGAGTTTGACAGACTCCCCTGCCTGGGTTGGCTTTGAACTAAGATAGTAAGAAAGCTAAGTGACATCAACTGTATGGACTGATCTTTTGAAAAAAGAAATATTACTTGAGGGCTGGAAAGGTGGCTCAGTGGTAGAGTGCTTCCCTTGCATGCATGAGGCCCTGGGTTCGATTCCTCAGCACCACATAAACAAAAAGGAAAAAAAAGCCGGAAGCGGCACTGTGGCTCAAATGGTAGAGTGCTAGCTTGAGCTGAAGAGCTGAGGGACAGTGCCCAGGCCCAGAGTTCAGGCCCCACAACTGGACCCCCTCCCAAAAAAAGAAAAAATTATTAGTTGTAATTTATTGTCAAACTAATATTTGACAATTTTTTTTGGGTCCAGTCGTGGGGCCTGAACTCTGGGCCTGGGCACTGTCCCTCAGCTCTTCAGCTCAAGGCTAGCGCTCTACCACTTGAGCCACAGCACCACTTCCATTTTTTTTTCTTTTTGCTTATGTGGTGCTGAGGAATCGAACCCAGGGCCTCGAGCATGCGAGGCAAGCACTCTACCATTGAGCCACCTTCCCAACCCATATTTGACAATTTTTAAAAGAAGAGTATATGTCCATCAAAGAAGCCATAACTTAAATTTTAACTCAGTAAAAGTAGGTGCACTGAATCATTTTGGAATTATTTCTTCTGCTTGGGAAGATTATGACCTTGTCATTCCTTTTGAGGAAACTTAAAGTCATATTTCACTTTTTTTGTTGGTCTTGGGGCTTAAACTCTGATTCTGGGCACTGTCCCTCAGCAGTTCAGTTCAAGTTGAGCGCTCTACCACTTTAGCTACAACATGACTTCTGGGTTTCTGGTGGTTAATTGAAGAGTCTTATGGATTTTCCTGACCAGGCTGGCTTTGAACCACAGTCCTCGGGTCTTAACCTCTTGAATAGCTAGGATTACAGGTGTGAACCACTAGCACCCATCTCACATTTGCATTTATGTGCAAATATGCAGACAAAGAATGGAAATTTGAACCAAATGATGACATTGCAGCTTTTCAGAAAATTTGAGTTAGCAATAAATATGTCCTCCTTTTCCATGTTGTTACATTAATGACTAATGAGCTATGGAACCCTTACATTAGAATCTTATGCCATCTGTATATGTGTAGTATCAGGAAATGTTCATAGAGAAATACAGAAAGACTGAGATTTTTAGAAAGCAAAGGAGATCAGGTATGAAAGAACATCATAGAAGGATATACATTTATCACACAGAGCTTAAGAACTAGCCTAAGAGATTTGGAATGCTATAGGCAATGAGGAACAATCCTAATTGATAACTAGTTCTTCAATAATCAAAAAAGGTTCCCTAAAACAGCTTCTGTTATACCTTAGCTATCATTTTATTCCTTCCATCTGGAGTTATTCCTTCTCTTCTGTCACAACTGTTAATTAGCCACTGCCTTTTTGGTGCCATGACTGACCAAAAAGATTTCCAAATCACACTTTGACTACCCTTCTCTTTGTGATTAGCAATGACCACACAAAGCCTGGAATCATTGACTTTCCAGAATTAATCTTCACCTGACATCTAAGCACATTCCTGGCAGTAATTGCTGTGACCTAATAAACAAAACTTTTTATTTCAACACAGTATCCTAATATGAGTATTGTACATGAATTAGGGCCTATTTTCATGTGTCAGTATGGAAGGAGCAATTACATATTCCAAGTATGGGTTCTTTATTTTGCATGTACTAACTAAATGTTTTTTGTTTTGTTTTGTTTTGTTTTTGCCAATCCAGGGGATTAAACTCAAGGATAGGGAATTATTCCCCAGCTTCTTTTTTTTTCTCAAGGTAAGTACTCTACCACTTGAGGCACAGCATCACTTCCAGTTTTTTTCTTTTTATGAGGTACTGAGAAATTGAACCCAGGGTTTCATGAATGCTAGGTAATCACTGTACCATGAAACCACATTCCCAGTGCCCTAAATGACTTTCTTAATATGGCATTACATTTTCATTCCATAACTATGTATCATAATTTTGGTCAGGTGCTACAAAATGATGTTGAAAACAATACTAAGTCCAGTAAGGCTGGATGAAAAAACGAATAACCATCATGGTCTAGCCAGGGCACAGAGAGGCTTACCTCATGGAACTGTTTCATCAGGCTGAGCAAGACAGCTCCTGACCCAAAGCCCACCCCCAGAATGAGAGGGCCACCTTGGGTTCCAGCCACATGGGGACGCTGGGCCACCTCCTCCAGCACCCATTCAACCAGTTCCTGTGTGTGAGGGAGAGAAAGCAAGTCAGAATTACACTTAAGTCTGTGCTGGTGGCTCAGAACTCTAATACTAACTAGACAGGAGGCTGAGAGTTGAGAATCATGGTTCATAGCCATCCCTGGCAGGAACGACTGTGAGGCTCTTATCTCCAAAGAAACACGAGAAAACCAGAAGTGATGTTGTGGGTTCAAGTGGTAGAGTCCTAGCCTTGAGCTGAGGAGCTTGAGAACAGCTCTTAGGCCTAGAGTTCAAGCACCACGATGGACAAGAAGTGGACTTTAGACCACAAGAAGTGGGCTGAATAGCACCCATTGTCCTAGAGAGCATGGCAGAGAAGTCAGGCTGAGCTTCCTGTGAACTTGAGGTCATAAGTAGGTCACCTGGCTTTTCTATGCCTTCCTTTCCCCAGCTGCAAAACTCAACACAGTGAAGGATCTCTTTCATCATGAGGATAGGGTAATGATGAAAGAAAGCCATGTTTTGTTTCATAATTCCAGACCTGTTGCATGAATAATAACAGGCCCCACCTGAGCCCTTTCCTGGTATCTTCCTGTCATATGCTCCCAGAATTGTCAAGAACCTTGTCTGAAGGCCACTCCCTCTGTGCCTAGCCATGCTCGAGATCCCTCTGTATAAATCCCTTGTTTCGGCACAACTATTCTGTGAGGAGACTGAGGTCCTATTGTTGAGGCCCTACACAGAGATTCACCTGTGGTCAAAAATTGGCTGCTGTGGAGTAAGAGTATGGGATAATCCATCTAAACCGATGACTGAGCATAGCGCTACATGCCTTACCATCCCAACTACAGAGGACCAGGCCTGGTGGAGCATCCCTGTCACAGATAGGAGTACCATGATTCAGCCCAGCCTGAGCATATATTGCGTCTCTATCTCAGAAATTCCCAAGACAGAAAGGTGGCTCCTCAGAGCTGGGGAGAGGAAACAAGCAGGGGATCATGGTGCCCCTAGATGGGTGTCTGAACCGGGGTAGGGTTGGTGTTGGGGTAGCCATACACCTGTGCTGCTGGGAGAAGCTGTTGGTGGCTGCTCCCGGTGGGGTGAGCAGCAATGGCAGCAGCATTGCAGACACATGGGCCCAGAGCAGAGGACCTGGGGCAGGGACCAGGTGGGGGCCTTAGGCTAGCTGGCAGCAAGCCATAGCCTGAGGTATGAAACCCAGCACTGCGGGGAAGCAGGGGAGCGGGCCAGGGCACAGGCTGGAGTATCAATATCCTACTATACTCAAATTCTCTTGTGCACTCAGCCACCTCTGCCTTCCTCAACTGCTGGTAGTGGTGTCAACCAACAGAATGAATCTCTGTGCTACCTGGCAGCATAGAATATGGGTGTGGCCACCATTCTTGTATCCCATTGTTCAGAAAGAAACATGAAAGAATGGGGGTGTGGCTGCAATTCTGTAATGCAAGCACCATGGGTGGAGTAAAGATGACAGGGGCTTCCCCAGCCCTTTTCCCAGAGAACTCTGTCCAGTTCAGCTGGGTACAAGAGGGCGACCTGCTTTAGCAAGATAGCCAGCTGCACAGATTGTTGTATATGTCTGTCTGTTTCCAGTCCCAGACCTTGAACTCAAGATCTGGACAGTCTGTCAGCTCCTTTTGCTCAAGGCTGGCCCTCCACACTAGAGCCACAAGGCTTCTGGCTTTGTTGGCAATGAAGCTGGACAGGGGTCTCAAGGACCTTCTTAACTAGGGTGACCATGATTCTCCTGTCACAGCCTGGTAAGTATCTAGGAGGACTGCTGAGAGCCACTGGTGCCTGCCTCATCATTGGTCTTGCTGATGTTCTTGTACAGACTGGTGAGTTCCCTATCCATGGGTTGAAGTCGTGGGAGCTAGAGCCCACAGTTTGAATCCTAGTCCTGCCACCTCCAAATGGCAGGAGATCCTGAGAAACTTGTTCCTATCCGTATGATTATCAATGGAATGTGATATATTTCATGATTGCATGAGCAGATCTTGAATGATTCTAGCATAAAATTATTCACAATTATATTGTAAGGCACTGATCAATTTTGGTTAATACTTTATTAAGCATTTAAACAATCACATACATATAATGGAGGCATAATGAAATTCTTAAGAATTGAGCCATACATACTATAATGGTTCCATTTTTCTGCCAGGACTGGGATTTGAACTCATGGTCTGGGTAACTCTGTTGCACTGTGTGGGAAAGGGAAGTTGGCTTCCTTGAAGTCAAGAAATTCAAGTCTGATCCTTAGGCCTGAAATAGATCACCACCAATAGAAAACATCCTATCCATGTACAACTTACATATATGATTTTTATTTATATACATATGTTGACTCCATATTGTGTTAAATACATCTATTTTATTTTTTGTTTTATTCATGTATTGACCGTTTATGTCATTGGCTATTATGGCACATAGAACATTGATTACATTGATTAAATAGGATATAGTTCTACATATGTATTCTACTTCATACCTGACACCGAGGACATTCACAGAAAAGGAAAACATGTGTCACCATCAGCTTCTTACTCCACGATTCATTGTTTGGGAGTGCTGGCATCTGAACTCATGGCCTACAAGGCCAAACTCATGAATGGGTAAGTGTTATCACGCCATCCTGGGGCAAATTGAGCTGACAGGCTGTTTCCAGGATCTGAGTTCGAGCCCAAGGTGTTAACAAAATAAGAACAGATTGACATGCAGATGGCATTACGCTAATAAATATATATTTTTATAGAGTGCCAGATAAATCTATACATTTTTCAGTTATACAGATTACATTCCTACCAATTCCTGGGTATTTATTATGGATCCATATAATTAATGTTACTGTTTTCATCCTTAAAATGTTAATGAAATCAATTAGTGTCCTGAACTTATTGCATTCCTGTAAGTAAATATATTCTTTTAATGCTTCTTAAATATTAAATAAAATTAATCAACCTCCTGAAATGATGCTGTCTAATTTTATAGGAGCATCATTCACGATCAACATATTCAACCACGACATTGACACCATTCCATTGTTATTCCTATGGATGGGAACCAGTTTCTTAATATCTCCTGCCATTGGTTGGTGTCAGAATGGGGATTCGAAATCAGGGCCTATGTTGCCGCGTAGCCCTATGGCTTCCCCGATAGTCTGGCAGCCTTCAGCAATACAAGGTGAAGTACCCTTTGCAACAGTGTCATTCAGACCCAGGAGGGTCATCATGCAAAGTAAGAAAACATAAAAATGACACTTTTTTTCTGTGCATTTTTTTCCAGGCAAGGCCTGGGGGTTTAGGATGGCAGGAGCAGCTATGGGGCCAGGGGGTGCACCCCAGCCTAAGGTTATCAGAGCTGAGGCAGAGTTACCACGACTTGAGTTCAAGCCCTGTGCTGAGAAAAAAAATTAAAAATTAAAAATTAAAAAATTAGCTACTTGGTTTGCAATTCCCGCTATTTATTCTTCCAGGCTTTGGATTTGAACACAGGATCTGGGTAAATCTGCAGCAATGTGGATGAAGGGGAAGATTACCATACTTGAAGTTAAGAAAGTCAGGCCTGTTCACTAGGCCTGAATTCAAACCCCAATCCTGGAAAACATACTATTTATATGCATTGTAAAGATAGGATTTATACTTACCTATAGATGTTCAGTCCATACATGTTTGATGTGGTTGTTCCTTGTATTTTTTGTTTTATTCATTTATTTAACATCAATTGTACTATGATGAAACCCATTCTGTTTATTACATTGATGACATCCTATCACAGAGAATCTAGATTTGTAGAAACGTTCTCCATCATGCCTGACACCCAGGATTCTCATTGAAAAGGTAAACAAATTTCACACTCGGCTTCTTAGTTCATGATCCACTTGTTGGTAGTGCTGGGGTCTGAACTCAGGGCCTAGCAGAACCAATTGGAGAATAAGTCAAGGTGAACACACCAACCTGTGAGCAACTAAGGAGCTCGGACATTCTCAGGTTCTGACAATGATCCCCAGGGTGGTCCACTATAGTCATAAATTCATTACTTAAACATAGAATCTATATTGACATACATGTGTGGACACTATCTTGTGTTTGGTGCACTTCTTCTTATTTTGTCTCTAATTCTTGGAGGTATTGCATATTTTACTAAGTATGGTGACAGGTATAACTGTTCTAAAATGGATGACAACCTGTTCCCATGGTTATAGGGTTGCCTATACATTCTACATCCTAGTTGAGACCCAGGACATTCACAGCAGAGGAAAATGTGTGCAACAACTGGCTTCTGATAGCATGAATGTTTTGTCAGTGCTTGGATTGGAACTCAGGTCTGGGCAGCTCTGGTGCACTGGGTGAGAAGGGAAAGCTCACCATCCTTGAGGAATAGAATTTCAGGCCTGGTCCAAGGCCTGATTGGAAGCCCCAGCACAGCAATCCCACCTTTTTTAAACATAAGATCTTTCTTTACCTACAGGTGTGGTATGCATCTTGCATTCAGTGTATTTATTCTTTTCATTTTGTGTCTTATTCAAGGATGTATTGTATATTTTATTGAGTATGGTGACAGATATAACTGTGCTAATGTGGATGACAACCTATTGCCATGGCTATAGAGTTGTCTATATAGCATTCTCCATCCACGATTAGACCCAGGACATTCACAGGACAGGAAAACATGTGCAACCATTGGCTTCTTACATCAGAATGAATCTTTTGGCAGTGCTGGAATTTGAACTTAAGGCCTAGCAGACCCAATTGGTGAATGGGTCATGATGAACACACCAGCCTATGAGCCACTAAGGAGCTAAGTCATTCCAAGGAACTGAGATCGAGCCCTGATGGGGAGCAATATAGTCATAAATTCATAATTAAACAGAGGATCTATATTTCCAAACATTGGTGGCCTCATCTTGCATTCGGTGTAATCACTCTCTTTATTTTGTGTCTCATGCATTGATGTATTTTGTATTTTCTTGAGTATAGGAAGACAGATATAACTGTGGTGAACTGGATTACAACCTATTCCAATGAGTATAGAGTTGCCTATGCATTCTCCATCCTAGCTGAGACCCAGAACTTGCACAACACATGAAAACAGGTGCAACGACTGACTTCTCACATCAAGGTGAATTTTTGGTAGAGCTGGGATTTGAACTCAGGGCCTAGGAGGCCAAACTGCACAATGGGTCCAGGTGAGCACACCAGCCTGTGAGCCACTAAGGAGCTGGGTCATTCCCAGGAACTGAGATTGAGCCCCAAGGAGGCCAAAATAGTCTACAAATGCATCATTGAAAAATGAGATATATATTCAAATCCGTGTGTGGACTGCATCATGCATTGAGTGTAGTTACTCTCTTTCTTTTGTATGCTATTTATGGATGTATTGTGTATTTTCTTGAGTATATGATGAGAGGTATAACTGGGTTGACATGGGTAATAGCTTATTCCCATGGCCACAGGGTGGCCCATGAATTCTCCATCCTAGCTGAGGCCCACGACTTGCACAGGAAAGGAAAACAAGTCAATGATTGGCTTCTGACATCAAGATGAATCTTTTGGCAAGGCTGGGATCTGAACTCGGGGCCTAGCCGTCCCAATTGGAAATTTGGTCCACATGAGCACACCAGCCTGTGAGCCACGAAGGAGCTAGGTCATTCCCAGGACCTGAGATTGAAACCCCCCCCCGGAGGGGGGAAGAGTGGGGGGCACAATAGTCATCCATTCATAAGCTGAAGTAGTATGCAAATAAGTACATATTTGTATAGGGTAGGAGAGATGGTGTCCTGTGATGGAATCCAATCTCATGGAACTACCGATTCTTGGATCTTTCCTGATGCCTCCATTTCATGAATGTGATGATTATTGTCAGCTTCATCAACTCTACTTTACAATTAATCGATACTCCATGAGTCTTGCCTATCATTTCCTACTCGCATCATGTACGAACTACTCAATCAAGGATGAGATCGATAGCATAACATGACTCTTCCTAGGTCCAGAATTGAGTAGCTCATGATCTCCCGCCATTCCCTCCTCGTAGTGGGGGCTGAATTCAAGATTCAGGCCTGGAAAAGATACACCTTATATACATTTTAAAAGTAGGATTTATACTTCCATATAGATGTTCAGTCCAAATTGTGTTTGGCATGGTTATTCATTTTATTTCTTGTTTTATTCATTTATTTACAATTTATTTTATTGACTCTGATGACACCTATACCATTTATTAAATTGTTTACATCCTATCATATAGCATCTAGATTTTAGATGTGTTCTCCATCATGCCTGGCAATGCTAGGTTCGGAAATCAGGGCCTAGCAGACCCAATTCATGAATGGGTGAGTTTGAGCATGGCAGCTTCTTGTCAATGAAGATGTGAGGGGGTTCCCACATGCTGAGATTGACCCCCATGTTTGGCCAAAACAGCGACACATGGATAGGCAGACGGTGGTATACAAATAAATATATATTAGTAAAGAGTGACAGAGCCATCTATCTATGATTGAATGACAACAAATACATTCCTATCAACTCTTAGGTATATATTATACTGCCAGTGAATGAATATTATTCGTTTCATGCTTAAAAAACTATTAATTAAGATCAATCAGCATTCTAGGATTATTGCATCCAATTTTAGACTAGACCAAGGCATGAGCTACTCTTTCAACCAGTATTCCTATGCATAAGAATGAGTCTCTTGTGATTTTCTGTCATTGGTGTCAGGACTGAGATTTGAAGCTAGGGTCTATGTTGACAGGTTGGCCATGGCTTCCCTGAGAGCCCACCAGCCAACAGTAATGGCAGGTCAGGTCCACTTTACAGCAGTGTCATTCAGACCCAGGATGGTCACTGTGTAAAGAAAAAAAATCATAAAACCCAGGCCTCTGCAGCTCGCCACTTTTTGTGTTTTCCAGCTTTTTCTTTTCTTCCTGACAGCCCCCTGGGCCTAGGATCTCAGGATCGGCTATGGGTCCAGAGACTGAATCCCAGCCTAGGGAGATCCAAGCGGAGACAGTTTCCACAACCTGATTTCAAGCCCCATGGTTGGCCAAAAAATAAATAAATGAAGAAAGAAAGAAAGAAAGAAAGAAAGAAAGAAAGAAAGAAAGAAAGAAAGAAAGAAAGAAAGAAAGAAAGAAAGAAAGAAAGAAAGAAAGAAAGAAAGAAAGAAAGAAAGAAAGGAAGAAAGAAAGGGAAGAAAGAAAGGGAAGAAAGAAAGGGAAGAAAGAAAGGAAAGAAAGAAAGAAAGAAAGAAAGAAAGAAAGAAAGAAAGAAAGAAAGAAAGAAAGAAAGAAAGAAAGAAAGAAAGAAAGAAAGAAAGAAAGAAAGAAAGAAAGAATTCAACAAAATTTAAAAAAATAAAGTTCCTTGGTTTGGAATTTCTGCCAGTTTTCTTTCCTCGCCTGGGATTTGAACTCGGGTTCTTGGTAAATCTGTAGCAATGTGAAGGAAGAGTTGCCACTACTTGAGTTCAAACCCCATGCCAACCAAAATTGAAAAATTAAGTCACTGACCTAGGCAGGCGGAGATAGTTGTCAAGATGGGAGGGAAGAGATGGTAAGGGGAATACAAAGGAGGAGGCAACAATGCTCAATAGGAAATGTACTTATTACCTTGCTCATGTAACTGTGACCCCTCTGTACAACATTTTTACAATAAAAAACATACAAAAATAGAAACATATTAGTTTTCAGAAAAGCACTTTGGGGGTAAGGGAAGGAAATCTGAATAGCTGTACAAAATTCTACGCTGCCTATTTTTTTTTTTTTTTGGTCCGGTTGTGGGGCCTGACTCTAGGCCTGAGCACTGTCCCTCAGTTCTTCAGCTCAAGGCTAGTGCCCTACCACTTGAGCCACAGCGCCACTTCTGGTTTTTTTCTTTTTGCTTATGTGGTGCTGAGGAATCGAACCCAGGGCCTCAGGCATGCAAGGCAAGCGCTCTACCACTGAGCCAACTTCCCAGCCCTACTCTGCCTATTTTTAATGTTCAGTATGGAACTGAATAAACATAACTGCTTCCATTAAAAAAATTAAGTCACTTTCATGGAACTGGGGCCAGTATTTCTGCAATTGCTAGGATTTGAG
The DNA here is from genome assembly GCF_019054845.1 of Dipodomys spectabilis. Taxonomy (NCBI): domain Eukaryota; kingdom Metazoa; phylum Chordata; class Mammalia; order Rodentia; family Heteromyidae; genus Dipodomys; species Dipodomys spectabilis. The sequence goes on along the minus strand of NW_024871020.1, from coordinate 1,248,609 downwards.
CTCACCATCCAGGTAAATCTTTTGCAACACGGGTGAAGGCGAAGCCCACTGTCCTTGAGGAAAATAATTCAGGCTAGATTTCCCAGGGCCTGAATGAAGGCCCTGCAATGGAAAAAAAATATTTCTATACATGTGTACTGAATGTATGATATATACTTACATATGTATGTTAATTTCATATTATGATTTTTATTATTGATTCTGTATTTTATTTTTATTTGATTCATTTATTTATTGATTATTGTATTTAATATTATTATACACATAATATATATTGCATTTTGCACATCTATTATAAAATTATACACAATAACTTAGGACATTGACTAATTTTCCTTAATATTTTATTAAGTGTTGAAACATAATACATAATTAAATGGAGCCATTTGTCACAGTTTTCATATGTTTAGAGTCTCTCCCAAGTATGAGCTTTTTCTTTTTTTTTCTTTTTTCTTTTTTTTCTTTTTCTTTTTATTGTGAAAATACTGTAGAGAGGGGTTACAATTACATGGGCAAGATAATGAGTATATATCTTATCAAGCATTATAGCCTCCTCCTTCGTTTCCCCTTCCCATCCCTTCCCGTCCTCCCTGAGCTTTTTCTTATCTTTGGACATCTTCCTATAGAGATTCCTTTAGATGATTTATACTCACAAGCCTTTTCCTGAGGATAGGCAAATTGAGGGATAAAATTTTAAGGGTGGAGCTAGAAATGTGGCTTAGTGGTAAAGAGCTCGCTCCCTCAGCATGCATGAATGCCAGGATTTGAATCCTCAGTGACACATACTCAGGAAAAGCCAGAAGCTGTAGAGTGGCTCAAGTGGCTAACCTTGAGAAAAAAAAGCACAGAGATAGTACCAAGGCCCTAAGATCAAGCCTCAGGACTGACAAAAACAATAGGCCAGATGCCAGTGCTCACACCTGGAACGCTAGCTTCTCAGGAGGCTGAGAGCTGAAGACTACAGTTCAAAGACAGCCTAGGCAAGGAAAGCTCCAGTGAACCACCAAAAGACCCCACCTGGCGCTGTGACTGTAGTGGTAGAGTGTTCACCTTGAATTGAAGGGCTCAGGGAGAGTGCCAAGGTTTGAGTTCAAGACACACAACTGGAAAAAAAAATGAGGGTTAATCAAAGTACTTTCTTATTTGCTAATTAGGAGAACATTCTCTGGAAAATGAACACTGATGTACACCAGAATTGGAGTCAGAGCTCTAGGTTCAAATGTAGCAGATTTATATTCCCAGCCTCTTAGGCTCTAGCATTGAACCTTGTGTCATACATGGTTCTTAAAGATCCATTGTTGAAAGGCTTAATATGCTTCCCGAGCTTTATGTGATAAGCAGTTGACTTGTATTGTCAATGTCATTACATTTCTGAACCTAGCAGAGCACCAGTAGCTCATGCCCAACACCCTAGATCATGAGGCTGAGGTCTCAGGATCACAGGGTGAAGCCAGCCAGGGCAGAAAGGTCTATGACACTCTGACTTCCACTTCTGAAAGGTCAGATGTTCAAGAGCTTCCTGTGTTTCCCTTGGTGATGAGAAGTTAATTGCACTCTAATGTTCTTAGAGTTCTCGAGCTATAGAAGCAGGAAAGAAACATTATTGAACCATCCTGGGTTCAAATGAAGTTCTCAGTATCCAAGCCCTAGCAGTGTTTGCAGAAAAACTCCAGTAATTGAAACTGTAATAAAAACACTGTAATTGAAGGACAGAAAATGGTTGCAAAAGCCAGGCTAGGTGCAAAGACCTAGGCCTGCAGGATTAGGAAGCAGAATGTACACACTCAACTGGGAAGTCAGCTGCAAAAGCCAGCAATGGGGGGAACCCTGAAACATTTGTTAGAGTTACAACAGGGTCAGGCTTTTCTCACCCTCTTCAAACAATGACTAATTAACCTTCCTCTCTCAGGTGAAGGGAGCCTCAGGCTATCTTTAGGGTAACAATAAAGAGCCAGTTTAGTGGGGGAGAAAGGAGGAACAGAGAAGAAAAACCCTGCTCTCTGGTCTTAAGGAGTGGGGTTTTGACTCTCCATCTGTCAGATTTAAAGACCATTCTTCTACCTCCACCAGTCCATTCTCCCTCCTTCATTATGAACATCATTAATGCAAATTCCCAGTCCAAGGAGAAGCAGGGTCCTTTCTCTTCTGTCTCCAAGCAACTGAGTTAAAACCTGGCTCTGCCCTCTTGGCTCTGGGGCATTTGGCTACCTAAGAAGTGGGAAAGAGACAGTCTTCCTGCTCTGTGGTTGTGTGAAGGCGAAGTTGGTGACCGGAACACTGCAGAAGGCATCATGATTGGGAATTGTTCCCTTCATTCCTCCTGACATTCAAGACCAGGTTAATATATCATGTTTATTTCTATCTATTTATCTATCTATTTTTCTTTCTATTTATCTATCTTTTTTCTATCTATTTTCTATGTATTATGTATGTATGTATGTATGTATGTATGTGTCTATCTATCTATCTTTCTCTCTCTCTCTCTCTCTCTCTCTCTCTCTCTCTATCTATCTATCTATCTATCTACCTACCTACCTACCTACCTAGTTAGCTAGCTACCTACCTACGTAGGTTTCTGTTTGCCAGGTCTAGCCACAGCACCAATTCTGGCTTTTTCTGTGTATGTGATACTGAGTAATCATACCCAGTGGTTCTTGCATGCTTGGCAAGCACTCTTTCAGTAATCCAAGTCCGCAGCCCCATCTTTTTCTTCATGGTAGATTTTACATAAGTATACTACCATTTTACATCCCCAAATTTAATTTTCTGAATACTAGTTATTTCTAAAAAACCTTTTCTTCTGTTCCCCTGCCTGATTTGTGTCTATTCCTGCATGGGCCTCATAATAAAATGTAAATAAAAACTGCTGAGAGCTTAAGTGTGCATCATATAAGGACACAGGCCTGGAACCCTGGAAGAGAAAAGCCATGGGCCTGAAATGAAGAGAATGGTGTAGTATGTGCAATGAGCATATCTGAAAAATGAACCAGTAAATAAAAGGAGAAGCATTGCATATGGTCTGTTTGCACTCAGGGAGGTACTATACACACATAAGTAGTTAGTGCACTGATACATAATCCTCACCTTCTCTTTTTGAAAAGAGAAGCCATACCAGTGCTTAAACACAGGGCCCAATGCATTCCTCAGCTGTTTCGTACAAGGCTGAGGCTTTACAGCTCCACTTCCAGCCATCTGGTTGTTAATTGGATATAAGTGCCTCCCAGGCTTTCTTGCCTGGTCTGGCCTGTGTCTCCTGCTCGGCTTTCTCTCTCAAAGCTGTAGCTTTACCCTCTGGGATACTGTTCCACTTCTGGTTTTCTGGTGGTTTATTGGTGATAAGAATCTCAGACTTTCTTGCTCGGGCTGACTTTGAATTGTGATCTCCCCAGGAGACTGCAAGCAGCTTTCTCAGGGATACACTGAGAAACCCCTCCACACAAAACCTTAGTCTAAAACTCGGGATGTACTAGGGAAAAACAGAAACATGCAGATGCTTCTAATGTGTTCTAGATAATTAATACTGGAGACACACAACATTCATAATTATTAGATCATTTTATAGAAAAAAGGAGCAATGCAGACAGTATGAGGATTGCTCCAGCTTTCGGTTCTCTCATCCTTAGACAGTAAATTCACTGCAGCTCAATGTTAAGTGCCAGAACTGGCATGTAATGTGGACATTAGCTGCCAAATCCTGTGATACTCATTTCTCACTTTTGGCTTCAAACCTGTGACCAGAAGAGAAGATGAGGAGAGAAAATCCTTCTCAGAGAAAGCAGCTATAAAGGACATTGGAATTGCTTACTTATAAATTCAAACCACTGGAAGGACCCTGTTAAGAAGTCAGATTGTACAGATTAAAAAATGAAGAAGAAAAGAAAGGTAACAGCCAGTGGAGGCTGACTATAATCCCAGCTCCTCAGGAAGCTGAGATGTATAGAATCTGAGTTTAAATCCAGCCAGCATAGGAAAATCCATGACACTGTTATTTCTAAGACATCACAGAAAAACCCAGAAGTGGGGCTGTGATTCAAGGTTAATGCAATACCCTTGAGCAAAAGGAGCTCAGGGATAATGCCTAAGTTCATAGTTCAACCCCAGGTCCTGCTCCCTCAAAAAGAACCTGTACCTCCATGTCTCTGTGTATATGGACGTATTCCTACAGGTGAATCTCCAGAGTAGCTATTATGAATTACACCAATCTAGAAAATTTGTTTTCAATTCAATGATTTCATAACACAGAGTGCTTTCATGACAGTGCATGTTCTGGGGCTCACCTCACTGTTCCCAGTGTAGCCTGAGGGTTTCTCTGCATCCCAGGCCTGCTGGAAGAAGTCTCTCTCATTGTTTCTCTGCATCCCAGGCCACTGGAAGATGTCTCTCTCATTATCTGGATATGCAGACAAATGGCCTCAGTCCTGTTCAGCTGTTTAACAAACAATTCCATCTGTGTCAGTTAGTCTTGATGAGTATGGGCAGGCTTTGAAGGCCAGGAGAAAAAGGCCTCTTTGTATCCCAAGCGATCTCTCTCCCCAGTGCCCTGTTTTGACAGGAAGCCTTCATTTGTGCCACTTCCCATGGCAGGCCCAGTCCTGTGCACTCATCCTGCCTTTGTGAGACTATATTCCGGTGTTCAGATACAGTGCTCAATATAATTCAGGAGACCTTCTGGCAGACAACTAGGGCACTGAACCTAATGAAATATTTCATTGTTGGAGATGATGGGCCTATGATGCCTCTCCTAGGTTTCTTGAAGCTTAGGAAGTCCAAGCACATGTCAGATATCTCAAAGCTTCCTGTCATCTAGGGCTGGTGAAGCTCATCAGATATTGAAACTTTTGACCTCTCCTAGTTAGGCCCTGGGTGGCTAGGTTGGGGGGTTGAACACAGGGCCTGGGTGCTACCATGAGCTCAGTGCAGAAACCCAAGTCTTTACCATTTTGTGTCACAACTTCACTTCTGGTCTGTGTGTGTGTGTGTGTGTGTGTGTGTGTGTGTCTGTGTGAGTGTGCATACACCAGTCCTGGAGCTGGAACTCAGCACTGTACCTAATTTCTCTTGTACAAGGATAGCCCTCTCCCGATTGAGCCACGGAGCCACTGCAGCCTTTTTCTAGTGTTGTGGTACTGAGAAATAAAGTTCAGGGTTTCATAGTTGCAAAGCACTCCACCCCAAAGGCACATTCCCATCCCTTTACTTCAGGTTTGTTAGTTTGTTTCTGTCTTTTTTGTTGTTGTTGGTTATAGGAGCTGAAGTCTGGGCCTGGGTGCAGTCCCTGAGCTCTTCAGCTCAAGTCTTGTGCCCTACCACTTGAGCCAAAGCACCACTTCATGTTTTCTGGTGGTCCATTGGGGCTAAGTGTCTTAAAGACTTTCCTCCCCAGGCTAGCTTTGAACCATGATACTCAGATCTCATCCTCCTGAGAAGCTAGTATGACAGGTATGAGCGACAAGCACCCAGCTTCAACTTCAGGTTTCTTAGTGGTGAATTGGAGATAGTAATCTCATGGGACCTTTTGTTTCTGGGATAGTTTGAAACCCAGATCCTCAGATCTCAGCTTCTTGAGAAGGCGGGGTGACAGTCCTCAGCTATCTACCCCTAGGTGGCACTCTCCTGCAAGGGGGTCCTTGGCTCCACGGGGTGGAGTGCTAGCCATGTACCCAAGAGGTAAGGGTCAGTGGCTAGGCCCCAAGTTCAAGGTTCATGACTGTGAAAAAAAGAAAGAAAGAAAAAAAAAAACCAATTGTCTGCAGGAGACAACTCACTAGTCTTCAGTAATACATAATTTTGTCCCTGACATGGGGACATATCTGAGCCTCAATATTCTTGTCTGCATAATCATCTCAGTTGTGGAGCTCTTACAAGGACCTGATGAAAGAATTCACCGGTGAAGGACACAGCACATGGCACTCTTTGCATGACTCAACACACAGCATCCTGTGAAAGACCCAGCACACAGCACCCAATGCAGGACTCAGCACACTGCACCCTGTGAAGGACTCAGTACATAGCATCATGTGCAGGACTTAGTACAGAGCACCTTATGAAGGACTCATCACATAGCTCTATTCCACAAGCTGTTATTTGAATTAGGGTGCTTTCATCACTATCACCATTCTTTGAGGAACATTTCACAAACCACACAAGTTCACATCTAATGGTTTATGGTGGTGGGTTTTTTTTTTTGGGGGGGGGGTTAGGCATATGGCTTGAACTCAAAACATGGAGATTATACTCTAGTAACATTTGCTCAAGGCTAGAGCTCTAACACTTGGAGCCACATTTTAAAGAGTCTCACAGAATTCCTGCCAGGACTGGGTTTTAAAGCCCCTGCTCAGCTAGGATGATCTGGGTAAGCCAGTTGTGTCTGGTTCCATGGAGCTAGGTTGCAGTTTTTACATCTGGCTAAGTCAGGTTAGGCGGCAGCTGTCAGCACCAGACTCCTAGCTTGCTCTGTGATGAGGTATTTGAAGTTCTGTCTTTGTATAGTTGCAGTTAGAACAATTTACCTTTTTGTGGAAGCAGTCCTATGGCTTGAGTAAGGGCTTAGACACTGTACCTAAGCATTTGTACCCCAGGCTAGCACTCAATTGATTGAAAGACCTCAGAACTTCCAGGTATTCTGTTCATGTGGCACTGAGGAATCGAACCAAGGGCTTGGTGCTTGCTAGGTGAACACTCAACAACTGAAACCAGGAGTGAACAAGGCATACTTAGAGATTGCTGTATATAAATATTATATACACAGAGAGATGTCTGTATATTATTTAATTATAGATAATATTACTAACAATTTTTAGGTATTAAATTATGTCTCCATTTAATGATATGTTCCATTTGAACAATTAATAAATCATTAATCAATAATTACTCAATATCCTGTTGTTGTTTATCATATATGTACATACATCCATACATAAAATTACATATTTTATAGAATGAGATGGATGTCTATATATAGTTAAATTATGCATCATGTGTTACTTTCAATTATTAGGTATTTAATTATATCTCCATGTAATTTTTATTCTGTTAATGCTTAATAAAATATTAATTAAACTTAATGCACCTCCTATAATTGTTGCATCTAATTTTATCCCAGAATGATTCACTACTAATTCAATCTGTTTTTCATTCATTTTAGTGACAATTATTCCACCTATGACATTTCTTACCTTTATGACATCCTATTACATAGTATATAGATTTGCACCCGAATTATACATCCTATCTGAGCACATTCAAGGAAAAGGAAAACATGGGTCCCGCTCAGCTTCTTACTCCAAGATTATATTTTTGGCATTGCTAGGATCTTGACTCAGAGCGTAGAAGGCTCAGTTCATGAATGGGTGGCTGTCAGCACAGCAGCCTCTAGCCAATTCATCTGCCAGGCAGTTGCCAGGCCCTGAGATTGAGCCCTGTATGTTGACTCAATATTCTACTTATTGTAGTTATTCATTTAATTTTTTGTTTTATTCATTTAGTTACCATTTATTTTATTGACTTATTGCACATGGAATATTTACTACATTTATTACATAGGATATAGATTTGCCTATGTATGAAACTTCATACTTGACACCCAGGACGTTCACAGAAAAGGAAAACATGTGTTACCCTGGGCTTCTTACTCCCCGCTTCAATTTTTGTGAGTGCTGGCATCTGAACTCACAGCCTACAAAGGCCCAATTTATGAATGGATGAGTGTCAGCTCGGCCAGCATGGGGCAGATGGAGCTGACAAGCAGTTCCCAGCACTGAGATCAAGCCCCAGGGGTTGACAAAATAAGAACAGATTGACATGCAGATGGTAGTACACAAAGCAGTATGAAGGTTCCTCAAAAGACGCCACATAAAACTCCCCTATGACCCAGCAATCCTACTTTCGGGCATTTACCCAAATGATCACAAACAAGACCATACTGAAGCTACCAGCACAACTATGTTTATTGCATCATTATTTACCATAACTAAGATATGGAACCAACCTAGATGCCCCTCAGTAGATGAATGGATCAAGAAAATGTGGTATATATACACAATGAAATTCTATGCCTCCATCAGAAAGAATGACATTGCCCCATTACAAACAATTTTCAGCCATCATACAAATCCAGAATGGTTACATTGCAAAGAAAGTAAATGTAAAACTGGAGCCATCTGCAAGTTGCCAGATTTTTATCTGTCTTTTCATTTTTGTTTTCCTGTCAGTCTTTGGGGCCCAGGAACTCAGGTTCAGCTGTGGGTACAGTGGCTGCACCCCAGCCTAGACTGATAAAAGCGGAGGCAGAGTTGCTACTACCTGAATTCAAAACCTGTGCTTGACAAAACAAAAATAAATAAATAAATATATATATTTAAAATATTTAAAAAATTATGAGGCTCCTTGGCTTGGAATTCACGCCATTTTCTGCCAGGCCTGGGATCTGAACTCAGGGTCTGGGTAAATCTGCAGCATTGTGGGGGAACGGGAAGCTCACCGTGCTGGAGGACAAGAAAGTCAAGCCTGTTCTCAGGGCCTGAATTCAAGTCCTAGCACTCGAAAAAAAATAATATTTGTATACATTTTAAATACATGATTTATATTTACATGCATGTTTACTGCATATTGTGGTTAGTGTAGTTATTCATTTTATTTTGTGATTCATTTATTTTAATCTATTTAATGAGTATGATTACACATATAACATTTTTTACATCCTATTACATAGGACATAGATTTGTCAATGTATTATACATCATTCCTGAAACCCAGGACTTTCACCGATAAGGAAAACAAGTGAGACAATTGGCTTCTGCCACCAGGATTAAGTTTTTGGCAGTTCTGTAATTTGAATTCCAGGCCTAGAAGGCCCACTTCACGAATGGGTTAATGTTAGCACAACAGTCTGATGCAAGTGAAGTTGGTGAGCAAATTTCAGGACCTGAGATCAAGGCCTAGGAATGGCCAATACATAAACAGATAGATGTGTAGATTGCTGTGTGTGTGTATTTACATATGTATATTCATTTATAAATAAAAGTATATATAGAGAGACAGACATTTATGTAGATTCTAGTGCATAACTCTATATAAAGTGATGTCTGTCTATATCTTATTTTTATATATTCTATTACTACCAATTATTAGTTCTAAAACTATGCCTCCATTAATTACTCATGGTAGAAGACTTAATAAGGTACTAATTCAATTAATCAATGACTTATATTTATTGCATACAATCTTATAATAGACTAGCTAATTAGTAATTAAATTAGTATATGTCAAACATTCTATTAGTGTTCCTATAGATAGGAACGAGTCTCCTAGGATCTTCAGCTGTGTGTAGGTGGCAGTCCCAGGATCATGGAACTCAGGGCCTAGGTGTCTCTGTTGGGCTCAGGCTTCACTGACAGCCCAGAAGCCTTCGGCCATGCAAGGTGACATACAATTTTCCAGCCGAGTCAATGAGACCCAGGATGGTCACAATGCCAAGGAAAAAGAGGTAAAATGGTTGTGTAAAACTTCTTGGATTTTTCTTCCTCCGTTTCTTTTTTTTTTTTTTTTTTTTTTGGTTTGATGTATTTTTGCCAGTGCTGTGAGTTGAACTCGGGTCCTAGGATCCCCGGATCATCTCTGGGTATAAATGCTGTACCCCAGCCTAGGGTAATCATGGTTTAAGACAATAAAGTGCTTCCTTCAGCAAAAGGAGCTCAGGGACAATGTCTAGGCTCACAGTTCAAGCCTCAAAAAAAAAGCCATTACAAAAAGCCATTAAAAAGCCACAAAAAAGAGCCATTAACTCCATGTGTCTGTGTGTGTATGCATGTATTTCTATCAGTGAACATCCAAGGTCGCTATGAAGAAAGGCACACAGCTAGGAAATTTGCTTTGAATAGAATGATTTCATAGCACAGATGTTGTTTTCAAGACAGTGCATATTTCGGGGCTCCCCTCACTGTTCCCAGGGTATCCTGAGGGTTTCTACGCACCCCAGGCTGCTGGAGGAAGTCTGGCTCACTGTTGGAACAGGCAAACAAAAAGTTTCACTCCTGTACAGCTGTGTAACAAACAATTTATCGGGGGCAATTAGTGAGGATGAGTGTGGATGGGCTCTGAAGGCCAGGAGAAAAAGGCCTCTTTGTACCCCAAGCTAACTCTCTCCCCAGTGCTCTGTTTTGACAGGAAGCCTTCCATTGTGCCACCTCCTGTGGCAGGCCAAGTTCCCTGCACTTGTCCTGTCTTTGTAAGACTATGTTCCAATGTTGAAACAAACTGCTTCAATAAATTCGAGTCCTTCTGGTAGACAACTAGGGAGCTGAACCTAATGAAAAGATTCCTAATTGGCAATGGTGGTGCCTCCCTAAGATTCTGGAAGTTTGCTAAATCTAAGCACTTGTGCAAAATCACAATGCTTCCTGTCATCTAGATCTGGTGAAGCTTATAAGGTTTTGAAACCTTTGTCCTCTCCTAGTCAGGCCTTGGGTGGCTAGGTTTTGGGGTTGAACACAGGGCCAGGGTGATGACCATGAGCTCAGAGCAGAATCCAGGTGCTTTACCATTTTGTGTCACAACTTTACTTCTGCTCTGTGTTTGTGTGTGTGTGTGTATACCCTAGTCCTGGAGCTTGAACTCAGGACATGAACATTGTACCTGTTTCACCTGTTCAAGTATACCACTTGAGCTTGAGCCAGAGAGCCACTTCAGACTTTTTTTCTAGGGATGTGGTACTTAGGATTCAAACCCAGGGTTTCATACATGCAAAGCACTCTACCCGTAACACAAGTTCCCAGCACTCCACTTCAGGTTTCCTTCTTTCTTGTAAGTTGGAGGAGTTCAAGTCTGGGCCTCGGTGCTGTCTCTGAGCTCTTCAGCTCAAGTCTAGCACTCTACCACTTGAGCTACAGCGCCCCTTCAGGCTTTCTGGTGGTTCATTGGAGATAAGCATTTCAAGGAATCTCCTGCCCAGGCTGGATTTGCACCATGATCCTCATGTCTCAGCCTCCTGATTAGATAGGATGACAGGCACGAGCCACCGATGCCCAGCTTCCTCTTCAAGTTTCTAAGTGGTGAATATATGATAATAGTATCATGGGACATTTTGTCAAGTTAGATGGCAGCTGTCAGCACCAGACTCCCAACTTGCTCTGTGATGAGGTATTTGTAGTCCCATACTTGTGATGAGGTATTTGTAGTACTATACTTACATTGTTGCAGTCAGAACATTCTATCTTTTTTTTTTTTTTTTTTTGGTGCCAGTCCTGGCTCTTGAGTAAGGGTCTAGACACAGTCCCTAAGTTTTTATGCTCAAAGCTAGTGCTTGACTGCTTGGGTGACAGCATGACTTCTGGATTTTTTTGTGTACACAGTAGTGAGGAATCGAATGCAGGGCTTTGTACTTACTAGGCGAACATTCTATCATTAAGCCCCAGGAGTGACAATTGTATGAACAGATAAATGTATAGATTGGTAGATAGACAAATAGATGTATATGTATAAAACAAGAGAGAGATGTCTGTATATTATGAAATTGCATATACAATATTAATACCGATTATTGGCAATTAAATTATTCCTTCCATTTTTAAGTATTATGATTGAATACATAATAAAGTATTAATTGAAATCTAGTCAATATTGTATAATTGTGTATAATTTTATAATATCGTATATTAACTACTAATTTAATTGTTAATTTTATAACATTCCATTCATATGGATATATATGGGAATAGGTTTCTGAGAATCTCCATTCATTAGTGGCAGTCCTGGGATTCGAACTCCAGGCCTAAGTTGCTGGTTTGGGCTATGGCTTCCCTAATACCCCACCAAACATCAGCAATGCAAGATAATGTATGCTTTCTGGGCCTTGCCATTTAGACCCAGGATGGTCACAATACAAAGGGAAAAAAAAAGGAAAACTACCTCCTTGAACTTCTCAGTTTTAGGCTTCTCCTTTACAGTTTTTTATTTCTTTTTCCACCCCGAGATTTGAACTCGGGTCCTAGGATGCCACCACCAACTGTGGCAGAGATGCCAAGACCTGAGTTCAAGCCCCGTGCTTAGGCAAAATAATAATCATCATCATCATAATAATAGTAATAATAATAGTAATAAGGCCCTGGTTTGGAATTTGCACCATTTTTCTAGTAGGCCTGGGATTTGCACTCAGGGTCTGGGTGCAGAGGAAAGGCTCAGCGTCCTTGAAGACAAGAAATTCAGACCAGTTCCCAGGGCCTGAATTGAAGCACCAGCACTGGAAAAAGTAATATTAATATATGAGATCTATTTACATACATGGGTTATTGCATCTGGCATTTATTACCCTTATTTATTTAGTATTTAGTATATACACATGTAACATTTCTTTTATTACATCATATCACATAGGATATATTTGCATATGGATTATACATCATACTGAGACCAAGGACTTTCACAGAGAAGGAAAATAATGTGTCAAAATTGGCTTCTTACTCCACGAATAAATTTTTGGCCATGCTGGGATTTCATCTCACAGCCTACAATGCCCAATCCATAAATAGTGTTACAGTCTTAGCAGACCAGCCTCCTGAAAACTGAGCGGCCAGGAAGTTCTGAGAACCTGTTATCAAGCCAAAGTAGTGCCCCCCATATATATACGCATATATATATATATATATATATATATACATATATATGTATGTATACGTTGATAAATATGTAGATTGAAGTAGATAGAGAGATAGACATAAACATATATACAAATATATACATATACAGAGAGTGGGACTGTGAGGATATTAAATTATATATGTTATTACCAATTATTAGTTAATAAATTTTGCCTCCATTTAATGAAGTATCCGGGTTGAATACCTATAAAAGTATTAATTAAAAATTAATCAATATCCTTAATTATACCTTGGTGCTAGAATGGAAAACATAAACCTAATAATTTTTGTGTGGCATTCTAAAATAGGGTCATGAATCCACTGCACATTTATTGTTACATTAATAACTCTCCATAAGCATTCACATGAACAGGAATAAGTTTGTCAGGCTCTCCTTCCTTTTGTGGGTGGCAGTCCTAGCATTCAAACTCCAGGCCTGGGTCGTTTAATTATAATGCAAACCATTGGAATGACACCGCGAAGACTTCAGATTGTTACCATTAAAAAAAAGAAAAAAGAAGAAGAAAAGTAAGCAAGGTGCCAATGGCTCTTGCCTGTAATCCTAGCTCCTCAGGAGGCCAAGATGTAGAGAATGCCAATTTGAATTCAGCCAGGATGGGAAAGTCCATGACATTCTTCTTTCTAAGAGATCACAGGGGAAAAAAAAACATGCATGGGGCTGTGGCTCAAGGGCAGAGCACTACTCTCGAGCAAAAGGTGCTCAGGGACAGAGCCTAGGCTCATAGTACAACCCTGGACCTGCCAAAAATAAAAAATGAGGCAATAACTCCATGTATCTGGGTATGGACAATGGGCATTCAGCAGGTTGCCCATGCCCAGCCCCCCAACCTGGGCAAGCTGGGACAAGCCCTCAGAGAGTACAAAGTCTGAGCAGGCAACATGAACAAAGAATCCTTCTCTGCCATTTAAGAACTGAAGCTTTATGTTCTGGCCGAGGTGTCCCATCGGGACACCATGCAGCCAGCCACTGCCTCCAGGGAAAGCACAGTTCCTAGGCTGTAGGAGTTGTCAAAGGTTTTGGCTCCATATTCTCTATCCTTCTGTAGGATGACAGGCTAGACTTCTGGGGCCTGTGGCTATCACTCATTTATCATTCCTCATTGCTGAGTCACAAGCTGGTCCCAAATCATGGCAAAGATATGAAATAGAGATTTCTACACCAAAGGGGGTAAGCCAATAAACCCCACCCTCATAACTCCCGTTAGAAGGGAGCCTTGGGCTGAGATTGTGGCTTAGTGCTAGAGTGCTTACCTAGCCCGCATGCACAAACCCTGGGTTTGATTGCTCAGTACCACAGAAACAGAAAAAGCCAAAAGTGGTACTGTGGCTTAAGTGATAGAAAGATAGCCATGAACAAATGAAGCTCAGGGGTATGCCGAGACCCTGAGGTCAATCCCCAAGACTGTCAAAAAGAAAAAATTCATCCTGGTGTGACATTTTGCTCTGGGACCCAGAGGAGGGCTGAAGTTATAGATAAGATGTAGACTAGAGGACAGGTGCTTGTGGCTCACCCCTGTAATCTTAGCTACTCAGGAGGCTGAGATCTGATGATACCAATTGCAAGCAATAAAGTCTATATGAGACACTTTTCTCTAATCAAACACCCAAAAAGCCAGACTTAAAGCTGTGGTTCAAGTAGTAGAGTGCTATCCTTGAGCACAAAAGCTCAGGGATATGATAGCATCCAGGCCATGAATTCAAACCCCAGGACTGGCACACACATGCACACACACACACACACACACACACACACACACACACACACACACACACACACCAAGATAGAGCATTTGCCAGTCAGCCTGCACAAGTTCCATCTCTAGAAACTCAATATAAAAAAAAAAGAGGGAGAAGGGAAGGAAAGACTTGCTCCACGAGGTGATATAACCAATGCCAAAATTCCACAGGAGTTCCAAGATGTGGATTCAGGACAGAGGGCCTCAGACAGAAGGTACAGCATGGGCAAAGGTCCTGAGGTGTGCTTTAGAGCAGATGGTATGGGTGGAATGAAGGTTCTGTGGCTTCAGACAAGTCTGGTAGGACATTCAAGGCTGGGTCAAGGTTTATATGTGAGTCACAGGTAGGGCAGAGGCTGGAGTCCCAGAATGGGGCCCAGGAGAAAGATTAGATGGCTTTTTACCAGAGACCCCAGCCATTTCCTGTGGATGGAAGCTTATTTTTCAGAGCTCCTGACCCTCAGACCTCCTTTGCATGGAGGAGTAAGGGCAAACTCAGGGAAGAACACTTGCTTAAGAAAAGCTTCTAGCCCAATGCCACCAGTGGCTCAACCCCTGTAAATCCTAGCTACTCAGGAGACTGAGATAGAGATCGTGGGTCAAGCCAGCTCAGGGGAGGAAAGCAAGTGAGACTCTTCTTGCCGATGAACTACCAAAAGCCAGAAATGGAGCTTTGGCTCAAGTGGCAGAG
This sequence comes from Dipodomys spectabilis, assembly GCF_019054845.1. Taxonomy (NCBI): domain Eukaryota; kingdom Metazoa; phylum Chordata; class Mammalia; order Rodentia; family Heteromyidae; genus Dipodomys; species Dipodomys spectabilis. The sequence continues at coordinate 1,233,529 of NW_024871020.1, read as the reverse complement.
TGCTAACCTTGAGGGAAAAAATTAAGGGACCAGAGCCTAACCCCTGAGTTCAAGCCCCAGTACTTGTACCTAAAAAAAATAAAGAAAAGCTTTCAGAAGCTCCTAGTCTACTGTGGTGAAAGGCCAGATCAGCCGGGCACCGGTGGCTCACACCTGTCCTCCTAGCTCCTCATGAGGCTGAGATGTGAGGATCAAGGTTCAAAGCCAGCCTAGGCAGGAAAGTCTGGGAGACTCTGATCTCCAAGGAACCTCCAGAAACCCAGAATTGGTGTTGTGCCTCAATTGGCAAGCCACCAACACCTGACCTGCTTGGACCTCACTCTGTGGATCTAGGCAGAGTAATTTCAAGTGGGCCACTGAGGGTCTCCCAATGTCTAGGTGTCCTACAAGTCTTGAGAGCAGCCTCTTTGGAGGCCTTTGCCTACAGAGCAGGCCACAGTAGCAGAGAAGGTTGGAGCCTTGAGCACGGAGGTCATTAATCTGTTCATCAGAATGGCATCTGTCATGGCTGCACTGTGCATCTGAGCAATAAATCGACCTCTCAGACCAAGGTTCTGGGCCAGCAGGGGCAGGAGCTGCAAGATGACACAGCAGGTAATGCCCACTCACTCGAGTATCACAAGAGTGTGAATCTGGCAGGCACACATTGGGCGGGTATTGAGTTGGGCTCATGAAAGACTTGTAGTCTCAGGTATCCACAGCCAGCAGGCTGCTGCTGGTAGCAGTCTCTATCCCAGGACTCACAGGGTTCGGAGCCTTACTTTCCTTACCAGTGCTCGGGGCAATCGTGGGCCGACTACAAACGAGCATCCATAGTGGCTTCCCTTGGTCCTGTGGCCTTGGGCATGGATAGAAAGGCAGGTTCCATGGAACTTACTGGCATGACCCAGACCCCTCAGCCCAAGAATGACTTAGGGAAAAACTACTTGATCTGCTTTGAGAGTTTACTATGACTATGCCTCAGGAGTGCCCCCAGTTTTCTAACTGAGCTCATCATTACCACCTTCTTCTGTGTGTGTGTGTGTGTCTCTGTGTGTATGTATGCCTGCACACACTTGCACACATCTTGGTACTAGGGCTTGAACTCAGGGCCTGGACTCTGTGCCTCACCTTTTTCATTCAGGGCTAGCACTCTACCACTTGAGCCACAGCTTTTCTTCCAGCTTTTCGGTGGCTAGTTGCAGAGGAGAGTCTCACAGACTTTTCTAGCTGGGCTGCCTCTGAATGGCAATCCTCAGATCTCAGACTCCTGAGGAGGTTGGACTAGGAGGGCATGAGCTATTAGCATCTGGCCACACTTTCCTTCTTGGCTGAAACAGACTACCTATCCCCCAGTCGAGCGCCCATCTACAGCTACCCTCCTTCCCCAGGCTACAGAAGAAACATACCCTCCCATGAGTACAAAGAAATGGGATCAGGTTAGAGGTTTATGTTTTCCACACAGTCACGGGATGCTGGGAGCTGAAGTGAAGGTCAGAGATCTAGGCCAGGGGAAGTAGACAGCTGTCAGAACAGAAGAGTGTATGAAAAGACATCCTTGCAACTGGGTGCCAGTGGCTCATGCCTATAATCCTAGCTACTCAAGGCTGACACCTGAGGATCAATCAAGATTCAAAGCTAGCCTGAGCAGACTCTTCTCTCCAATGAATCACCAAAAGCTGGGAAGCAGAGATACCCTAGTTCAAGTGGTACAGCACCAACCTTGTGCAAACAAGCTAAAGGATACCACCTAGGCTTTGAGTTCAAGTCCTGGTAAATACAAACACAAACACACACACACACACACACACACACACACATGCATACACGCATGCACGCATGCACACAAACACACACGCAAGCACATGCATCCTCTATCATCCTTAACTGGAGCCAATTGTTCATACCAGCAATTCCAGCGACTCAAGAGGCTGAGCTCTTAGAATGGCAGCTTGAAGCCAGCCCAAGCAGGAAAGTCTGTGAGACTCTTCTCTCCACTAACTACTAAAAAAGGTGAAAAGTGATCTGTGATTCAAGTGGTAGAGTGTTAGCTCAGGGACAGTGGACAGCTAGGCCCTGAGTTCCAGCTCTGAGATTTTTTTTTTTAATATACACCCTTTGCCTTCCCCACACCCACAGACCATAAATCCAGATTTTGGTCATACTAGATCTCACTTTTGCTCCTGCCACTTCCATATCACTGCCACAAATGGCCGGTGTGTGGTCAGCCACGGGTTAAGACGTGAACTTACGCAAGGAAGGCATAACCAGGTCAAGGCTAATGCCCCAGAACACTGAGCTACTGGCCATACCAGTCTCTCATCCCCCAGTTCCCTGGTCCTGGAATCTTAAGTCTGTGCCTCTGTATTCTAGGTATCCGGAATTGTCTAGAAGGACCTGAGAGGCCAAGCTGGGGCTGGGAGATAGACTTGGCTGTGATAATATTCGTTGACATTTCCTAGACAACAACAGATACTTCCAAGCTACTTGGGCCTCACCTCTATGCAGCCCAAGATCCTTCTTGCTTGGGCAGCCTTCAGTCAGCTATCAAGCTCAAGTGGGTCAGAGCCACTGGCAACCACCCTTCCCCCACTCTACTGCCAGCCTGCTGGGAGGGACACGCAGCCAGAGGCCCAGCTGAGGAAAAGGACAAGACATCCCATGACTGAACCCCACCCCTCCAGAGGTAAGGGAGAACCTATGCCAGCTGGCCCTGCTGACACAGAATCCCCTGGAAGTGGCCAAAGATATGGACAGCCAGACTTGGGCCCCAATGAAAAGCTGGACTATGCAGGTCTCTGGCAATTTAAGACTCATTGTAGACCCTGATGGGGCAAAAGGCAAGGTTGTTATGGAAGAGGGGCAACATCTGAGGTCAGGAAGAGGAAGACAGGAACCCAGGAAGGGGACAGAGAAAGATGAGGAAACACACACACACACACACACACACACACACACACACACACACACACACACACACACACACACACAGGGGTAGCCCAAGGCCTCATCAGTCTCTGAGCACCCGAACATGCCAAACCCCGCGTAGATGGCACTACCGTCCTCAGACCAACTGTAGACAAATCTCAGCCTCTCACACGTCTGGAATGGCTCATAACACAGAATGGCATTTCCTACTGTACATAACTCTATGCAGAAAACTCATCCACCTTATTTTTGGTTGTAGGTCATGGGGTTTGAACTATGGGCCTGCACGCAGTCCCTCAGCTCTTCAGCTGAAAGTGTGCGCTCTACCACTGGAGCCACAGCACCACCTCTGGTTTTCTGGTAGTTCATTGGAGATAAAAATCTTACAGACTTTCCTGCCCAAGCTGGCTTTGAACTGCAAGCCTCAGATCTCAGCCTCCTGAGTAGCTAGGATGACAGTTGTGAGACACTGGCAGCACCTGGCTTCAGTTACCTTCTTGTAGCCAGGTGAAACCCAACTTGTCAGGCTACAAACCACATGCAACCCTTCACTTCAGACTTTGACACCAGCATCCAAAACTATATTTCCATGGATGGAGGGAATATAATTGACACTACCCTCCCATCCCTGCTCCCATTAGCCTACTCCCTGCCTCAGACAGGCCATGACTTCTGGAGTTGTTGGTAAGGCAATGCCCACCCTGCTGTGACTTCACACTGGGGCAAACCTGGAGAGTTTTTAGAAATTTCTGTACACTTAGGCTAACATCTGGTCTCCCAACGACAGGACCCCCATTGCTTCACCATCACTTGCAAGCAAGGGTGTATTTCTGTTTTTTTTTTTGTTGTTGTTGTTGTTGTTGTTGAAGGGCTTGAACTCAGGGCTTAGGAACTGTGCCTGATGATGATTTTTGCTCAAGGCCAGTTCTGTACCTTTTGAGCCATGGCACCATTTCTGTTTGGAGATTGGGAATGACACTCTCATGGGACTTTCCTGCCACGCCTACTCCGGTGGAGTCTGCTTAGCATGGGAAACCTGCTTTCAGACCTGAGAATGGGGCTTCACAGAGACCTATCTCTGAGAATGGGACTTCACCGAAGTCTACCTCAGAGAATGGGGCTTCAAAGAGGCCTACCTCCTGGAAAGGCTGGCAAGCCCCTGGGAAAGATGTGTTTCTGTCCCTGCTTTTCTTTTCTTCACTGTATAAGAGTGCCTATTAATCTTTTACTGTTTCTGCTGCTCATTGTACTTACTCATGCTCAATGTTCCCTTATTCAAAGCTCTTTCTTAAGAGTGTTGACGACTCCAACATCTGATGAGTGTCTTAAAAATATGACTAACTCACCAGAGTTAAGTGCTACCCTGAAAGCCCCTCTTATGGAGGCTAGTAGACAAGTCATAAGTAAATATAAAAGTATTGGGGGTTTCACGACAGCAGAAGGAATTGTTTGTAAGAGATTTACAAGAAGCTGTAGGCCGGCTAGAACAGAAAGAATGTATGGCAATTGCTGGGAGAACTACTTAGGAGAAAGAATTTCCTGTTACTCTCTTTCATTTACTAAGAGACTTGCTAGATCTCGGCCTCCTTGGTGCTTACTATTAAAGAAGGAACAGGAAAGATCTTATGGGACAGTTAAGGTCTCTATAGAAAAAGGTAATAGTTAATTGGTGATAAACATCGAAACCCATAGTATTTCTTAAAAATAGAGATAAGCCAGAAACAAGTGCCTATCAGGCGACCAGCTGGTAACCACCCAAGAATGAAGCCCTGCAGCAAGATTGTGTAACATTTTGCCCTTTCTCCTGGAGACTTTTGCTATAAAAGTTTGTTATCCTCTGCATTAAATCGCACTCAGCATCCACTCCTCTTGTGTGTGAGTTGTCTGTTTGCCATCTCCCCACCTATTCCAGTTCCTCCACTAGGTGTCCTCCGTCATCCCGACAGAGCCTGCCCGCGGCACTTTCCTGCCTGGGCTGGGAAATGAGATCCTCTGAATCTCAGCCTCCCGAGTAGCCAGGATGACAGGCATGAGCCACCAGCACAAGGCTTACTGCGTCTCAGTCTTTAGAATTTCCATGTAGTTCTCCTCTATACACTACCACCTAGACACTCCTCTATCTCCCCCACAGAAAGCAAAGAAAGGCTTGGAATTTGGTTAGGGCCATGGGGATTAAAGAGCTCCCTCCACATCTCTACCCCTCTCTAAGCTCCCATCTGCCTCCTCTGGATGGACTGGTCCTCTGGGACAGGTCAGACCCACTAGGACTTCTGGGGTTTGCCCTGTATCCCCCCAACCCCATCCAACTTGTACCTGAGGATTTCTGGGGCCATTTCCCCGGTGGAAGATGTTGGGTGGGTTGCTGATAACCACCTCCAGGGGTGTCCAGGGCAGAAGGAATATCCAGCTCTCCTCTGTCAAAGAAGGAGACACTAAGCATGGATGGATTTACTAAGAGCTACAGGGCATAGCCAACCACCTGTCACCAAGGTCCATCTGAGTGCTATTTTATTTTCACAGTCCTGGGGCTTGACCTCAGGGCCTGGGCACTATCTAGGAGCTTCTTCTGACAGAGGCAAGCACTCTTCCACCTGAGCCATGGAGCCGCTTCTGGCTTTTTCTGTGTATGTGGGACCTAGGAATTGAACCCAGGGTTTCCTGTGTACTAGGCAAGCCCACTACTGGTAAGACACAATCCCAACCCTGGATAGCTGTTCCTCTGTGAACCCTCGTGCCTGTCTCGGGATAGTCTTTCACATCAATACTGAGTTTCTCACCAGCAGCCCTGGCTGTAAATAAACATGCTCAACTATGTTGTAATTTATCTACAGCATCTTTGCTCTCTGTGCTTCCTGTCAAATCCTCTTTGTTAAGAAAAACCCCCTTTCAAGTGCTGCCTCTAAAAAGCCCACTCCAATCACCTTGACAGAGCAAGATCTTCTCCACTCTGCAGGCTGCCTGCCTTGTCACGCTCTGCCTTCAAGCTGGTGTGGGTTAAGAGCACACGAAGGAGAAGGCCTGGCTTCCACCACCCAATTTCTGAAGGCTCTGATACACTACCTAGGACCAGTGCTGTATCACACTCTGTGAGAAGGCACTCAAGGCCCAGGCAGTCTGGGGGCAAAAAGATGGGGCCATTTTTGTGTGTGGACTTGAACTCATGTTCTGGGAGTGGTCTCTCTGAGTTTTCATGCTCAAGGCAGTGCTCCACAAATTGAGCCACAGCTCCAATTCTAACTTTTTGGTGGTTCCATGGAGAGTAGATTCTCACCAGCTTTCCAGCTTATGGCTGGCTTTGATCTTTGATCCTCAGATATTTGCCTCCTACGTAGCCAGGGTGTCAGATGTGTACCTGAGCCAGAGGTGATGGGCCCCAGACCCTTTCTTTGTTTATCTCATGCCAACAAGCAAGCCGTAGTTAAAATAGTCATTTACAAGGGATCAAGTACCTCTGTTAGGTCAGTTAATACAAGGAGATAATGTGCCTTTGGAAAAGGCTAGTCTGAGTTGGCCTAGGTGAGTGTGTGTGTGTGTGTGTGTGTGTGTGTGTGTGTGTGCGTGTGTGTGTGAGTTTCGGGGATACCTACCCCCATCTCTGCAGTGCCTCATCCTCCCAGTGGTGAGTACATCCAGAATCCCCACCCCAAGGAAAGTGGGTAGGGGAGGGTATATAAGGTCACATTGAGTGGGATGATCTGAATTCTATCCTGAAACTGAAGCCTGGAGAGCTAATGGAGAGAAGGGGAGGTTTAGAGGAGCATCAAAGAAGCCCCTTACTTTTGGCTACAAGTACCAAAGAGAAGACTGAATCCATTTTTTTAGTAGTAAGATAACAGGTGCCCACTATTCATTTATTTTATCATTTTTTTCTGAGCCCTAGGACTTGGATTCAGGGCCTCAGTGTCGTCCCTGAGCTTCTTTCATTCAAGGCTGAGGCACTACCACTTGAGCCACAGCACATGTGGCTTTTTTTCTGGTGGGGGGAGGTGTTTTTGGGGAGATAAGAATATCACAGACTTTGCTGCCTGTGCTGGCTCTTAGTCATGACCATCAGACCTCAGCCTCCCAAATAGCCAGGATGATGGATGGGAGCCACCAGCACCTGAACGCCACCATCCATTTATATTCCTCTAGGGCCAGTGCTGGCCACCTGCACTGCACCCCCCCCCCCTTATTGTGAGTGGGAAGTAATCATGAGTGGGTTTGATACTTCAACAGCCCACCTACTTACCTTTGAGCATTGTATCTGATCAGTTTGATGGCAGCTACTTCCTTATCCACAGCAATGACTTGGCTCTGTCACAAGAACAAAGGTACCACAAGAGCTGCCAGGTCTGGAGTCTTTCCTCTGCACCCCGCTCCCCTACTTGAAATGACACACCCCAGCAAAGCGAAGTAGACATAGAGTGAATTCATTTTCTTATAACTGGGGTCTGGCCAGATAGATGGCAGTGAGGATCAGAGGCCCAGGATCATGCTAGGCTGTTGGACAACACGATACCTCCTCATCCACTTTCCTTTAACTGTCTTAGCAGAGGGTAGTGGGGAAGTACTCAGAGGATGGATGGACAATGAATAACCATCACGTTCTAGCCCGGGCACAGAGTGGCTGACCTCAGGGAGCTATTTCAACAGGCTGAGCAAGACAGCTCCTGACCCACAGCCCACCTCCAGAATGAGAGGGTTACCGTGGGTACCAGCCACATGGAGACACTAAGCCACCTCCTCCAGGACACATTCAACCAGTTTCTGAAAGAGAGAGAGAGACAGAGACAGAGACGGAGAGGGAGAGAGAGAAAAAAAGAAAGCAAGAAAGAAAGAAAGAAAGAAAGCAAGAAAGAAAGCAAGAAAGAAAGAAAGAGAAAGAAAGAAAGAAAGAAAGAAAGAAAGAAAGAAAGAAAGAAAGAAAGAAAGAAAGAAAGAAAGAAAGAAAGAAAGAAAGAAAGAAAGAAAGAAAGAAAGAAAGTCAAAATTGGACTTATGCCTGATGCCAGTGGCACAGGCATAATGCTATACAGGAAGCTGACATATGAGGAATATGGATTTTAGCCAGCGCAGGCAGGAATGTTATGTGAGTCTCTTATCTCCAAAGAACCACCAGAAATCCAGAAGTGGTGCTGAGGGCTCAAGTGGTAGAGCACCTGCCTTGAACTGAGGAGCTTGGGGACAGCGCCCAGGCCCAGAGTTCAAGCCCCAGGACTGACAAGAAGTGGACTTTCCACCACAGTAAGTGGACTGAATAGCAACCATTGTCATAGGGAGCATGGCAGAGAAGTCAGGCTGAGCTTCCTGTAAACTGGGGGTCATGAATAGGTCACCCAGCTTCTTTGTGCCTCATTTTCCCCAGCTGCAAAACTAAACACAGTGAAGGATCCCCTTCCACATGGGGATAGGGTAAGATGAAAGAGAGCCACAGCACCACTTCCTGTTCTCTGGTGGTCCATTGGATATCAAGTCTCACAGACTTTTCTGCCCTAGCTGGCTCTGAACCATGGTCTTCACATCTCAGTCTTCTGAGTAGCTAGGATGACAGTTGTGAGCCACTGGTGACTTCCGGTTTCAGCCACCTTACATACCCAGAGGAAAACCATCTCATAAGGCCACAAACTCCTTGCAACCCTTCACTTCAGACTTTGTCACCAAGAATCCAAATCCATCCTTTACAAAAACAGACACAACAATCCCAGCCCTGCACCCATTCACCCACTCACTGCCTGCCACAAGCCATGTCCTCTTGAAGCTGTGGCTTCAAGCTGGGGTAAACTTGGGGAGTTCTTAGAAATGTCTGTACAGTGAGGTGAGCACCTGGTCTCCAAACCACAGCACCCCCCTTTTCATCCCTTGCACACCTGGACCATCCTTTGCAGGCAAATATGTTTTACTTTCTTTCTTTTTTCAGTTGTGGGGCTTGAACCCTAGGCCTGGGTGCTGTCCCTGAGCATTTCAGCTCAAGGCAAGCACTCTACTACTTAAGCCACAACACAACACCACTTCTGCTTTTCTGGCAGTTCGTTGGAGATAAGAGCTTCAGGGTTTTTCCTGCCCAGGCTGGCTTTGACCCCTGATCCTCAGATCTCACCTGCTGAGTACCTAGGATGAGAGTCATGAGCTAGTGCCACCTGGCCAAAGATACTTTTCCATGCCTGTCATCCTATCCTCTCAGGAGACTGAGATCTGAGTACTGCAGTTGGATGCCACCCTTGGCAACAAAGTCCATGAGAACTCTTTATCTCCAATTATAAACACCCAAACAAGTTGGAAGTGGAGTTGTGGCTCAAATGGTAGAGTGCTAGCTTTGAGTATAAATGACAAGGGATAGGACCCAGTCCCTAGTTTCAAGCTTTTTCTAGCAAAGACCCACCCAAGAAAGGGAAGCAGGTGGACATACGGGAGCTGAAAGCTCACACATAATACTCAAGACTCCCAGAACAGACCCCATCCTGATCTGATTCTCTAGATTCTATGTCCTACATCATGGTAATCTTAGATGGAACTTACCATGCACCGTCAGGATGTTCAAGTACAATCGCATATTCAGGATCCCCTGACCTTATCAAAGACTCAAGATCTCTCACTGTCCTGCCTCTACACTGGGTAGGGAGGTGAGGTCTAGTTATCCAACCACAGGATGTGGGAATGAAAGGATTTCTCGGTCAAGGGACACAGACTCAAGGGCTCCAGGTCCCTTTCTCTCAGGAAGGAGAAAAGGGCTGATCTATCCCAGGAATGTTCCTGGGTTGTGAGTATCCTCAAAGAAACAACCCTGCTCAGAGACCAGTGCCTCTGGTTTTCCCACCAGCCTCTATCCAAACCTGCCCCACCTTCAGTCTGCCCTCTCTGAATCCCAGATCTGCATCTAGACTAAAGGCTGAGCCTGCAAAGAGAACCATCTCTGTCTCTGAGAATGGCAATCACGGGGTCCTCGCGTCCCCTAGAGGAAGTCTGGGGCAACAAGGGTCCTTACTCCCATCCTCATTCCCTGGCTGTCCTGTGCTAGTGGCCAGCTTACTTCTGTCTCTGGTGGAGGAAAGAAGGGGGGGGAGGTGTCAACTTCAGATTGAGCCCTGGAAAGTCCCAGGCCCCAACGATGTACTGCACAGGCATCCTGCAGTGGACGATAGCCAGGTGGTCAATGGTGACCCAATGTGCCAGGACTCTTAATAGCAGTGTGACTGGGTCAAAGGCTCTATCACTTTTGGTCTAGGTTGTCAGGCGAAGTCATGGCTACAATGTCCTGACACTCTCTTCCCTCTTCACCTTCCTGCTTATTCCTTGCCCCCCCCCACACTCCCTCACAACAATACCTCCCTAGCCCTTGAACAGCTTGTTCTTATCTGACCAGAAAATAAACTAATTGGCACCAGGGATGATTGAAACCTGGTGACACGCCCTGAGTCCTAGTGTCTACCTGAGGCGGCTTCCCTCTGCAGTCGGCTACCACACAGCTCCTGGATATCAGAAAGTTGCTGAGGTGTCAGTAGCTTGGTCCTACATACTGCCTTTAGGCTCTGAAATTGTCCCCACATAGATTGTGAATGGTTGGCTCCCTTGCTCCAGGGACTCCAAACCAAGTCTCACATGTTCTCCCATCTTCCTTCCTTTCCTCTTTTTTTCCATCTGGACTTCCCTCCTCTTTCTCTCTTTCCTTCCTTTCTCTCACTCCTGGACCTTGAACTCGGAGCCTAGGTGCTGTCCCTGAGCCTTTTTACTCAAGGCCAACAGACTATGGCTTGAGCCACACATCCACTTCTGGTGTTTTCTTTTTGGTAGTTAGTTGGAGATAAGAGTTTTACAGGCTTTCCTGCTTGGGCCTCAAGCATCCATCCTCCCATCACAGCCTCCTATGTAGCCAGGATGACAGGCATGAAGCACTGGCATCCAGATCAAACCAAGGTTTCTTCATGTGCTGTGGAACCAGCACTGGAAACTCTCATTGTCTATGACCCCTCCAGAGCCTGGCGCACACTGTAACGCTTTGTGGATAAATAAATGAGCATCTGTCTACAAAAATACTACAGAAAAGTCCCATCCCATTCAGGTAAGCATCTTGGTGGGTGGGGAAAAGCCTGATGTAGCTCTCCCACAGTTCTCCCTTCTCCCTCTTCCCACCCTCCTTGTGCCACTGAATTTAATTGTTTTAGCTCTGAAGACATGATCCACGGTGTGCTCACTGGATTCTGGGGCCTCTGGGATGCCTGTCTTCTCAAAGATCTCTGGCCAGCGGCTGACTGCTCTGTGGCACTCAATTCCCCACTCAGGAGTGAATGAGGTTGCCATGAGCTGAAGGCCAGGCTCAAGGGGCCTACTCTCCTACCCCTGGGACAAGGCAGGATGGACCACCATATCTGGCCCCCAAGTTTCATGTTGCAGAGAAAGGATCCTCGAGGCATCTTAGGTATATGAACCTCCCAGAGTGCAGGTGCTGAGAATCCTCTCTACTCATAGCTGGCAGGCTAGGGATGGTGAGGTCACAATCTCTGCTCCCCATGACATCCTCAATGTTATGTCTAGGTCTCAGGACCCCACCAAGAAGACCACCAAGAATCAGACTTTACAGCTGTTTTATTTAAACGGGCTGCAGCTCAGGCCTCGTCCTACACTCTGACACAGCAGAGCCCAGGAGGAGATCCCTGAGCTAAGGATTTACAGGACTTATGAAGGCACACAACCAGGTGGTTTAGCACCATGTGTTGCTCTGCTCTGAAACAAGCAACAAATGGGCACTGCCTCAAGTACTTTAACCCTTCACTCAACTGTGGTGGTCACACTAGAGAGAGTCAGAGGAGAATCAATAGCTGCCGCATAAAAGCAATCAAGGCACGACGTTCACAGCAGGAGACCATCTGGCTTGGGAATTCTGTTTGTGATACTTTGAATGTCATTGATTGTTGGCTGAAATGGTTCATCTAATTTGACCCATAATCCCAGGCGTTAGTGGAAATTGCCAGCTTCAAGAAAAAACCCTGGAAAAGGTGTCATTTCAGTTGTCCCAATCAAACTTAAAGGGTTCCAAAGTTAGCGGTCCCCTTTTCTTTCCAGACAGCCTACAGCAGGTTACAGAAACTGGCATTCAGCAAGCCCTAGCTAACTGCCATGGCCTGATACCGAGCAGGCTCCAACAGGGGGAATGCACTTGCCTACCACTGCCCAGCAGGAAACAGCACAGACAGGACATAGATTAGAGTCTGCAGGATTCCAGGGAGGACTTCCCACCAGTGCACTTCCCCGGGAGGGAATCCATGCCACCAGTGGGAGCCCAGAGCTCCCTGCCCAGATCCCCATGGACACCATCAATGCCCTGGGTAAAGTTGCCCTCTCATCCTTGGTAGTGGTGAACCATCTGCAATGTCACACCGTTCACCACTTCCCAGACCCTCCTAGCTTCACAGCCCCTGCCCTACCCCCCCCCTCCATCTTGTTCCCTAATTACATTTGGCAGACACATTCCCAACCCTTGAATTAGCTCCAACTATACAAACGAGAACAGACTGGCTGGCTGGAAGAGTGCGGCTGTGGTCACACTAGTCTCACAAGCCTTCAGGCTTAAGACAGAAGGTGTCCACTTTGGTCTGTGGTTCACACAGGCCTCCTAGGGGAGACCCACACAGGCCCAGCAGCTGCTGTGGGCTATAGGAAAGGGGGAAGAGAGAGGTGGAAAGGAACATCTACTGAAATCTTCCCCAAAGGAGCCATGAAACAGTGAAGGTGAAAACAAAAATTATGGCTGGTCTCATACTGGGCATTGCTGAAAAAAGAACAACAAATACACACACACACACACACACACACACACACACACACACAAATCAAGAACAGTGACTGTAGACTCATCCATGCAGCGCCTGCAATTTGCCAACTGATCACTCACCTGAGCACAGTCAGTCTCTCTCTCTCGCTCTCTCTCTCTCTCTCTCTCTCTCTCTCTCTCTCTCTTTCATGCACGCACACACACACACACACACACACACACACAGACTCAGAGTAGTGCCTCTCCTGAGTTTGTTGGTTCCTCATCTGGGACAATCTACAAGCTGGAGCACGGGAGTTCCCTTGTCAGAACCAGGGGCTCAACCCAAGGAAGCACTGCTCTAATAATGCTGAACCATCCGGCCTCTCCCTTTCTCCAGGACCAGACACTTTCCCTTGGGAATAACCAGCCTTGACTTCATTCACCAAAACCCTAGGCCAGGACTCTGGGTGAAGGAGTCCTGAGACAGGTGGCTCTTCAGAGCCTGGACTGAAAACAAGCAGGAAGTCATGCTGCCCCCAGAGAAGTGTCTGACCTGGGGTGGGGGCAGTGTTGGGGAAATGGATGAGGTCCTAAAGGCTACATACATGGATGAACTTCCTACTCCAGCCTAGATGATTCTGGGTGACTTGGTGGATTCTTGGCGAGGATGAGGAAACCAGATGGACCTGGAGCACCAGGTGGTGGCAGAGCTGGGAAATGTGATCACCCTGTGAGTGCTGTTGACAACTGGAGTGGGGGGGACCAGCAGGGTGTATCTGTGTTGGAGGGGCATGTTCTTCCCAGACATTCTCCTTCTATCTGATCCCTAGTGCCCTCATCTCCCTAGTGGGCTCTTCTGGTACCCTCCTCAGGGGAAAGGGTGACCGAGCACAAAAGACAAGGGCTCACACAGAAGGGGGGCTATCTTCTGCATCCAACACCACCCCACCACCAGAAAAAAGGAAAACTCCCAAGAAGGCAGGTGTCTAGGTGCTGCTCCCCACCTCTGACTAAAGCCACTGAGTTCCCCCAGGGAGAGAAAGGGTGAAGATGCATGGCTCTGTGGCTCCCACTGCTCTAGGCCAGGGGCTCACCCATCCCTGCATCTGCCTTGTTCCTGGGACACTGCCCACTAGGGATGGAGGTGGGATCCCCGGATCAACATCCACTCCCCCACCCCCCACTCCTGGGGCGCATTTGTGGCAGTCAGGGCTGGCCTGCCTGGTGCTGGGGAGGCATGTTTGGGACCAAGAGGGGAGGCAGGAGTCATGGGTCTGGGTCCGGGTCCGTGGGGGGTGTGGGGTATGGGGAGGTCATGAGGTGCAGACCCGAGGGGCTTCCACTGGGGACCAGGACCGGGTCAGGGCTTTAAGGAGGCCAGGGATGTACCATCTCTGGATGACTCCAAGAGGCGCCACGGGTCCAAGCTGGCAGCAACCTGTTTCACACTAGGTGCCACGGGGAGGGCAGGAGAAGGGGCCAGAGCAAGGGTGGGCAGGTGGCAGGGCTGAGCTCGCCCCCTCCACAGCTGTGCTCCTGGTGCAGGGGCCTTGGACTCAGGGCCTACCTGGCCTCTGAGCCTCCCTGGGGCTGAGAGGGATGTGCCTGCTGTGCTGGCTTTGTGTCCTCTGTGCTCCTGGCCCAGACCTGTGCTCCTACAGCAACGGAGGCCAGTCATGGATGCTGACACCCCTGGTGCATGTGCCTGCTCTTCTCTGCTCGCTCTCTGCCCCCACTTTTCATCCAGGCTGCCCAGCCCCTGCTGCACAAGTATGCCATCTCCCGTGTGCCCCTGGCTGCAGCAACTATGTGCCCCTTCAGCCACACCCTGTCCTCCCCTCAGTTACACTCCCTCCCCACCTTGGCCATCTCCCCGCCCCTGGCTTTGTGCTGCCCTGACTCTGCCCTAAGACTACCAGGCCATGGCAGAAGCAGCCTCACCTCAGCTCAGGGCTTCCCCCCAACCCCAGCAGCTGCCTGGGGGAATTGAAGATCCCCTCAGCCCAATCACTGGGGGAGACTCTTCTCCATCCACCCCACACACCAAGCAGGTGCAAGATAATGCTCCGAGTTTGTGTATGTGTGTGTGTGTGTGTGTGTGTGTGTGTGTGTGTGTGTGTGTGTGTGTGTGTGTGTGATTGTCCTCTCAAGGACTCAGAACATTGAATCTTTTGGGATGACAGCACACAGCACACTTAAAAAAAAAAGCACTAAGAACACTGTGTAATGGATTTAGCACAATATGCCTTTTGAAGGAATCAGCACAGAGAAACTTTTGGGATCCTCATGGTAATTTAATTACCAATAAGATTAGACATGCCATTTTGACATCACTAAACTTAAATATCATAATATTATGCCATTATATGTCATAGTGACATTAGAGACTTATGTGAATTCCTATTCTGTGATTTTATTCTATTACAAGCTAACAATATTGGTGGATATCAGAAATCTATTGTGACCTCAAAGCCATTGTGACATGAAAATCCCTTTGTGATTCACAGTGCCATTGTGATATCATTAGCCTGTTCTGACATCACAAACATGTCCTGTCCATTGTGACCTCATCACCAATGTGACATCACAAAGCCATTGTGATATCACATTGCTATTGTGACATTACAATCACCTTGATACCTCCCAAACCCATTATGACATCTTTCGCACCTTTGAAAAAACACATGGCCTTTGTGACATCACAGTCCCTCTGTGTATCCGTATCCTCATTGTGAAATATCAATTGAGATCAGATATGCCATTGTAATATCACAAAGCATTTACAATATAATCATTGGTGTGACATCACATTGTCATTTTGACAATATCAGGTCATTGTGACATCACAAATCTGTAATGACATCATACCACTATGACACCACAAAACAACATATATACTTTATGAAGGCCTATTATTTGATTTCGTTGTATTTCAAATGTGGGTTCATATCAAAAACACATTTTGACTTCATAACCATTGTGACATGACAATACTTTTGTGATATAACATTGCCATTGTGATATCTCTAAACAACAGTGACAACTCAAACATGTTCTGTCCTCATAAGTTTTGTGACATGTTGCCACTGTGTTAGGCCCATTGAGAGCTCAATCTATTTTTGATCTCATATTATTTCAGGTATGACATTAAATATTAGAAATATACTGTGATATTATGAATATTGTGACATCACACTGCTAGATGTAATGACCATTGTGTCACATTGTCACATCACAAATCTGTTCTGACTTCATCACATTTGTGCCAACAAATGACTTTGGAATCCTCACAATCCCATTCTAAACTCATATGCTCATTATGAGTTAATGACAATTGAGGTCTGGAATGCCATTGTCACATCACCAAACTACTGCGACATCACAAAACTATTTTGAACTCATCACTATTATGGCATCACCAACTAATTGTGACATAACAACACTCTTATGACATTATAATTTGACATCATATTGCAATTGTGATATTACTGAACCCTCATGCTTTCACAAACCTATTATGATCTCATCACATCTTAGAAAATTATGGCCTTTGAGACATCAAGCTCCTTCCGTGAACTTGTATCATTGTGAACTTGTAGCAATTGAAAATAGAAATAAGATGTGATATTGCAAACTAGTTTTGACTTCACTAACCCATTTTTATATCATTAACACTTTGACAACCAGAACCTGTTAAGAACCCTAGCACTTTTGACAAAAAACATGGCCTTTGTTTCATTACAGTTCATTTGTATATGTCATTGTGACTTCATTCTCATATCCTCACTATAAACTAATCGCAATTAAGATCTGACATGCCATTGTGACATCATAAACCCTTTATGACATCATCACCAGTGTGACATCAGACTGTCATTTTGCTGTCATAGACACATTGTGAATGTATATCTTGTGATTTCATTCTATTTCAAATGTGGCATATCAGTTGATATCAGAAACACATTGTGACCTCATAACCATTGTAAGATAAACTCTGTGTGACATCATAACCAATGTGACATTATATTGTTGTTATGACATCTTTAGCTTATGGTGACATCACAAAATGATAATGACAGTGTAGCATTTGCCATTGTCATTGTGACATCATTGTCACATTATGAATGCCAAATCTGTGATTTCATTGTATTTGAAATGTGGCATGTGGGTTGATATCAGAAACTCATTGTGATGTCATAACCATTGTCACATCAAAATCCCTTTTTGACATCCATTTGGCAATGTGACATCACACTGGCAATGTGATGCTAGTAAGGCACCATGATATCACAATGGTCATGAACTCACAATGGATTTCTGGTATCAACCAACATGCCACATTAGAAATAGAATCAAATAACATAATAGGCAAACACAATGTGTCTATGACATCAGAATGACAATGTGATGTTACAATGCTATGATGTCATTGTAGTTTTACATGTCAAAATGAGCTGATGGTGTCATAATAGCAACATGATGTCACAATTATGATTATGTCAGAAGGGATTTGTTATGTTTCAATGGTATATCTGATGTCAGTTTTCATTAGTTCCTCATGAGGATATGGATACAAAAAGGTTCTGTGATGTCACAGAGGCCATGTGTGTTTTCAAAGGTGGTAAGAGGTCATAATAAGTTTGGGATGGCCTAATGTGATCCATAATGTCACAATGGAAATGAGATATCCCATTGGGTTTTTCATGTCACAGTGGTGATGAGGTCACAATGATTTTGTGATGTCACAGTTTGTTTGTAATATCAGAATGATATATCAAATTTCAATGACTCATAATTCAATATGAGAATACCAGGTGATAGAAGAAGCTCCATAGTCATACTATGTGAAAACCCAATGGGACAGTGATTTCACAATGACAATGTGATATCACACCATCCTGTTATAAGAATGTTTTGATGTCACAATTGGTGATGCAATACTGATGAGGAGGTTGCAGTAGATTTGAGATGTCCCAAGGGGTTGGTGATGGCACAATGGCATGTGGGATCTCAATTGTCATTAACACACCATGAGTATATGAGTTCGGGAAGGGATTCTGATGTCAGCAAAGCATATGTAGTCAAAAAGGTGAAGAACTAACAGGTCTGAGATGTCACAAAGTGACGTAATGGTTATGATGTCCAGCGGTGTGATATCATGATGTTACTCAGGATTTTAGATATCTCATGTCATATCTGAAATACGAGGTCGAACACAGATTTTCAACTCACAAAGGACCTAAGATATCACAATGGCATGTCACAAAATTATGAGAACAGGAGAGGTATTTGATGTCACATTGGGTTAGTGATATAACAAAGGCAATGTGCTGTGACAAAGAGATTTAGATGTCACAAAGGTTATGAGTTCACAATGGTTTCCTGATATCAACGCAGATGGCACATTTCAGATAGAATGAAATCAAAGAATAGGCATTCAACATGGGTCTATGACATGAAAATGACAATGTGATGTCAAGGCAGCAATGATGATAGTATATGTACTCATTACCTTGCTCATGTAACTGTAATCCTCTGTACACTGTATTTACAATAAAAAAAATCTCACAGAAGAAAAAAAAGAAAAATATGGCATGGTGTCTTTGGGGTTTGGTGATGTCACAATAAATGGTGGTGTCATGATGACAATGTGATTTCACAGTCATAATTATTGCACAAAGTATTTGTGATGATAAAATGCTATGTGTGATAACAATTTTCATTAGTTCACTATGAAGATATGAGTACACAAAGGGTCTGTGATGCCACAGAGGTCTTGTGTTTTTTTTTTTTTTCATGTTTTTTTTTTAATGTGTGAAAATACCCTACAGAGGGGTTACAATTACATGGGCAAGATAATGAGTACATTTCTTATCAAACATTGTAGCCTCCTCCTTTGTTTCCCCTTCCCGTTCTTTCCCATCCTCCCCCTGCCTCCCCACCCAATCCTCCCCGCTCCCCCTCCCCCCTCCCAATGAAAGTTGTAAAGTTCGTTTTCGACATAACGACTTGTACATCTCAAGAGTTCACAATAGCTTTGTGATGTCACAATGTGATTGTGAAGGCACAACAGCAATGTGATGTCACAATGGTTTTGTGATGTCACAGTGGTGATAAGGTCACATGAGTTTGTGATGTCATTATGAGTTTGTAATACCACAATGACATGTCCAATTTCAATTTCTACTAGTTCACAATGAGGAAACAATTTTAAAGAGAGAAAAGCTCCAAAGACCATGAGTTTTTAGTCATAACTTTTGCGATATGCTGCCATTAGGATATTTTAGGCCTTTAGTAAGGTTATAATCTGTTTTCAAACTCATAATATTTCAGGTATGACATATGATATCAGAAATTGACTCTGACATGAACATTGTGACATCACACTGATAGACATCAAGAACATGGTGTTACATTGTGAACTCACAAATTTGTTAGGGCTTCATCACATTTGTGCCAACGACATGACTTTGGAGACAACACAGTCCCTTTGTGAACCCATATTTTCATTGCGAATTAATGACATTTGAGACCCGGCATGCCATTGTGACGTTTCCAACCAATTGTGACAGCACAAACCTATTATAGTAGAAACACATTGTGATCTAATAGCCATTGTGGTAGCACAATCCCTGCATGACCCCATATTTCGATAGTGATATCACAAACCCAATGTGAAATTCCAATGCTCTCATACCCAATCCAGGTATGAAATGTGATACCTGAATCCAGTGTGACATCTTGATTATGGTGACATCACACTGATAGATGTTATGAGCATTTTGTCATATTCTGACAACACACACCTGTTAGGACTTCATCACTTTTGTGACAACGCATGCCTTTGGAGACATCACAGTCCCTTTGTGAGCTCATATACTCATTGTGGGTTAATGACAATTGAGATCACGTGTCATTTTGATATCACCAACCCATTGTGACATTGTGACACACCTCTTGTAAACTCATCACCAGTGCTGCATCACCAATTGTGATATCAAAACATTACGAAGTCATCATATTGCAACATCACATTGCCATTGTGATGTCACTGTTCCACTGTGGTTTCAAAAACCTACTGTGTCTTCACAGCATTTTAGAAAATTCATAGCCTTTAATACTTCAGTCTTCTTCTGTGAACTCATATCCTCATTGTGAAATAGTAGCAACTGAAATTCGACATGTGATTATGAGATGTGACTTCACAAAATTATTTGATTTCATCACCAATGTGACATCACAAACCCATTGTGAGCTTTCATTGCCATTTGACAATCACTATCACATTGTGACATCCCAAACGTATTAGGACCTCTTAGCATCTTTGAAAAAACACATGGCCTTTGTGACATCACAGTCCCTTTGTGTAACTATAACCTCGTGAACTGACAATTGATATCAAACATGCCATTGTAACATCACAAACCCTTTGTGACATCACAAGTGTGACATAATATTGTCATTATGGCAGCATCAACTACTTTTGACATCACAAATCTACAATGACAAGATAGCATTATGAGCTCACACTACCATTGTGATATTATAATAAGATTATGAATGCCTGTTTTTAATCTTTTTTTTTTTTTTTGGTTCTGGGGCTTGAACTCTGGGCTTGGGTGCTGTCCCTGTTTTTCAGCTCAAGGTGAGCACACTATCGCTTGAGCCACAGAGCCACTTCTGGTTTTCTTGTGGTTTTCATTGGAGATAAGAGTCTCATAGACTTTCCTGCCTGAGCTGGCTTTGAACTGCGATCCTCAGATCTCAGCCTCCTGAGTAGCTAGGTTTTATAGGCACCGGCGCCCGGCTTTTTCATTCTATTTCAAATTTGACATGTGTGTTGATATCAGAAACATAATGTGACCTCATAACCATTGTAACATCATAAATCAGCAGTGACATCAAATTGTCATTATGACACCATCAGCTCATTGTGACATCACTAAACAACAATGGCATCATAGCATTATAAATCACAGTGACATAGTTATGACTTAACAGTGTGAAGGCCTATTCTGTGAATTCATTCACTCTGTTTCAGAAACCCATTTTGACCATATAACCAATGTGATATCACAATCCTTTGTGACATCACATTGCCATTGTGATATTATTAACCTGCTGTGCCTTCACAACCAGTCCCGTCCTTGTAAGTTTTGTGACATGCTGCCATTGTCATATAGTAGGGCCTTTGTGAGCTCATAATCTGTTTTCAATCTCATATTTCTGGTATGACATGTGATATCAGAAATCCCTTATGACATCATACTGCCAGATGTCATGACCATTGTGTCACATTGTGACATCACAAAGCTGTTAAAACGGCATCACATTTGTGACAACACATGCCTTTGGAGACATTACAGTCCCTTTTTGAACTCATATATTCATTATCAATTAATGACATTTGAGATATCCCATGCCACTCTGACATCATGAACCTATTGTGACATCACAAAATTATTGTGACCTCATCACGAGAATGGTATCAACAACTAATTGTGGTATCAAGGCATTATTTTGAGATGATATTGTGGTATTGGCATTGTTATTTCACTGTCCCATTGTGTTTTTACAAACCTATTATGGCCACATAACATCTTAAAAAATTCACGGCCTTTGAGACTTCAAGGTCTTTCTGTGAACTCGCGTACTTATTACCTCTAAGGCAAGGAGACAAACCATTGAGTCACATTTAATATAATAATCCAATTTACACTAGAAAGGAGACTGATTACCTTATCCTGGACTGGATAACCTGGTCCAAGATCAGCCGTGACCACCAAACCTCAGACCTCCAATGGGCAGCCCCGCCCTATCTTAATTGGTCTGCAAAACCACCAGCCAAAAAATTATGATCTCCAAAGCTCCAAACCTCAATGGGCAAGGCTTTTAACTTTTCCATTACTCCCTCCTTCACTACAGACCTGTCATTCCTTTCTGGTCTTTCTCTTTTTCCCTTCCACCATTTCCTTCTTCTCTTCAGGCCTCTCCAGTCTCCACAAGCCTACACTACTCTGCCCTAATGACCACTTTTCTGCTTCCTCTCTTCTCAGGTTTTTCCCTTCCTGCTGTCTTACCACTTTCTTCCACAGGTAGCTCTCATTTTTATATCCCCTTCCAATGCTCTGAAAATGCAACTTATATATAGGTTGTACCTCTCCTCACTCCAACGGGTCTTCTGCCTGTTTTCAACCGTCACTTCCCAAACTGCCCAACGTTCAATCACTTCTTGACAGCTCACCAAGTGAGGCTTGACACCTTCACCTTTGGTGGCATTCCCCACACTCTCTGGTGAGCCAGGCCAAGAATTTACAAAGATTAATGGCTCCCACAGATAATTCTGGCTCCACTGGTTATTTCAGTATCCTCATAGTGAATTAGAAGAAATTGAAATTGTATATGTCGTTGTTACATTACAAACTTGATGACTGGCTCTTCAGTAAATGGTGCTGGCTAAATTGGTTTACTACTTGTAGAAAACTAAAGCTAGATCCTTATATATCACCCTGCACCAGAATCAACTCCAAATGGATCAAAGTCCTCGGAGTCAAACAGACATTCTGAAAACTTTACAGGATGGAATAGGAGAAACCCTAGGTCTCTTGGCACAGGGCGAAATTTTCTTAATAGAGACCCAGAAACACAACACATAAAAGAAAGGCTGGACAAATGGGATTGCATGAAATTGCAGAGCTTCTGCATGGCAAAGGACATAGCTAGCAAGATCAATAGAAAGCCCACGGATTGGGAGAAGATCTTCACTAGCCATACAACAGACAAGGGTCTCATACCCAAAATATAACTGGAACTCAAAAAATTAAATTCCCCAACAACAAATTTTCAAAGAAACAACTGCCCAATAAATAAGTGGGCTAAAGACTTATAGAGAAATTTCTCTGAAGAGGAAAGAAGGATTGCCATTAAACACATGAAGATATGCTCAACTTCTCTAGCCATAAAAGTAATGCAAATCAAAACCACATTGAGATACCACCTCACCCCAGTTAGAACGGCTATAATCAAGAACTTTAATAACAACAGATGCTGGTGCGGATGTGGACAGAAGGGAACCTTACTGCATTGTTGGTGGGAGTGTAAACTTGTTCAACCACTTTGGAAAGTAGTAAAGAGGTTCCCCAAAAGACTCCACATAGAGCTCCCTTATGACACAGGAATCCCACTTTTGGGCATTTTCCCAAATGTTCACAAACAAGACCACACTAAAGCTACCAGCACGACTATGTTTATTGCAGCCTTATTTACCCTAGCTAAGATATGGAACCAACCCAGATGCCCCTCAGTAGATGAATGGATCAAGAAAATGTGGTATATATACACAATGGAATTCTATGCCTCCATCAGAAAGAATGACATTTCCCCATTTGTTAGGGAATGGAAAGTCTTGGAAAAAATTTTATTAAGTGAAGTAAGCCAGGCCCAATGAAACTTAGGTCCCATGATTTCCCTTATTTGCAATAACTAGTATATGTCTGAGTCAAGCAGCAAAGGTCAGATAAGTTGATGTTAGGGAAATGAACCCTAAGGTATGTATTCAAATGTTTTTTTTTTTTTCATGTGATTGTTTCTAACACATTTATAAGATTATTTTTTGTTGCTTTGTATGTCCCTCCCCATGGTATAACCTCTGTTTTTCACTGTATTTGATGTTGTTATAATTTGTGAAGGGTAAGGGAAAAACAAATCGTTTAAATAGGTATTCAGGTGGACCTATTGCAACAATGAGATGAATAAATCGTTATGTCGAAAACGAACTTTACAACTTTGGTGGGGTGGGAGGGCTGGCTGGGGGGGGCGTGGGGAGGGTGGGATGGGAAGGGGAAACAAAGGAGGAGGCTACAATTCTTGAAAAGAAATGTACTCATTATCTTGGACAAGCAGAAATGATCAGATAAGTTTATGTTGGGCGAAATAAACCCCAAGATAAGGACTCAAATGTTTTTTTCTCTTGCTATTGTTTTTTTTAGGATATTTATAAGATGATTTCTTTGTTGCTTTGTATGTCCCTCCCCCATGACATAACCCTTGTTTTCACTGTATTTGATGTTGTTATAATTTGTGGAGGGGAAGGGAAAAACAAGTTGTTTAGGGATACAGGTGGTCCCATGCAACAATCAGATATACAACAAGTTATGTTGGAAAATGAACTTTAGACCTTTGGTGCCTGGGTTGCTTTGCGGGGAAGATGGGAAGTAATGGTAAGGGGAAACAAAGGAGGGGGAAGCAATGTTTGATAAGAAATGTAATCATTACTTTGCTCATGTAATTTTAACCCCTCTATATGTATTTTCACAATAAAAAATCATGAAATAATAAAGTAAAAATCCATGTCAATTTTTTTTGGTGGTTGTGGGGCTTGAACTATGGGCCTGGTCGCAGATTTCAATGAGTTCTTCAGCTCATCGATACCACTGTACCATTTGACCCACAGTGCCATTTCTAGTTTTCAAGTGGATTATTGGAGATAAGCGTCTCACAGACTTTTCTGCTGAGGCTGGCTTTGAACCACTATCCTCAATCTCAGACTCCTGAGTAATTGGGATTATAGGCATGAGCCACCAAAGCCCAGATCCAAGTCAATGTTTAAAAAGCAAGCTTATTGAAACTTCTGGTTTTTCCAATAAGCAATCTTACTTTTTAGCATTAGTTTATAACTATGAGTTATTTTTAGATGTAACTGTGAACTTTTTAATAGAATCAAATATAATTTTTACTATTACTCAGTATCTCACAAAATCCACTGTAATTGACTTTCCCCAAAGTCAGTTATTACATACTATATTACTCACGATTATTACAGTCTATATTACATATAGTGTGAAGCGAAAATAGCTTGGATTATTTCATATAAATTAGTAGATGCTATTTTAGCATTATAAATTCACATCTGTAATTTTAAAAGAAGGAAAGAAGGTTTTAGAGTTAAAATCAATTATAAATGTGTAGTGTGTCCCAATTAAAGCAAAAATTCTGAGTTCATACAAACAAAATTATTTTCTTTCCACTAAAGACTTTGAAGTATTACTATATGAAATAGTGAGGCAATAAGAGGAAGAGTTCAAATCGTGTCAATTTCTCTGTTATTCTACTACCCCCTCCACTAACAAGGCCTATCCGGTCCCAGATGTCACAAAACTTCAAGTATCTCCCTTAGAACTCTATTTCGAAAAGTTCTAAATCACTTATTCTTTTTGTACTTTCTGTTATATGAAACAAAATATAGACACAAAACAATTGAAATAAAATGCACACATATGTTGAAGTCACCACAGCTGGAAAAACAACCAACAAATTAGAACGCCCTCAGGAACAAAAACATGTTGTGCCCAGTTATTTTTAAGCACAAAAACCTCAAATACATGTTACCCTTGACTAGAACCATAAAGATAACTGTGTCTCAGAAATACAGTTGTGTTCATTTGTAATTAAATTCATCTAGATGAACCTAATATAGCAAATCCCTTGAATGGATCAAACTGTTTAAAAGAAATGTGACTGTAAGTGGAGTGAGATCTGAATATATTTAAGAGAATAAAATAACAAACATCATGACATCTTAAAAAATTCAGAAACGCAATGAATAAGTCTAGTAGTATCCATATTGAGACCTAAATCCTACTGATTTAACAAGAACAAAATTTGCAAATAGTAGAATCTGACCCGGGTACCTGAGTGTACATAATTTAAAACTATTCCAAATTACACTTTGTAGCAGACAGAATGTGGGTTATTTAAAGGAAAATATCAACCCATGAAATAAATGACATTAAAAATCTCATGAAAAGGGCTGGTATGGTGGCTCAGTGGTAGAGTGCTTGCCTTGCATGCATGAGGCCCTGGTTTCGATTCCTCAGCACCACATAAACAAAAATAAAGAAGCCGGAAGTGGTGCTGTGGCCCAAGTGGTAGAGCACTAGCCTTGAGCTGAAGAGCTGAGAGACAGTGCTCAGGCTCAGAGTTCAGGCCCCACGACCTGAAAACAACTACACTCAGAGTAGTTGTTTCTGGAAAATAATAGTTTAATAAATGGTGGTCAGAAAAGCTTTCTACTACTGACAAAATTGCATACATATTTAGTTAGATCCAAAAAAGACCCAAGATATTCATGCTCATTTGAAACTTTGGCAAAGTAGCAGGATACAACTGTAACATTATTATGGATGTTGACTCTGGCATGGAATTAATTTCCTCTTCGATCTGACAAATGAATATATGAAAAAACAGAACTTCAACTAAATATCAAGACCTAACTAAACATATAACCAGAAAAGTCATCATGCAAGCCGTATTGCAACTGAGATAAAAGAAAATATCAATCTTACTGATTCTGTATTTATTGTAAATGTTGACTTTTTCATAAATTATTTCTTTCGCTTGCATTTTAAAAACATTGCGTTAAGTGTATATCTTGGTAACTAATTTTGGATTCCTCCTTCAATATAGTTCTGAGTATAATGTCTCACATCAATTCCTAACCCATGAAATGATGTTGATTACAAAATAAATAGTAATAAGCACTGTTTATAATACACAAAATGTCATAAGCATGACACCAATAAGCATTGGTTAACATTTTGGTATCATGGTCTTATGACTGATGAGGCCTATCTGCATGAGCATAATTGTACCTAGATTCTTCAGCCTAAATTTAACAACTGTTAAAAAAATGTTTATATCTTTATCTGTCGCCCATCAGAGATTAAACCTGAATATAAAGCCTAAGGAAAATGATAAGGTAAGAATTTAGCTTTTCTAGATATAAAGTAAACAAAATGCAACATAGAGTAACTCTGGTTTAAAGTCAACCTATTTTTCCAAAACATTCTAAGCATTTCCTTACAATGTGTATTATTCTCAAGAAGGGAATGGGTAATGTGAGAAGAGGACTAACCAAGCATTGTCTTCAAATATACATAATTTGGATTTACCTCTTTATTGTGCTATAAGCATTTTTGATAAAAAACAGTTTGAATAATTGATTTCCAGATCAAGTATAATATATCCTACTTGCTTATACCAAAGTACATTCAGAAAATGTTATATAGCAATTAAGTAAAGAAAGTCCAGGCAGAAAAAATGGCATCTCTATATTATGTGATGCCCAATTCTTCGGTATTTCATTCTGCCTCCATTTAATGAATGTGATTGTTTAAATGCTTCATAAAGTATTAATTAAAATTGATCAGTATGCTAGAATACAATCGTGTATAATTTTATCCTAGAATCATGCAAGAACTGCCCATTCAATCACAACATACATCACATTCCATTGGTATTCATATGGATAGGAATGAGTTTCTTAGGATATCCTGCATTTGGAAGTGGCAGGAACAGGATTCCAACTGTGGGCTCCAGCTCCCACCACTTAAACCTAAGGATAGGGAACTCAAGGGTGTGTCCAAGAACATCAGCAAAACCAATGATGAGGCAGGCACCAGTGGCTCCTCCTTGATACTTACAAGGCTGTGATAGGAGAATCATGGTCACTCTAAGCCAGAAAGTCCTTGAGACCCCTGTCCAACTTCAATGCCAACAAAGCCAGAAGTAGAGCCGTGTGGCTCCAGTCGTAGAGGGCTAGCCTCAAAAGCAGCTCAGGGACTGTGCCAGATCCTGAGTTCAAGGTCCAAAACTAGCAACAAATGGACATACACAACAATCTGTGCAGCCATCCGGCTCGAGCAGGTCACACGCTTGTCCCCAACTGAATTGGACAGAGTTCCCTGGGAAAGGGGCTGGGGGAGCCACTGTCATCTTAACTCTGCCCATTCTGCCTGCATCACAGGATTCTGGCCACACCCCCATTATTTCATGATTCTTTCTGACCAATGGGATACAAGAATTGTGGCTATGCCCACATTCCATGTTGCCTGGTAGAAGGATAAGGCTCTGTTAACACACTGAGGCTGAGCTCAACAGGGGAGAAATCATACCACAGGAGCGGTGGGCCAGCTGCAGGCACCTGGCCCTACTGGCAGCTCAGTACCAGACTGAGCTGGAGCTACAGCCCCCTGCCCCATGAGCTGCCACCACAGCAATCATGGGGATGGGAAGCGGAACACGTGGGCGTCCAAGAAGAAAATCTTCATCCACAACCTGCCTGATGAGGTGGACTTCCAGAATCCAGCAGGTGAGCTCCACCATCGATGCTGCCAGCTGTCAGCACACATCCAAACAATTGAGGAGTCCCTCGTGGTGTGTAAAGAGCAGATGTTGGTCCTGAATGAGCTGTTTTGGGAGAAAGCCTAGTGTGTGTGCTGGCTGTTCCAGGAGAAGATGGAGAAGAGGAGAGTGCTACAGGAAGGCATGGACAGCAGGCTCCAGATGCCAACACAGGCTGAGCCCCACCACCAAAGCTGCTTCAGATGCATCAGGGCCTGTGGTGGGTGAAATAAGGGAGGAGCAGAAAGGTTTTGAAGAATTGCAACTTGAAGACAGCGTGGAAACTGCCAGAGGATAGGTCAGGGTTCTCGTCACCATAGAGGACTCCCCCAAGGAACATATCTTGCTGCAGATGCCCCAGATACAGATCTGCCCACAGCTCAGGTGAGGAGCACTCCCTCCCTTTCTTCTGTAGACTGATGCGGATAATGACTCTCCATATGACATACTGACTCTCAAAAGCCTTGGCAGCCACCGGAATTAGGTGGTCAGGTGGCCTTCTCTCAGGCCTCCATCTGCTGGGTGATGGGAAGGTTAAACTGGGGGTTGGGTAGGGTAGAGGCTGCCTGGAGGTGGTCCAAGTTCAAGGGACATCTAATGGCCCATTGGTGGCGAGAGAAGAGACCCATGTTATGCTTATCACAAAGAATAAATTGTTTTCAAAGGGGAAAAAAGCCTCCAACAAAGATTTTTTTCTTCCAGTCCTGGGGCTTGAACTAAGGGCCTGGCCACTGTCCCTGAGCTCTTTTTGATCAAGGCTGGTGCTCAACCAGTTGAGCTCCACTTCCCCTTCCAGCTTTTTCTGTGTGGAATCAAGCCCAGGGCTTCAGTCATGCTAGGAGACCACTCTATCACTGAGCCACATTCTCAGCTAGGATGATTCATCCCTCCCAAACCCATATGGCCATTCCTCAGATAAATAAGAAGTAGGTGCTAAGATTAATATGAAGCACTTCTGGTTCACACCAAAATACTTCTCCGCCCCTATTCCCACACCCTTACTTGAAGTTTCTCTTCTACCATTGAGGGATGAGGGAGGTAGAGGGGAATCCCAAGAGAGGACTATCAACAGTGGCCCCCTAAGCCCCACATCCTCCCCCACACAAGGGTCCTCCAGATTCCAATTTACCTGACTCAATGTGGAGTCTACAGGGACTTCCCACCACTGCAAGGCTCACTATGAAATAAAGGTCAACCCTGGGCTCAGCCCACACCCAGGGTGGAAGCTCCTAATCCCAGACCTACTTCCACCTCTGACTGCCCTGAGTTAGGCCAAACCCACCACTCACCACTATGTTGGCGGTGATGACCTCATGGATGGATTCCAGGAAGAAAGTCTGTAGCAAAGAGCAGAAGCAGCAGGGTGAGCATGGCAGAAGGAGATGCGGTGATTGCTCTGGGATCTTCCTCCTTGGAGCCCTCCCTTCCATCCAGAGCCATGCTGACCCAAAACATGGACAAGACCAGGGAGTGAGACAAGATGGACCAGCACAGGACTAAAGGAGGCACTGCTTTGTCGTGGAGCACTTGAAATTCCAATTATATTTGGCCAATGCCAATCCCAAAGCCAACATGCAAAGCCTCTCCTTGTTGTCGTTGGCCATGAGCACTGTCCCTGAGCTCTTATTCTCGAGGCTGGCACTCTACCATTTGAGCCACAGGACCACTTTTGTTTTCTGACAGTTCATTGAGGATAAGAGTGTCACACACTTTCTGCCCAGGCTGTCTTGGCACTGTGATCCTCCAAATCTCAGCTTCCTGAGTAGCTAGGATGCCAGGCATGAGCCACCAGTGCCCAGTATGTGATGACTTTTGAAGGCATCTTGGCAATTTTGTAAAGGAGCCCCAAAGGGCCTGGATAGAACATGACCCAATCAAGGAGCTGGGATCAGAGAAGGATGACCTTCTACCCATTCTGTTCCCCAAAATTAAAGATGCCAGGTAGCGTGTATGCATCAGGCACCTAGGCCAGCAGCCACCAGGCTTAGTGGGGGAAAAGTAGAGAATACCTAAAGATTGCGGTGTAGAAATCTCTGATTTTCCATGCATGTGGTGTGTGTGTGTGTGTGTGCGTGTGTGTGTGTAAACTCAGGGCCTAGGGTCTATCTCTGAGTTTTCTTGCTCAAGGCTACTGCTCTGCCACTTGAGCCACAGCCCCACTTGCTTTTCGATTGTTAATTGTAGGTAAGTGTCTCAAGGATTTTCCTGTCCAGGGTGACTTGGAAGCATGATGGAGACCCCAGGGAAGCAAGAGTAGCACAACTCACAGGTAGAATCCCTATGGCGGGACACTCCTGCCCCCTGGTGGCCAGATGCGGGACATGCGGCCCCATGCCATTGTCCTCTAAAGTTCAATTTTAAGAAGTGACCAGGGCCAAGCTGACTTTTGTTCACCCTGAGTGCTGATGCCAGAGCAAGTCTGTTCCACCCTAGGCCAAGAGAGCTCCAGGAGGCCTAGCTTCCCAGGGGCACGAGAAAGAGAGAGGTCAGCTCCAGGCTGAGCTAAGAGCCTTTGCCCACAGACACCCCAACTTGGCCTTCCTTATCACCATAAGACCTGTCAAAGAACAACCCAAAAAACCAAAATTGGAGCTGTGCCTCCAAGTGGTAGAGCTCTAGCATTGAACCAAAGAGCTCAGGGACAGGGCCGCCAAACTTTGAGTTCAAGACCCCCAGCTGACCCTCCTCCATAAAACACAGGTTGGCTAAATGTGAACTAGTAGGATTTGTGAAGTGTTTCTGAAGAATGGGGATACTGAAGAAAGCACCCTAATTCTAATGAAAGCTGAACCTGTGACATACAGCTATGTACTGAGTCCTTCAAAGGGTGCTATTTGCTGAGTCTTTCCCACATGGGGGTTTTGTTCTGAGTCCTCCAAAAGGTGCTATTTGCTGAGACATCGCATAGGGTGCTATGTGCTGAGTCCCTGAGAAGAGTGGGCATTGCTGAGTTTTTCAAAGGGTACTGTGTGCTGAGTCCATTACACAAGTACTGTATGCTGAGTCCTTCAAAAGGTGTGGTGTGCTAATTCATCTGAAAGGGTCCTGCTATGTGCGGAGCTCTTGAGAAGAGAGGGATGAGGTGAGTTTTTTGAGTGCTGTGTGCTGAGTCCTTTACACAGGGTGCTCAGTATTGTCCTTCAAATGGTGCTTTGTGCTGAGTGCTTCCACAGTGTGGTATGTGCTGAGTCCTGCCATAGTGTGGTATGTGCTGAAACCTTCAAAATTCTTCTATGTGCGGAGTTCTTCGAAGGGTGCTATGCAATGAGTGATTTACAAAGGGTGCTTTGTACTTAGCCTTTCAAAGGGCTATGTGTGGAGTCTTAACACAGAGGGTGCTGTGTAATGAGCCCCAGGGAAACTGTGCTATGTGCTGAGTTTTTCAAAGCATGCAATGTGCTGAGTCCTTTACAATGCAAGCTATGGACTCCCTCTTTCAAAGGGTGCTGTGTGCTGAGTACTCTACACAGGGTACTATATGCTGAGTCCTTCAAAGGGAGCTGTGTGCTGAGTCCTTTACACAGGGTGCTTTGTGCTGTTTTTGGAAGTGTGCTGTGTGTCATCCCAAAGAGTGCTATGTTCTGAGTCCTTGAGAGGTAGTTATCCCCAACAATCACACACACACACACACACACATACACACACACACAAGGGTCACCATGCACGTTCTTAGTGTGTGGAGTGAAGGAGGATGGAGGAGAGTCTCCTCCAGGGGTGGAGCTGAGGGCAGATTCGATCCCTGGGGAAGGTACTGGGGTTGGGGGAGCTTGCTGAGCTGAGGTGATGATGAAATTGCCATGGACTGGTAGCCTTGGAGCCCAGTCAGGGCTGTGATTGCAGCTAAGGGTAGGGGGCAAGGCCTAAGGGAGGAGTGGGCATGCCCTAGTGGATGAGGGGGTGGGGCCCTGGGGTGCACTCTGGTGGCAGCGATGGGGTGGGGAGCAGGCATGCCTTTGTGGTGGCCCAGGAGTGGAGTGGGGGCAGAGAGAGAAAGAGCAGAGAGAAGAGCAAGCACAAGCACAAGGGGAAGCAATCAAAGTTCAGTCCTGGACAGAAGCACAGAGCACCTGGAGCCAGCGAGGCAGGCACATCACTGCGGGCAGCCCCACAGGGCATGGCGGCCATGGCTGCCCTGAATCTGAGGTCCTGGCACGGTAAGTATGGTGGTGGCTTCTGTGGTGGAGGCAGCGGAAGCTGGCAGCTGAGGCAGAGGTGGTGATGGTGGTGATGGCAGCTGAGGCAGGGGTGGCAGAAAGCACAGCCCCGTGCAGGTGCCCCCGCCCCCTCCCAGCAGCACCGAGTTTCAAATATGGCTCTACCTGCTCTGATCGGAGGCCCCTTAAGCAATCTCCTAGCAGAGATGGTGGGTCTCTGCCTGGCATGAGGCCCGACGTGGTCCCTGCCCTTGGTCCTTGCACTCCGGGCCTGGGTGTACCCAGAACCATTGCCTACAGCTTCTCCCAGCAGCAAGCATGAGTGGCCACCTCACGGGACCATACCTGGTGACTCCCACACCCAGCGAACCTCCTCACCCCCCCTCCCCCGCAGACCCAGACCCCCGCCTCCAGCCTACTCTCTCCCATCCTGCCTGCACCTCCTCTGCACCCCACAGTCCACCCTGGCTCTGCCACAAATGTGCCCCAGGAGAGGGGAGTGGGTGTCACCCAAGGATCCCACCCCAATTCCTAGCAGCCAGTGTCCCAGGAAAAGGGCAGATACAGGGATTGGTGAGGAGAGAGCACCACAGAAACCCTGGCCTAGAGCAGTGGAAGCCACATCTGCACCTTTCCTCTCCCTGGTGGGAACCTAGTGGCTTTAGTCAGATGTCGGGAGGACACCTCCACACCTGCCTTCTCGGGTCTTTTCCTTTTTGCTGGGGGTGGGGGGTGTTGGATGCAGGGGATAGGCCCCCCTTGCTGTGTGAGCCCTTGTCTTCTGTGCTAGGTCACCCTTTCACCTCCAGAAGAACCCACTAGGGAGGTGAGGGCACAGGGGTTCAGAAGGTGACTATCTGGGAGGAACACACCCCCTCTGATACACACACAACTACCCTGTCCCCCCCCCACCCCAGCTGTCCACAGTACTCACAGGGTGATCACATTTCCCAGCTCTGCCAGCTTCTGCTGGTGTTCCTGGTCCTTCTGGTCTCCTAGTCCTCCCCAAGAATCCGCCAATTAGCCCAGAAGCATCTAGGCTGGAAGTAGGCAATCCATCCATGTATGTAGCCTTTAAGACCCCATCAAATTCCCCAACAACGCTCCCACCCCAAGTCAGACACCTCTCTGGAGGCACCAGGACTGCCTGATTTGTTTTTGTCTGGGCTCTGAGGAGTCACCTGTCTCGGGATTCCTTCACCTAGTGTCCGGGCCTAGGGTTTTGGTGAATGGGGAGTCAAGGCTGGTTGTTCCCAATGGAAGGGTCTGGCCCTTGGTAAAGCCAGAGACAGGGTGGTTCTGCATTATTAGAGCATTGATCCCCTTGGATGGGAGCCCCTGGTTCTGACAAGGGAACTACCATGCTCGAGCTTGTACATTGCCCAGATGAGGAACTAACAAACTCAGGAGAGGCACTGCTCTGAATCTCTCTCTCTCTCTCTCTCTCTCTCTCTCTCTCTCTCTCTGTGTGTGTGTGTGTGTGTATGAGAGAGAAACAGAGACAGAGACAGAGAGAGAGAGAGAGAGAGAGAGGGAGGGAGGGAGGGAGGGAGGGAGATATCGATTATCTTTCTCCTTGTACAGCCTGACTGTGCTCAGATCAGTGATCAGTTGGCAAATTGCAGGTGCTGCATGGTGAGTCTTTTGTGACCGGTTTAGATGTGTGTGTGTGTGTGTGTGTGTGTGTGTGTGTGTGTGTGTGTGTGTGTGTGTGTGTGTTTGTGTGTGTTTGTGTGTGTTGGGAGATTAGGAGATGAGAAAAATGAAAGTATATTTAAGTCATCATGTCTAAAAAGAGAAAAGCAGTTTATTTGTGTGTATGTGTGTATTTGTTGTTCTTTTTTTCATAATGCCCAGTATGAGCTCAGCCACAATTTTTGTTTTCTCCTTCACCATTTCATGGCTCCTTCGGGGAAGGTTTCAGTATATGTTCCTTTCCACCTCTTTCCACCTCCCTCTTCCACTTTCTTGCAGCCACAGTAGCTGCTGGACCTGCATGGACTCCCTAGTAGGCCTGTGTGAACACAGAACAGAGTGGACACCTGTCCTTCTGTCTTGAGCCAGAAGGCTCGTGAGGCCAGTGTGACCACAGCCACACTCTTCCAGTCAGACACTCTGCTCTCATGTGTATAGTTGGAGTTAATTCAAGGGTTGGGAATGTGTCTGCCAAACATAATTAAGGAATGAGATGGGTGGGAGTAGGGCAAGGGCTGTGAAGCTAGGAGTGTCTGGGGAGTGGTGAACGGTGTAACATGACAGATGGTTCACCACAACCAAGGATGAGAGTAGAACCTTACCCAGGACATTGACGGTGTCTGTGGGCATCTGGGCAGGGGGCTCTGGGCCCCCGCTGGTGGCGTGGATTCCCTCCTGGGGCAGTGCATCCATGTGTAGTCCTCCCTGGAGTCTTGCAGTTTCCAATCTGTGTCCCACCTGGGCCGTTTCCAGCTGGACAGTGGTAGGCAAGTTTCCCCTCCTGGAGCCTGCTCGGTATCATACCATGGCAGTTAGCTAGAGCTCTCTTAATGCCAGTTTCTGTAACCTGCTTTAGGCTATCTGGAAGGAAAAGGGGACCACTGACTTTGGAACCCTTTAAGTTTGATTGGGACAAGTGATATGCCACTTTTTCCAGGTTTTTTTTTTCTTGAAGCTGGCAATTTCGACTAATGCCTGGGTTCATGGGTCAAATTACATGAACCAATTCAGCGGTCAGACAGTGAAGTTCAAAGTGGCACACACAGAGTTCCCAAGCCAGATGGTCTCCTGCTATGAATGTCGTGCCTTGGCTGCCTTTCTCTGGCAGCTGCTGATTCTTCTACAGCTCTCTCTAGGGTGACCACCACAGTCGAGGATGTCATGGGGAGCAGAGAGTGACCTCGCCATCCCCAGCCTGCCAGCTGAGAGCAGAGATGATTTTCAGCACCTGCAGTGGACCCTGGGAGATTTAGAGATCCGGGCTGCCTCGAGAATCCTTTCTCTGTAACATGAAACTTGGGGGCCAGATATAGTGGACCATCCTGTCTGGCCCCACGGAGAGGAAAGGAGGCCACTTGAGCCAGGGGTTCAGCTCACGGCAACCTCATTCACACCTGAGGGGGCATGGAGTGCCACAGAGTTGGTCAGCCACTGGACAGAGATCTTTGAGAAGATAGGCATCCCAGTGGCCCCAGAATCCAGCGAGCACATCATGGCTCACATCCTGGGAGCCAAAACAGTTAAGTGCGGTGGCATCAGGAGGGTGGGAAGAGGGACGAGTGAGAACTGTGGGAGAGCTACATCAGGCTTTGCCTCCCCCCGCCCTGCCCCAGGATGCTTACATGAATTGAATGGGACTTTTCTATAATATTGTCATAGACAGATGCTCATTTAGTAATCCAACAAAGAGTTACAGTATTACAGTATGCGCCATGCTCAAGGGGATAAGGGAGTGGGGGTCATAGATGATGAAAGGTTCCGGTGCTGGTTCCACAGCACAGGAAGAAACCTTGGTTTGAACTGGATGCTGGGGCTTCATGCATGTCATCCTAGCTACTTAGGAGGCTGAGATGGGAGGATCAAGGCTTAAGGCCCAGACAGGAAAGACTATAAGACTCTTATCTCCAACTAACAACCAAAAAGAAAATGCCAGAAATGGATATGTGTACCTCAAGTTGTAGACTGGTCGCCTTGAGTAAAAAGGCTCAGGGACAGCACCCAGGCTCTGAATTCAAGGCCAGGAGTGAGACGAAGGAAGGAAACAGAGAGAGAGGAAGGAAGGATGAAGGGAAAAAAAGAGGAAAAGAAGGAAGAAGGGAGCATGTGAGCCTTGGTTTGGAGTCCCTGGATCAAGAGAGCCAACCACTCACAATCTCTGTGGGTAACATTTCAGAGCCTAAAGCCAGTATGTAGGATTAAGCCACTGACCCTTCAGCAACTTCATGACATCCAGGAGCTGTGTGGTCACCAACTGCAGGGGGAAGCAGCCTCAGGAAGGACCTAGGGCTCAGGGGGGCATCACCAGGTTTCAATTATCCCGGCCCTAGCAAGTTTACTTCCTGGACAGATAATAAGAAATTGTCTAAGGGCTAGGGAGGTGTTGGGATGAGGGAAGAGGTAGGATGATCTTAGGTCAGGTGTTTCAGGACATTGGAGCCATGACCTCTCCTGACAATATAGACCACCAGTTATAGAGTCTTTGACCCAGCCACACTTCTATTAAGAGTCCCGGAACCTTGGGTTCACCATAGACTGCCTGGCTGTTGTCCACTGCAGGATGCCTGTGTAGTACATCCTTGGGGACTGGGACTTTCGTTGGCTCAATCAGAAGATGATACCCCCGGTGTTTATTCCGCCACCATAGACAGAGGTAAGTGGGCCACTGGCACAGGACAGCCAGGGAATGAGGATGGAGTCGGGACCGGAGTTACTTCGAGACTTCCTGTAGAGGGCACTAGGACCATGTGACTGCCATTCTCAGAGGCAGAGGTGGGTCTCTTTGCTGGCTCAATCTTTAGTCTACATGGCAGATCTGGGATTCAGAGAGGGCTGGCTGAAGGTGGGGCAGGCTTGGATAGAGGCTGGTGGAAAAACAAGAGGCACTGGGCTCTGAGCAGGGTTGTTTCTTTGAGGATATTCACAACCTAGGAACATTCCTGGGATGGACCAGCACTTTTCTTCCAGAGAGAGAGGGACCTAGAGCCCCTCCAGTTGGAGTCCCTGGCGGGGAAATCCTTTCATATTCACATCCTGTGGTTGGATAACTGCAACTCACCTTGCTGCCCAGTGTCAAGGCAGGACAGTGAGAGATCCTGAGTCTTTGATAAGGTCAGGGGATCCTCAGTATGAGATTGTACTTCAACATCCTAACTTGGTTCATGGTCAGTCCCATCTAAGACTGCCATGATGTAGGACATAGAATCTAGAGAATCAGAGCCGGACGGGGTCTGTTCTGGGAGTCCTGAGTATTATGAGTGAACTTTGAGCTCCCGTGTACCAACCTGCTTCCCTTTCTTGGGTGGGTCTTTGCTAGAAAATCTTGAAACTAAGGACTGGGTTTTATCCCTTGTCTTTGATGATCAAAGCTAGCACTCTACCATTTGAGCCAAAGCTTCACTTCCAACTTTTTTGGGTGTTTAACTGTAGAAAAAAAGTTCTAATGGAATTTGTGCCATGGGTGGAATCCAACTGTAGTCCTCAGATATCAGTCTCCTGAGGGGATAGGATGAAAAGGATGGAAAATTATCTTTGGCCAGGTGCCAGTAGCTCATGGCTGTCATCCTAGGTACTCAGAAGCTGAGATCTGAGGATCACAGTTCAAAGCTGTCATTGGCAGGAAAGATCCTGAGACTCTTATCTCCAACGGACCACTGGAAAACTGGAAGTGGTGCTGTGGCTCAAGTAGTAGAGTGCTTGCCTTGAGCTGAAGAACTCAAGGACAGCACCCAGGCCCAGAATTCAAGCCCCACAACTGAAAAAAGAAAGAAAGCAAAACATCTTTGCCTGCAAAGGATGGTGGAGGTGTGTGTGTGGGAGAGGCTTTGTTTGGGAGACCATCTGCTGGCTTCAATGTACAGACATTTTTAAGAACTCCCCGTTTGCCCCAGTTTGAAGCCAGAGCTTCAAGAGGACTTGGACTGTGGCAGGCAGGGAGTGGGAAAATGGGTGTAGGGGTGGGATTATTGTGTCTGTATTCTCTCCATTGAAGGACGGATTTGGATGCTGGGTGACAAAGTCTGAAGTGAAGGGTTGCAAGAAGTTTGTGGCCTGACGAGGTGAAGCTGGAAGCCGCTGGTTCACAACTGTCATCCTAGCTACTTAGAAGGCTGAAATGTGAAGACCATAGTTCCAAGCCAGCTTGGGCAGAAAAGTCTGTGAGACTTGATGTCCAATGGACCACCAGAGAACAGGATTTGGTGCTGTGGCTCAAGTGGGATATTGCTCACCTTCAGCTGAAGGGCTGAGGGACAGCACCCTGGTCCAGAGGTCAAACCCCATGACCAACTACAAAAAAAGAGGGGGCTAAGTTTTCCGCATAGCAGTATGTCCATTAAGAACTGCCATATTGGACTATGATACATTCCAGATATGTGAGAGGCTTACTGGTTTTTCTATAGTGGGTCTGATGTTGGTAGTGCCACCTTCTTGAGGGTAGGATGTGATCCTAATTGAGACAGTTCATGAGTCTGTACTCAGGGACTGCTGAAGCCTTGGGCTGTCCGTGTGTGTGTGTGTGTGTGTGTGTGTGTGTGTGTGTGTGTGTGTGTGCGCGCGTGTGCGTGTGTGTGTGTTTCTGTGTCTGTGTCTATGTCTGTGTGTGTGTGTTTGGAGTTAGAAGACCTGGGCCTTGAACTCAGGGTCTAGGTGCTGTTCCTGAGCTTCTGTGGTCAAAGCTATTGCTCTGACACTTGAGCCACAGCTCCACCTCTGGATTTTTGGTGGTTCACTGTAGATAAGAGCCTCACAGTCTTTCCAGAATGGGCTGGCTTTGAACTGTGATCTTCAAACCTCAGCCTCCTGATTAGCAAGGAAGACAAACATGAACCACCCCTGCAGGTTGTGTGTGTGTATGTGTGTGTGTGTGTGTGTATGTGTGTGTGTGTGTATGTGAGTGTGGAAGTGGGCTGTAACAAGGAGCAGTGGACACTTTGGTAACTTCTGCGTGCTTTCTTTGTGGGGTACATGGACTTTGTGGCTGAGGTCTGGGGACCTGAAAGGGTGAGATGCTTGATGGGGACTCAGCACTGTTAAATTATAAGACCAAGGGATCTGTATGTCCTGGAGCTGTCTACTTCC
Organism: Dipodomys spectabilis; assembly: GCF_019054845.1. Lineage (NCBI taxonomy): Eukaryota > Metazoa > Chordata > Mammalia > Rodentia > Heteromyidae > Dipodomys > Dipodomys spectabilis. Next base: position 1,194,787 of record NW_024871020.1, on the reverse strand, counting down.
TTGGGCCTAGTTGGTGGCAGAAGGAGCTTAGGAGGACCTGGGGGTGGAGCCCACAGGGGTGGCTCCCCAGGGGGACAAAGAGCATGGCCAGCACTTAGTAAGGATGAGAGCCCTGTTAATATGGAGCACACTTTCATGGTTCAGACTTTGGGTCTTATCATGATGTCTGATGGGCAAGGCCAACCCTATTTTAAATGTTGAGCTGTGATCTTCAGATCTTAGCCTCCTGAGTAGCTAGGATTATTGGCATGAGCCTCTGGCACAAGGGCCTCTGATTCTTTTTGGTATATTAGGGTTTGAATTCAAGGCTTTAGACTTGCCAGTCAGATCTTCTAACATGCGAGCCAAGACTTTCTGTCTTGGGCATTTCTGAGGTAGAGTCTCAATATATGCTCAGGCTGGTCTGCATCGGGATTCCTCACTGTTACCTTTCTGGCCAGACCCTGGTTATAAGAAAATGAATTCACTCTATGTCTATATCACTTTGCTGGGGTGTCGTTTCAAGGAGTGGGGGCAGTGTGAAGAGGAAAGACCCCAGAACTGCCACCTCCTGGGGGACATTTGTTCTTGTGACAGAGCCAAGTCATTGCTGTGTATGATGAGGAAGCCGCCATCAGCCTGACCTGGAACAATGCTCAAAGGTATGTAGGCTGTTGAAGTATCAAACCCACCCATGTCTGCTTCCCACTCACAACAAGGGGGTGCAGTGCAGGTGGTCCAGCACTTGCCCTAGGGGATTATAAATGGATGGTGGTGGTCAGGTGTCGGTGGTTCCCGTACATCATCCTGGCTATTGGAGAGGCTGAGGTCTGATGGACGTGACTCAAAGCCAGCCGGGACAGGAGCGTCTGTTTCTTATCTCCCATAAACCAACAACCACCCCACCACACACACAAATCCAGATGTGGTGCTGTGGCTCAAGTGGTAGAGCCTCATCCTTGAGTAAAAGAAGCTCAGGGATGACACTCAGGCCCTGAATCCAAGCCTGAGGACTCACAAAAAATAATGAAATAAATGAAGCATGGGCATCTGTTACCTTACTACCAAAAAGGATGGATTCAGTGTTCTCTCTGGTACTTGTATCCAAAGATAATGGGCTTCTCTTGATGTTCCTCTAAGCTTCTCCTTCTCTCCATTATCTTTCCAGGCTTCAGTTGAAGGATAGAATTCAGATCATTCCACTCAATGTGACCTTATGTACCCTCCCCTGCCCGCCTTCCTTGGGGTGGGGATCCTGGTTGTACTCACCACAGGGAGGATAAGGCACCGGAGAGATAGAGTAGGTATCCCCGAAACTTACACACACACACACACACACACACACACACACACACACACACACACACACATACTCACCCAGGCCGACTCAGACTAGCTTTTTCCAAAGACACTTCATCTCCTTGGATTAACTGACCTAGGAGAGGAACTTGATCCCCTGTAAATGACTATTTTAACTAGGGCTCGCTAGTTGACATGAGATAAAAAGAAGCTCAAAAGAAAGGCTCTGGTGCCCGTCACTGCCACGCCTACTCCGGCGGAGTCTGCTTAGCATGGAACACCTACTTTCAGACCTGAGAACGGGGCTTCACAGAAGCCTACCTCTGAGAATGGACTTCACCGAAGTCTACCTCAGAGAATGGGGCTTCAAAGATGCCTACCTCTGAGAATGGGACTTCACCGAAGTCTACCTCAGAGAATGGGGCTTCAAAGAGGCCTACCTCTGAGAATGGGACTTCACCGAAGTCTACCTCAGAAAATGGAGCATCAAAGAGGCCTACCTCCTGGAAAGGCTGGCAAGCCCCTGGGAAAGATGGGTTTCTGTTCCTGTTTTTCTTTTCTTCGCTGTATAGGAGTGCCTATTAATCTTTTACTGTTCCTGCTGTTTGTTCTACTTACTCATGCTCAACGTTCCCTTATTCAGGGCTCTTTCTTGGAAGTGTTGACGACTCTAACATCCGATGAGTGTCCTAAGAATATGACTAACTCACCAGAGTTAAGTGCTACCCTAAAAGCCCCTCTTATGGAGGCTATTAGACAAGTCATAAGTAAATATAAAAGTATTGGGGGTTTCATGACATCACTTCAGCAGAAGGAATTGTTTGTAAGAGATTTACAAGAAGCTGTCGGCACGGCTAAAACAAAAAGAGTGCATGGCTATTGGAGACTTCCCTTTAATCCTGAAACATATACAATAGACCCATATAGATATCCTGTAGATAAGAAAGATGTAGAGGGATATTTAGACCAAAAGCTAAATAAGATTCCTAAAAGGTTGGTAGATGGAAGGTGGCAATGACTTATCAGAAGAAAACGGTGGAATCCTCCATTATCTAGAGGACCCCAAAGACTTCCCCCAGATCCATGGCCTTTTACAGGTGTGTATGATAAGGATGGCAACCGTTGGCTAAACCACTTAGGAGAAAGGACTTCCTATTACTCTCTATTTACTGAGAGACTTGCTAGATCTAGGTGCTTACTATCAAAAAAAAGAAACAAGAAAGATCTTATGAGACAGTTAAGGCCTCTATGAAAAAGAGTAAACAATTTTGTGAAAGGGTTACAGAGAAGACACTATGAGCTTAAATTTGATATATGGCCAGATTTAACTAAGTATACTGAATATCATGATTTTTGGCCACAAATTGGGGACCCTCTAAAGAATGGCAAAGAAGCACAATTGCTTAGAAAAGATTTAAAACACATAAAGTACAAAACTAAACAAAAATAATAATAAAGTACTAGAGTTCGTGCCTTTCTGTCCAGCACTTTGCCCATATGCTCTGGTTAATGGTTAATAGGTGATAAACATCAAAACCAATTGTATTTCTTAAAAATAGAGGTAAAGCCGAAAACAAGTGCCTATCGTCATAACTCGTCATCCAAAAAACAAGATCAGGCAACCAGCTGATGACCACCCAAGAACGAAGCCTTGCAACAAGATTGTGTAACTTTTTGCCCTTTCTCATGGAGACTTTTGCTATAAAAGCTCGTTATCCTCTGCAATAAATCGCACTCAGCATTCACTCCTCTTGTGTGTGAGTTTTCTGTTTGCCATCTCCCCACCTGTTCCAGTTACCTCCACCAGGTGTCTTCCGTCGTCCCGACAGAGCCGGTCCTTGGCACTGGCTCAGGCTCACACCTGACATCCTGGCTACTTGGGAGGCAGACATCTCAGGATCAAAGATTGCAGCCAGCCATAAGCTGGAAAGCTGGTGAGACTCTTCTCTCCATGGAACCACCAAAAAGTCAGAAGTGGAGCTGTGGCTTACGTGGTAAAGCACCAGCCTTGAGCACAAAAACTCAGAGACGCAGCTCCCAGATCCTCAGTTCAAGCCCACCAAAGAAATGGACCCATGTTGTTGCCCCCAGACTGCCTGGACCTTGACTGCCCTCTCACGGAGTGTGATACAGCACCAGTCCCTGGGTAGTGTATCAGAGCCTTCAGAAATTGGGTGGTAAAAGCCAGACCTTCCCCTTCATCTGCTTTCAACCCACACCAGCAGGAAGGGAAGGCGTGACAAGGCCAACATCCTGCAGAGGAGAGAAGACCCCACTCTGCCCGGGTGATTGGAGCAGGCTTCTTAGAAGCAGCACTTGAAAAGGGGTCTTGCTTAACAAGGAGTTTCTGACAGGAAGCACACAGAACAAAGATGCTGTACATAAAGGACAACATAGAGGAGCATGTTCACTTTCAGCCAGAGCTGCTGCTGAGAAACTCAGTACAGATGTGCAAGACTGTCCTGAGACACGCCCGAGAGGTTACAGAAGAACAGCTATCCAAGGTTGGGATTGTGTCTTAGCACTAGTGGGCTCGCCTAGCACACAGGAAACCCTGGGTTCTATTCCTAGGTCCCACATACACAGAAAAAGCTGGAAGTGGCATCGTGGCTCAGGTGGAAGAGCACTGGCCTCGACCAAAAGAAGCTTGTGTATAGCACCTAAACCCCGAGGTCAAGCCCCTAGACTGTCAACATAAAACAGCACTCCAAGGGTCCTTGGTGACAGGTGGATGGCTATGCCCTGTAGCTCTTAGTAGATCCATTCATTTTTATGTGTCTCCTTATTTGACACAGGGGAGCTGGACACTCCTTCTGCCCTGGCATCCCCTGGACCCAGTTATCAGCAACCCTCCCAACATCTTCCACCAGGACATGGGACAGCTGGCCCCAGAAATCCTCAGATACCGGTTGGGTGGGGCAGGGGGATACAGGGCAGGCCCCAGAAGTCCTAGTGGGTCTGATCTGCCCCAGATGACCATGCCTTCCAGAGGAGGCAGATGGGAGGTTAGAGAGGAGTAGTGATATGGAAGGGGCACCTTAATGCCTATGGCCCTACCAGATTCTGAGCCTCCCTTTGCTGTCCCTAAGGGATCTAGAGGAGTGACTAGGTGGGAGTGTCTAGAGGAGGACTAGTTGGAAATTCTAAAGTCTGAGATACCGTAAACCATGCGCTGATGGCTCATGCCTGTCATCCTGGCTACTCGGGAGTATCTTGTTTCCCCAGCACAGGCAGGAATGTCCCAGGAGAGTCTCATCTCCAATCTCCAACCAGAAGTGGCACCATGGCTCAAATGGTAGAGCACTGGCCTTGAGCAAAAATCATCATCAGGGACAGTACCCAAGCCCTGAGTTTAAGACCCTCAACCAAAAAAAAAAAAAAAAAACCAAGAAAGAAAGACACCCCTTGCCCTTGCCTGCAAGAGATGGTGAAGGAGTGGGTTTGCTGTGGTTGGGAGACCAGGTGCTGGCCTCAGGGTACAGACATTTCTAAGAACTGCCCAGTTTTGCCCAAGGGTGAAGTTACAGCATGGTGGGCTTTGCCTTACCAAGAACTCCAGAGGTCGTGTCCTTTCTTAGGCAGGGAGTGGCAAATGGGAATAGGGGCGGGAGGGTAGTGTCAATTATATTCTCCCCATCCATGGCAGAATGGTTTTGTATGCTGGTGTCAAAGTCTGAAGGGACAGGCTGCATGTGGTTTGTGGCCTGACAAAGTGGGTTTCCCCTGGGTGTGAGAAGGTGACTGAAGCCAGGCATTGCCAGTGGCTCACAACTGTCATCCTAGTTAGTCAGGAGGCTGAGATCTGAGGACCGAGTTTCAAAGCTAGCTTGGGCAGGATAATCTGTGAGACTTTATCTCCAGTGAACCACCAGAAAACCGGAAGTGGCGCTGTGGCTCCAGTGGTAGAGAGTGCACCTTCAACTGAAGAGCTGAGGGACTGCGCACAAGCCTGAAGTTCAAATCCCATGACCAACAAATAAAAATAAGGTAGCTGAGTATTCTACATAGCGGTGTGTACAGTAGGAAATGGCATGCTGTGTCATGAGCCATTCCAGACATGTGAGAGTTTCTGAGTTTTGTCTACAGTTGGTCTGAGGATGGTAGTGCCATCTTCTCAAGGGTTGGGATGTTAAGGTGCTCAGGGACTGCTGAGGCCTTGGGCTACCCATGGTGTATGTGTGTGTGTGTGTGTGTGTGTGTGTGTGTGTGTGTGTGTGTGTATTTTTCCCTCATCTTTCTTTGTCCCCTTCATTGGTGCCTGTTTGCCTCTTTCTGACTTCAGTTGGTGCCCTTCCTGCACAGCACCTTGCCTTTAGCCCCCTACCAGGGTCTACAATGAGTCTTAAATTGCCAGAGACTTGCATATTCCAGCTTTTCTTTGGGGCCCAAGTCTGGTCATCCATGTCTTTGACCACCTCCAGGGGATTCTGGGTTAGCAGGGCAGGCTGGCATAGGTTCTCCTCTGACAACAGGGTGAGGGGGGCGAGGGCTCAGTCATGTGATGTCCTGTATTTTTTCTCAGTTGGACTTCTGGCTGCATGTCCCTTCCTGTAGGCTGGTAGTGGAGTGGGGGAAGGGTGGTTGCCAGTGGCTCTGGCCAACTCAAGCATGATAGCTGACTGAAGGCCGCCCAACCAAGGATCTTCTGGGGCTACATGGGAGGTGAGGCCATGGTGGCTTGGAAGTATCTGTCAGTGTCTAGGAAATGTCAATCTACCTTACCACAGGAAAGTATCTTCCAGCCCCAGCTGGGCCTCTCTAGGTCCTTCTAGACAATTCCAGATGCCCAGAATACAGAGGCACAGACTTTAGATTCCATGGCCAGGGAACTGGGGGATGAGAGACTGGTATGGCCAATATCTCAATGTTCTGGGGCATTAGCCTTGATCTGGCTATGCCCCCCTTGTGTATGTTCACTTGTTAATCCAGTGCTGGCCACACACCAACCTCTTGTGGCAGTGTTGTGGAAGTGGCAGGAGTGGAAGTGAGATCTAGGATAACCAAAATCTGGATGTATGGCCTGTGGGGATGGGGATGGCAAAGGGTGTCTATTAAGAAAAAATATCTCAGAGCTGGAACTCAGGGCCTAGGCACTGTCCCTGAGCTAACACTCTACCACTTGAGCCACAGCTCACCTTTCAACCATTTTACTAGTTTAGTGGAGAGAAGAGTCTAGTGGACTTTCCTGCCTGGGCTGGCTTCAAGCTGCCATCTTAAGAGCTCAGCTTCTGAGTAGCTGGGGTTGATGGTATGAGCCATTGGCAACTGCTAAAGATGTTACCGTATGTATGTGTGTGTACGTGCACATGTAAGTGTGTGTGTATGTGTGTGTGTGTGTGTGTGTGTGTGTGTGTGTACCAGGGCTTGAACTCAGAGCCTCGGTGGTATCCATTAGCTTGTTTGCACAAGGTTGGTGCTGTACCACTTGAACTAGGGTAGCTCTGCTTTCCAGTGTTTTTGGTGATTCATTGGAGAGAAGAGTCTGCCCAGGCTAGCTTTGAATCTTGATTGATCCTCAGGTGTCACTCTTGAGTAGCTAGGATTACAGACATGAGCCACTGGCATCTAGCTACAAGGATGTCTTCTCATACTCTCTTCTGTTATAACACATTGTCTACTTGCCCTGGCCTAGATCCTCTGACCTCCACATCAGCTCCCAGCAGCCCCTGACTGTGTGGAGAACATAAAGCTCAAACTTGATCCTATTTCTTTGTCCTCAGGGGAAGGAATGTTTCCTCTGAAGCCTGGGTTAGGAGGGGTAGCTGCAGCTGGGTACTCGGCTGGGAGACAGGTACTCTGTTTTAGCCAAGAAGGAAAGTGTGGCCAGATGATAATAGCTGATGCTGTCCTATTCCTAGCTCCTCAGGAGGCTGAGATTTGAGGATTACCATTCAGAGCCAGTCCAGCTAGAAAAGTGTGTGAGACTCTCTTCTGCAAATAACCACCCAAAAGCTGGAAGAAAAGCTGTGGCTCAACTAGTAGAGTGGTAACCTTGAACGAGAAAACTGAGGGACAGATCCCAGGCCCTGAGTTCAAGCCCTAGCACAAACATGCATGGGTATGCGTGCACACACACACATGCTCACACCCATACACACATACACACATACACACATACACACATACACACAGACACACACACACACACACACACACACACACACACACAGAGGAAGGTGTTAATGATGAGCTGAGCTAGAACTGGGGGCACTCCTGAGGCATAGTCATAGTAAACTCTCAAAGTAGATCAAGTGGTTTCTCCATAAGTCCTTATGGGGCCAAGTGGGTCTGGGCCATGGCAGGAAGTTCCATGGAATCTTCCCCTGCATCCGTGCACGGGGCCACAGGACCAAGGGAAGGACACTATGGATGCTCCTTTGTAGTCAGTCCAAGATTGAAGACCTTCATCTGTCCCCAAGCAGTGGAGAGTAAAGCAGGGCTCCGAGCCCTGGGACTCCTGGGATAGCGACTGCTACAAGCATCAGCCAGCCAGCTGTGGATTCCTGAGACTACAAGTCTTTCATGAGCCCAATTCAACACCTGCCCAAGGTGTGTCTGACAGAGTCGCAAACTTGTGATACCCGCATGAGTAGGCATTACCAGCTGTGCCATCTTGCAGCTCCTGGCCCTCCTGGCCCAGAACCGTGGTCTGAGACATTGGTTTACTGCTCAGATGCACACTGTACCCATGACTGATGCCATTCTGATGACCCGGCTGATGACCTCCATGCCCCAAGGCAGGACCCTTCTCTGATACTGTGGCCCGTTCCATTCACAAAAGCTGCCAAAGAGACTGCTCTGAAGACACCTAGACGTTGGGAGACCTGACTTTCAGGGGCCTATTGGAAAGTACTCTGCCTAGAGTCACAGAGTGAGCTACAAGCAGGTGTTGGTCATGGGGCTCAAACTCTGGGCCTGGGCACTGTAGCTCAGCTCTTCAGCTTACCACTTGAGCCACAGCGTGTCCTCCAGTTTTCTGATGGTTCCTTGGAGATCAGAGTCTCCTGGACTTTCTTCCAGGGCTGGATTTGAACCACGATCCTCTGATCTCAGCTTCCTGAGGATCTAGGAGGACATGTAAGAGCCACACGCACTTAGCTGATCTGGCCTTTCACCACAGTGGGCTAGGAGCTTCTTAAAGCTTTTCTTTATTTTTTTTCTGTGCCAGTACTGGGGTTTGAACTCAGTTTGAGCCCTGGTCTCTTAACTTTTTCTCAAGCTGGCACTTTACCACTTGAGCCACATTTCCATTTCTGTCTTTTGGTAGTTCATTGGCAAGAAAAGAGTCTCACCAACTTTCTTCTCCTGAGCTATATTTGACCCACTATATCTGATCTCAGTCTCCTGGATAGCTAGGATTTACAGGGGTTGAGCCACTGATGGCTAGAAACTGTTCTTAAGAAAGAGTTCTTCCCTGCATTTGCCCTGACTCCTCCATGCAAAGGAGGCCTCTGAGGGTCAGGAGCTGTGAAAAATAGGCTTCTAGCCACTGAAAATGGCTGGGGTCCATGGTGAAAAGCCAAGCTAATCCCCCGTGGGCCCCATTCTGGGTCCCCACCCTCTGCGCTACCTGTGATTCAAGTACAAACCTTGACCCAGCCTTGAATGTCCTGCCAGACTTGTCTGAAGCCACAGAATCTTCATTCCACCCACACCCCCGGCTCTACACCATACCTCAGGACCTTTGCCCATGCTGTACCTTCTGCCTGAGGCTCTCTGTCTTGTTCCACATCTTATAACTCGTGTGGAATTTTGGCACAGCTTGTATCACCTCCTGGAGCAACTCTTTCCTTCACTTTTCCCTCTTTTTTAAAAAAATATGGAATTGCTAGAGATGGAACTTGTGAAGGCTGATTGGTGTGTGTGTTTTGCCAGACTGGGGGGTTTGAATTCATCACCTTGACAGTATCCCTGAGCTTTTGTGTTCAAGGCTAACACACCAGTACTTGAACCATAGCTCTACTTCTGGCTTTTTGGGTGTTTAATTGGAGAAAAGTGTCTCATTATAGTCTTTCCTGCTTGTAATTTTGATCCTCAGATCTCAGCCTCTTGAGTAGCTAAGATTACAGGGGTGAGCCACCAGTACCTGACCTCTACCTCTTACTTCTAACCTCGGCCCTCCTCTGAGTCCCAGAAGAATATGTCTCAACCGGGTCCCTTTTTTTTTGACAGTCTTGGGGCTTAAACTCAAGGTCTGAGCATGTGCCTGAGCTTCTTTTCTGAAGGCTAGCACTCTATCACTTAAGTCATAGTGCCACTTTGGGCTTTTTCTTTTTCTGTGGTACAGAGGAATCGAACCCATGACTTCAAGCAATCTAGGTAAGCACTCTACAACTAAGCCACATTCACAGCCCAAGGCTCACTTCTAACAGGAGCTACGAGGGTGGAATTTATTGGCTAACCCCTTTCGGCACAGAAATCACTGGCTATGTCCTATCTTTCCCAGGATTTGGGACCAGCCTGAGACTTGGCAGTCAGGAATAATGAATGAGTGATAGGCACCAGGCCCCACATCCTACAGAGGGATCTAGAATATGGAGCCAGAACCTTGGACAACTCCTACAGCCTAGGAAGTGTGGTCTCCCTGGAGGCAGTGGCTGGCTTCTAGGTGTCCTGATGGGACACATAACCCACAACATAATGCACCTGTTGCACACACCAGCCCAGGCAAAGCCTTTGGGGGCTTCAGTACTTAAATGGCAGAGAAGGATGCTTTGTTCAAGCTGCTGGCTCAGACTTAGTATTGTCTCAGTGCTTGTCCAAGCTTGCCCAGGTTTGGGGGCTGGGCATGGGCAACCTGCTGAATGCCCATCATCCATACACCATCCATCTATACACAGAGACATAGAATTACTACCTCCTTTTTTTTTTTTTTTTGGCAGGTCCAGGATTGAACTATGAGCCTAGGCGCTGTCCTTGAGCTCCTTTTGCTCAAGGGTGGTGCTCTGCCCTTGAGCCACAGCCCCACCCATTTGTGCATTTTTTTCCCTGTGGTCTTTTAGAAATAAGAGTGTCAGGAAATTTCCTGCCCCAGCTGAATTCAAACTGGCATTCTCTACATCTCAGCCTCCTGAGGAGCTGGGATTATAGGCAGAAGCCGCTGACACCTGGCTTTCTTTTCTTCTTGTTCTTTTTTTAATCGTGACAATCTGAAGTCTTCACAGTGCCATTCCAATGGTTTGCATTCGAAGGAAACTACCCAGGCCTGGAGTTCGAATGCTAGGACTGCCCCCCACAAATGGAGGTAGAATCTGACAAACTCATTCCTACTCATGTGAATGCTAATGGCATGCATAAAAGTAATAATTTGCAGTTAATTCTTGATTCTATTTTAGAGTGCCACACACAAATTACTGGATTTATATCTTCCATTCTAGCACCTAATGGAAGGGTTTTGACTAATTTTTAATTACAGATTTTGTAAGTATTCAACCATAATACTTCATTAAATGGAGGCATAATGTAATCACTAATAATTGGTTATATATATAATATCTTAACATTCCCTCCCTGAATATATATGCATATATATATACACACATACTCACATATATATACATCTATCTATCTATCTATCTATCTATCTATCTATCTATCTATCTATCTATCTATCTATCTATCTATCTATCTTTCTATCTTTCTATCTATCTATATATTGGGCACTACTGTGGCTTGATCACAGGTCCTCAGGACTTCCTGGCAGCTCAGTTTGCCACACCCTGGTCTGCTAAGACTGTGACCCCATTTATGGATTGGGCATTGTGAGTTGAAATCCCAGCATGGCCAAAAATTTATTCGTGGAGTAAGAAGCTAATTTTGACACATTTTTTTCTTCTCTGTGACAGTCCTTGGTCTCAGTATGATGTATAATCCATATTCAAATATATCCTAGGTGATATGAGGAAATGAAACATTATATGTGTAATAATACTAAATTAATAAGTGTAATAAATGTCATAAGCTGTAAATCCATGCAATATAAATAGATCTCATATATAAATATTAGTTTTTCCAGTGCTGGGGCTTCAATTCAGGCTCTAGGAATTGGTCTGAATTTCTTGTTTTCAAGGACGGTGATCTTCCCCTTCACCTACAGTGTCACAGATTTACCCAGACCCTGAGTTCAAATCAAAAGCCTGCCAGAAAAATGTTGCAAATTCCAAGCCAGGGCCTTATTATTATTTTTTTTGGCCAAAGCATGGGGCTTGAACTCAGGTCTTGGCATCTCTGCCACAACCAATCCTGGGATATTAGGACCAGAGTTCAAATCTTGAGGCTAGTAAAAAAAAAAACAAAAGAGAAGGATAAAATTGAGATGGGAAGGGGAAACAAAGAGGAGGCAACAATGCTTCATGAGAAGGGTACTGGTTATCTTGCCCATGTAATTGTAACTCCTCTGTATGGTATTCTCACAATAAAAAAAAAAAAACTGAGAAGTTCAAGAAGGTGGTTTTACTTTTTCTTCCACCTTTGCGTTGTGGCCATCCAGGGTCTAAATGACAAGGTCCAGAAAGTGTACATGACCTTGCATTGCTGATATTTGGTTGGCTATTAGGGAAGCCATAGCCAAAAGAGGCAACTTAGGCCTGGAGGTTGAATCCTGGTACTGCCACTAAGGAATGGTGGGAGATTCTAAGGCGTATTCTGATATACATCCATACAAATGAATTGTTATAAAAGTAACAAATAAATTACTAGTGTATGATTATATTATAAAACTATATACAAAATTTATACATTAATTTTCAATTAATACTTTATTATTTATTCAATCATGATACTTAAAAAAGGAAGGAATAATTTAATTGCCAATAACCGGTAGCAATATTGTATATGCTATTTCATAATGTACAGACATCTCTTTCTTGTTTTAAGCATATACCTCTCTATCTATCTATCTATCTGTCTATCTATCTATCTACCTACTTACCTATCTATACACCAATCTACACATTTATCTGTTTGTACACTTGTCACTCCTGGGGATCAGTGGTAGTGTGCTCTCCTAGGACATACAAAGCCCTGGGTTCGATTCCTCACTACCACATGGACAGAAAAATCCGAAAGTTGTGCTGTCTTGCTTAAGTAGTCGAGAACTAGCTTTGAGGATGAAAGCATAGGGGCTGTGTCTAGACCCTTATTTAAGACCCTAGTAGTGGCACCAAAAAAAAAAGATAGAATGTTCTGACTGCAATGATATAAGGGTAGGCAGCAAATACCTCATCACAGAGCAAGCTGGGAGTCTGGTGTTGACAGGTGACATCTAACCCGACTTAGCCAGAGGTAAACCACTGCAACCCAGCTCCACTGAAACAGATGCTGCTGGATCACTCACCCCTGTCATGCAAGATACTCGGGGGCTGAGATCTGACAGTGGTGGGTTTAGAACTCAGTCCTGGCATGAAGTCTGCAAAACTCTGACCTGTGGCTCAAAGTGGCAGAGCTCTAGGCTTGAGCTAAATATCTTAGGATAGTACCCCCAACCTTTGAGTGCATTCCATGTGGCTGACTCCCCCCCAAAAAAAACCACCCCTCTAAATCATTAGATGTGAACTTTGTGAGGTTTGTGATGTGTTTCTAAAAGAATGGTGATACTGATTAAAGCACCCTAATTCTAATGACAGCATGTGGGATACAGCTATGTGATGAGTTCTTCATGAGTTGTTGTATGCCTAGTCCTTCACGGGGTTCATTCTTTCATCTGGTCCTTGTAAAAGCTCCACAAGTAAGATGATTGTGCAGATGGGAAAGTTGAGGCTCAGATATGTCCCCATGTCAGGGCCAAAATGATGTATGTACTGAAATGTAGTGAGTTGTTTCCTGCAGACAATTATTTTGGTTTACTTTTCTCCATCATGTACCTTGAACTCAGAGCCGAGGCACTGACTTTCATCTTGGGCTCATGGCTAGCACTCTACCACGTGGAGCCAACGACTCTTTTCAGTATAGTGTCAGAGCTTAGGTGTCTTTAGCTGAAGTCTGTCATCCTGCCTACTCAGGAAGCTGAAATCTGATGATCTGCGTTCCAAACTATCCCAGACACAAAAGGTCCCATGAGACTATTATCTCCTATTCACCACTTAGAAACTTGAAGTGGAAGCTGCGTACCAGTGACTCGTGCCTGTCATCCTAGCTACTCAGGAGGCTGAGAGCTGAGGATCACAGTCCAAAGCCCGCCTGAGCAAGAAATTCCTTGAGATGATTATCTCCAATGAACCACCAGAAATCTGAAGGGGCTCTTTAGCACAAGTGGTAGAGCTCTAGACTTGAGCTGAAGAGACAGCACCCAGGCCCAGACTTCAACTCCTCCAACTTATAAGAAAAAAGAAACCTGAAGTGGAGTGCTAGGAATGTGTCTTAGGGGTAGAGTGCTTTGCATGCATGAAACCTGGGCTTGAATCCTCAGTGCCACCTCACTAGAAAAAAAAATCTAAAGTGCTCTGTGGCTCAAGTGGTAGAGTGCTGTCCTTGTACAAGAGAAACTCAGGTCAGTGGTCAGTTCCTGAGTCCTTCAGGACTGGTGTATGCACACACACACACACACACACACACACACTCACACACACACACACACACACACACACACACACACACACACACCAGAAGTGAAGCTGTGACACTAAATGGGAAAACACTGAGCTTCTGCTCTGAACTCATGGTCAGCACCTTCGCCCTGTGTTCAACCCCAAAATCTAGCCACCGAGGACCCAACTAGGAGAGGTCAAAGGTTTCAAATCTTGATGTGCTTCACCAGCCCTAGATGACAGGAAGCATTGTGATTTTGCACAAGTGCTTAGATTTAGGAAGCTTCCGGAAACCTAGGGAGGCAACACTGCCAATAATGAGTCATTTCAATAGATTCGGGGCCCTAGTCGTCTGTCAGAAGTACTCTTCAATTAATTGTAGCAGTTTGTCTCAACATTGGAACATAGTGCAGCAAAGACAGGATGAGTGCAGGGAACTTGGCCTGCCACAGGAGGTGGCACAAATGAAGACTTCCTGTCCAAACAGAGCACTGGGGAGAGAGATAGCTTGGGGAAAAGGAGGGCTTTTTCACCTGGCCTTTAGAGCCCACCCACACTCATCCTCACTAATTGCCCCAGATGTAATGTTTGTTACACAGCTGTACAGGAGTAAGGCTTTTTGTTTGCCTGTTCCAACAATGAAGCAGACTTCCTCCAGCAGCCTGGGGTGTGGAAAAACCCTCAAGTTACACTGGGAACAGTGAGGAGAGCTCTGGAACATGCACTGTCTTGAAAGCTGTGCTATGAAATCATTCTATTCAAAGCAAATTTCCTAGCTGAGTTCCTTTCTTCATAGGGACTCTGGATGTTCACCGATAGAAATACTTGCATATATACACAGATACGTGGAGTTACTGGCTCTTTTTTTTGCAGCAGGTCCTGAGTCTTGAGCTGTGATCCTCGACATTGTCCCTGAGCTCCTTTTGCTCAAGGAAGCATTTTATTGTGCCTTAAAACATGATACATCATTAAATGGACGCATAATTCAATATCTATTAATTATTAGTAATATATTACATGTAATTTAATGTGTAAACTTCTTGCATTCTATAAATATTTTTATATATTTAAATATACAATCAAATAAACCTATAAATCTCTCTCTCCCCCAGCCCTCTCTCTCTCTCTCTCTCTCTCTCTCTGTCTCTCTCTCTCTCTATATATATATATATTTGCAGCAATTTACACTTCTATCTATTTATATATTGGCGACTCCTTGGGCTAGAAGTCAGGTCCTGAGAACTGCCTGGTAGTAAATTTTTTTGAAGCTGCTGTGCTTAATGGCCACTTGATGAATTGGGCATTCCAGGCCCTGAGTTCAAATCCCAGCAGTGCCAAAGTTAATAGGTGGAGTAAGAAGCCAATTTTGAACTGTTTTCCTTTCTGTGAAAATCTTGTGTCCTAGGTACAATATGTAATATCAATACAAATACATGCATATATATGATATACATTATAAATGTATATAAAGATTATTTTTGCCAGTCCTGGGCCTGGAATTCATGCCTTGGGAAATGTTCCTGAATTTCTTTTCTTCAAGGCGGTTAGCTCCTATGTCACCCAGATCACAATAGAGTTACCCAGCCACTGAGTTCAAATCCCAGTTATGGCAGAAAAAATGGCCTAAATTCCAAGTCAATGCCTTAACATTTTTTGTGTGTGTGTGGGGGGGACAGGTATGGGTCTTGAAATTAGGTTGTCCTAACTCTGCCTCAGCTTTGATTACCCTAAGCTGGGGTGCAGCTTTTACACCCACAGATGACCCAGGGATCCTAGGAACCAAGTTCAACTTCCTTCTCTGGCAAAAAACC
The DNA here is from genome assembly GCF_019054845.1 of Dipodomys spectabilis. NCBI lineage: Eukaryota > Metazoa > Chordata > Mammalia > Rodentia > Heteromyidae > Dipodomys > Dipodomys spectabilis. The sequence goes on along the minus strand of NW_024871020.1, from coordinate 1,179,174 downwards.
ATCAAACCAACAAAAATGGAGGATGAATAAACCAGGAAGTTTTACACAACAGTATTACCTTTGTTTCCTTTGCACTGTAACCATCCTGGGTGACTGTGACTAGGCTTGAAAATTTTATGTGACCTTGCATAGCCGAGGCTGTCAATGAAGCCTGAGCCCAATCCATGCACAGAAGCCCTTAGTTCGATCCTGGGACTGCCACCTACACATGGCTGAAGATCCTAGGAAACTAGTTCCTATCTATAGGAACACTAATAGAATGTTGACATGTACTAATTGAATCACTATTTAGCAAGTCATTCTAGTATAAGATTGTACACAATAAATATAGATTATTGATTAATTTAATTAATACTTTATTAAGTCTTCTACCATGATTAATTAATGGAGGCATAATTTTATACCAAATAATTAGTAGTAATAGAATATATATATAAATACAATATAGATATCACACTTTATATATAGTTATACACTAGAATCTACATAAATGTCTGTCTCTGTATACATTTATTGATAGATGCATATACATATATAAATACACACACACACTTCAGTCTACACATCTGTCTGTTTATATACTGGCCACTCCTAGGACGTGAACTTGGGTCTTCAAATTTGCGCGACAACGTCACTTGCATCAGACTGGTATGCTAACATTGACCCATTCATGAAGTGGGCCTTCTAGGCCCTGAGTTCAAATCACAGAATTGCCAAAAACTTAATCCTGGTGGAAGAAGCCAATTGTCCCACATGTTTTCCTTACCGGTCAAAGTCCTGGGTCTCAAGTATGATGTACAATATATATGCAAATCTATGTCCTATGTGATAGGATGTAAAAAATATTATACATGTAATCATACTCACTAAAATACATAACAAATAATTAAAAACAAATTAAAACAATTAATACACTAACTGTAATATGCAGTAAACATTTGTTTTTGGGTCTGGTTGTGGGGCCTGAACTCTGGGCCTGGGAGCTGTCTCTCAGCTCTTCAGCTCAAGGCTAGCAATCTACCACTTGAGCCACAGTGCCACTTCCGGCTTTTTTCTTTTTGCTTATGTGGTGCTGAGGAATCGAACCCAGGGCCTCAGGCATTCAAGGAAAGCGCTCTACCACTGAGCCACCTTCCCAGCCCCTGCAGTAAACAATTGAGAGTAAATGTAAGTCATGTATTTAAAATGTATACGAATATTTTTTTTTGAATGCTAGGGTTGAATTCAGGCCCTGGGAACAGGCCTGACTTTCTTGTCTTCCAACACAGTGAGCTTGCCCTTCCCCCATAGTGCTGTAGATTTACCCAGATCCTGAGTTCAAATCCCAGGCCTGCCAGAAAAAAATGGCATGAATTCCAAGCCAAGGAGCCTCATAATTTTTAAAATATTTATAGTGTACATATGTATGTGTGTATGTGTGTATGTATGTATGTATGTATGTATGTATTTTTATTTTGCCACAGGGCTTGAACCCATGTCGTGGCAACTCTGCGTCAGCTTTGATCACTCTAGCCTGGGGTGCAGCCACTGGATCCACAGCCAATCCTGGGTTCCTAGGCCCCAAAGACTGACAGGAAAAAAGTAAATAAATCAACACAGAATAAAACCGTTCAACTTGCAGATGGCTGACAGTTTTACATTTGTTTTCTTTGCAAAGTGACCTTCCTGGATCTGAATGACACAGCTGAAAAATGCTCTTAACGTGGCTTACTGAAAGCTGGTGGGCTACCAGGGAAGCCATAGGCCAACATGGCAACATAGGCCCTGAGTTCAAAGCCCAGTTCTGACCCCTACCAATGGCAGGACATTCTAAGAGTCTCGTTCATATTCATAGGAATTCCAATGGAAGGTTTTGAATGTACAGGTTGAATTAGTTCTACCTGAATGATGCTACTATAAAATTAGAGTGATTTTAGGAGGCCGATTGATTTTAATTAATATTTTTGACACATTAAAAGAATACAATTAATTACATGGACACAATAATTTCAGGACAGTGGTTGATTTAAATAATAATTCATTAAGGATGAAAACAATAATATTAATTACATGGAGTCATAATGAATATCCATGAATTGGTAGGAATGTAGCATATATAACTGAATCATGTATAAACATCTCTGGCACTATAAAGATCTATATTTATTTGTGTACTACCATCTGCATGTCAATCTGTTCTTATTTTGTCAACCCCTGGGGTTCGATCTCAGATGCTGGTATCTGCTTGTCAGCTCCATATGCCCCAGGCTGATATGCTGACACTCACCCACTTATGAGTTGGACCTTGTAGGCTGTAAGTTCAGATGCCAGCACTCACAAAAATTGAATCGCGGATTAAGAAGCCCAAAGTGACACGTTTCCTTTTCTGTGAAAGGTCTGGGTGTCAGGTGTGAAGTTTCATACACAGGCAAATCTATGCCCTATGTAATAAATATTCCATGTGTATTAACAATCAATAAAATAAATGATAGATAAATGAATAATTCAAAAAATAAAATGAATACACTAAACACAATATGGAGTCAACATATGGGGCTTGATCTCAGGGCCTGGGAACTGCCTGGCAGATGAATTGGCTAGCGGCTGCTGTGCTGACAGTCACCCATTCATGAATTAAACCTTGTAGGCCCTGAATTTAGATCCCAGCACTGCCAAAAATGTAATCATGGAGTGAGAAGCTGAGCATGACACATGTTTTCTTTTTCTTTGAAAGTGCTCTGTGTCAGGTAGGATGTATAATTCGTATGCAAATCTATATGCTATGTAAGAGGATGTCATAAATGTAATAAATGTCATAGGTGGAAAAATTATCACTACAGTAAATGATAAACAAATTGAATTAGTAGTGAATCATTGTAGGATAAAATTAGATATAAGATCTATTGGACTGCATTAAGATGAATATTTTATTAAGCACTAACAGAATAAAAATTGCATGGAGACATAATTAAATACATAATAATTGGTAGTAACACATGATGCATACATAATTTAATTATATGTAGACATCTGTCTTGTTCTATAAAATATGTAATTATATGTATGATGTATATACATATGTGATAAATAATAACAGGATATTGAGTAATTATTAATTAATGCTTTATTAATGGTTCAACTGGGACACATCATTAAACAGAGACATAATTTAATACCTAATAATTGGTAGTAATATTATCTATAATTTAATAATATACAGGCATCTCTCTTTTTGTGCATATAATATTTATATACAGCAATCTCTATCTATTTATATCTTGTTCACTCCTGGGGCTCAGTGGTTGAGTTCTCACCTAGTAAGCACGAATCCCTGGTTTTGATTCCTTAGTGCCACATAAACAGAAAACCTGGAAGTTCTGCTGCCTTTCCTCAATTGAGTGCCAGCCTTGAGCACAAATGCTTAGGGACACTGTCGAAGCCCTTACTCAAGCCCCAGGACTGCTGCCAAAAAGGCAGAATGTTCTAACTGCAACTGTAGAAGGACAGGCCTTCAAATACCTCATGACAAAGCAAGCTAGGAGTCTGGTGCTGAAAGCTTCCACCTAACCTGACATAGCCAGATGTAAACCCCTGCAACCCAGCTGCAAGGAACCAGACGCTGCTGGCTTACCCCTATCATCCTGGCTCTTGGGGGCTTTAAAACCCAGTCCTGGCAGGAAGTCTGCGGGACACTTTAAAATGTGGCTTGAAGTGGTACACTTTAGCCTTGAGCAAATGTTATTAGAACGGTATCCCCATGCTTTGAGTTCCAGCACCCTGGGTAACTCCCCCCCAAAAAATCCCATTAAACCATTAGATGTGAACTTGTTTGGTTTGTGAAATATTCCTCAAAGAATGGTGATACTGATGAAAGCACCCCAATCCTAATGATAGCTTATCCAATAGAGCTATGTGCTGAGTCCTTCATAGGGTGCTCTCAGCTGAGTCCTGCAGAGTAACATGTGCTGTGTCCTTCATTGGGTGCACTCTTTCACCTGGTACTCAAAGACCTCCACAACTCAGATGATTATGCAGACAAGAATATTGAGGCTCAGATATGTCCCCATGGCAGAGACAAAATTATGTATTACTGAAGACTAGTGAGTTGTCTCCTGTGGACAATTGTTTTGTTTTTATTTTTCTCAGTCATGAACCTTGAACTCGGGGCCTAGGTGCTGACCCTTATCTCTTGGGCTCATGGCTAACACTCCACCACGTGGAGCCACTAACCACCTTGCAGCAGAATGACACGTCCTAGGAGTTGATAGCTGAAGTCTGTTGCCTTGCCTTATAAGAAGTTGAGATCTGTGGATATGGGTTCCCAACTATCCCAGACACAAAAGGTCCTATGAGACTATTATCTTCAATTCACCACTAAGACAACTGAAGTGGAAGCTGGGTGCTTGTGACTCATGCCTGTTATCCTAGCTACTCGGAAGGATGAGATCTGAGGATCATGGTTCAAAACTAACCTGGGCAGGAAAGTCCTTGAGACATATAGCTCCAATGAACCACCAGAAAACCTGAAGTAGCTCTGTGGCTCAAGTGGTAGAGCACAAACTTGAGCTGAAGAGCTCAGGGACAGCACCAGACCCAGACTTTAACTCCTACAACCTACAACAACAACAATAAAAAAAAAAAACAGAAACAAACAAACAAACCTGACTTAGTGGTCTGGGAATGTGCCTTAGAGGTAGAGTACTTTGCATATATGAAACCCTGGGCTTGATTTCTCAGGACCACATCACTAGAAAAAAGCCTGAAGTGGCTCTGTGGCTCAAGTGGGAGAGGGCTATCCTTGTATAAGAGAAACTAGGTACAGTGCTCAGGTCCTGAGTTCAACCTCCAGGACTGGTGTATGCACACATGCGCACATGCGTGTATGAGCGTGTGCACACACACACACACACACACACACACACACACACACACACACACACACACACACACAGACCAGAAGTGAAGCTGTACGTGCATGTGCGTGTGCTAGAGAAAAACAGAAACATGAATATGCTTCTAGTGTGTTCTAGATACTTAAGGGTGTAGACAAAAAAAAACATTCATAATAATTAGGTCATTTTATAGGCAAAAGGAGCAATGCAGAGAGTATGAGGATAGCTCCAGCTTTCGGTCCTCTCATCCTGAAACAGTAAATTCACTGCAGCTCAATGCTAAGTGACAAAGCTGGCAGGTTCTGTGGACATTTGCTCCCAAATCCTGGGACACTCATTTCTCACTTTTGGCTTCAAACCTGTGACCAGAGGAGAAGATGAGGAGAGAAAATCCTTCTCAGAGAAAGCACCTGTAAGAACATTGGGGTAGTTTACTTATAAATTCAAACCATTGGAATGACCCTGTTAAGAAGTCAGATTGTCCAGATTAAAAAATGAAGAAGAAAAGAAAGGCAGGTGCCAAGGGCTGCTGACTGTAATCCTAGCTCCTGAGGAGGCTGAGATGTAGAGAACCTTAGTTTGAATCCAGCCAGCATAGGAAAGTCCCTGACATTGTTATTTCTGAGAGATCACAGAAAAACCCAGAAGTAAGGCTTGAATTCAAGGTTAATGCAATACCATTGAGTAAAAGGAGCTCAGAGAGTATGCCTAGGCTCACAGTTCAACCCCAGGACCTGCAGCAATGATGGACCTATGATGCCTCTCCCAGGATTCTGGAAGCTTGGGAAATCCAAGCACATGTCTGGTATCACGATGCTTCCTGTCATATGAGTCTGGTGAAGCTCATCAGGTTTTGAAATGTTTCACTTCTCTTAGTTGGGCCCTGGGTGGCTAGGTTTTGGGGTTGAACACATGGACAAGGTGCTGACCATAGGCTCAGAGCAGAAGCCCGTGTGTGTGTGTGTGCGCACACACACACACACACACACACACACACAGACTAGAAGTGAAGCTGTGGCACAAAATGGTAAAGCTCTGGGCTTCTGCTCTGAGCTCATGGTCTCAAGATTTAGACTAAGGATTTCTGTGGAGCACCTCCTTGGGGAATCCTTGAGGAAAGCCGTTTGAAGCCTCCTCAGGAGATTGCCGTTCAAAGCCAGCCCAAGTAGGAATGTCTTTGAGACTCTTATCTCCAAAAACCAACAGAAAACCAAAAGTGAAGCAGTGGCCCAGAGGGTAGAGCTCCAGCTTTGAGAGAGAAAGTCGAGCAGGAAAAACAGGCCAGACCAGGCAAGAAAGTTTGGAAGGTGCTTATGTCCAATTAATGACCAGATGGCTTGAAGTGGAGCTGTGAGGGTGGTAGAGCCTCACACTTGAGCAAAACAGCTGAGGAACGCATCGGATTTTGAGATTAAGCCCTGGGATGGCCACAAAATAAAGAAGAGAATACCAAGTTATGTATCAGTGCCTTACCTGCTTATGTGTGTATATTACCACCCTCAGTGCAAACAGACCATATTCAATGCTTCTGCTTTATTTACTGATTTATTTTTCAGATATACTCGTTGCACATACTGCATCATTCTTTTCATTTCAAGCCCATGGCTTTTCTCTTCCAGGGTAGCAGACCTGTGTCTTTATATGATGCACACTTAAGCTCTCAAGAGCCTTTATTTACATTTTATTATGAGGCCAAGGCAGGGACAGTGACAAATCAGGCAGGGGAAGAAAAGTGTTCATAGAAATAGCCAGTATTCAGAATTAAACTTGGAGACGTAAAATGGTAGCATACTTATGTAAAAACTACAATGAAGAAAAAGATGAGGGTGCTGGGTATTTGGATTAGTGAGAAAGTGCTTCCCTAGCATACAAGAGCCCTGGGTTCGATTCCTCAGTAGCACACAGAAAAAAGCCAGAATTGGTGCTGTGGCTCAAGTAGCAGAGAGCTAGAAACAGTGCCCAGGCCTTGAGTTCATCCCAAGAACTGGTAAGAGATCGCTAGCTACATAGGTAAGTAGGAAGGAAGGTAGGTAGATAGGTGGATAGATAGATCTTGGACGTCAGGAGGAAAGAAGGGAATACTTCCCAGTGTGAGGCCTTCTGCAGGGAGCCAGGCCACCACATTGCCTTCACACAACCACAGAGCAGGAAGACTGTCTCTGTCCCACTTCTCAGGCAGCGGAAGGCCCAAGAGCCAAGAGGGCAGAGCCAGGTTCTAACTCAGGTGCTTAGAGACAAAAGAGAAAGGGCCCTGCCTCCCCTTGGACTGGGAATTTGCATTAATGATGTGCAGAATGAAGGAAGGAGAATGGATTGGCAGATGTAGAAGAATGGTCTTTAAATCTGACAGATGGACAGTCAAAATCCCATTCCTTAAGGCAGAGAGCAGGGTTTTTCTTCCCTGTTCCTCCCCTCTCCCCCTCTAAACTGGCTCTCTATTGTTAACCTAAAGATAGCCTGAGGCTCCCTTCACCTGAGAGAGGAAGGTTAATTAGTCATTGTTTGAAGAGGCTGAGAAAGGCCTGACCCTGGTGTAACTCTAACAAATGTTTCAGGGTTCCCCCCTTTGCTGGCTGTGCCTGGAATGCATGAAGTGCTTTTGCAGCTGACTTCCCTGTTGATTATGTACATTCTGCCTCCTAATCCTGCAAGCCTAGGTCTCTTCACCTAGCATGTCTTTTGAAACTGTTTTTGGTCCTTCAAATACAATGTTACACAGGAGTTCTTCCTGCTAACAGGGCTAGGGCTTGGATCCTGAAAACTTCATTTGAACCCAGGATGGGTCAAAAATGTTTCTTTTCTGCTTCTATAGCTCAAGAATTCTAAGAACATTTAGAGTGCAAGTAACTTCTCATCACCAAGAGAAACACAGGAAGCTCTTGAACATCTGACCTTTCCAAAGTGGAAGTTAGATTGTCCTAGACTTTCCTGCCGTAGCTGGCTTCACCCTGTGATCCTCAGATCTCAGCCTCCTGAGCTAGATGATGGGTGTGAGCCACCACTGTTCTGCTGGGTTCAGAAGTGTAATGATATCGACAATACAAGTCAACTGCTCATCACAAAGGGCTTGGGGAGCATATTATGTCTTTCAACATTTGACCTTTCAGAACCCCGTAGGACACAAGGTTATAATGCTAGAGTCTGAGAGGCTGGGCATATGGATCTGCTACACTTGAACCTTGAGCTCTGATTTCAGTTCTGCTATGTATCAGCGTTCATTTTCCAGAGAATGTTCTCCTAATTAGCAAATAGAAAAAGTACTTTGATTAACCCTTACTTTTTTCCAGTTGTGTGAATTGAATCAAGTCTAGGGACTTTTCCTGAGCAAGGCGAACACTGTACCACTTGATCCACAGCGCCACGTGGGTTTTTTGGTGGTTCATTGGAGATAACAGTCTAACAGGCTTTCCTTGTCTAGGCTGACTTTGAACGGTGGTCTTCAGATCTCAGCCTCCAGAGAAGCTAGAGTTCCAAGTGTGAGCCACTGGCATCTGGCCTATTGTTTTTGACAGTCTTGGGGCTTCTTTTCCTCAAGGCTAGTGCTCTACCACTTGAGCCCCTCCACAGCTTCTGGCTTTTTCTGAGTATGTGGCACTGAGGATTCAAACCCTGGCATTCATGCAAGCTGAGTGAGCTCTATACCACTAAGCCACATTTCTTGCCCCACCCTTACAATTTTATCCCTCAACTTGCCTATCCTCAAGAAAAGGCTTCTGACTATAAATCATCTAAAGAGATCACTATAGTAAGGTATCCAAAGGTAAAACACAGCTCATACTTGAGTGAGACTCTAAACATGTGAAGACTATGACAAATGCCTCCATTTAATTATGTATCATGTTTCAACACTTAATAAAATATTAATGAAAAATGAGTTAATGTCCTAAATTATTGTGTATAATTTTATAATGTATGTTCAAAATGTAATAAATATTATGTGTATAATAATAAAACAATAAATTAATGAATCAAATAAAAATAAAATACAAAATCAAAATCAATAGTAATCATAATATGTAATAAACATACATATGTAAGTATATATCATATATTACACATGTACAGAAATAGTTTTTCCATTGCAGGGCCTTCATTCAGGCCCTGGGAACTCTAGCCTGAATTTCTTTTCCTCAAGGACAGTGAGATTTGCCTTCACCTATGGTGCAAAAGAGTTACCTGGACAGTGAAATCAAATCCCAGCAATAGCAGAAATACTGGCACCAGTTCCAAGACTGAGACTTAATTTTTTAAATGGAAGCAGTTATGTTTATTCAGTTTCATACTGAACATTAAACAAAAATGCAGTGGCGAATTTTGTACAGCTATTCAGACATCCTTCCTTTACCCATAAAGTGCTTCTCTGAGAACTATATTGTTTCATTTTTTGTACATTTTTATTGTAAAAATGTTGTACAGAGGGGTTACAGTTACATGAGCAAGGTAATGAGTACATTTCCTATTGAGCATTGTTGCTTCCTCCTTTGTTTTCCCCCTACCAAACCTTCTCTACCATCTCCACAACTACTCCCACTGCCCAGGTCAGTGACTTATTTTTTTTTTTATTTTTGGCTTGGCACAGGGTTTGAATTCAAGTAGTGACAACACTGCACCTTCCCACACATTGCTACAGATTTACCAAGACCCTGAGTTCAAATCCTAGGCTAGGAAAGAAAACTGGCAGAAATTCCAAATAAGTGAGCTTTATTTTTTTAAATTTAATTAATTAATTTTTATTTGTTTTTTTTTTTTTTTTTGGCCAACAATGGGGCTTGAACTCATGTCGTGGAAGTCTACCTTAGCTTCCATCACCCTAGGCTGGGGTGCAGCATCTGGACCCATATTCGATTGGGGGATCCTAGGCCCAGAGGGACTGCAGGAAGAAAAAAAAAAAGCTGGAAAGCACAAAAAGTGGTGAGCTGCAGAGGGCTGGAGGGTTTTAGGATTTTTTTCTTTGCAAGGTGACTATCCTGGGTCTTAATTACCTGGTTGCAAAGTGGAGCTGACCTGCCATTGCTGAAAGCTGGCGGGCTATCAGGGAAACCATAGGCCAACCTGTCAACATAGGCTCTTGGTTCAAACCCGGTCCTGACACATAACAATGGTAGAAGAATGCAAGGGACTTGTTCCTATGCATATGAATGCCAATTGAAAGAGTAGTTCATGCACAAGTTGAGTCTAAAATTGGATGCAATAATCCTAGGTTGCTGATTGATCTCAATAGTTTATTAAGCATGAAAAGAATAATATTCCTTTAATGGTGGAATAATAAATACCTAAGTGTTGGTAGGAACGTAGTAGGTGTCATTCAGTCATAGATGGCTCTGGCACTGTTTACCAATGTTTATTTATTTGTATACCACCGTCTGCCTATCTATTTATCGCTGTTTTGGCCAAACCTGGGGCACAAACTAGCGCCTAGTAAACAACTGACAGCTTCATTGGCTAGAGGATGCCATGCTCACACTCACCCATTCATGAATTCGGCCTGCTAGGCCCTGCGTTCAGATCCTAGCAATACCAGGCATGATGGAGAACACATCTACAAATCTGGATGCTATGTGATAAGATGTAAACAATATAATCAATGGTATAGGTGTCATCAGAGTCAATAAAATATATGGTAAATAAATGAATAAAACAAGAAATAAAATAAATAACCACACCAAACATGATATGGACTGAACATCCATATGATGAATAAGAGCTTGAGGCTTTTGCATACATACATACAAACATACACATACACACAGAGGCACTTATATGTGCACACAAAAATACACAAATGAAACAACTCTTAGAATATGTAGAAAAGTTTGAAAATAGCAATAGAAAATATGTCTTTAGTAAGAATTAAGAGATGAATTTTAGTATTAGAAAGTCCTCATGAACTTTCTTCAAAAAAGTTTGAGACTATTACATAGGTAGGGACGAGAGATAGTAAGAGAGTCAATTAATTATTATTAAAGGGATCGAATGAATCAGAGATCCCAGCAGGTGCATCTGAAAATGATCATATCCTGTGTCAAATGTTAGAAGATCTTCTAAAATAGTACATAAACACTCTGAGCAGTCTGTCTAGTGGATAATATCATTGGAGAAGTTCAGAAATGCTAGTCTATGTCTAGATTAAATAAACCAACAAACATGGCAGGGCAATGTGATACAAACCTGGAATTCTAGCACTCAGACTAAGGCAGGAGATTAGAGAGTGGAATTTAATAGTGATACATTTCCTGGACCAGGTAGTATAATTTTGTCTAATAAAACAAACCAAACAACAAGAAAGGAATACACAATTAGAAGTTTGGGCTAATTTTGTTATTATGTTTTGAGAAGTCAAGTTTCCTATTGAAATGCAACTCGTATATAATCTTCAGTTTTGTTTTAAATACTCTCTTCATTACAGAACATTCCTAGATTCAAAATGGCTCATGATTCCCACCCAAAATTTGAAAAAGTAAGTAAGCATCATTCTGTTGGATTCCAAAGAAATGAGGAAGGATTACAAAATCTTAAGCCTAGAGAAATTTCAAAGTTCATCTAAAGCAGGACTTTGTAGATCTTGCTAAATTAGAATTTAGAGTTAACATAAATATTTTAGATTTGATTGTAATTTCATATTTTATAGGATACTACAAAATTCTTTTTGAGTAGAGGGTTTAATTGACAAATTCACAAATGATTCTGGCATTCTATTTGCCTAGAATATGCTTTCAAGAGAGTTATAATTAGATCTTAGTTAATAGAAAATTCCAACCATTCATGTATAAAATGATAATGTAAATAATCTAGACAGAGTTGCCAACAAATCGATATTAATTTATAAATATAGAAAAATTGCAATTTTTGAGGGTTTTGTATAACATTGTATGAAGAGAATAATTGTGTGACTTCTTCTTTCTTCTACCTATATGTAACAGAGGAAGCAATTTCCTTAATTACGTGCCTCTGTATACAATGAGAAAAATGCTACATTTGGGGTTATTGGTTTGTCCTAGGGCTTGAAATCTGGCCCTGGAAACTGTCTCTGAGCCTGTTTATGCTCAAGGCTCGTGCGCTACCACTTCAATCTCAGTGCCACTTGTGTCTGACTTTTTCTGAGTTTATTGGATATTTGAAACATAATCTTCTGACCTTAGCATCCTAAATATCTGTGATAGTTTAAAAAAGTATAAATATAAATAACATTTGCAAGTGTACTGATCTCAAGAATCTCACTGGGGGGAAAATGATGCAACCCAGTTAATTGTAGTATTCTTTCCAGAACAAGGAGAGAATCACATTATCAGAGGTGTAGTATTTTTTTTCACAATAGAGATAAGCTATTCATGATGTGAATTAAGGGAATATTAAGGTGCACTTTACAAGTTGGAAATTATTGGACTAGGATGACTTTATGGCATAAATCTTTGGATTGATGGTTCATAGAAATTATAGCTTACTCTGATAAAATTTGCTTACTTTTGAAGAATTAATTACAGATGCTTCATAATTTTATCCTCTACCAGAATGTGGCTATTTTTCTGTTGACTTCTCAATCTGTAACACTCCATTGGAAACTGCATCTATTGCAAAATTACTTAACATGCAAACAGGTACTGTTTTGAATCACTCAGGTATGGAATGTTCAGAATTTGAAAATGAGTAGTTATTAGTCATAGGAATTTTGAGGAACACATATATTCTGTCCTCTTAACAACTCATTTACTTTTAAAAGTTATGGGTTTCCATAGAATTAAACTATATTCGGTTTTAGTATGAGAAAGTACTAAATTTTTCCTTTTTTCAAAATATTGTCAAGTTTATTGTGAAAATAGTGTCTAGTTGGATAACATTCAAGTTGATGACTCTGATAAAAAAAGTAGTAATCAATTCAAATTAGATGCCAAATAGTATTGATTTTTAAAAAGTTACTACATAAAATATTTACTATAACAATACAGTGAAATTATTTTTTATGTAGCTTATTTTTTAATTTAATTTTATTGTCAAATTGGTGAACAATGGGTTACAGTAATTGTAAGGTAGTGAAAACATAACTTTTCAAACTTTTTACCCCCTCTTTCATTTTTCTTATAGTTTTCTTTCACCTCAATACTCCTCACAAGTTTTAATGTACTTTTCCAACATATTGTCTTATGAGTATTGTTATTGCATTGGCTTGCCCTTTGTCCTTTGTCTTGTCATTTTGTTATTCCTCTTCCCTTCCCTAATTAAGGTAAGTGTATACACAATACACAGGGCACAAAATCAAATACAGCCGATGCCAAGCCATAGGAGGAAAACCCAAAGAAAATAGAAATCATATAGTACATTATAAACAACTGCAAAAAAATCTCTGTTTCCATACCTTGGAGTTCATTTTGCTCAGCATCAGCATATATGTTCATATATACACATAAAGCCACTGGAAAATAATAGTTGCATGGACACTATATCATATAAACAACATGTTACTGTTTTTGATGGAAAAGGTTGAATTAGGATTGGGGAAAACGTGATTCTGATAAAGGAATTTCAAAAGAGTTTAAAAATTATGACAGGTATATTTTAATTGTTTAAATTTTTAACAAATTAGCCTATTAAGAAAATTGCCTGGGAAAATAGGCTTTCATGCCAAGAAAGCTATGGAGACCTAGTTGAAAAGGAGCAATGTGGGTAAAGATAGCTCATTTTCACACTAAACAAACTTTAGAAACCTTACTGTAAATCCTGTAGGTTCCCTTGAGAATTGTCCTTACCCAGGAAATATACTCTCACTGTGTGAAATTCCAAGTTCTTAAGAAAACTAAGACATCAAATTTTGTGAATTGACCTTTAATTACCAAAATTATTCTTTGAAAAAGATAATTTGGGTCAAAATATTTAGGGAGAAAGGGCCCTTCAAAATGAAAGAAGGTATTGGGTTCACACTTTTCTGTTTGTAACACTTTCCACAATGTCTTTGCACGTGAAGCACTGAAACACAGAAAAAAATCTGATTGGTTACGCCAATGATTACACATTTCTAAGTAGCTCACAAAAAATAATATCCTTATTAACATGAGGTAGTGAAGACTTCTCTTATTACATAAGCCAAAAAGTTTGGGATTAGAAAAGAATTGAGAAAATTGAAAGGGTAAGAAAACAATGTTCTTAGAACCCCTATATAAGCATACTGACTTCAGCACTGGAGGGAGGCCAAAAATTTTGATATAGATTGTCTTAATATTTTTGCTACCTAAAGTGATTTTACAGAGCCTATTTGGCTCACTACAATGTAGAACAGTTTGAATGAGGACAGGAAAATAAATTCTACGTCCAAATGAGGCAACTTAAAAGAGTTTTAAAAGAGAAACCATGAAGATGTAGCGGGGTGGGGTGGGGAGGAGATCTTATAGTCTTTCAGCTTCACTGGACTTGAAGTCAAGAAGCTGTGCTTAATTGGAAATCAGGGAAGAGCTAGGAGGAGGACATAGAATTAGGACATAGAAGCATTGTCCATTGTAATAGACACTGTTACCCAAGGTATGGATGATTTAACTCTATTCTGTTCCATACATCTTGCTGAGCAAATGCAAGACCAAGAAAAAATAATCTATTGAAATAATTTTGCAAAGAATAACTTCACTGATCCTGATATGGTATCTAAGGAGAGTCTTAAGAGAGAACATAAAAGTGGAGTATACTTCGGTTTCCTCTAAGCATCTTGTTAGTAAAATATATCTTTGAGGTTAGAAGTGATTGAACCAAAAAGTAGTGGAGTACTTATTTTTGTGGAACTTTAGACACAAGAAGACTTTCAAGGTAAAAGAAAAAAAGTATAGCTAAATATTTGTGATCACAGCTTCTTGGATCGGTTTTTTGGAGACAAAGTTTTACATTAGAGTTTGTCCTCATTAACATAGATGTTGGATTTTCGTGGCAACCAAATGCAAGGGTGAAGCTTAATGGACTCCCTTGGACAAGTAAACAGCATGGTAGAAAAAAAATGGCAAATAATATTTAGGAAATTAGTTTGGCTAATTACTTGCCAGAACAAAGAATGAAAGATATAATTCAAAATCACTTGACTTAAAAGTATGAAGAAAGAGTAGTGAAGAGAGATGAGAGAAAACATAGAGGACTCTTCTGTCTCCAGTGGAGTAATGGATTCTTGATCTTGTTTCTTCCATTCTATCTTCACAAGCCATCAAGTGTGGCTGAGGACTGGAGTATCCATTTCAGACAAAGAGAACTCACAGAAGAAAATATTTGCAGCAGATGTAGGTGATTCACAACCTTAGACAATCTATTTAAATCTGTTCAAAATTCTCTGCTACCCCAAACTGCCCTCTTTGAACAGCTTTGTTTGCTATTCCCCAGACTAGCCTTCATGAATTATTTAAAATTTTGAGAGGTCATATACTCCTCTCTAGAGATTGCTGTTTGGTTGTGATTTTTATGTGTTTTTGTTTTTTGTTGTGTTTTTTAATTAAATTTCAAAAGGTTGTGCAAGTGTATTACAATAAATATGTCCATCTAATTGTCCAATGCTCCTGGATCAGAGTGACTCCTTCTATCATTCTCAACCAACCCTTCTCCAAGATGTATTTCAGATTTATCACTTCCTTTATCACATGTGTACATTGAGTATTCTAACTGTACTTGCCCCTTGTTCCATTTTTCATTCATTCTGTCTTTACTATTATTCCTCTCTGGTTTCAACTTCCTGATAGTCATTCTGTTAAACTGTTAATATTCTGAAAGTTTTATATACTATCCATGGAGTTTCAATCCTGCGTACACTTGAACTGATGTCAGCTTATATTTCCATAATTCATTCATCTGCAATAACAATTTGCAAGACTGGAGACGTGAAGCACCTAGACATGATTTTATTCTCATCCATTTGGAAGATTAATCTTTAGTCAACAAGAAAGTTTAAAAATGGCTTAGAATATATTCCTAACTACCAAATTTTATAAATGGCTTTGAAAAATGTTTATGATTATTTTATTTTACATGGGATAATATTTTCTACTACCTATAAGTTTTGGAAAAAGAAGAAGACTACGATTTACTACTATACAGGAATATGGTAGAAATAGAAGACAGATTTTATGTTTGTCACATCTCTGATGAGTACCCATATTCATGACTTTAAGTCATATTTCTTCTTACTATGTTAGACTGATAGGTAAAACATAAAACAACATATGATAAAGCAACTATTTATGACTTTTTAAAATGTACCTTAGGGGCTGGGAAGGTGGCTCAGTGGTAGAGTGCTTTCCTTGCATGCATGAGGCCCTGGGTTCGATTCCTCAGCACCACATAAGCAGAAAAAGCCAGAAGTGGCGCTGTGGCTCAAGTGGTAGAGTGCTAGCCTTGAGCTGAAGAGCTGAGGGACAGCGCCCAGGCCCAGAGTTCAGGCCCCATGACTGGCAAAAAAAAAAAAAAAAATGTACCTTAGTAAGTGATTAAACTTACTTTATTAGCTAGTGTTTGGGTTTGAATTATGGGAGGTTTTTCTATTTGACACATTTCTGTAAGGCACCTTCTGAACAACACAAATGGTGAGTGGTACTATTTCTACACTTTAATGAATGGTTGAACCTGTTTGGCATTAGTGCTTGGTAAATAAAACAACTCTATTGTAACTTGCACCCTAAACTTGAAAAATTTGTAATGTCAATATTGTCTACTTGTCAAATGTTATTTTGGTGAATGTGATTTTTAAAAGATTATTTGAAAAGGAATCTGTTTTCAGGAGATTAAGTGTAGGTTATCATTGGTTTGAGAATGATAACATTTTTATTCTACAGAAACAAGTTTTACTGAAGTACCAGTATTTTGAAGCATTAACGATCTTCTCAATTAATGTTTTTGTGAATTATATTTGACCTGTAAGTCAAGTTTTCCTAGCCTTGGTAGAGCAATTATGGATCTATCGTTCTAAGAACTATTTTTTTTGCCTACTTATGCTGGACTGAAATCTTTGAGTAATCATTAGAAGAGGGGTATTAAAAATAATTTTGTGACATTTGTGATCTTGGTCACTCATATGGGCTGGTCATTTGTAAACTGAAAGTTTGAATTACTGTACTTTCTCTCAGATTTTGTGATCTCATCTTTCATTTTAAGTTGCATTGCATTACACAATTGCTTACCACTAATTCTGGTGTCATAAGGAATTGAGATGGATTTTCAATTACTTTCTGTTGGCATGTTTCCTGAGCCTAGGTGAGAAATCTTCCCCTTGTTATCAGATGAAGAGGATAACTAAGACCTGGGATCCTAGGACCCATGGGTCCTGCAGAAGAATAATACCTTTTAGATATCGTATCAGCAAAATTTGGGTACAATCAGTAGAAATGCTTCAGAAATATAGAGAAAAACATTTTGCAACCAGTGAGTTAAAACAATAAACAGAGCAGCAGAGTAAAATCCCTTATAGATTAGAGGAAAACAATTGTTTTTTTTTTACAATGTGAATTCAGAAGACCAAGAATATTTAGAACATATCACAAGTTTATACCAAAGACATTGCATTGATACTTTTTATATTCTAATTTACATTCTAAACCTTATTATTTATATTCCAATCTATTTATTGTAATAAATATCTATTTATTTGTCAAATTATCAATTAATTCTAGTAAGTTCCACTGTGTGAAATAAAATATCAGCACGTATAAATATAAAATATATAACTATAAAATATAATAAAAAAGGCACATGTTTTGCAATGTTCTGTTGTGGTTACGGTATCAAAGGGAACTGTCTTTTAAAATATTATTCCATTATTTCTACCTCAGTGTTTGGTAGAGTTGGACCTAAAGCTTTACCATTTGGAGATTTACAGCCTAGAGACAAGAGGAAACACTGTGATTAAAACATTACCAATTTAAGGCCTAATATCGAGGAGAAACATCTAGACTTCTCTTGTAACTATGAAAATATTTGATGAAAGAAAGGCAGTAGTGTAAATTCCTGCCTGGATGGATGGTAGACTGGCCAGGACATTTGGTAATCATGCATGTGAAATTTTTTTCGCCTTCTTGGCTTTAGCTACTATTGAAATGTTAGGTATAAAAAACAATTATATTTTGATAAAATACCTTCTAGCCTAAAAGATTCTGTCTTAACTGTTTATCTCTCTATGATCCCTTTTAACTAATATTAGTTTTGTTCCAATAAGAAAATCTATGCTGTCAGGGTAAGATATTCTGATGATCTGTTGGTACAGGGAAGAAGAGTAAGGGTCAGGTAGACATTTGTACCAGTAAGACATCATTTAGGAATTTTTAAGCTGCAGAAGTTTAGAAGTAGCTCGTAAGGAAGGCTTACTTTGAATCCATTAACTCCACAAAGCTAACTCAGTTTATAAATAAGTACTTGAAAAACAATCACCTTTGGACCTAGCTATAAAGGCTTCAAAGTATGATCAAATTTAAAATGAAAAAGACTTAAAATAGCCATTGACAAAAAAATTGCAAATGTGAGCAATCGACCAAACAATATAAGCTTTTCCCAATATACACAGAATTTTAGAGAAGTAAGATCAATAACATTTTTAGGAACAATAAGGTTTCCTAGTTACAAACAGTCAACCAAGGATATATGCCTGTATAAAGATTGCATCAATAACTACTTAAATTTACAGGATACTACATGCTTCAGCAGGACTTTTACCCAAATTACTACAATATAGAGATTATCATGGCATTTGCACAAGGATGATATGAAAATTTGTGAATTATTCCATATTTTTCATTCTTGAGATGCAAGAAATGAAAAACAGTTATTAAAAATTGATTACAAAAATACAAGTCGTTATGTCGAAAAATGAACTTTACAACTTTGTGCGGGTGGAGGGGTAGCAGGGAGGATTGAGTGGGAGAGCAGGGGAAGGATGGGAATGGATGGGAAGGGTAAATACAGGAGGAGGCTACAATGCTTGATGAGAAATGTACTCATTATCTTGCCCATGTAATTGTAAACCCTCTGTACAGTATTTTCACAATAAAAAATTAAAAAAGGCAAATGTAACAATATATGTAATTCATTGAACTGAAAGTTAGTTTGACATCAGTGCGTTAAATCCTCACCTTAGAATGGCCTTTACATAGCATAATCTTTACAAAACATTTGAAATTGGATAACATTGTCATTTTATCCCAAAGAAATAAAATACTATAAGGACCTAGGAAAAAAAGGAATCTTAAACTTTTTCTATATGGAATGCTATCTGAAATAACACATTTATTAACGAACCTATATATTATAAAGCAATGTATAATTCAAAGTATTATATCTAGGAGAGAATTAAATAGATTATGGACATTATACAAACAAAATACAGAGTATTTTAAAATATACTTTTTTCATACAAGCACCAGAACTATTTTTAGTTTCTGTACTACTCATTTCAACAGATAAGTTAAAGTGATTTCTGATTTAAAAATCACAAACCCTGCAGAAATCATTATAGATGTATACAAACAACTCTTGAATACATTTTGACATCAAAGTCAGGCAATTCATTGAAGAATACTATGGAATCCATGAATTTTTAAAGTAAGATATTGCTGTTGCTTTTTATTGTGAAAATATTTTGTACAGACACAAAGATGGATTGGCATTTTTGAAATTTAAGAATCTTAACCAAACCATTATGAGTTAGGAGAACAATTTTTACAGCCTCCCACAATTTAAAAGAGGTAGTGATACATATTTATCCTTTTGGCAATATTAAATGCAGTTTCTTCCAAGTTGTTCTTCAGACCTGGTTTGATATAATGCTTCAATAGAAGGCGATCCAGCATATCTTTGCTATTTCTATTCCAAGCGGTAAGATGCAAGGGAGTCAAGAGGACTTTAGTTTGGGCATTGGTATCTGCCTCAATGTGAACTAAGAAAGCAGCCACTCTGGTATTATTCAACATATAAGCACTGTGCAGGGGTGTCTAGCCATTCACAGTAATTGCATGAATATCTGCCTTGAGCCACCAACTCATGGACAATGTCTAAGTGCCCACTGGAGGCTTCCCGATGAAGAGAGGTATCTGCACTGTAGTAAGCCGATTATTTTCAGCAGCCCAAACAAAAATTTGTTTTAATACTTCTCCATTTTTTTTTTGCGAATGATACCATTCCTCACTTTTTCAGCTTGTTCCTTGTCTTCATCAGAATTGCCTAACCAGAGACAGTGAGTACCAGTGGGAATGGGGAGCACATGTATTCCCTAATAGTTCACGTTGGTTGAACTGGTCAGAAAAATCCAGTGAATTTTCTACATCTGTTATTTCACCATGATTTTCTTTCTCTTTTTCCAATTTTACTATTGGAAATTATTCTAACTGGAGAGTAGGGAATTGATAGAGAGCAGAGGAAAGGTTTTCCTCCATATTCAAAGGTACAGACTGAAAATGGTACCAGTGGTGTCTTCATGTGCAGCTTATTATAGGAATGAGAAAATATGAAATAATGCCTCCTATGTAAATGATTTGGGAAATGGCAGAGCAGAAAGTGAAATGATGCAACCAAAAATATAAAAGCAAAATAAATTAGGATAATTATGGAGCAGTCACATTATCTATGAGAACCATGAAAGGGAGAGAGGAAGAGAGAGACAGATGTGCAATGACCATGCCTCTGATCAATTTATAGAGCAAACAATTTTATTTTTTAAAAGAGATGGAAATGGAATTTATGTATTTACTTGAATTTAGTAAATACATTTTTATTAGCCTACATAAAGAGACATAGCTTTGACCAAATTACAGACAAAAATCTAAATCCTTGATAATTCTAGTAACAGATCTGACTGAAATCAATTGAATCACACTTTTCCTGTAGAGTAAAGGAATAGGTCCAGGCTAGGAAAGCAGCTAGAGAAGACAGGCCGATTGTATCTGTGACAAAACTTTGTGGAAAATGGTATCAAGGATTAATTACTGGTGATCCACTTGCACTGGAAGTGTGAATCTGAACTATTGCTTGCTGATTCTGAACTATTGCTTTAATAATTATAAGTTCCAAGAAGAAAAGGTGAGATTTAATTGATAGCAAAGGATTAGTAATTCACTTTGACTTCTCATTAAGCACCTTCAATCATCAAAATCACATGAAGACAATAGACAGGCCTACTTTTTTTAGATGAAAACAAGTATCTTTAAAAACAAGGTAATTAAGTATTCCTACAAAGGACTTCTATTTTACTACCGCATTATATAGTTTTTTCTAATGTTGGGTAACAAATAATGGATCTATTAGAAAGCTCTTACAGCTCATATGTTCAATAGTGAGTTCTCTTATATTATACCATGGTATTTTTGTTTATGATTTTAAGAAGAAATTTACTAGCTTAAATTTCTGACAAGACAATATCATCACTGTACAACTTGCTTCTATACTCTAAGTTTTAAATTACTATCTAATATGAGTATTAGATAGCTATAGAGGAAAAACTAGAAGCCACACTCGTGGCTCATGTGTTTATCCTAGCTAATCAGAAAGATGAAACTGAGGATTGTGGTTTGAAACCAAACCAAACAAAAAAAAAGTCCATTAAATTCTGATTTGAAAGTAACCAGCAAAAGCTAGAAATGGAGCTGTGGGACAAGCAGTAAAATTCTAGGCTTGAGAAAACTACAACAAAAAATCAACAAATTCTGGGACAGAGCCAGGCCATGAGTTCAAGCCTAGTATTAGCACCAAACAAATTAATTAATAAATTAATTAAAATAAATTAAGTGGTCACATGTGGCAAGGCAAGTAAAATGTAACACCCATGGTGACTGGATTGTGTATTATTTTGTAATAAGGCAAATTAACGTTTGTCCTAATCACTGAAACTTTATTTGTACTTTTTTGTACTAAACCCTGAATTTAGCATGCAAGTATATGTGTGTACATGTGCACACATGTGTTTATGTGTATATGTGTGCGTGTGCTGTTGCAATGTTGCTTGCCAATGTGGACAAGGTGAGGCTCAAAAGAGCTAACTGTGTTGCAATGTTTTTATTTATCAGTGTTCTGTCATGTCATTTCTGTGGAACCACCCTTCTGTACATTTTATTTGTCAAATAATAACATCATCATAATCAAAGCATATACAAAATTAAGTTAGATAAAAGAGACCACTTTCAGCTCTTATTATATGTTAGGTAAGAAGAAACAGATATAATTAGGTAGTAAGTTATTGCTGTAAGATGACTGTCAGTACAAAATATGTATTTGACCTCTTAAATTGGTTATACTTTTAAGATATACTCATGGAGTGAGTTTCACTGACTTGACCAAACAGGTATTACACTCTGGTTATTCACAAGATGAATAAACTCTTTCCGGATTTCTGTTGAAAATAACTTTCTTTGTAACATCATATCTATTCTCACTAAGATAATCAACCCTGTATTTATTAGGTTTGAATATCCCATCATATTGACTGAAAACCAGTATTGTGGATATGCTTGCTAGATATACCTTTCAAAACAAACAAACAAAAAGCATGTGTCACCTCCAGATTGTGGATGCATTTGAAGTTGTTTTGTACATGCAATGGGATCTTCACTAATGGCTCTTTCGTGGAAGTAACTATCACAACTTTAACAAATAAGGCTTTTCGAATATCTTTTCCAATATAAATAACAACCCCGAGAGCGTCTTGTAATTTCTGAAAAGCCTTTGAATATTTTCAGTATTATTTCAGTTCATTGACTATAGAGCTATAGACATTTCTGAAATAAATATTAAGATATGAAGATGTAAGTGGGTATATAGGCTTTTTATGCAATAGAATATTATGAAATATTATGAAATAGAATAAAAGGATATAAGTGAATTTGGTAAGCTAATTATTAGTATAACTTTGTTTTCTAGTAACAGTTTTTTTTTCTTATTTTTGGGTCTGGTCGTGGAGCCTTGAACTCTGGGCCTGGGCACTGTCCCTCCGCTCTTCAGCTCAAGGCTAGTGCTCTACCGCTTGAGCCACAGCGCCAC
Source organism: Dipodomys spectabilis (assembly GCF_019054845.1). Lineage (NCBI taxonomy): Eukaryota > Metazoa > Chordata > Mammalia > Rodentia > Heteromyidae > Dipodomys > Dipodomys spectabilis. The sequence continues at coordinate 1,156,336 of NW_024871020.1, read as the reverse complement.
TTCCGGCTTTTTCCTTTTTGCTTATGTGGTGCTGAGGAATCGAACCCAGGGACTCATGCATGCAAGGCAAGCACCCTACCACTGAGCCATCTTCCCAGCCCCAGTAACAGTTTTTTGAATGTAGATGATGCAGTTAAATTATTTCCTTTGTGGCTCTGTACTTCAGTTAGTTTTATAATGTTGATAATTATAAGATTGAATTTGTAGAAAAATAAAGGTATTTGAAAATGATGGATTAATCTTGTGTTTTCTTTCCTACTCCCAAGAAAATGAGTTATTTTCAATTGTTAATATTTTATCATTGAATCTTCAATATCACAAGAAATTTTGAAAAACATGCAGTAGTATTGATGTCTTTTTAAACCAATTGTATTCACAAGTTGGAGAGTCTTTAATTCATGCTTAGGTCTTGGTGTCCATGATTTTTAACCTCTCGTTCCTAACATTAATGATAGGTAAGACTGCATTTTTGGGTATATGAAAGGTAAATATTCATCTGGGGTCAAAGGTGATTTTTATATCAGTCTTGCTTTAATAACATTTTAAAGTAAAACATTTCTCTCAAAATGTTGGGTATAAAAAGCAATCAAAATACCTCTAATGGTAAACAACTTATGTGAGCTACAATGTGGAAATGATTGGTCTATAAGACCTGCAATCTGTTTCCATCAGGAATTGGGGAGATTATTCTTTCAGTATGACTGCAATGTAGTGTTGTTATGGGCTAGAATATAATTTCTACAATTTTGAGCTAGAAATCAAGAATGTTATAGTTTAGCAGTTCCTTTCACCAGGGAGGTATAAATTGATTATGAACTTGCATATTGCAGTTACCTATATCCTTTTTTTTTTTTTTTTTGGTTGGTCTTGGCACTTGAACTCTGGGCTTGAGTACTGTCCCTGCACTCTTCCGCTCAAGTCAAGCACTGTACCGCTTGAGCTACAGTGCCACTTCTGGTTTATTAGCAGTTTATTATAGATAAGAATCTCTCGGACTTTCCTGACTGGGCTGTCTTTGAACCGCGTTCCTCAGATCTCAGCCTTCTGAGTAGCTACGATTACAGGTCTAGCCACCGACATCCCGCTTAGTTTCCTATTTTCTAACAAAGATAAAGTGACATATTATTAAAGTGTGGACAATAATTCTGGGAAATTTTCCTAGAATTAGTGGACTAAGTACTGGTATTTTAGTCACAAAATACAATGAAGTTATTTGATATGGTGGGAATGGGCCGCAGGCTAAGATTTACCATTTGTGAAATGTTGTACTAGTAATTCCAACTCTGAAGACTTCAATATCATCATCTGAGAATTAGAAACAGAAGTAGTTCTACTTTATGGGATTATTGTGAGGATTAAATTAGATACCATAGGTAACGTACTTGGAAAAACAATCAGCATTTGATCCTTTCTACCTGTTATTTTATCATGTGATGAATTCTAACATTTTTACTGTGATTTTTATATTGTTTCTCTTTAGGATATGCAATGTGATGTATTGACATTCATTTTGTTGGTCACTTTTCTGTCATTTTGAGGAAAATAACTGCAAAGAAAATTTCTGAGAAGGAAACTATTATTTTGACTCATGATTTAAGAGAACACAGTTTAAGGTTCAGATGTCTCCACTGTTTTTTTTTGGGGGGGGTCCGGTCGTGGGGCCTGAACACTGGGCCTGGGTGATGTCCCTCAGCTGTTCAGCTCAAGGCTAGCTCTCTACCACTTGAAACACAGCACCACTTCTTGCTTTTTATTTTTGCTTATGTGGTGCTGAGGAATCGAACCCAGGGCCTCAGGCCTGCAAGGCAAGTTCTCTACCACTGAGCCACCTTCCCAGCCCCGTCTCCATTGTTTTTAATTATATTTTTATTAAATAGTTGTATGAAGGAATTTCCATTCAACAAATCAGTTTATAAGTACAATGGATCTTTACGTAACTTTCCAATACCCTTCCAAACCTCACCCCACTTTCATTGCTTCTAGTTTCTGCATTGAATATTATACCTTCCCTCTCTTCATCCATAACTCTCTTTATTCCTTCCCTTTGACTTCCGCTCATATCTTCCAAATGATAGTTTCTTGGTATTCACTTTGTTGGAATAAAAGTTCAATTTTATAAGAAATTACACTTTTAAATACTCGTCTGCAAAGAGCATGCTTTGGTTAATACTGTTGTGTAAACTTGCATAAAGTCCTATGTTCAAAATATGTGACAGAACATGGGTCCTTCGTGTGTCTGGCTCTGACTTAGTTTACTTAACATATTTTTAGATCTATCTATTTCTTTGCAAATTACGTAACAGTCTTCATAATGGATGGGTGCAATCCAATTGTGTATATGTGCCCCACTTTCTCCAACCATCCCTCCACCATAAGACATCTGGTCTGTTTTCATAACTTGGCTAAGGTAAATAGTGCAGCAGTCAACATGGTTGTGGAAGTGATTTTCTGTATCTTTTGGAAGAATTCATCACTATCTTTCTGGGAGCAATCCTCTAGACAATTTTCCAGAATAAGCACATCCCTCCTTTCATCTCCATCACAACGTTTTGGAAGGCCTCAAAAACACACTACCCCCTACAGTCTCAATAAGCTAAAACCACACTGGGCCCATATTCTTTCAATACATTTTTTTTCATGATTATACACATAATTTACTGAGAACCTTCTACGTACTTTTCTAATGTGGGAATGAGGGACATGACAATAGAGTAAAAGTAAGAAAATTTCAATTTAATTAGCTATTATAATATTTAAAAACATTTTCAGCTCTAACTCATAGCCTCACTTACTATTATTTTAATCTTTATTTGAGTACTTCATCAATCCCCTAAATTATAACAGGTGCGTTAAATACAAAAGCAAAAATTGTGGTTTGATTTTGATACTCATGTGTGAGGACGCACAATATGGGCAAATAGATAGATTGGAATTAATACCCATTATCCATTATGTTAAATTAAGATGGTTTTCCCAAACTGATTCTCGCAATTCATATTCCATTAAACAACAAGAAACTTGTGACAATTCCCTTTGTTTTGCTCCTTAATAACTTTTGTTTCCATTTTATTTTACAACGAAGGTTGATATTTCATAAATCTACTGTAGATACAAAGATACGATAAAATATTTCTGTCTGTATGCATTGATATATACATACACACATCTATTACACAGGTTGTAATGATAATTTATAACTTCTGTAACTACATGATTTACTAAACTATTTAAAAAATAGACAGCTTATGTCTGGAATCCTGGTTACTCAGGAGGATGAGATCTGACCATCATGGTTTGAAGCCATTTTGGCAAGAAAGTCCATGAGCCTCTTATCTCCAAACAACAAACAGAAAATCAGAATTGGAACTGTGGCTCAAAGTAATAGAGTGGTAGCCTTGAGAGATAAAGCTCAGGGCATCACACAGGCTCTTAGTTCAAGAACTACAATCTAGCCAAAAATCTAATTTACACCTGTGTAAGTAGAATATTTCCATCACCCAAATGCATATCCATACTCATTTGCAAGATAACTCTGTTATGTCTGGAGTTCCACACAACATTATAGCTTAAGTAGAAGGGATCACAACATGGGTTCACTCTATCTCTCTCATGGTTTTTTTTCTCCACTGAAATACTCAAAATCTTACAATCATTCCAATTATTTAAAGTTATAGCTTTTTTCTTCATTATGCCTAATAGAGTTTGCATTGAGTGTCTTGTGTCTCCTAAATGGGTGTTCTTAACACTTTGTCATGCCCCAGCCCTAAATTACCCTGATTATTTTTCAGATAGATTCTGGCTTCCTCCTTGTGTATGATCTTAGGCTCATTCCACTTTATGTTATTCTTCCTGGAATTTAGAATAACAGGTGCATGGCATGGCTTTGTGTACAGATCTTTCTGTCCAGTCTGGGCTTTAACCACTGTCCTCACAACAGTAGACTCCCATGTAGTCAGGATTCTCAAAAGCTTATCATAGCTGATTTTTTAAAAAAATCATTGCATTTCCTGCAGGTTTTTAAGTACTGAATTAATTTGTGTTTTCTTCAGTTGTTTTGTTTCATTTGAATGTATGTGTTGAGTTGTTCCAAACTTTCCTTTTGTTTTTTTCACTCACTTTCTTACCTAAGTGCTGAGAAACCAATTCTTTCTCAAAATAGTCAAAGTGAACATTATTTATTCCAAAGCAATTTCAGTAATATTTAAATACCTTCATAGATATGAATGTTATACGAATGCTAAGTGCTGAGAATGGTCTTTTTATTTTCACAGCAGTCTTTGGCATACACAGACAGATCATGAAATATACGAAGATAATAAAACTACACATGCTTGCCAGGAGGAGAAAATCCTATTATTAATTGTTTGACAAAGGCTTCCCTTCTCGTGAAAGAAATACGCTGTTTGGTGCAGAATTTCACAAAATCATATAGCTAGGAAGAACCTAAAAAATCATCTAATACTACAGATTTGAGGGAGATGAATTGCCCTCCTGAATAATTTACTTTTGGGTCATATAAAAGCAGGCTTGCAAAAAGAGAATAGACTTTAGAGAAACATGATCAGTTGTATGTAAATAGCTGCTTAGCTGATTTTGTTAATTTGTGAACCAATACATGGCAATAGGGTACAACAAGGTAAAAAAAATTAAAGAAGGTAGCATTGAAATACTCATTGGTGTGTTTGTGTGTTCACGCACACGTGTGTATGCACACGCATATTTGCAGGAGCTCATGCATGTATTCATCATTCCTGAAGCTTGATAGTGCCTGGGCACTATCCCTAAGCTTCTGTGCCCAAGGATAGTGTTTTACCACTCGAGCCATTGCTGTTTTCTGATGTTTTGGAGATAATCACATGTATTTTCATGATTGGACTGGCTTTGAACAGTGGTCTTCAGATCTCAGCCTCCTGAGTAGCTAGCTAAGCTGTTTCAGCCTCTGAGTAGCTAGTTAAAGTTCTGACTGTCCTTTATGCTTCACTGCTCTTTTATTCTTTTCCTGAGGTAATCACAAGCCTAACTCATATATATGTCGAGTTTTTTAAAAATACTGCTACTGCTTGGCACCAGGGGCTCCCATCTTTACTCTTAACTACTTAGGAGGCTTGAGAACAGAACCCAAGCCAAACGTTTAGTGGACTTCCTTCTCAGTCTATAGCTGGGTGCACTGGATCATTTCCACGATCCTGCACTATCTAGAGGCAAAGATTGGAAGGACTGCAGAATCCAGGCCAGCCAAGGTAGTCAGCTAGACAAGTTGGTGTGCAACTCTGATGCCATTGATGATGGAAGGCTAAAAGGACAGATCAGGTGCATGTTCTTGTGGAAAGGGAACCCCTATCCTATAATTAACCACTGATATGACGCCAGCCTAGCAAGAACAATACTCCAAGTTGAAATCCCCACAGTTACCCACAACCAAAATAGGTAAATACATTAACATCCCACAACTTAGTACAATCTGTTCTTTGTTTTAATATCATCTTTATCTGATTATCATATGATGTGACAGAATAGTTTCTTCATTATCTTAAGATATATTTTAAAAGACCTAGAGAATTCTTTCTCACTTATTAAGTGCAAACGAATGGCAATTCATCTCATTTGTTACATATTTGACTACCACTATAAATTCATCTTATGATTTTTATTATTAGTAATATATTCTGCTTTATTACTTTACTTGTAACATTTATAAACTTTTTGCTTCTCTGCTGAAGTTTAAGTATTTAAATAGTATCATCAAAGTATATTCCTTGGGTTCCTAGGACAGTTTTTTACAAAGTTTTTAACCAATGCCTTCTAAGAATTCTTAATTAGTATATTATTTAACTTATTTTTAATTTCAATTTAATTTTATTGTAAAGGTAATGTACAAAGTGGTTACAGTAACATAAGTAAGGTAATGAGTACATTTTTTAATGGAAGGAACATTCTTATCCCCTCCATCGATTTTCTTGTACACTCAAAAAAAGAAATACTGATACTTTAGCTGGTGCTATTGATCAATGGGTACTTTTGCTTTCTTTGTTCATGCATTTTTTATTATAAAATTGATATACAGAGGGTTTACAGTTTCTTCAGTCAACTAAAGAATGCAATTCATTTCATTTTCTAAATTTCAAATTTTGAACTTAATTATTTTCTTTTGTTTCTTTAGAGTAATTCTTTTTTCAGAGTCGAAGGATTAGTTAATTCAATTTTGCATGAGTTTTACAATGTAAATTATTTAGACACATATATTTTGCTTTTAAAATATTTAACATGAATATTTAAAAATTATTTTCTTAATTTTTATATGGTTGGTGAATTTAAATAATTTTAATTTCTTATAGTTTTAAACATATTTGTCCTTACTGTGTTTCCAAGAAGTACATACTTTATTAAGAAGGCTTCATTACCTGGTCACTTTTTGGAAATATTTGTACTTGAATTAAAAAAATGTTTGAGCAGGGAATGGTGATTTGTGGCTTCCATTTTCTAGCTATGGTGGGAAATATAAGCAGGGTTTGTGATTCGGGAGAGGCTTTGAAATGATGAGACCTTTATTATAAAAGTATCCAGAGTGAAATGATTAGAAATATAGCCATCTCTAGCGAGACATAGAGCATCTGGTTATCATATTCTAAATCTTGAGTTAAAATACCAGTAACATCAATCTTTTGTCAAAATAAAAGTATACATGTTTCAAAATGTTTATTATTTAAAACTTGTTTGCAAAGGTTCTCGTGTCTTCTATTTCTTAATTTTCAATTTAGTTGACCTATAAGAATCCAAGTATATTGTGAGTATTTTATTTCTAGTAAACTTTTAAATAGTATGAGCAATAATATGATTTCATATTAACATATTTTTACTATTTGTGATAATTACCTCTGTTTAATATGATAATATCAATATTCCAAATGTGTGTATGTTGTGTGTGTGTGTGTGTGTGTGTGTGTGTGTGTGTGTGTGTGTGTTAATGTGGATTTTTTTGTGTGTGTGCTTTGGGTGTACTTTGTAATGTTTGGGCGATCACACCATTGCTTCACACATGCTATGCCAATGTTTTACCATTGGGCTATAGTGTTTTAAATTATGACTTTTAAATTTTCATTTCCTATTACTTCAAAATCATATATGATAAAATATGATCCATCTTCAATCCACGTTAGCAATTTTTATTGTTATTTTATTGTTATTTACAATATTTCTACTGCCTTTCCACTTCCAAACTCTTGTGTTTGTTATTGATAAAGGTTTATTTTGCTTCTTTTCTCTCTTCATTCTTTTTTCCTTTAGAATTTACCTACCCTTTCTTTTATTTCTTTGGAAATTAATTATCATCTTCCTATTACAATTTCTTTACATTGTAACAGGTTTATACAATGCTTTATTTTCTATTTTTCCCATGTTCTCTGATTCTCAGTCAAAACTATTAGGTGGATTAAAACGAAACTTGATTCAGGACACCTTATATTCCTCTTTCTCTTCTCTGAAGTCTTTCTGTTTTTTGAAACACAGTACCAATGACCTACAGCTCCTATGTGGTCCATCATTCTATCCCCTCTCACTCTCTTCTGCTGTGCATCGTTATCTAAATCTTAACTCATTCCTAAATTAATTTTAGAAAACAAATATAGTCTTAGAGCAAACTAGCCTTGGAATAGATTTCTTAATTTTTTTGAAAGTACAAAAGAATTGATAATCCTTTGCATTGGAAATCATTTTAAAATGTTTATCACTTATTATAATTCATATACCAAGCAAGAATAATTTTATATAATCATTACAAATATCATTTTATTACTACTATAGACTATAATTAAAGTCCAATCCCAATCTATTACCCAAATCTCATTATTCTTAATTCCTAATCCTCACCTAAATATCTTAAACAATCTAAATAGTCTTGTCTTTAACCTAGACATAAATATTCTATACTTTTACTTAACATTTTCCAGGGGCATGTATTCATGTTTCTAAGAAATGTTCACAGCAGTTAAAATTTGCTTTTGTGAAATTAATGTGATACATTTTGTTGTTGTTGTTGTTTGCAAGACTTTGGCATTGTCCCCAATGTTTTTATGCTTAAGGACAGCACTCCACAACTGGAAGCACAGAGCTAATTCCTGTTTTTAGTGATTAAATGGAGATAAGACTCTAACAAGTACTTTTCTGTCTGGGCTAGTTTCGAACACAATTCTAGGATCTCAGCACCCAGAATAGCTCGAATTATAAGCGTGTCACTGGCACTTGGTTTGATGTATTTTTTAAATTTTAATTATGTTTTAAGATGTATCTTTCACTATAATGTACATCATTCTACACAGAAATTTAAATATATGTACATATTTCTGATGACAAATAATCTCTAAAAATCTATATCGTTCTGCACATAACGTATATATAGATATATATGTATATGTATTTCTGAAGACAGACTCCCTCTAAAATTTTTATGCTACTATTTTGACCTTTTACGTTTCAAAGATATACAGTCTTTTTCTCAAAGTTCCTGAGAATAAAATAACTAATACTTGATTTGAAAGTAGAGATTATTACTTTAAAGGAAATTTTAGATATACACATGATATTGTAGTAACATTTAGAGTATATCACTTGAAAAAATTCTGTTCAAACTCTTAAATATTTGTGTGTAGTGACGGAGAGAGAAGTTAATTCATACTGGTTAGGAATTTGTAATGCTTCAAAAATCTATTCCATAATTTGTTAAAAGCACATAGTCAAGTTACCTGATATGGTTTAGTTTTTTTTAGTTTCTTTATTTGTTCAAAATTTTAATATGGATGCATGCACAGTGGTAACATTAAAATTATTAATCAAAAGACAAATAATAGCAACGTCATAGACACATACCAGACTTTCAATAATTAGCACTTATGATGCTAATAATAATTTTGGTGAGGATGATGACCACAGTGTAGCCTGATGATGACTTATTTTTATTTCTGCATGAAAAAAAATTGTGATTTTAAACCAACAAACTGAACTTGACTCTTTTCTTATTTGTAAGGTAAGATGGAAAATGTAAGGACTCTTCACTTTTCTTTTTTCTTGCTCTAGAATTCAACAAATTCATTCTTCAATATTTCTGGTAGATTATATCCATTTACAGATGAGAAATGTAATGCCAACAGTCAATGGAGTGAGTAATTAATGATACTAGAATTTGTGTCTGAGATATTCACTCTGTGTGCTTACATGGAGCAGTAATTTGGTGACGGAGAGGAACAATATGAAAAGTCTATGGGGAAAAAGCATACTATGTAAGCAGTTGTTTTAGGACAAAGTGACCAATGATGAGTATTTGAAACAGGCCAGTTTCAGTTGCATAAAAAGGAGTACATAGAAATTATATTAGTGACAGAAACAGAAAATCTTGATCATTCATCTTATCTAACAGACGGAAGTAGAAGGATAAGAAGAAATCTAAAGTGCTTCCACGTCTCTGGATGGCAACCATGTTAGTAATATTCTTGGTGATAATGACTACAGGTGGAAATGATGGATTTAGAGGAAAAAACTCTCTGATAGTTCTAAAATTTATGTTAAACAGATGCATGGATAAGTCTTTTTAGACATCATTAAAATATCCACGACCAAAAACTGATTTAGAGAGGTAAACAAGGGAACAAATTGTCAGGAAGATACTGAAGGAAATATGCTATTTGGATTTGAAAACTAAAAGGACATAGACAAGTTCAATAAGAACAGTGTTTTTGTGAAAGTCATATTAATAAAATTTTGAGATATGAATGTGAAGCCATAAAATTCTGGATCCATGAATTCAACAGATTCTGTTGATTTAAAATATTGAGAACAAATTCTTTTATCCTGACCTTAGAAGAATTATACAGATATAACTGTCATGATCTTTACTTAGAGGAATTCTGTGAATATTTTTGAAGAGTTTGTTTAGCCAGGTGATTATAGATTGATCTACAGCACAGATAAGACTAATTTGTCTACAGTTTCAATGAGTGACCCATGTATCCATTCAGTTTGGGATTTTATTGAAATATCTTTAGATATGTTTGGATATTATATCAGCCTATTCATTATAAATGTAGGACAAGTAACACTGATGTTACTGATGTTACTGAACAGTCCTCGAATTGATTCTTCTTTAGAATAGAAAATGCCTGATTGACACATCATAACTGACATATATTCTATTTAAATCTAGTTCTTGTTAGGGATATCTCCATGCTGAAATAACCCTGTCAATCAACATGCCACAAATTCTTATATGTAGGAAGTACTCTTATAAACTTTAAATGTTTATTGAATGGGAGAGTTCAGACATTACCCTCACCACTAGGATTAAATGCCTAAAAAGATAAGACATTTTTCTTTAATGCCTTTCTTTCATTTTCTCATCCATATTTGCAATAGGGAAGGATTCTGATGTAACAATAATAAAATGGTGACTTGTATTAACACAGTATCTAAGATCTAGTGTTAATTCGGATACTTACTAATAAGGTCCAGGTTTTGTGGATATTTATATTTCTCCTGGGTAAACTAATGAGCTCCAAGAAAATGTCCCTAAGGAGCCTTTCAATTCTAATATCACTGTTTGTCTCAAAATGCTTTAAATTCTACGCCCTCTAATGTGAGCATAGGGTTATAATGTGGAACTATTCTCCTCAGAGAGTGAGTACTACCCTATTGCTTAACATGTACAAAGTACCTTCATACATAGACTGGGCATGTGCAAACAAAAAGTGGTAGTTGAACAATGTTCTTAGCAGTTTTTACAGATGAAATGGAAATAGAGCAACCATGAACTCAAAAGGAATGTGCAAAAAAAGACAAAGGCACAAAGTAGAATGTGACAAGGAAATGTTGAAGTATAATTTCAAATAATCTGCTCATGTGTGAGGGTGTGTTCAAAGCACAACTTCAGAAAATGTAGTTGGATATCTTGGGAGAAAAAACTACTTTAAACTATTCTGGGATAATTGTACAATTAGAAGCCCCTTAGTCTACCTCTAATCAGCCACAACATCATCAACTTAGGTACTATTTTCCAAGTGCAAAGTGAAAAAAAGAGGGCTCATCACAGTTAGTGTTCAGGTTGAAGTAATGGCAATCACATACCTTTTCTTATGTCTTCATTTATTTAGGAGCATTAAAGTAGGAAAAAGCCAAGTAAACATTTTGCATGTACCTAAATTAAGTGCGACATATTATATTGGTCTCTTTTTAACTTGGAAGTAATAGATTATGTCTTTTATACTCTAATTTGGGACAATGATCTGCTGTCAGTTATTTTCTTCTCTTCCCCTTCTTTTGCCCTTCCACTTACATAATTATTATTTAAAGAGACATACCTGAGCTTGCATTTCTAAATTCTTCAAAATTATCTCAACTACTTCATACTTCTGGCAACCTCTTATGTCTTTCTCAAGGGAATATTTTATCACTACCATTTTTATTCTATATGATATTGGATATCTTCCTGTCTAATTCAGTGCAAGATATAGATAGACTCATTCAGATATCTCAACACCTGCCACCATAAAATCCTGACTTAGAAATCATGATTTTAGAATGTCTGGGGAAGTGGCATCTGTCATTTTTGAATGTCCCTAAGTGATACTTACATGCAATCATGTTTTAAACCAATATGCCACTCAGTTGATGAACGAATTGACAAAATGTGATACACACACATACACACACACACACACACACACGCACGCACACACGCACACACACACATGGTGGAATTCTATGCTTCTAAGTCATAAGGAAATGGAAAGACTTGGAAATATCCTACTAAGTAAAATAAGCAAGACATAAAGAGATTCCATGGTTTCTCTCATTTGTAATAAGTAGGAAATGTCTAGGATAGTCCTAGCAGATGAGCCGAATGTCTCAATAGTTATGTATATATGACCATATAAGATAATGCTGAGCAAAATAAACTCCTAGATATGGAAACAGAGGTTTTTCTTCGTGGTTGTTGTTTTTGATGTACAATGTGATTTCTTTTTCTTTGTGTTTACCCCTATGGTTTATCCCCTACTATATTTGATTTTGGGATCCTGTGTATTGTATATATATATATCTTAATTTGGCAAGAGAAGAGGAACAACAAAATGGCGAGACAAAGGGCAAAAGACAAACCAGTGCAATAGCAATACTCACAAGACTTGTTGGAAATTTACATTACAACTTGTAAGGGGTATTGGGGTAAAGGAAAATATGAGAAAAATGAGGGAGGAGGTAAAAAGTTCGACATGCTATATATTTACTATCTTACAATTACTGCAACCACTTCTATATATCACCTTGACAATAAAATTAAATTAAAAAATAAGCTACATAAAATATAATTTCACTATATTGGTATAGTAAATATTATTCTATGTGGATTACCTTTTTAAAAAATGAACGCTATTTGTCTTATAATTTGTATTAATTACCCCTTTCTTTATCAGATGGTCATCAACTTGAATGTTATCAAACTATACAAATTTTTCAGAATATACTTGCCATTATTTTGGAAAAAACACATTATTTTAGTATTGTCATACTAAAACAGAAAACAGTTCAATTCTATGGAAACTCCTAACTTTTAACACTGACTAATTGTTAAGAGGACAGAATATATATTTTTCAACATTCCTGTAACTACTAAGTACTCATTTTCAAATTCTGAACATGCCGAACCAGAGACATTCAAAACAGTACCTGTTTGCATTTTATTCTGCAATTGATGCAGTTTCCAGTGTGGGGGGTACATATTTAAAAGTCAACAGAAAAAATAGCCACATTCTGGTAGAAGATAAAACTATGAAGTATCTATAATAAATTCCTCAAGTGTAAACATATGTTCATCAGAGTAAGCTATTATTTCTATGACCATCAATCCTAAGTTTTTATGCTGTAAATTCATCCTAGCCCAACAGTTTCCAACTTGTAAGGTGGACCTTAAAATTCCCTAAATTCACATCAGGACTAGCTTATCATTATTGTGAAAAAATACTACACTTCTTCTAATGTGATGCTCTTCCTATTGGGGAAAGAACACTACACTAAACTTTGCTGCATCATTTTCCCCCCAGTGGTATTCTTGAGATCAAAACACTTGCAAATATTATTTATAGCTATATTTTTATCTATCACAGATATTCAGGAGATCTGAATACCTGAATATGAAGATCTGAAGCTTATGGTTCAAAGCCCACACAGGCAGGAAGGTTCCTTAGATTCTTATCTCCAATAACCTGCTCACGAAAAGCCAGACACAAGTGGCACTGTTGTTCAAGTGGAAGAGCAGTAGCCTTGAGCAAAAACAGGCTCAGGGATAGTACCCAGGCCCAGAATTTAAGCCCGAGGATAAAGCAAACAACAAAACCAAAATAAAAACAAACCCCAAACCTAGCATTTTTCTCATCGTATACAGAGGTATGTAATTAAGAAAATTTCTTCCTGTGTTATATATAGGTAGAAGAAAAAGGATGTCACACAATTACTCTATTCATACCATGGTGCACCAAAGTCTCAAAAAATTCCTCTTTTTCTAAATTTATAAATTAATGTCATAAATTTGTTAACAACTTTGTATAGATTATTCTCATTATCATGTTACACAGGAACTGTTGCAATTATCTATTAACTAAGTTCTAATTATAGCTCACTTGAAAGAATATGTTAGGCAAATAGAATGCCAGAATCATTTGTGAATTTGTGAATTAAATCTTCTATCGTATAGAATATGAAATTCAATATGAAATAGAATATGAAATTACAAAAAAATTACAAACAAAAATATTTATTTTAAATCTAAATTCTAATTTAGACAGGTCTACAAAGTCCTACATTAGATGAACTTCGCTATTTCCCCAGGCTTAAGCTTTTGTAATCCTTCATCATTTCTTTGGAATTCAACAGAATGATGCTTACTTTTTCAATTTTTTTTTTAAATTTTATTTTATTTTATTTGAGAACATACTGTACAGAGGGGTTACAATTACATGGGCAGGATAATGCATACATTTCTTACCAAGCATTGCAGCCTCCTCCTTTGTTTACCCTTCACCTCCCTTCCCAGCCTCCACCCTCCCCCCCACCCAATCATACCCCCCTCCCCCCTCCCACACGGACATTGTAAAGCTGGTTTTGACATGACATTTTGTACTTCTCATTGTTGCAACAGGTCCACCTGAATCCTTAAACGACTTGTTTGTCCCCGTCTCCTCCACATGTTATACTGACATCAAATATAGTGAAAGCGGGGGTTACACTGTTGGGGAGGGACATACAAAGCAACAAAGAAATAATCTTATAAATGCGTTAGACACACATGCATGAAAGAAACAAAAACATTAAAATACATATTTGAGGGTTCGTTTTCCTAACATCACATTCTCTGACTTTTTCTGCTTGACTCATACCTATACTAGATATTGCAAATAAGGGAAACCATGGGACCTATGTTTCTTTGGGCCTGGCTTACTTCACTTAATATAATTTTTTCCAAGCCTTTCCATTTCCTAACAAATGGGGAAATGTCATTCTTTCTGATGGAGGCATAGAATTCCATTGTGTATATATACCACATTTTCTTGATCCATTCATCTACTGAGGGGCATCTGGGTTGGTTCCATATCTTAGCTATGGTAAATAATGCTGCAATAAACATAGTTGTGCTGGTAGCTTTAGTGTGGTCTTTTTTGTAAACATTAGGGTAAATGCCCAAAAGTGGGATTGCTGGGTCATAGGGGAGTTCTTTGTGAAGTCTTTTGAGGAACCTCCATACTGCTTTCCAAAGTGGTTGAACAAGTTTACATTCCCACCAACAATGAATCTTGAGCTCTTTAGCATCTAGGAATGTTCTGTAATGATGACAGCATTTAAAACACAACTGAGGATTACATATGAGTTGCATTTCAATAGGAAACTTGACTTCTTAAAACATAAAGAGAAAATTAGCCAAAACTTGCAACTGTGTATTCCTTTCTTGTTTTTTTTTTTACTCCTTTCTGGTTTTGTTTTATTGAGACAAAATTATATTACCTAGTCTAGGGAAGGTACCACTATGTAATTCCACTCTCTAATCTCCTGTCTTAGTCTGAGTGCTAGAATTCCAGGCTTGTATCTCATTGTCCTACCACACTTTGTTGGTTTATTTAATCTTGATATAGACTAGCATTTCTGAACTTCTCCGATAATATTTTTCAAAAGACTGATGGCTCAGAATGTTTTTGTACTATTTTCAAAGATCTTCTAACATTTGACACAGGATATGTACGTTTTCAGATGCACCTGCAGGAGTCTCTGATTCATTCCTCCATGGATCCAACCCCTTCAATAACGATTACTTGACTTTCTTACTATCTCTGGTCCCTAACTATGTAATATTCTCAAGCGTTTTGGGGGGAAATTTCACTTGAGGACTTTCTAAAATTAAAAAATTATCACTTGATTCTAGTCTTAGGACATTTTTTAAATTATTTTCTAACATTTCTACACATTCTGAGAGTTGTTTCATATGTGTGTTTGCACATATAAGTGCCTCTGTGTGTATGTGCATGTTTGTAGGTATATATATGATAACCTCAAGCTCTTATTCAGCAATCTTGCTTATAACTAGTATTCCATCACATGAGCCATTCTTCCAGTGCAGCTTTTGGCTGGTAATTATAAATAGTGTCTCAAAGACTGTTCTCCCAGGCTGGATGCAAGCTGAACTTCCCAGACTCCTTGACATTCTTAGGTTCTATTTTTCCAGGAGTATCAACTTTTAAACTAGAATCATTTTCGTGAGTGCAAAAACTGTAGTCCAGATTTTTAACTCGAGTTCATATAAAGATAGAGAAACATACACATTACATATACTGAGTGTACACTGTTAGAAATGTGATGTTAAGAGGGATGCTGGTGGCTCATGCGTATAATGCTAGCTACTCACGAGGCTGAGATCTGAGGATTGCAGTTCAAATCCAGCATGCGTAGGAAAGTTTCTGAGGCCCTTATCTCCAATTAACCAGCAGAAAACTGGAAATAGCACTGTGTCTCAAGAGGTAGAGCGCTAGCTTTGGACTGAAGAGTGGAGGCCCAGACTTCAAGCCCCACAACCATCCAAAAAAAAGAAAGAAAGAAAAAGAAAGAAAAAATGGAAAAAGAAATGTGATCTTAGCCACCAGTTCATTGCTAGTATAATTCCTGCTTTCTCAACATGGTCTTTTTTTTCCAATTAAGTCCATGCTCTTATATCTGACTTACTTGGAACCAGAATTATTCTTCCATTCTACTTTTTACAAATTTGCATGATTAGCTACCATGATTTAGAGTTAGTAGATGAAAGAGAGTGGCCTTATCCTTCATGTTTCATTAATAGTAATGCTTTCTCTATATCACTCCCGTAGATCTAAATACTGGCTTTGGCTTTATTGTTTCAAAGTTGTGTTTTGCAGAGTCTTCTATAGTGTATTGGACCATTATATTTAAACATAGAACTTCTCTTTCTCCTATAATTCTCATTGTATCTTCCACTGTTAACTTACGTACACTACGGAACTAATGAACAACACACACACTTACTAAAAAATGTTTCTGAGAATCTTCTTCCCACTTAAAATTGGTCTTAATTTACAGAGCATAGGAAATGTCAACTTAATGTACTCCAGGATAATTTCTTTCATGTTTTTTATTTTGAAAATGATGTACAGAAGGGTTAGAGTTACATAAGTAAGTTAATAAGTGCATTATCTAATGAGCATTGTTACATCTTCTTTGTTTTTCCCCGTCATCTTTTTTCTCTCCACCATCCAAACTCCTCCCTCCCATCCCCAAGTTTTAAAGTTCGTTTTCAACATAGTGTCTTGTTCATCTCGTTGTTACAATGGGTCATACTGTTTCCTTGTTTCAGCATTTTATTTCCCTTCCCTTCCCCACATTAGAAAAATGTATATGTAAGGTGCAGGTTAACGACATCAAATACAGTGAAAACAGGGGTTACACCATGGAGGAAGAAAATAGAAGAGAAACAAAAAATCACATAGTACATTTAGTACATTAAAAACAATAACAAAAAAGAAAAAAACAAGTTTTGTTCCTATCTTGAGGTTCATTTTACTTAACATCATCTTATATGGCCATATGTACATGGATAATGTTTTATAAACCATGACAATTCCATATTTCCTCGTTACTAAGTTGTCTCTGAAACACGTGTTACCTCATGTCCAAAGATGTACTTGTGCTATTTCAATGAAGCCAGAAAACATTCATTTTACCGGGAGTAGCACCATAGATTGTTCCTGGAAGTAAGTGGAAGGAACTGTTATGGGAAGTGGATACTGATTCCAAGAGAGGAATTGAACATAGGGAAATGACCAAGTTCAAGTTAATTTGTGCTGTCCTTTTTACTGTACAAGAAAATAATCAAAGGCTTGAAGGAAACTCTGTCCCTGACTTGTTCCAGTGTGTTCTTTACTCATATAAAACTTTTCTGTAAACTTCTAATTGAGAGTATTACAAAAGGAAACAATCTGCCATTTGAAGGCCAGCATAGAAAAAGAAAATAACTTTGTTTTAAAGTATTCTACTTCAAAGAAACAAAGACATGAGGTTTTAAAATGTCTTATGCATGGATATTTAACTCCTGAGATGATTCTCTTGTTGCAAAAGTCAGTTATCCATTCCTTTAATCTGGTCCTGAGTTCACCATAGCAATGAGGATTCCAAAAAGCAGGTTCCAGTGAATATGATAAGCAAAAGGAGCCTCTTCTCAAACCAGTGCTATAAGGATGGTCCCAAAGAAATATGTGGGTTTTCTGTTTGCTTCTTCATTTGTTTAGTTTTTTTTTTCTTTTTTTTTAATTTAATTTTATTTGTGAACATACTGTACAGAGGGGTTACAATTACATGGGCAGGATAATGCGTACATTTCTTACCAAGCATTGCAGCCTCCTCCTTTGGTTTACCCTTCACATCCCTTCCCAGCCTCCCCCGTCCCCCCCAATCCCAATCCTTCCCCTTCCCCCCCCCCCGCACCGACGTTGTAATGCTCGTTTTGGACATGTCAACTTGTACTTCTCATTGTTGCAACAGGTCCACCTGTATCCTTAAACAACTGGTTTTTCCCCATCTCCTCCACAAGTTATACTGACATCAAATATAGTGAAAGCAGGGGTTATACTGTGGGGGAGGGCCATACAAAGCAATAAAGAGATAATCTTATAAATGCATTAGAAACACATGCATGAAAGAAAAAAACATTAAAATACATATCTAAGGGTTCATTTTCCTGACATCACATTATCTGACCTTTTCCGCTTGACTCATACATATACTAGATATTGCAAATAAGGGAAACCATGGGACCTATGTTTCTTTGGGCCTGGCTTACTTCACTTAATATAATTTTTTCCAAGTTTTTCCATTTCCTAACAAATGGGGCAATGTCATTCGTTCTGATGGAGGCATAGAATTCCATTGTGTATATATACCACATTTTCTTGATCCATTCATCTACTGAGGGGAATCTGGGTAGGTTCCATATCTTAGCTATGGTAAATAATAGAGACCCGGAAACACAACAAATCAAAGAAAGGTTGGACAAATGGGATTGCATAAAGTTGCAGAGCTTCTGCAGGGCAAATGACATAGCTAGCAAGATCAATAGAAAGCCCACGGATTGGGAGAAGATCTTTACTAGTCATACAACGGACAAGGGTCTCATATCTAAAATATACTTGGAACTCAAAAAATTAACCCCCCCAAAAACAAATCCTCAAAGAAACAACTGCCCAATAAATAAGTGGGCGAAAGACTTAAAGAGAAACTTCTCTGAAGAAGAAAGAAGGATGGCCAATAGACACATGAAGAAATGTTCAACATCCCTAGCCATAAAAGAAATGCAAATCAAAACAACATTGAGATATCACTTCACCCCAGTTAGAACGGCAAAAATCAAGAACTCTAACATTTGTTTAGTTTTTTCTGGATGTGGGGCTGGAACTCAGAGGCTGGACCCTGTCCCTGAACAGTTGTCTTTCTTGTTACCTGCCCTCAAATCTAGTACACTATTGCTTGAGCTAAAACCCCACGTCTGGCTTTTTTGGTGTTTAATTAGAGATAACAATGTGACAGACTCCCCTGCCTGAGTTGACTTTGAACTGAGAAAACCAAGTGACATCAACTGTATGAACTTCTCTTTTGAAACAAGAAATATTAGAAGAAGTTTATTTATAAAGCTAATATTTGGTAATTTTTAAAATAAGAGAATATATCCATCAAAGAAGCCATAACTTAAATAACTCAACTAAAGTAGGTGCACTGAATCATTTCAGAATTATTTTTTATGCATAGGAAGATTAATATTGACTTCGTAGTTCCTTTTGGGGAAACTGAAAGTCATATTTGCACTTGTTTTGTTTGTCGTGGGGCTTGAACTCTGCGCCTGGGCACTGTCCCTCAGCTCTTCATCTCAAGTTGAGCACTCTACCACTGTAGCTACAGAACCACTTCCGGGTTTCTGGTGGTTAATTGAAGGTAAAAGTCTCATGGACTTTCCTGACCAGTCTGGCTTTGAACCACAATCCTCTGGTCTCAACCTCCAGAGTAGCTAGGATTACTGGCGTGAGCCACCAGCACCTGGCTCATGTTTGAATTTACTGCATTTAATGACACTATGTATACAAAGAATGGAAATTTGAATCAAATGATGACATTGCAGCTTTTCAGAAAAATTGAGGTAGGAATAACTATGTCCTCATTTTTCCATGTTGTTATACTAATGACTCATGAACAATGGGACTCTTATATTAGCATCCTCTGCCATCTTTGTAGGTGTTATTTAATATTAGGAAATATTCATAGAGAAATAGAGAAAGACTGAGATTTTTAGAAAGCAAAGGATATCAGGAATGAAAGAACAACATAAAAGGAGATACAACTTATCACACAGAGATTAAGAACTAGCCTAAGTGATTTAGAATGCTAAAGGCAATGTGGAATGAACCTAGTTGATAACTAGTTCTTCAATAACCCAAAATAGTTCCCTAGAACAGTTTCTGGTATAATTTAGTTATTATTATCATTTATTTCTTCGAGCTGGGGTTATTCCTTCACTTCTGTTAAAACTATTAATTAGCCTCTGCCTTTTTGGTGCCATAACTGACCAAAAAAGATTTTCAAATCTCACTTAGACTACCCTTCTCATTGTGATTAGAAGTGACCACTCAAAAGCATGGAATCTTTGAATTTCCAGGATTAATCTTCACCTGATATCTAAGCACATTCCTGGCACTAATTGCTGTGATCTGTTAACAAAAGGGTTTTTTTTAAAACACAGTATCCTAATATAGGTTAAAAAAAAAAAACATGAATTAAGGACTACTGTTAGGTAATAGTTGGAAGGAGCAATTATATATTCCAAGTATGGATTCTCTATTTGGCATTTACTAGCTAAGTGACATTTTTGCCAGTCCTGGGGCTTGAACTCAGGGCCAAGGAAATGTTCCTGAGCTTTTGGGTTTGTTTTTTTTTGCTCAAGGCTAGCACTCTACCACTTGAGGCACAGCACCACTTCCAGTGTTTCTTTTTCTGTTCATGTGGTACTGAGGAATTGAGCCTAGGGTTTCATGCATGCTAAGCAATCACTGTATCATGAAGCCAAATTCTCAGAACCCTAAATGACTTTCTTAAGATGGCATTACTTTTTCTTTCCATTACTTTGTATTATAATTTGGGCCAGGTGGTAGAAAAGGAAGTGGAAAACAATACTAAGTCCAGTAAGGTTTACATTCCTATCACATCACTAAGGAAGTAGAGTGTTGACCTGCAGGACTCATAAGGCTGTTGCATGTGACATTATTATTGAAAACACTATTAACAGCTCAGACATCCAAAATATTCTGCTTCCACTTTCAAGGTCAAGAGCCATATCTAAGCCTTTTTGTTGATTGGGTGTGTTTCCTAGGAAGGAAGAAGAAGGATGTGGAATATGATGGTTGAAAAATATGTATATTTGTTCCCTGTCCAAATTTTTTGCAATTTAAAAAAATGCTACTGATGAACTCCCACCTACATCTAATTGGCTATGCTGTCTGCACTGGCCCTAAGCCATGTTGGCTTAGGTTGAAGACACCTTATGTGTATATTCCCTGCATAGGATATCTTTCTCTCACCATTACCTATAGATAGGTATTCTAGTCAAGGCCCGTGTGTGTGTGTGTGTGTGTGTGTGTGTGTGTGTGTGTGTGTGTGTACACCAGAGCCCAGACTCTGGTTCCACAGGCCTGTATAATCCGGTATGTCTTTCTCCCACTTGGCAGGCACTCTTCTGCTCGAGACCTGCGGCTCCGAGTCCAGCTCCCTCCCGAGTCCCTGGTCTCTGCAAGGGGGTCTGAACTTGGATCTTCACATACTGACCCTGATTCTATGCAAAGCCTCGGAGCCACCTTCTACCTTGGAGCCTACAAAGACCAATGGAAAATGGAAGTCTGGGTGACTTCTTAGAAGGTATCTGACTCAACCTCCTTCCTCCCTCTTTCTCCCCCGATCTGTGTACTGGAAGTGTCCCTCTGGATGAGACCCCCATCCCTGGGCTGTATGGGGCCAGAGCTGCCGATTAACTGAGCAGGTGGAGCCACATCTCCTTAATTTCGACCACATGCAGCCCCTCTTCACCCCAGCATTCTCCTGTCAAATCCTCCACACCCTTTCCAATTTTACATATTTTTCATGGCCTAATGTCTTTATTTTTGCTTCTTAAATCTTCCTGCTCTTAGAAATCCCTCCCACCCACCCTCCCAGCAGAAATAGCTTTTAGAAGCCCTGCCCACCACATGTGCCAAAGTTCCCCCCCCACACACAAACAGATCAGATCTGCACCCGAATGCCCCCGGAAACCCAAGTTGCTGAATAGGTCCTGCACCACCCCAAAGGGGGCCATCTTCCCTCCTCATTCCTCCTACCTTGTTCTATCCCTGGCCACTCATGACCACCAAGGTCTCTCCAGGTTTCTTCACTTCCTGCTTGCGAGTCTTTCCATCTGTTGGGAATAGATTTTAGGAGAACCCCCCCCCCCACATACACAGAGTACCAGATGCCGCATCTGAACCGACCACCCACTCTCCCCCTCCCCCCTGACAGCCCTTCACTGATCCACCCACTGCTGAGCCAGAGGGTGCTCCCTGTACACCGTGCATCCTCCATTGCTCCTTCCTGGACTTGATTCTGCACTGTGCTTTCCCTCTCCACCTTCCTCGTGCAGGAAGGACCTCTCCATGTCTGGATAAGGTTTGTGGGACATGCCCCTGCCCCCTGTCCCACCTAGGGAGCCAAAGGCGCAATACCACCCCACCCCCACTCCAGGGAGACAACTCATTGGGAGAGATGGGCTCCCTGGTGGGGCAGGGGTAGGCCCAAGCACCTGGCTCATGTTTCCCCCTCTTCCTTCCTGGACTGTTTCTGCTGTGGGCTCTGCAGGTGCACACGGTCTCCCCCAACCCCTTTCCTCTGGAGATGCCTTTTCTCACCCCACCTGGAGAAGTCACCAGCTGATTCCCCACCCCCTCACCCCACTCCTATCCCCATCTCCTTCTTGGATCACTCTTGGCTGTCCAGCCCTATGCAACCAAGTCTGATCTGTGTGGGAAATCCAGAAGCTGGCCTGCATTCCTGTGGGAGGCTCTCTCCTCCACTGCTCCCGGATGTGTCTTGAGTTCCCTCCCCCATGCTCACCCATTTCCCTGGGAAATGACCTCTCAATGCCACAGCCACACACAGAGCCAAGGCTCTCTGTTGGCTCCTGGGCCATGTCAGCCACAGTGGGTCTGAATTAGAGAGGCCTCAGGAGCCAGAGGGGACCCACAGGTTGAGGGCAGCCTTTCCTATCTCCTACATTCCCTCATCCCAGGATATTAGTCTGGGAGGAGGTGCTGGTGCCCCGTGGCCCCACTGGATGGTCAGATGTGTTGTAGCAAAGCCCAAGGGAGGCCTAGCCCCCCTCCCTTCCGCAGGCAGATGGCAGCAGCCCCGAATTCTCCCTTCCTACTTTCTCCCTTCCCTGAAGGCCAACTTCAAGATTTCCCAGATGGAGGCCTACCCCTTCTCCCCTACTGGTCTCTGAGGGCTCCGCCTACTAAGTCCACCCACACTGCTGGGTTGGCCTGCTCCCCATTTGCTGCCCCTCCCTGGCAGCCCGGGTTGGTTCTCATTGAGGAAGCCCAGAAATCCTGCCTTCCTCTTCCCCGCTTGGCCAGCCCTTTCCCACTGACTGCTCCTGCCTCTCCTGCCCCGCCAGTCCCTCTCCTGCTTCTACTAACCATAGGGGCCTAGGGGCCCAGCAGGTACAACACTGAGAACCCATCCCCATCTGCTCCATCCTTGCTCCTCCATTTCCCCCATCAGCCCTACCTCCTCCATTCCTGGCCTGCCCCTGTCCTAAGTTTCATGCCCCTTCCACTTATCCCACCCCTCCTGGGCAGCCCGGCCCTCTCAGAATGGCAAAGGCTCCATTGGCCATTAAGAGTCAGTTCCCAGTCTTGGAGCTTGCTCCAACCTCATCCCTTCCAGGCCAGGGCCATTCTCTGCTTTCCAGGAAATAACTTCTGGAGCTGTCCTGCTCCCATGGGCTGATGCGGGGTGGAGGAAGAGTTGCTGGGGCCTCAGCCTGAGAGTCTTGCCTGGGGTACCAGGGCTGCAAAAGGCCTACTGGGAACAAAGCACTGGTTTGTGGATCTTGCCTGGGATCTGAGCAGCAGCAGGAAAAATGGAGCGGGACCAGGCTCAGGAAACAGATGCCAGCAATCCTGAAAGGGCAGGGCCTTGTCTCAAGTCTGTCCCTGTGATGCAGGTGGGAGCAGAAGGAAGTGGGTGGGCCCAGTCAGGCCCCTGCATCTGTTCTGTCCTGAATCCAGGGGATGGAGGGAAACCTAAAGGGCGAGTCCTGCTCAAGGTGCAGATATTGATGGGCAAACTGATGGGATGGGGCCCTAGTTCGGGTGCCGCCCAAGGCGCTCCTGCTAGAGAGCCCCATGGCAGAAACCGCCCCAAGCACCCCACTGGCAGGCGAGCTATGGGGCAGAGCCCTGGGGCTGGTCTTGCCAAAGAATGTGGATGCCAACTATATTTTAGATATGAGACCCTTGTCCGCTGTATGGCTAGTGAAGATTTTCTCCCAATCTGTGGGCTTTCTATTGATCTTGCTAGCTATGTCCTATGCCATGCAGAAGCTCTGCAACTTCATGCAATCCCATTTGTCCAACCTTTCTTTGATTTGTTGTGTTTCTGGGTCTCTATTAAGAAAATTTCGGCCTGAGCCAAGGAGGCCTAGGTTTTCTCCTATTCCATCCTGTAATGTTTTCAGAGTGTCTGCTTTGAGTTCAAGGTCTTTGATCCATTTGGAGTTGATTCTGGTGCAGGGTGATATATAAGGATCTAGTTTTAGTTTTCTACAAGTAGTTAACCTATTTTTCCAGCACCATTTACTGAAGAGGCTGTCTTTCTTCCATTCTATTATTTTCGCTCCCTTATCGAAGATTAGTTGGCTATAGGTCTATAGGTTTATTTCTGGGTTTTCAATTCTATTCCATTGGTCCTGAAGTTTGTTCTTATGCCAGTACAAAGCTGTTTTGATTACTATGGCTTTATAGTAGAGTTTGAAATTTGGTATTGATATTCCACCAGCAGTGTTCTTTACACACACACACACACACACACACACACACACACACACACACACACACACACACGCACACACACACACACACACACACACGCACACACACACACACAAAGAGGAAGGTAGTAATGATGAGCTGAGCTAGAACTGGGGGCAATCCTGAGTCATAGACGTAGTAAACTCTCAAGGCGGATCAAGTACTTTCTCCCTAAATCCTTCTTGGGCTGAGGGTTCTGGGCCATGGCAGTTAGTACCATGGAACCTGCCCCTTCATCCGTGCATGGGGCCACAGGACCTAGGGAAGGACACTATGGATGCTCCTTTGTAGTTGGCCCACGATTGCAGACCTTCATATACCCCCACGCACTGGTGAGGAAAGCAGAGCCCTGAGCCCTGGAACTCCAGAGACAGTGACTGCTACAAGCAGCAGCCAGCCGGCTTTAGATTCTTGAGCCTACAATTCTCTCATGAGCCCAACTCAACATCTGCTCAAGGTGTGCCTGATGATTAACACTGTTGTGATACTTGTATGAGTGGGTGTTACCTGCTGTGCCATTTTGCAGTCCTTGCCCCTCCTGGCCCAGAACTATGATCTGAGGCGTCGATTGCCTGGTCAGATGCACACTGCACCCATGACAGATGCCATTCTGATGACCCGACCAATGACCTCTGTACCCCAGGGCTGGATTCTTCTCTGATACTGTGGCCTGCTCTATAGGGAAAGGCCTCAAAAGAGGCTGCGCTCAAGACTTGTAGAACACCAAGACATTGGGAGATCCTCAGGGGCCCACTGAAACGTACTCTGCCTAGAGTCACAGAGTGAGGTCCAAGAAGGCCAGGTGTTGGTCATGGGGCTTGAAATCTGGGCCTGGATGCTGTCCCCCAGCTCTTCAGCTTGCCACTTGAGTCAAAGGGCCAATTCCAGTATTCAGGAGGTTCCTTTTAGATCAGAGTCTTCGGAATTCCTGCCTGGGGTTGGTTTTGAACCATAATCCTCATATCTCAGCTTCCTGAGGAGCTAGGAGGAGAGGTGTGAGTCACTGGCACCTGGCTGATCTGACCTTTCAGTAGCTCCTGAAAGCTTTTCTTTATTTTTTTAGGTGCCAATGCTGGGGCTTGAACTCAGGGTCTGGCCTCTGGTCTCTTAACTTTTTCCCTCAAGGCTGGCACTCTGCCACTTGAGCCACAGCTCCATTTCTGGCTTTTGTAGTTAATCTGCAAGAACAGTCTCACTAACTTTTCTCACCTGAGCTGGCTTGACTCATGATCTCTGATCTCAGTCTTCTGAGTAGCTAGGATTTACACGGATTGAGCCACTTCTGGCATTGTGCTAGAAGCTTTTCTTAAGCAAGCATTCTTCCCTGTGTTTGCCTTGAATCCTCCATGCAAAGGAGGCCTGTGGGACAGGAGGTGTGAAAAATAGGCTTCCAGCCACAGGAAATGGCTGGAGTCCATGGTGAAAAGCCAAGCTAATCTTCCCCCTGGGCCCTATTCTGGGAACCCACCATTTGCCCTACCTGTGTCTCAACAAACCTTGACCCAGCCTTGAATGTTCTGCCAGAATGTCTGAAGCCACAGAACTTTCATTCCACCTACACCACTTGCTCCATACGACACATAAGGACCTTTGCCCATGATGGACCTTCTGCCTGAGGCTCTCTGTCCGGTTTCATGCCTTAGAACTCCTGTGGAATCTTGGCACTGGTTATATCACCTCCTGGAGCAAAACTTTCCTTCCCTTCTCCTTTTTTTTATTATTGAGTTGATATAGACGGAACTTTGTGCAGAATGACTGGCAAATGCTCTATCTTGGTGTGTTGTGTGTGCATGTGCGTGTGTGCACACACACGAGCATGCGTGTGTGTGTGTGTGTGTGTGTGTGTGTGTGTGTGTGTGTGTGTGTGTGCCAGTCCTGATGTTTGAATTTATGGTCTGGACGTTGTCCTAACCCTGAGCTTTTGTGCTCAAGGCTAGCACTCTACTACTAGAACCACTGCTCTACTTCTCGCTTTTTGGGTGTTTAATTGAAGAAAAATGTCTCATATAGACTTTTTGTTAGTAATTGTGATCCTCAGATCTCAGCCTCCTGAGTAACTAAGATTACAGGGGTGAGCCAGCAGCATCTGCCTTCTACTCTACCTCTTACCTATAACCTTGGCCCTCCTCTGTGTCCCAGAAGAATATGTCTCACCAGACTCACTTTTTTTTTCTTTTTGCCAGTCTTGGGGCTTGAATTCAGGGTCTGGGTATGTTCCTGAGCTTCTTTTGCTCAAGGCTAGCACTCTCTCACTTAAGCCACAGTGCCACTTTTGGCTTTTTCTGTTTCTGTGGTACTGAAGAATGAAACTCAGGGCTTCGTTTGTGCTATGTAAGCACTCTACCACTAAGCCACATTCGCAGCCCACTTCTAATGGGAATTATGAGAGTGGGATTTATTGAATTACCAATTTTGGCGTATAAATAGCTGATTATTTCATGTCTATGCCAAGATTTGGGACTAGCTTTGACTTGGCAATGAGGAATGATAGATGAGTGATAGCGACTAGGCCCCAGAGGTCTAGGCTCACATCCTACACAGGGATAGAGACTATGCAGAGAGAACCTTGGACAACTCCTCCAACCTAGGGACTGTGGACTCTCTGGAAGCAGTGGCTGGCTGCAAAGTGTCCCAATGGGATGCCTCAGACAGAACATTATGCACCGTTGCACACACTAGCCCAGGCAAAGCTTTCAGGTCTCCAGTTATTAAATGGCAGAGGGTGCTTTGTTCAAGCTGCTGGCTCACACTTAGTACTCTATGAGGGCTTGTCCCAGTTTGACCAGGTTGGGGTGGCTGGGGATGGGCAACCTGCTCAATGCCCAACATCCATACAGAGATCCATGTAGTTATTGCCTCCTTTTTGGGGGAGGGCGGGTATTCTATTGTACTATGATCCTAGGCCCTGCTCTTGAGCTCCTTTTGCTCAAGGGTAGCGCTCTGCCATTGAGTCACAGCCCCATTCATGTTTATTTTTCTGGTGATCTCTTAGAAAGAAGAGTGTCCTAGACTTTCCCATCCCATCTGAATTTAAATAGACATTTTCTACATCACAGCCTCCTGAGGAGCTAGGGTTATAAGCAGGAACCAATGGCACCTTACTTTATTTTCTTCTTGTTGTTATTTTTTTCAATTGTAACAGTCTGAAAATTTCACCGTGTCATTCCAATGGTTTGCATTTGAAGTAAACTACCAAGGTCTGGAGTTCAAATGCTAGGACTACCACCCACAAATGGAGCGAGATCCTGAAAAACTAATTTCTGTTCATATGAATGCTAACGGAATGTAATAAAAGTGATAAATGTGCCTTTGATTCATGATTCTATTTTAGAATGCCACTCAAAAAATATTGGATTTATGTCTTCCATTCTAGCACCATGGTATGATTAAGGGTATTGAATGATTTTTAATTAATACTTTTATAAGTATTCAACAGTAATATTTCATTAAATGGAAGCATAATTTAATAACTAATAATTGGTAATAATATATGTAATTTAATTACCTCACAGTCCCTCTCTTTGTGTATATATATATATATATATATATATATATATATATGTATATCAATCTACACATGTCTCTATCTATATCTATCTATCTATTTATCTGTCTATGTATCTAAATATCAAGCACTCCTGTGGCTTGATCACAGGTCCTCAGAACTTCATGGCAGCTCAGTTTGCCAGAGGCTGGTCTGCTAAGACTGTGACCCCATTTATGGATTGGGCATTCTAGGCTGTGAGCTGAAATCCCAGCATGGCCAAAAATTATTCATGGAATAAGAAGCCAATATTAGCACATTGTTTTCCTTTTCTGTGAAAGTCCATGGTCTCAGTATGATGTATAATCTATATCTACATATATCCTGTGTGATATGATGTAATAAAAGAAATGTTATATGTGTAATAATACTAAATAAATAAGGGTAATAAATGTCATATTTCTGCAAAATTTTGGTCAATCAACTTCAACAATTCATCCAAAAAATCATATACCACGATCAAACAAGATTCATTTCAGAGATACACAGCTGGTTCAATATATGCAAATCAATTAATATAATTCATCACATCAACAGGAGCAATGATAAGAACCACATGGTTATCTCAATAGATGCACAAAAAGCAATTGTCAAGATCTAACACCCTTTTATGATGAAGGTGTTGGAAAAATTAGGAATCCATGGAACATTCCTCAATACAATAAAGGCAATATATGACAAACCTACAGCCAGCATTATTGTTAATGGAGAAAAACTAATGCCATTTCCTCTTAACTCAGGAACGAGACAAAGAGGTCCACTCTCTCCACTTCTTTTGAATCTAGTATTAGAATACCTAGCTACAGGAATAAGACAAGATGTAAACATAAATAAGATCCAAATAGGGAAAGAAGAAGTAAAACTCTCCCTCTTTGCACATGACATGATCTTGTATTTAAAGAATCCCACAGACTCCACTCCCAAATTACTCAAGCTGATTCAAAACTTTGGCAAAGTAACAAGATATAAAATTAACCCTCAAAAATCATTGACTTTTCTGTATGTCAACAATGAGAAAAGTGTGGCTGAAATTAGGAAATCAACTCCATTCGTAATAGCCCCACAAAAAAGTAAAATATCTAGGAATTAACCAAAAAAGTGAAGGAGCTCTATGATGAAAACTTTAAAAAGTTGAAAAAGGAAATCAAAACAGAATTTAGAAAGTGGCAAAAACTCCCATGCTCCTGGATTGGAAAGATCAACATCATGAAAATGGCAATACTTCCCAAGCTGTCTATCAATGAGATACCTATCAATATTCCAACCTCAGTCTTCAAGGAAATAGAAGACACACTCCAAAAATTTATATGGAACAACAAACGATCCCAAATAGCAAAAATGATCCTCAACAGAAAGAACAGTGCTGGAGGAATATAAATACCAAATTTCAAACTCTACTACAAAACCACAGTAATCAAAACAGCTTGATACTGGCACAAGAACAGACCTCAGGACCAATGCAATAGAATTGAAAACGCAGAAATGAACTTACAGACCAATAGCCATCTAATCTTTGATGAGGGAGCTAAAAAAATAGAATGGAAAAAACCTTCTGCAGTAAATGATGGTGGCAAAACTGGTTAACTACTTTTAGAAAAATAAGCTAGATCCTTATATATCACCGTGCACCAGAATCAACTCCAAAAAGATCAAAAACCTCAGAGTCAAAGCAGACACTCTGAAAACATTATAGGGTGTAATAGGAGAAACCCTAGGTCTCCTTGGCACAGGCCGAAATTTTCTTAATAAAGAGCCGGAAAAGCAACAAATCAAAGAAAGGTTGGACAAATGGGATGGCATGAAATTGCAGAGCTTCTGCATGGCAAAGGACATAGCTAGTAAGATCAATCAAAACCCACGGATTGGGAGAAAATCTTCACTAGTCATACAATGGACAAGCATCTCATATCTAAAGTATACCTAGAACTCAAAAAATTAAATCCTCCAAAAACAAATCTTCAAAGAAACAACTGCCCAATAAATAAGTGGGCTAAAGATTTTAAGAGAAACTTCTCTGAAGAGGAAAGAAGGATGGCCAATAGACACCTGAAGAAATGTTCAACCTCCTAGCCATTAAAGAAATGCAAATCAAAACAACATTAGATACCACCTCACCGCAGTTAGAAAGGCTATAATCAAGAACTATAATAACAACAGGTGCTGGAGCGGATGTGGACAGAAAGGAACCTTACTGCATTGTTGGTGGGAGTGTATACTTCTTCAACGACTTTGGAAAGGAGTATGCAGGTTCCTCGAAAGATTCCACATAGAGCTCCCCTATGACCCAGCAATTTCACTTTTGGGCATTTAACAAAATGTTCACAAACAAGACCACACTAAAGCTACCAGCACAACTATGTTTATTGCAGCATTATTTACCATACCTAAGATATGGTACCAGCTCAGATGCCCCTCAGTAGATGAATGGATCAAGAAAATGTGGTATATATACACAATGGAATTCTATGCTTCCATCAGAAAGAATGACATTGCCCCATTTGTTAGGAAATGGAAAGACTTGGAAAAATTATATTAAGTGAAGTAATCCATGCCCAACGAAACATAGGTCCCATGGTTTCCCTCATTTGCAATATCTTGTATATGTCTGAGTCAAGCAGAAAAGGTCAAATAAATTGATTTCCGGGAAATGAACCCTAAGATATGTATTCAAATGTGTTTTTTCTTTCATGTGATTGTTTCTAACACATTTATAAGATTATTTCTTTGTTGCTTTCTATGTACCTCCCCACCTTATAACCCCTGCTTTCATTGTATTTGATGTCGGTATAATTTGTGGAGGGGAAGGGAAAAAACAAATCGTTTAAATAGGGATACAGGTGGACCCATTGCAACAATGAAATGTACAAGTCGTTATGTCAAAATATGATCTTTACAACTGTGGGGGGGGGGGTGCTTGGAACGATGATTGTGTGTGGGGGTGAGGGGCGGGGAGAGAATGGGAAAAGATAGGAAGGGGAAACAAAAAGGAAGAGGCTACGATGCTTGATAAGAAATTTACTCATTATCTTGCCCATGTAATTGTAACCCCTCTGTATAGTATTTTCACAATGTAAAATAAAAGAAAAAAAAGTACCAATTAAATTAATAGTTAGTGTATTATTATATAAAACTACATTGACTAATTTTCAATTAATACTTTATTATTTATTCAATCATGTTACTTAAAAAAGGAAGGAATAATTTAAATGCCAATAATTTGTAATAATATTTTATATGCAATTTCCTAGTATACATATATCTCTCTCTTGCTATATATATATATATATATATATATATATATATATGCATCTATTTATCTATCTATCAATCTACATATTTATGTGTTCATACACTTGTCAGTCATCGGGCTCATTTGTAGATTGCTTGCCTACTACGTACAAAGCCCTGAGTTCGATTCCTCACTCCCTTGTGCACAGAAAAATCTAGAAGTTGTGCTGTCGCTTAAGCAGTGGAGCACTCGCTTTCAGCATAAAAGCTTCGGGACTGTGTCTAGACCCTTTCTCAAGACCCAGGACTGGCACCAAAAAAATAAAATAAAATAGAATGTTCTGACTGCAACAATATAAGGATAGTACTGCAAATATACCTCATCACAGAACAAGCATGGAGTCTGGTGCTTTCAGCTGCCATCTTACCTGACTTAGCCAGAGGTAAACCACTGCAACCCAGCTCCACGGAACCAGAAGAAGTGGCTGGTTCACTCACCACTGTCATCCAAGATACTCAGGGGCTGATCTGTGAAACTCTGAGCTGTGGTTCACAGTAGTAGAGCTCTAGCCTTGAGCAAAAGACCTTAGAACAGTACCCCCAAATTTTCAGTGCATTCCCCATGGCTCTTTGCAACAGAGAATTATGATCTAGGTGTCTGTAGCTGAGGTCTGTCACCCTGCCTACTCAAGAAACTGAGATGTGAGGATCTGGGTTCTAAACTATCCTAGACACAAAAGTTCCCATGAGACTATTATCTCCTATTCACCACTTAGAAACTTGAAATGGAAGCTGGGCACCAGTGACTAACGCCTGTCATCCTAACTACTCAGGAGCCTGAGAGCTGAGGATCATGGTCCAAAGCCAGCCTGGGCAGGAAATTCCTTGAGATGGACAATTCTCTCTAGTGACCCACCAAAAACCTGAAGGGGTGCTGTAGCTCCAGTGGTAGAGCGCATGGTTTTAGCTGAAAAGCTCTAGGATAGACAGCACCCAGGCCTAGACTTCAACTCTTCCAACTTACAAGAAAAGAAAAGAAACAAACAAACCAAAAGAGGAGTGGTTACAGTGCTTTGCATGTATTAATCCCTGGAATTGAATCCTCAGTACCACATCACTAGAAAAAAGCCTGAAGTGGCCCTGTGGCTCAAGTGGTAGAGTGCTACCCTTGTACAGGAGAAACTCAGGAACCATGCTCAGGTCCTGAGGTCAAGTTCCAGGACAAGTGTATGCACACACACACACACACACACAAACACACACACACACACAGACAGATACCAGAAGTGAAGCTGTGACACCAAATGGTGGTAAAGCACTGAGCTTCTGTTCTGAGCTCATGGTCAGCACACAGGTCCTGTGTTCAACCCCAAAAGCTAGCCATCCAGGGCTCAACTAGGATATGTCAAAGGTTTCAAAATCTGATGCACTTCACCAGCCCTAGATGATAGGAAACTTTGGGATTTTGCACAAGTGCTTAGATTTAGCAAGCCTCTGGAATCCTAAGGAGGCACCATTGCTAATTAGGAATCTTTTCATTAGGTTCAGCTCCCTTATTGTCTGCCAGAAGGACCCATGAATTAATTGGAGCAGGTTATTTCAATACTGGAACATAATCTAACAAAGACAGGATAAGTGCAGGGAACTTGGCCTGCCACAGGAGGTGGCACAAATGAAAGAAAGCTTCCTGGGGAGAGAGATAGCTTAGAGTACAAAGAAGCCTTTTTCTCTTGGCCTTCAAATTTTGCCTACACTCATCCTCACTAATTGGCTCAGATGGAGTTGTTTCTTACACAGCTGTACAGGAGGGGGGCCTTTTTGTCTGTCTGTCCAGACCATGAGGCAGACTTCCTCCAGCAGCCTGGAGTGCACAGAAACCCTCAGGCTACACTGGGAACAGTGAGGGGAGCCCCGGAACATGCACTGTTTTGAAAGCACTCTCTGTGCTATGAAATCATTCTATTCAAAGCAAATTTCCTAGCTGAGTGCCTTTCAACATAGCTACTCTGGATCTTTACCAATAGAAATACATGCATACATACATGGGGAGACATGGACTTACTACTTTTTCTTTTTTGGCAGGTCCGGGCTTGTACTATGAGCCTAGTCACTCTCCCAGAGCTCCTTTTGTTCAAGGGTGGTGCTCTGCCCTTGAGTTTCAGTCCCACTCATGGGTGTTTATATTCCTGTGATCCCTTAGAAATAAGAGTGTCCTGAACTTTCCTGTCCCGAATGAATTCAAGCTGCCATTCTCTACCTCTCAGCCTCCTGAAGAGCTAGGATTACAAGCATGAGCCTCTGAGACCTGGCTTTCTTTTATTCTTCTTGTTCTTTGTTTTATCATGACAATCTGAAATCTTCACAGTGTCATACTAATGGTTTGCATTTCGAAGTGAACTACCCAGGCCTGGAGTTCAAATGCCAGGACTGATACCTACAAATGGAGGGAGATCTTCAGAAAATCATTCCTATTCATGGGAATGCTTAATGGACTGTCATAAAAATAACAATTAAATTCACAGTTGTTCATGATTCTCCTAAAGAATGCCACACAAAAAGTATTGGATTATGTCTTTCATTCTAGCACCATGGTATGATTCTCCTAATTAAAGAATACTGACTACTTTTACATTAATGCTTTAATAAGTATTAAACCATGATACTTCATTAAATGGAGGCTTAATTTAATAACTAATAATTCACAATATATATTATTCAATATCCTCATATTGTCTCTCTCTCATATATATATATAGAGAGAGAGAGAGCAAACTACACATCTATCTATCTATCTATCTATCTACCTATCTATCTATCTATCTATCTATCTATCTATCTATCTATCTATCTATCTATCTATCTATCTATCTATCTATCTATCTAAATCTAGGCCACTACTATGGCTTGATCACACGTCCTCAGAACTGGCTGGAAGCTCAATTTGCCAAAGGCTTTGTCTACAACTGACACTTTCATGAATTGGGCATTGTGGGTTGTGAGTTCATATCCCAGCATGGCCAAAAGTTTATAGGTGGAGTAATAAGCGAATTTTGACATATTTTTTTTTCCTTCTCTGTAAAAGTCCTGGGTCTCAGTATGATGTAAAATCCATGTGCAAATATATCCATGTGATAAGATATAATAAATGAAATAAATATTATTTATGTAATAATAATAAAATAAAGAATAAATAGATAATGATAATAAATGTCATATGGGGTAAACCCATGTATGTAAAAAGATTTCATACATGAATATTATTTTTTCCAGTCTGTGGCTTGAATTTGGTCCTGGAAATTGGTCTGAATTTCTTGTTTTCAATGACGGTGAGCTTCCTGTCCCCCAAAGTGCCACAGAGATACCCAGACCCTGAGTTCAAATCCCAGGCCTGCAAAAAAATGGTGCAAATTCCAAACCAGTGCCTTATTTTTTTTGGCCAGGCCCGGGGCTTGAACTCAGCTAGTAGCAACTCTGCCTCAGTTTTGATCATCCTAGGCTGGGGTGCAACCTCTGGACCCACAGCCCATCTTGAGATCCCAGGACCCAAGTTTAAATCTCGGGACTGGCAAAAAAAAAAAAAAGTGAAGGGCTGGGAAGGTGGCTCAATAGTAGAGTGCTTGCCTTGCATGCAGAAGGCCTTGGGTTGGATTCCTCACCACCATATAAGCAGAAAAAAGCCGGAAGTGGTGTTATGGCTCAAGTGGTAGAACGATAGCCTTGAGCTGAAGATTTGAGGTACAGCACCCAGACCCAGACTTCTGGCCCCACAACAGACCAAAAACAAAAAAAAGGACGGGGGAAAAAAGGAGAAGTATAAAACTGGGAAGTTCCGGAAGGCGGTTTTACATTGTTTTTTTCCTTTGCATTGTGACCATCCTGGGTCTAAATGACAGGACCCGAAAAGTGTACATGACCTTGCACTGTTGAAGTTTGGTGGGCTATCAGGGAAGCCACAGCCTAAACCAGCAACCTAGGTCCGGGGTTCGGATCCCGGGACTGGTACCTACAAATGGCAGGAGATCCTAAGAAACACATTCCAATAGACATCCATATGAATGGAATGTTGTAAAAGTAACAATTACATTAGTATTTAGTGTATGATTATATTAAAATTATACACAATAATCATAGTACATTGACTAATTTTCAATAAATATTTCATTATGTATTTAACCATGATACTTAAATAAAGGAAGAAATAATTTATCGATAATTGATAGTAATATAGTATATATAATTTAATAATATGCAGACATCTCCCTCTTGTTTTATGTATATATATGTATATATAAAACAATCTACATATCTAAGTCTACACTTGTTACTCCTGGGGTTCAGTGGTAGAGTGCTCGCCTAGTATGTATGAAGCTCTGGGTTCGTTTCCACACTATCACATGCACAGAAAAGCCAGAAGTGATGCTGTCACTCCAGCACCTAAAAATCAAGTTAGAACGTTCTGACTGTAACTATAGAAGGCTAGGACTTCAAATACCTCATAACAGAGCAAGCCCAGGGTCTGAAGCTCATGGCTGCCATCTAACCTGACAGCCAAAGGTCAATCGCTGCAAACCAACTCTATTTAGCCAGACGTTGCTGGCTCACCCCTAGCTGCTTGGGGGATGAGATCTGACACTGGTGAGTTGAAAACTCAGCCCTGGCAGGAAGTCTGTGAGACTCTGAGCTGTGGCTCAAAGTGGTAGAGCTCTCGCCTTGAGGAAAAGGTCTTAGGACAGTACCCTCAACCTATGAGTGACATCCCCAAAGCTGACAACCCTCCCCCCCATTAACCACCCATCTATATTGTTAGATGTGAACTTGTGTGGTTTGTGACGTGTTTCTGAAAGAATGGTGATACTGATGAAAGCACCCGAATTCTAATGACAGCTTGTGGGATACAGCTATGTGATGAGCCCTTCCTGGGATGCTGGGTTCTGAGTCCTTCATGGGTTGCTGTATGCCGAGTCCTTCACAGGGTGCTATGCTATGAGCCCTTCACAGGGTGTATTCTTTCATCTGGTCCTTGTTAGAGCTCCACAAGTAAGATGATTGTGCTGATGAGAAAGTTGAAGCTCAGATATGTCCCCAAGGCAGGGCCAAATTTATGTATGTACTGAACTCTACTGACTTGTCTCCTGCAGACAATTGTTTTGGTTTAGTTTTCTCCATCATGAACATTCAACTTAGAGCCTAGGCACTGACTTTCCTCTTGGGCTCATGGCTGGTGCTCTACCTGTGAGCTAAGGACCCCTTTGCAGCAAAGTGTGTCTTTAGCTGAAGTCTGTCATCCTGCCTACTCAGGAAGCTGAGGTTCTGGGTTCCAAACATCCCCAGACACAAAAGGTCCCACGAGAATATTATCTCCTATTCACCACTTAGAAACTTGAAGTGGAAGCTGGGCATTGGTGACTCATGCCTGTCATCCTAGCTACTCAGGATCCTGAGAGCTGAGAATCACAGTCCAAAGCCAGCCTGGGCAGGAGATTCCTTGAGATGCTTATCTCCAGTGAACCACCAGAAAGCCTGAAGGGGCACTGTATCTCAAGTGGTAGAGTGTTAGACTTGAGCACCCAGTCCCAGACTTCAACTCCTCCAACTACAAGGAGAGAAAGAAAGAAACCTGAAGTGGAGTGCTGGGAATGTGTCTTAGGGGTAGAGTGCTTTGCATGTATGAAACCCTGGGTTTGAATCCTCAGTACTACATCCCTAGAAAAAAAAAAACCTGAAGTGGTTCTGCGGCTCAAGTGGTAATGCACTATCCTTATACAGGAGAAACTCAGGTACAGAGCTGAGGTACTGAGTTCAAGCTCCAGGACTGGTGTTTGCACACACACGCACACACACACACACACACACACACACACACACACACACAAAGATACCGTAAGTGAAGCTGTGACACTAAATGGTAAAGAAAAGAGCTTCTGCTCTGAGCTATGGTCAGCACTCTGGCCCTGTGTTCAACCCCAAAATATAAACACCCAGAGCCCAACTAAGAGAGGGCAAAGGTTTCAAAACCTGATTAGTTTCACCAGCACTAGATGACAGGAAGCATTGTGATTTTGCATAAGTGCGTAGATTTAGCAAGCATCCGGAAAACTAGGGAGGCACCTATGCCAATTAGGAATCTTTTCATTAGGTTCAGCTCACTTGTTTTCTGCCAGAAGGACCCTTGAATTAATTGTAGCAGTTTGTTTCAACACTGGAACATAGTCTAACAAAGACAGGATGAGTGCAGGGAACTTGGACTGCCCCGAGAGGCAGCACAAATGAAGGATTCCTGTCAAAACAAAGCACTAGGGAGAGAGATAGCTTGGGGTACAAATAGGCCTTTTCCTCCTGGCCTTCAGAGTCTGCCCTCATCCTCATTCATTGCTCATCCTCAGTAATTGCTCCGGATGAATTGTTTGTTACACAGCTGTTCAAGAGTGAGGCCTTTTGTCTGCCTGTTTCAACAATGAGTCAGACTTCCTCCAGCAGCCTGGGGTGCACAGAAGCCCTCAGGCTACACTGGGAATAGTGAGGGGAGCCCCAGAACATGTCTTGAAAGCACTCTCTGTGCTGTGAAATCATTCCATTCAAACCTTTCTTCACAGCAACTCTAGATGGTCACTGATAGAAATACATGCATACATACACAGACACATAGAGTTACTGGCTTTATTTTTGTGGCAGGTCCTGAGGCTTGAACTGTGACCCCAGGCACTGTCCCTGAGTTCTTTTTTCTCAAGGAAGCACCGTATTGTGTCTTAACCCATGATTACCCTAGGCTGGTTTGCAGCATTTACAGATGATCCAGTCATCCTAGGACCCCAATTAAACTCCCAGCACTGGCAAAAATACATCAAACCAACAAGTATGGATGAGGAAAAAACCAGCAAGTATTACACAACCGTTTTACCTTTGTTTCCTTTGCACTGTGACAACCATGGGTCTCAATGACTCAGCTTGAAAATTGTATGTGACCTTGCATGGCCAAAGGCTCAGAGATTGTTGGTAAAACCTAAGCCCCACCCAGATACCTATGCCGTGAGTTTTATCCTCGGACTGCCACCTACACACAGCTGAAGATCCTAGGAAACTCATTCCTATCTATAGGAACATTAATAGAATATTTGACATGTACAAATTGAATTACTATTTATCTAGTCTTTCTAGTATAATATTGTACGCATAAATATATATCAGAGATTAATTCAATTAATAACTTCTACCGTGATTAATTAATGGAGGCATAATTTTAGACCAAATAATTGGTAGTAATAGAATATATAATTGGTAGTAATAGGATATATAAAAATAAGATGCAGACATCACTTTATATAGAGTTATACACTAGATTCTACATAAATGTCTGTCTCTCTCTGTATACATTTATTTATAGATGCATATTCATATGTAAATACACACACACTGCAATCTACATATCTATCTTTTTATATATTGGCCACTCCTAGGGCTTCATCTCAGGTCCTGAAATTTGCCTGAAAACTTCATTTGCATCAGACCGGTGTGCTAACATTGACCCATTCATGAAGTTGACCTGCTAGGTTCTGAGTTCAAATCACAGAACTGCCAAAAACTTAATCCTAGTGGAAGAAGCCAATTGTCCCACTTGTTTTCCTTATGGGTGTCAAAATTCCTGGGTCTCAGGAATGATGTATAATACATAGGCAAATTTATGTCCTATGTAATAGGATGTAAAAAATGTTATATGTGTAATCATACTCACTAAAATACATAAGAAATACATAAAATAAAATGAATAACTACACTAACTGCAATATAAGTAAACATGTGTATGCAAATATAAATCATGTATTTAAAATGTATATGAATATTATTTTTTTTGAGAGCTAAGACTTGAATTCAGGCCCTGGGAACAGGCCTGACTTTCTTGTCTTCCAGCATGGTGAGCTTCCCCTTCCCCGACAATGCTGCAGATTTTCCCAGAGTCTGAATTCAAATCCCAGGCCTGGCAGAAAAAATGGCATGAATTCCAAGCCAAGGAGCCTCATAATTTTATAAATATTTTTAATGAATTTATTTATTTATTTTTATTTTGTCAAGCACAGAGCTTGAACTCAGGTTGGGGCAACTCTGCCTCAGCTTTGATCGCTCTAGGCTGGGGTGCAACCACTGGACCCACAGCTGAACCTGGGTTCCTGGGCCCCAAAGATTTACAGGAAAAAGATAAATAAAATGACACAGATAAAAATCTGGCAACTTGCAAATGGCTGTTTTACATTTGTTTTTTTTTGCAAGGTGACCATCTTAGGTCTGAATGACATTGATGAAAAGTTCTGTAACCTGACATTGCTGAAGGATGGTGGGCTACCAGGCAAGCCATAGGTCAACACGGCAACATAGGCCCTGTGGTCGAGGCCCGGTCCTGACCCCTACCAACGGTGGGAGATCCTAAGAGTCTCATTCCTATTCATAGGAATACTGATGGAAGATTATGAATGTCAAGATTAAATTAGTTGTTCCTGAGTGATACTACTATAAAAGTAGTGATTTTAGGAGGCTGATTGATTTTAATGAATATTTTGAAACATTGAAAGAATACTATTAATTACATGGATGCAATAGTTTTGTGACAGTGGTTGATTAAATTAATAATTCATTAAGAATGAACACAATAATACTAATTACATGGGGGCATAATAAATACCCAAGAATTGTTAAAAATGTAGTCTATATAACTGAAGAATATATAAACATCTCTGTTACTCTATAAAGATCTATATTTATTTGTGTACTACCATCCGCATGTCAAGCTGTCTTATTTTGTCAACCCCTGGGGCTGGATCTCAGGTGCTGGTAACTGCTTGTCAGCTCCATATGGCCCAGGTTGCTAGCACTCACAAAAATTGAATCGTGGAGTAAGAAGCACTGGTGACACATGTTTTCCTTTTCTGTGAGCATCTGGGTGTCAGATATGAAGTTTCATACATAGGCAAATCTATATCCCATGTAATAAATGTAACAAATATTCCATGTGTAATACCAGTCAATAAAATAAATGGTAAATAAATGAGTAAAACAACAAATAAAATGCATAACTTCACTAAGCACAATATGGGGTTAACATATGGGGCTCAGTCTCATCGGCTGGGAACTGCCTAGCAGCTGAATTGGCTAGAGGCTGCTGTGCTGACAGTCACTCATTCATGAGCTGAGCCTTCTAGGCCCTGAGTTTAGATCCCAGACCTGCCAAAAATGCAATCTTGGAGTAAGAAGTCAAGAGTGAAACATATTTTCCTTTTCTATGAAATTGCTCCGTGTCAGGTAGGATGTATAATTCGTATGCAAATCTATATACTATATAATAGGATGTCATAAAGGTAAAAATGTCATAGGTGGAAAAATGGTCACTACAATAAATGAAAAACAGATTGAATTAATAGCGAATCATTCTGGGATAATATTAGACAAAATAATTATAGGACGTGGATTAAGTTTAATTAATATATTATTAAGCATTAACAGAATGAAAAGTAAATGGAGACATAGTTAAATACCTAATAATTGGTAGTAACACATGATGCATAAATTAATTATAAATAGAGGTCTCATTCTATAAAATATGTAATTATATGTATGGATGTATGTACATATATGATAAACAATAACAGTAAATTGAGTAATAATTAATGTTTTATTAATTGTTCAACTGGGATATATAATTAAATGGAGACATCATTTAATACCTAACATTGGTAGTACTATTAACTATAATTTAATAATATGCATAAATCTCTCTCTATTTTTTTTGGGTCCAGTCGTGGGCCTGAAGTCTGGGCCTGGGCTCTGTTCCTCAGCTCTTCAGCTCAAGGCTAGCACTCTACCACTTGAGCCACAGCACCACTTCTGGCTTTTTTTTTCTGCTTATGTGGTGCTGAGGAATTGAACTCAGGTCCTCATGCTTGCAAGGGAAGCGCTCTATCACTGAGCCACCTTCCCAGCCCACATCTTTCTTTTTGTATATATAATATTTATATACAGCAATCTCTATTTATACCTCATGCACTCTTGGGACTCCGTGGTTGAGTGCTCGCCTAGTAAGCAGGAAGCCCTGGCTTCCATTCCTCAGTACCATATAATAAGAAAAACCAGAAGTTCTGCTTTCTTTCAATCAATTGTGTACTAGCCTGGAGCACAAACGCTTGGGGAGAGTGGCTAAGCCCTTACTAAAGGCCCAGGACTGCCACCA
This sequence comes from Dipodomys spectabilis, assembly GCF_019054845.1. Classification (NCBI taxonomy): domain Eukaryota; kingdom Metazoa; phylum Chordata; class Mammalia; order Rodentia; family Heteromyidae; genus Dipodomys; species Dipodomys spectabilis. The sequence continues at coordinate 1,114,659 of NW_024871020.1, read as the reverse complement.
AAAAAGGTAGACTGTTCTAACTGCAACTATAGAAGGTCAAGACTTCAAATACTTCATCACAGAGCAAGCTAGGAGTCTGACAGCTGCCACCTAACCTAACTTATCCAGATGTAAATCACTGCAACCCAGCTCCAACGAACCAGATGCTGCTGGCTTACCTCAGTCATTCTAGCAGCTCACAGGCTTTAAAACCCAGCCCTAGCAGGAAGTCTGTGAGACTCTTGCAAGTGGTAGAGCTGTAGCCTTGAGCAAATGTTATTAGAACAGTATCCCTACATTTCAGTTCAAGCCCCATGGGTAACCTCCCCTGAAAAAAAAAACTCCACTAAACCATTAGATGTGAACTTGTGTGGTTTGTGAAATGTTCCTCAAAGAATGGTGATACTGAAGAAAACACGTTGATTCTAATGACAGCTTGTGGAATACAGCTATGTGCTGAGTCCTTCACAGGTTGCAGTGTGCTGAGTCCTGAATTCGGTTCTGGGTGCTGTGTCTTTCACATGATGCTGTGTATTGAGTCCTTCAAACAGTGTCATGTGCTATGTCCTTCACAGGGTGCATTCTTTCATCTGGTCCTTGTAAGAGCTCCACAACTGAGATACTTACACAGATAAGAATATTGAGGCTCAGATATATCTCCATGGAAGGAACAAAATTAAATATAACTGAAGACTAGTGAGTTGTCTCCTGCAGACCATTGTTTTGTTTGTTTGTTTTTTCAGTCATGAACCTTGATCTCAGGACCTAGATTTTGACCCTTACCTCTTGGGCTCAAGGCTAGCACTCCACCAGGTGGAGCCAAGGATCCCCTTGCAGCAGACTACCATGGCCTAGGGGTCGATAGATGAGGTTTGTCATCCTGCCTTCTCAGCAAGCTGAGATCTGAGGATCTGAGTTCTAAATTATCCCAGACACAAAAAGTCCCATGAGACTATTATCTCCAATTCACCACTAAGAAACATTAAGTGGAAGCTTGATGCTTGCAGCTCATGACTATCATCCTAGGTTCTCAGGAGGATGAGAACTAAGGATCATTGTTCAAAGCTAGCCTGGGCAGGAATGTCTTTGAGACACTTAGCTCCAATGGACCACCAGAAAACCTGAAGTGGTGCTGCGGCTCAAGTGATAGAGCACAAGACTTGAGCTGAAAAGCTCAGGGACAGCTCCCAGTCCCAGACTTCAACTCCTACAACCAACAACATCAAAAATAAAAACCCCAAACCAGAAACAATCTAACAAACCTGAAGTACAGGGCTGGGAATGTGCCTTAGGGGTAGAGTGCTTTGCATATATGAAACCCTGGGCTTGATTACTCAGGACAACATCACTAGAAAAAGCATGAAGTGGTTCTGTGGCTCAAGTGAGAGAAGGCTATCCTTGTACAAGAGAAATTAGGTACAGTGCTGAGTTCAAGCTCCACGACTGTATGCACGCACACACATGGACATACACACACAGACACACAGACGCACACAGACACACACACACACATAGACCAGAAGTGAAGCTGTGACACAAAATGGTAAAGCACTGGACTTCTCCACTGAACTTATGGTCAGCACCAAGGCCCTGTTTTCAACCCCCAAACCTAGCCATCCAAGGCCCAATTAAGAGAGGTCAAAGGTTTCAGAACCTGATGATCTTCACCAGCCCTAGATGACAGGAAGCTTTGTGATATCTAACATGTGCTTGGATTTCTCAAGCTTCCAGAAAACCAAGGAGAGGTATCATAGGCCCATTATCGCTGGCAATGAAACATTTCATTAAGTTCAGTGCCCTAGTTGTCTGTAAGAAGGACTTCTGAATTATATTGAGCACTGTATCTGAGCACTGGAATATAGTCTCACAAAGGCAAGATAAGTGCAGGGAACTTGGCCTGCCATGGGAGGTGGCACAAATGAAGGCTTCTTGTCAAAACAGAGCACTGGGAAGAGAGATAGCTTGGAGTACAAAGAGGCCTTTTTCTCCTGGCCTTCAGAGCACACACACACGCATCCTCACTAATTGGCCCAGATGTGGAGTTGTTGTTACAAAGCTGTACAGGACTGAGGCCTTTTGTCTGCCTGTCCAGACAATGAGAGAGACTTCAGTCCAGCCCACATCTGGGCTTTTCTGTGATCTCTTTTTTTTTTATTTTAATTTTTATTTTTTGTGACCATACTGTACAGAGGGGTTACAATTACATGGGCAATATAATGAGTACATTTCTTATCAAGCATTGCAGCCTCCTCCTTTGTTTACCCTTCACATCCCTTCCCAGCCTCCCTCCTCCCAATTCTCTCCCCCCCCCCCCCATGCACCAAACTTGTAAAGTTCATTTTCGACATGACAACTTGTACTTCTCATTGTTGCAACGGGTCCACCTGTATCCTTAAACAACTTAGAAATAACAGTGTCATGGACTTTCCAATACTGGCTGGATTCAAACTAAGATTCTCTACATCTCAGCCTCCTCAGAGCTGAGATTACAGTCAGCAGCCACTGTCACTTCCCTTTCTTTCCTTCTTCATTTTTTACTCTGGACAAGCTGACTTCTTAACAGGGTCATTCCATTGGTTTGAATTTATAAGTAAACTACCCAATGTTCTTTATAGCTGCTTTCTCTGAGAATGATTTTCTCTCCTCATCTTCTCCTCTTGTCACAGGTTTGCAGCCAAAAGTGAGAAATGAGTGTTCCAGGATTTGGGAGCCAATGTCCACTGGACATGCCAGTCACTTAGCATTGAGCTGCAGTAAATTTACTGTCTCAGGATGAGTGGATCGAAAGCTGGAATGATCCTCATGCAGTCTGCAGTGCTCCTTTTGCCTGTAAAATGAACTAATAATTATGAGTGTTTCCAACCTTAAGTATCTAGAACACACTAGAAGCATATTCTAGTTTCTGTTTTTCTCTAGTACCTCTCGAGATTTAGACTAAAGGTTTGTGTGGAGCGGTTCCTTGGTGAATCCCTGAGGAAAGTTGCTTGAATCCTCCTCAGGAGATAGCTGTCCAAAGTCAGCCTGAGCAGGAGGTCTGTGAGCCTCTTTTCTCCAATAAACCACCAGAAAACCAGAAGTGAAGCAGTGGCCCAGAGGGTAGAGCTCCAGCTTTGAGAGAGAAAGCCAAGCAGGAGATACTGGCCAGAGCAGGCAGTAAGGCCTGGGAGGCGATTATGTCCAATTTTTATAGACCAGATGGCTGCAAGTGGAGCTGTGGTGGTGGTAGAGCTTCAGCCTTGAGTAACACAACTCAGAATTGCATAGGGTCCTGAGTTTAAGCCCTGGGATGACCACAAAAAAAATTCAAAGAGAGAAGGCCAAGTTATGTATCAGTGCCTTACCTACTTATGTGTGTATTACCTCCTTGATTACACACATATGCAATGCTTCTGCTTTTATTTACTGATTTATTTTTCAGAGATGCCTGTTTCACATACTGCATCATAATCTTCATTTCAGGCCCATCACTTTTCTCTTCCAGGGTTCCAGGCCTGTGTCCTTATATGATACACACTTAGGCTCTCAGCAGGGTTTATTTACATTTTATTATTATGAGGCCAACACAGGAACAATCACAAATCGAGCAGGGAAAGACAAGATCAGGTTTCTTAGAAGTAACCGGTATTCAGAAAAATTAACTTGGGGACAAAAAAATGGCAGCCTACTTATGTAAAAATTACCATTAAGAAAAAGATGAGGGGGTTGGGAATGTGGATTAGAGAGAGAGTGATTGCCTAGCATGCAAGAAGCCCTGGGTTCAATTCCTCAGTAGCACATACACAGAAAAAGCCAGAATTGGTGCCGTGGCTCAAGTAGTAGACTGCTAGAGACAGTGCCCAGGCCTTGAGTTCAACCAAGAACTGGCAAAGAGATAGATAGGTAGGTAGGTAGTTGGGTGGGTAGATAGATGGATAGATAGATAGATAGATAGATAGATAGATAGATAGATAGATAGATAGATAGATAGATAGATAGATAGATAGATAGATAGATAGATAGATAGATAGATAGATGGATAGATAGATACAAAAATGCTAGATCAATCTGGTCGTGGATGTCAGGAGGGAAGAAGGGAACAATTAGCAGTCATGAGGCCTTCTGCAGTGTGCCAGGATACCAGCATCGCATTCATATAACCACAGAGCAGGAAGACTGTCTCTCTCCCACTTTTCAGGCAGCTGAGGGTCCCAGAGCCAAGAGGGAAGACCCAGGTTCTAACTTAAGTGCTTGGAGAGCGAAGAGAAATGGCCTTGCCTCTCCTTGGACTGGGGATTAGCATTAATGATGTGCAGAATGAAGGAAGGAGAATGGACTCACCGAGGTAGAAGAAGGGCCTTCAAATCTGGCAGATGAAGAGTGAAAAACCCACTCCTTAAAACCAGAGATCAGGGTTTTCAACTCTGTTCCTCCCCTTCCCCCCCCCCCCACACTCACACACTAAACTGGCTCTCTATTGGTAACCAAAAGATAGCTTGAGGCTCCCTTCACCTGAGGGAGGAAGGTTAATCAGTCATTGTGTGAAGAGGCTGAGAAAAGCCTGACCCTGGTGTAACTCTAACAAATGTTTGAAGTTCTCCCCGCCCCACCCACCCCCTTTGCTGGTTGTGTCCGGAATGAATGGTTTTGCAGCTCACTTTCCTGTTGAGTGTGTACATTCTGCTTCCTAATCCTGCAGGCCTTGGTCTCTCACCTAGCCTGGCTTTTGCAACTATTTTCTGTCCTTCAAATACAGTGTTACAATGGAGTTCTTCCTGCTAACAGGGCTAGGGCTTGGATCCTGAGAACATTTGAACCCAGGATGGGTCAATAATGTTTCTTTCCTGCTTCTATAGCTTGAGAACTCTAAGAACAATTAGAGTGCAAGTAACTTCTCATCACCAAGGGAAACCCAGGAAGCTCTTGAATATCTGACCTTTCAGAAGTGGAAGTCAGAGTGTCATAGACTTTCCTACTCTGGCTGGCTTCACCCTGTGATCTTGAGACCTAAGCTAGGGAGATGGGCGTTAGCTACTAATTCTCTGCTAGGTTCAGAACTGTAATGACATTGTAAGTACAAGTCACAAAGGGCTTGGGAAGCATATTAACCCTTTCAACATTGGACCTTTCAGAACCTTGTAGGACACAAAGTTATAATGCTAGAATCTCAGAGGCTGGGCATATGGATCTACTAAACTTGAACCTTGAGCTCTGACTCCAATTCTCGTATACATTAGCATTCATTTTCCAGAGAATATTCTCTTAATTAGCAAATAGGAAAAGTACTTTAATTAACCCTCACTTTTTTCCAGTTGTGTGTCTTGAACTCAAGCCTGGGCACTGTCCCTGAGCTCTTCAGTTCAAAGCAAACAGTACCACTTAAGCCACAGTGTCTTTTGGTGATTCATTGAAGATGAGTCTAACAGGCTTTCCTTGCTTAGCCTTTCTTTGAATTGTGGTCTTCAGCGCTCAGTCTCCTGAGAAGCTAGTTTTCCAGGTGTGAGCCACCAGCATCTGACCTATTATTTTTGAAAGTCCTGGGGCTTGATCTTAGGGCCTGGGCACTCTCTCTGAGCTTCTTTTTCTCAAGACTAGAGCTCTACCACTTGAGCCACTCCACAGCTTCTGGGTTTTTCTGATATGTAGCACCGAGGATTCAAACCATGGCATTCATGCATGCTGAGCGAGCTCCTTACCACTAAGTCACATTTCTTGCCCCACCCTTACAATTTTATCCCTCAACTTGCCTATCCTCAAGAAAAGGCCTCTGATCATAAATCATCTAAAGAAATCCCTATAGGAAGGTGTCCAAAGATAAAGAAGACAAAGCTCATCTGTGGGAGAGACTCTACAACATGTGAAGACTGTGACAAATGCTTCCATTTAATTATGTATCATGTTCCAACACTTAATAAAGTATAAATGAAAATGAGTCAATGTCCTAAATTATTGTGAATCATTTTATAATAGATGTAAAACATGTACTAAATATTATGTGTATAATAATACTAAATACAATAAACAATAAATAAAGGAATAAAATAAAAAATAAAATACAAAATCAATAATAAAAATAATAATATGTAATAAACATGCATATGTAAGTATATATCATATATTACACATGTATAGAAATATTTTTTTCCATTGCAGGTCGTTCATTTGGGCCCTCAGAACTCTAGCCTGAATTTGTTTTCCTCGAAGACAGTAAGATTCACCTTCACCCATGGTGCAAAAGAGTTACCTGGAAGGTGAGATCAAATCACAGCAATTACAGAAATACTGGCCCCAGTTCCAAGACAGTGGCTTAATTTTTTAAATGAAAGCAGTTTTGTTCATTCAGTTCTATACAGAACATTTAAAAAAAGCAGTGTAGAATTTTGTACAGCTTTTGACATCCTTACCTTATCCCCAAAGTGCTTCTCTGAGCACTACATTGTTTCTTTTTTGTACATTTTTATTGCAAAAATGTTGTACAGAGGGATCACAGTTACATGAGCAAGGTAATGAGTTCATTTCCTATTGAGCATTGTTGCCTCCTCTTTTGTTTTCTCCCTACCATCCCTTCCCTCCCATCTCTACAACTACTCCCCCTGCTGAGCTCAGTCACTTTTTTTTTATTTTTGGCTTGGCACAGGGTTTGAACTCAAGTAGTGGCAACTCTGCACCTTCCCTCACATTGCTACAGATTTACCAAGACCCTGAGTTCAAATCCCAGGCTAAGGAAGGAAACTGGCAGAAATTCCAAACCAGAGAGCTTTATTTCTTTTTAATTTAGTTAAATAATTAATTAATTTTTTTTTATTCTTTCTTTTGCCAACCACACGTCTTGAACTCAGTTCGTGGCAACTCTGACTCAGCTTCCATCACCCTAGGCTCTGGTGCAGTCTCTGGACCCATAGCCGATCCTGGGATCCTAGGCCCTGAGGGTTTGCAGGAAGAATAAAAAGTAGGATACCACAAAAAGTGGCAAGCTTCAGAGGGCTGGGGTACTATGTCTTTTTCTTTGCACAGTGGGTCTGAATGACAAGGCTGCAAAGTGGACATGACCTGCCATTGCTCATACATGCAAGGCAAGCACTCCACCACTGAGCCACTTTCTATTTTCTCATTCCTAGAAGAAGCTGCACATAAAAACAACACTGATCTTCATTTTCAGTCTGTACCTTTGAATACGGAGGAAGATCTTTCCTCTGCTCTCCATCAATTACCTACTTTCCAGTTAGAATGACTTGGAATAATAAAAATGGAAAAAGAGAAAATAAATCATCATGAAAATAAACAGATGCAGAAAATTCACTGTATTTTTCTCACAAGTTCAACCATTATAAACTATTGGGGAAATACAGGGACACCTTATTCTCACTGGCACTGAAAGTCTCTAGTTAGGCAATTCTGATGAAGATAAGGAACAAAATGAAAAAGTGAGGAATCGTATCAATTGCAAGAAAAAAAAAATGGAGTAGGATCCAAGCAAATTTCTTCTTTGGGCTGCTGAAAATAATCGGCTTACTAGAGTGTGGTGACTACTTTCCATAAAGGCCACTCATGTGAATACTAGGGATGACAATGAATATACCCCTCTTCATCGGGAAGCCTACAGTGGACACTTAGATATTGTCCATGAGTTGGTGCCTCAAGCAGCAGATAATCATGCAATAATTGTTAATGGCTAGACACCCCTGCGCAGTGGTTACTCGTGAAATAATACCAGTGTGGCGTCTTTCTTACTTCATCATGATGCAGATACCAATGCCCAAACTAAATGCCTCTTGACTCCCTTGCATCTTGCTGCTGGGAATATAGATAGCAAAGATACACTGGATCGCCTTCTGTTGAACCATTATATCAAACCAGGTCTGAAGAACAACTTGGAAGAAACTGCCTTTGATATTACCAAAAGGATAAGTATGTATCACTACCTCTTTGAAGTTGTGGAAGGCTGTACAAATTGTTCTATTCAGTTGTAATGGTTTGGTTGTTTCTTTTTTCTTTTTTTTTCTTTTTTTTTTTTTGTTGAGTTTTATTATTTTATTGTGAAAACACCATACAGAGGGGTTAAAATTACATGGGCAAGGTAATGAATACATTTCTTATCAAGCATTGTTGCCTCCTCCTTTATTTCCCCTTCCCATACCTTCTCATCTCCCCCCACTCCCCTCCCCCCTCATTACTCCTCCTCCCCGGCCAAAGTCGTAAAGTTCGTTTTTCTACATGACGTCTTGTACATCTCATTGTTGCAATGGGTCAACCTGTATCCCTATTTAAACAATTTGTTTTTTCCCTTCCCCTCCACAAATCATACCAACATCAAATACAATGAAAGCAGGGATTATACGGTGGGAGAGGGACATACAAAGCAACAAAGAAATCATCTTATAAATATGTTAGAAACAATCACAAGAAAGAAAAAAATACATTTGAATCCTTATCTTGGGGTTCATTTCACCTAACATCAACTTATCTGACCATTTCTGCTTGTCTCAGACATATACTAGTTACAAATAAGGGAAACTATGGGATCTATGTTTCTTGGGGCCTGGCTTACTTCAATATAATTTTTTCCAAGTCTTTCCATTTCCTAACAAATGGGGCACTGACATTCTTTCTGAGGGAGGAATAAAATTCCATTCCATAGAATTCTATTTTCTTAATCCATTCATCTACTTAGGGGCATCAAACAAGACCATACAAAAGCTACCAAAACAACTATGTTTATTGCAGCATTATTTAGCATAGCTAAGATATCAGTTACGTTTCTTAAACATCAAAATGCCAGTCCACTCTTTGTGTCCATACAAAATATTTTCAGAATTCAAATAACAGCAATATCTTACTGTAAAAATTCCGTGGAATTTTTCCAAGTGAATTGCCTGACTTTGATGTCAAATGTATTTGAGTTGTTTGTGTACATCTACAATGATTTCTGCAGTTTGTGATTTTTTAATCAGAAATAATTTGATCTTATCTGTTGAAATGAGTAGTACAGAAACTAAAGATATTTCTGCTTCTTGTCTGAAAAAAGTATATTTTAAAATATTCTATATTCTGTGTTTGCATAATATCCATAATCTATTTCATTCTTTCCTAGATATACTTTACATTCAACATTGTTTTATAATATATATATTCATTAATAAATGTGTCCTTTCAGATTGTATTTCATATAGAAAATTTAAGATTATTTTTTTTCTAGGTTCTTTTTTTTTTTTTTCTTTGGTCCAGTCGTGGGCCTGAACTCTGGGCCTGGACGCTGTCCCTCAGCTCTTCAGATCAAGGCTAGCGCTCTACAACTTGAGCCACAGCACCACTTCCGTTTTTTTTTTCTTTTTGCTTATGTGGTGCTGAGGAATCGAACCTAGGGCCTCAAGCATGCAAGGCAAGCGGTCTACCACTGAGCCACCTTCCCAGCCCCTTTTTCTAGGTTCTTATAGTAGTATATTTTTTTTGGATAAAATGACAATGTTAACTAATTTCAAAAGTTTTGTAAAGGTTATTCCATGTAAAGGCCTTTCTAAGGTGAAGATTTAATACACTGATGTCAAACTAATGTTTAATTCTAACACTTGCATATATTGTTACACTTGTAATTTTGTAATCAACTTTTAAATAACTGTTTTTCATTTCTGCAACTGAAGAATGAAAAATATGGAATACTTCACGAATTTTCATATTATCCTTGTGCAAGTGTCATGTTAATCTCTGTATTGTTGTAATTTGGGTATACGTGCTGCTGAAGCATGTAGTATCCTCTAAATTTAAGTAGTTAATGATGCAATCTTTATATAGGCTTATATCCTTGGGTGCCTATTTGTAGCAAGGAAACGTTATTGTTCCTAACAATACTATTGATCTTATTTCCCTAAAATAATGTGTATAGTGGGAAAAAAATTATATTGTTCAGTCGATTGCTCACATTTGCATTTTTTGTCAATGACAATTTTAAGTCTTTTTCATTTTAGATTTGATCATACTTTGAAGCACTTATAGCTAGGTCCTAAGGTGATGACTTTTTCAAGTACTTATTTACGTGAATGAGTTAGCTTTGTGGAGCTAATAGATTCAAAGTAAGCCTTGCTTAAGAGCTACTTCTAAACTTCTGCAGCTGAAATTTTCCCAAATGAGGTCTTACTGGCACAAATGTCTACCCTTTATCCTTCTTCCACGTAGGAACATACCAACCAGAATATCCTACCCTGACAGCATAGTTTGTCTTACTAGAACAAAACTAATCTTAGTTACAAGGGATCATAGAGAGATGAACAGTTCAGACAGAACTGTTCAGACTAGAAGGTATTTTATCAAAATTTAAGTGTTTATTATACCTACCATTTCAAAAGTAGCTAACGCCAAGGTGAAAAAATTCTTCATATGCGTGATTTCCTGATGTCTGGCCTGTGTACCTTCCAACCAGGCAGGAACTTACACTACTTCCTTTCTATCACCAAATATTTCCATAGCTCCAGGAGAAGTCCATGTTTCTCCTCATTATTAGGCCTTAAATTGGTAATGTTTTAATCACAGTGTTTCCTCTTGCCTCCAGGCTTTAAATCTACAAATGGTAAAGCTTTAGGTCTAACTCTACCTAACACTGAGGTACAGATAATGCAATAATACTTTAAAACAGAGTTGTCTTTGATACCCTAACCACAACAGAACAATGCAAAACATGTGCCCTTTTTATTATATTACATATAGTTATATATTTTATATTTATATGTGCTGATTTCATATTTCACACAGTGAAACTTAGTAGAATTAATTGATAATTTGACAAATAAATTGATAATTATTTATTCCAATAAAGAGAATTGGAATATAAATAATTAGGTTTAGAATACATACTAGAATGTAAAAAGTATCAATGTAATGTCTTCACTATAAACCTGTGATACCTTCTAAGTGTTCTTGTTCTTCTGAATTCACATGGAAAAAAATGTTGTTTTCCTCTAATCTATAAGGGATTTTACTCTGCTGCTCTGTTTATTGTTTTAACTCACTGGTTCCAAAATGTTTTTCTCCATATTTCTGAAGCATTCCTATTGATTATACCCAAATTTTTCTGATATGATGTATAAAAGATATTATTCTTCTGCAAGATGTATGGGTCCTAGGATCCTATGTCCCAGTTACCTGCATCATCAGATAACAGGGTCAAGACTTCTCAACTAGGCCCAGGCAACATGCCAACAGAAAGTAATTGAAGAGTCATGTCAATTTCTCATTTCCTATAATATTTCAGGGCCCCAATTCCTTGAGAAACAGGAATTAGCAGTAAGCAATAGTGAAATTCAAGTCAACTTAAAATGAAGGATGAGATCACAAAATCTAAGAGAAAGTACTGCAATTCAAACTTTCAATTTACAGATGACCAGCCCATATGAGATAACAAAATCACAAAGTGTCACAAGATTATTTTTAATACCCCTCCCCTAATGATTAATGAAAGATTTCAGTCCAGCATAAGTGGGCCAGCAAAATAGCTCCTGGAAGGATAGATCCACAATTGGTCTATTAAGGCCAGGAAAACTTGACTTAGAAGTCAAATGTAATTCAGAAAAAAACATGAATTGAGAAGATCCTTAGTGCTTAATAACACCGTGAGATGTACAAGTTGTCATGTCGAAAACAAACTTTACAACTTTGGTGCTGGGGGCGGGGGGGGGGGGGGGGGGGGGAAGGGGGGGAGGATCGGGTCGGGGGGCAGGGGGAGGATGCCAAGGGATGGGAAGGGGAAACAAAGGAGGAGGCAACAATGCTTGATAAGAAATGTACTCATTACCTTGCCCATGTAATTTTAACCCCTCTGAACAGTATTTTCACAATTAAAAAAAACACTGGTACTTCAGTAAAACTTGATTCTGTGGTATAAAAATGTTGTCATTCTCAAAATATTTAATCTCCTGAAAGTGTATTCTTTCTCTTTTTTTTTTTTACATTTCTTTTTTTTTTTTGGGGGGGGGGATCTGGTTGTGGGGCCTGAACTCTGGGCCTGGGCGCTGTCCCTCAGCTCTTCAGCTCAAGGCTAGAGCTCTACCACTTGAGCCACAGCACCACTTCCGGCTTTTTTTCATTTTGCTTATGTGGTGCTGAGGAATCGAACCCAGGGCCTCAGGCATGCAAGGCAAGCGCTCTAACACTGAGCCATCTTCCCAGCCCCCACTGTATTCTTTTTCAAATAATCTTTGAAAAATCAAATTCGCAAACCAGGCGCTAGTGGCTCACGCATGTAATCCTAAATACTCACGAGGCTGAGATCTGAGGATCACGGTTCAAAGCCAGCCCGGGCAGGAAAGTCCGTTAGACTCTTATCTCCAATAAACCACTCGAATATCAGAAGTGGCACTGTGGCTCAAGTGGTAGAGTGTTCGCCTTGAGCTCAAGTGTGCAGGGACAGTGCCCAAGCCCAGAGTTCAAGCCCCACGACCTTCTAAAAAAAATTCACATTCACCAAAATAACATTTGACAAATAGATGATACTTAGTGGCAATAGAGTTACAATAGAGTTGATTTGTTTACCCAGCACTAATGCCAATCAGGTTCAACCATTCATTAAACTGTAGAAATAGTGCCACCCACCATTTGTGTTGGTCATTAGATGCCTTCCAAAATTTGTTAAATATATCAGCCTCCCATATTTCAAACCCAAACGTTAGCTAATAAAGTAAATTTCATCATTTAATAAGGTACATTTTAAAAAGTCACAAATAGTTGCCTTATAATATGTTATTTTATGTTTTCCTTATCTAACATAGTAAGTCTTGAATATGGGTACTCATCAGAGATATGACAAACATAAAATCTGTCTTCTATTTCTATCATATTCCTCTATTATAGTACATTTTAATTTTCTTTTTTCAAAACTTAAATGTAGTAGAAAATATTATCCCATGTAAAATTAAATGATCACACACCATTGTACAAAGCCATTTATAAAAATTGGTAGTTTAGAATACATTCTAAACCATTTTTAAACTTTCTTGTTGACTAAAGATTAATCTTCCAAATGGATGAGAATTAAATCATGTCTAGGTGCTTCACACCTCCAGTCTTGCAAATTATTATTGCAGATGAATGAATTATGGAAATATAAGCTGACATAAGTTCAAGTATATGCAGGATTGAAACTCCATGGAATGTATATAAACCTTTCAAACTTTTAACAGACAGTTTAACAGAATGACTATCAGGAAGTTGAAACCAGAATGGAATAATAGTAAATACATAGAATGAATGAAAAATAGAACAAGGGGCAAGTTCAGCTAGAATATCAATGTACACATGTGATAAAGAAAGTGGTTAATCTGAAATAAATCTTGGAGAAGGAGTTGGTTGACAATGATGGAAGGAGTGAATCTGATCCAGGAGCATTGGACAATTAGATGGACATATTTAATTGTAACACACTTGCACAACCTTTTGAAATTCAGTGAAAAAACACACAAAAATTACAACCAAACAGCAATCTCTAGAAATTATGAATATGACCTCTCAAAATTTTAAGCAGTTAATGAAGGGCAGTCTTGGGAAAAGCAAACAAAACTATTAAAAGAGGGCATTTGAGGTAGGGGAGAAATTTGAACAGATTTATATAGATTGTTTCAGGTTATAAATCAACTATATCTGCTTCAAATGTTATCTTCCTTCTGTGAGTTCTCTCTGACTGAACTGGATACTCCAGTCCTGAGACACACTTGATATCTTGTGAAGATAGAATGGAAGAGAAAAATATCAAGAACCCATTACTCTGCTGGAGAGAAAACAATCCTCTAAGTTTTCTTTCATCTCTCTTCACTACTCTTTCTTCATACTTTTAAGTCAATTGATTTTGAGTAATATATTTCCTTCTTTGTTCTGGAAAAGTAATTGGTGAAAGTAATTCACTAAATATTATTTGCCATTTTTTATCATGCTGTTTACTTGTTCAAGGGAGACCATTAAACTTCACACCTGCATTTGGTTGCCATAAAAACCCAACATTGATGTTAATCAGGACAAACTCTAATGTAAAACTTTGTCTCCAAAAAAACCAGTCCAAGAAACTGTGATCACAAATATTTGGATATCCATTTTTCTTTTTTCTTTTACCTTGAAAGTCTTCTTGTGTCGGGCTGGGAAGGTGGCTCAGTGGTGGAGCGCTTGCCTTGCATGCCTGAGGCCCTGAGTTTGATTCCTCAGCACCACATAAGCAAAAAGAAAAAAGCTGAAAGTGGCGCTGTGGCTCAAGTGGTAGAGCACTAGCCTTGAGCTGAAGAGCTGAGGGACAGCGCCCAAGCCCAGAGTTCAGGTCCCACGAACAGACCCCCCCCCGAAAAGAAAAAAGAAAAAAAAGAAAGTCTTCTTGTGTCTAAAGTGCTAACAAACATAAGTACTCCACCACTTTTTGGTTCAATCACTTCTAACCTCAAAGATATATTTTGCTAACAAGATGCTTAGAGGAAACCGCAGAATACTCCACTTTTATCTTCTCTTAAGACTCTCCTTAGATACCATATCAGGAACAGTGAAGTTATTCTTTGCAAAATTATTTCAATAGATTATTTTTCCCTTAGTCTTGCATTTGCTCAACAAGATGTATGGAAGAGAATAAAGTTAAATCACCCATACCTTGGATAACAGTGTCTGTTACAAAGGACAATGCTTCTATGTTCTCCTTCTATGTCCTCCTCTTAGCTCTTGCCTGATTTCCAATTAATCACAGCTTCTTGACTTCAAGTCTAGAGAAGCTGAAGGACTATAAGGCCTCCCCCACTGCTACATCTCCATGGTTTCTCCTTTAAAACTCTTTGAAGTTGCCTCCTTTGGATGTGGGATTTATTTTCATGTTTTCATTCAATCAGTTCTGCATTGTAGTGAGCCAAATAAGCTCTGTAAAATCACTTTAGGTAGCAAAAATATTACAATCTATGTCAAAAGTTTTGGCCTCCCTCCACTGCTGAAGCCAATTTGCTTAGCTAGGGCTTCTAAGAACACTGATTTCTGACCTTTTCCATGTGCTCAATTTTTTTCTGAACCCAAAACTTTTTGAGATAGCTTATGCAATAAGCTATCTCATGTTAATAAGGATATTATATTTGTGAGCCATTTAGAAATGTGAAATCACTGGTTTGAAGTATCCAATCAGATTTTTTTTCTGTGTTTCAGTGCTTCACATGCAAAGACATTGTGGAAAGTATTACAAACAGAAAAGTGTAAACCCAATACCTTTTTTCATTGTGGAGGACACTTTCTCCCTAAATATTTTGACCCAAATTATCTTTTTCAGAGAATTACTGTTTGGTAATTAAAGGTCAATTCACAAATTTTGATGTCTTTTTTTAAAGAAATTTGAATTAAATTGCACTATAACCTTGTTTCATACAGTGAATATATTTCCTGGGTAAGGACAATTTTCAAGGGAAGCTACAGGATTTACAGCAAGGTTTCTGAGGTTTGTTTGTTTAGTGTGAAAATGAGCCATCTTCACTCACATTGCTCCCTCTCCACTAAGTCTCCATGGATTTCTTTGCATGAAAGCCTATTTTCTCAGGCAATTTTAAATGTTCTTAATAGGCTACGTTGTTAAAAAGTTTGAACAATTAAAATATACGTGTCATAATTTTAAAACTCTTTTGAAATTCCTTTATCAGAATCGCGAATTCATCAATCCTAATTCCACCTTTACCATCAAAAACTGTTAACATGTTGTTTTCACGATGTAGTGTCCATGCAACTATTATTTTCCAGTGGCTTCGTTATGCAAATATATGACCACATAAGCTGATACTGAACAAAATGAACTCCAAGATATGGAATCAGAGATTTTTATTTGTGGTTGTTGTTTTTTATGTATTATGTGATTTCCATTTTCTTTGGTTTTCCCCGGTTGGTTTATCCCTTGCTGTATTTGATTTTGGTACATTGTGTATTTTGTATACATTTACCTTAATTAGGGAAGGGAAAAGGAACATCACAATGGTGACACAAATGACAAAGGGCAAAACAATGCATTAGCAATACTCACAAGACAATATGTTGGGAATATACATTACAACTTGTGAGGGGTACTGAGGTGAAGGAAAACTGTGAGAAAAGTGAAGGAGGGGGTAACAAGTTTGAAAAGTTATGTATTCACTACCTAACAATTACTGTAACCCGACTGTACATCATTTTGACAATAAAATTAAATTTAAAAAATAAGCTGCATAAAATAAAATTTCACTGTATTGGTATAGTTAATATTATTTTTTATGTAGTAAAATTTTAAAAATCAATACTATTTTGCGTCTAATTTGACTTAATTACCCTTTCTTTATCAAAAGGTCGTCAACTTGAGTGTTATCCAACTAGACAATATTTTCACAATATACTTGCATATTTTGGAAAAAATAAATTTAGCACTTTCACACACATAAAATCGAAAACAGTTTAATTCTAAGGAAACCCATAACTTTTAAAATTAAATAAGTTGTTGGGACAGAATATATGTGTTCTTCAAAATTCCTATGACTAATAACTACTCATTTTCAAATTCTAAACATTCCATACCTGAGAGATTCAAAACAGTACTTGTTTTCATGTTATATAATTCTGCAATAGATGCAGTTTCCAATGGGGTGTTACAGATTGAGAAGTCAACAGAAAAATAGCCACATTCTGCTACAGGATAAAACTATGAAGCATCTGTAATAAGTCTTCAAGAGTAAGCAATCCCAAGCTTTATGCCATAAAGTCATCCTAGCCCAACAGTTTCCAACTTGAAAGGTGCACCTTAAAATTCCCTTAATTCACATCATGAATAGCATATCTCTACTGTGAAAAAATACTACACCTCTGGTATTGTGATGCCCTCCTAATTCTGCAAAGAACACCACAATAAACTCAGTTGCATCACTTTTCCCCCAGTGGTATTCTTGAGATCAGAACACTTGCAAATATTATTTATATTTATACTTTTTTAACTATCATAGATATTCAGGATACTAAGATCAGAAGATTATGGTTCAAAACCCATCCAGGCAGGAAGGTCCCTTAGAACCTTATCTCCAATAAACTTCTCAGAAAAAGCCAGACACAAGTGGCACTGAGGTTGAAATGGTAGGGCAGGAGCCTTGAGCTCAGAGACAGTGTCCAGGCCCAGAGTTCAAGCCCTAGGTCAAACCAATAAAGCAAAAACAAAAATTGGGCTGAGAAGGTGGCTCAGTGGTAGAGAGCTTGCCTTGCATGCATGAGGGCCTGGGTTCGATTCCTCAGCACCACATTAGCAAAAAGAAAAATAGCCGGAAGTGGCGCTGTGGCTCAAGTGGTAGGGCACTACCCTTGAGCTGGAGAGCTGAGGGACAGTACCCAGGACCAGAGTTCAGGCCTCACGACCAGACCCCCCCACAAAAATAAAATAAAAGTGAACCCAAACCTAGCATTTGTCTCATTGTATACAGAGGCACATAATTAAGGAAATTGCTTCCTGTGTAACATATAGGTAGAAGAAAGAAGATGTCACACAATTATTCTCTTCATACCATGTTATACCAAACCCTCAAAAAATGCTTTTTCTAAATTTATAAATTAATATCATCCATTTGTTGGCAACTCTGTCTAGATTATTCACATTATCATTTTATACATGAACTGTTGGAATTATCTATTAACTAAGTTCTAATTATAACTCTCTTGAAAGAATTTCTAGGCAAATAGAATGCCAGAATCATTTGTGAATTTGTCAGTTAAAACCTCTACTTAAAAAGAATTTTGTAGTATCCTATAGAATATGGAATTACAAAAAAAACCAAACTATTTATTTTGAATCTAAATTCTAATTTTGCAAGGTCCACAAAGACCTACATTAGACAAACTGTGCTATTTCTCCAGGCTTAAGTTTTGTAAACCTTCATCATTTCTTTGGCATCCAACAGAATGAAACTTACTTACTTTTTCAAATTTTGGATGGGAATCATGAGCTATTTTGCATCTAAGAAGGTTCTGTAATTAAGAGAGCATTTAAAACACAACTGAGGATTATATATCAGTTGCATTTCAATACGAAACTTGACTTCTCAAAACATAATGACAAAATTAGCCCAAACTTCGAACTTTGTATTCCTTTCTTGTAACTTGGTTTGTTTTATTGAGACAAAATTATACTACCTGGTCCAGGGAAGGTATCACTATGTAATTCCACTCTCTAATCTCCTGTCTTAGTCTGAGTGTTAGAATTCCAGGCTTGTATCACATTGCCCTGCCATAGTTTGTTGGTTTATTTAATCTAGAAACACACTAGCAATTCTGAACTTCTCTGATGATCTTATCCATTGACTGCTCAGACTGTTTATGTACAATTTTGAAAGATGTTCTAACATTTGACACAGGATATGAACATTTTCAGATGCACATGCAGGGGTCTCTGATTCATTCCTTCATGGATCCGATCCCTTTAATAATGATTACTTGACTTTCTTATTATCTCTGATCCCTACCTATCTAATAGTCTCAAACTTTTTTGAAGAAAGTTCACTTGAGGACTTTTTAATATTAAAATTTATCACTTGATTCTAGTTTTACTCAGGACATATTTTCTATTGCTTTCTAACTTTTCTACATATTCTGAGAGTTGTTTCATTTGTGTATTCATGTGTGCATATATAAGTACCTCTGTGTGTATGCGTATGCTTGTATGTGTGTATGCAAAAGCCTCAAACTCTTATTCAACAATTTGCTCATGAGTGGTATTCCATCACTTGAACTGCTCTTCCAATGCAGCTTTGGCTGGTTAATTATAGATAGTGTCTCAAAGACTGTTCTGCCCAGGCTGGATGCAAACTGAACTTCCCAGACTCCTTTACATTCTTAAGTTTTGTTTTTCCAGGAGTATCAACTTTTTAAACTACAAACATTTTTGTGAGTGTGAAGTCTAACCTGTAGCCCAGATTTTTAACTCAAAATTCATATAAAGATAGATGAACATACACATTACATATGCTGAATGTACACTGTTAGAAATGTGATCTTAAGCTGGGTGGTGGTGAGATCTGAGGATTGAAGTTCAAAGCCAGCCCAGGTAGGAAAGTCCCGGAGACTCTTTTCTCTAATTAACTACAAGAAAACTGGAAGTGGCACTATGGCTCAAGGGGTAGAGCACTAGCCTTGAGCTGAATAGCAGAGGGACAGCACCCAGGGTTCAAGTGCCATGACCAACAGCAAAAAAAAAAAAAAAAATATATATATATATATATATATATATATAGGAAATCTTATATAAATATATATATTTATATACATATTATATTTACATATAAATATATATATAGGAAATAAGAAGAAATATGATCTTTGCCTCCATGTTCATTGCTAGTATAATCCCTGCTCTTTCAAGATGGACTTTTCTCCAGTTAAGTCCATTCTCTTATATCTGACTTGCATGGAACCAGAATCATTCTTCTATTCTACTTTTTACAAATTTGCACGATGGAAGTGTGATTTAGAAAGGGAGTGGCCTCATACTTCATGTTCCACTTAGGAGAAATGCTTTCTCTATATCACTTCTGTAAATCTACGTACTGAACTTGGCTTCATTGTTTCAATGTTGTCTTATTTGTAGAGTCTTCTATATTGTATTGAACCCTTAAACACAGAACTTCTCTTTCTCCTATTATTGCTATTGTTTCTCTTACTGTTAACTCTGGTACATTTGGAAAATAATGCACAGCACATACACTCACAAAAAAATGATCTGAGAACCTTCTTCCCATTTAAAATTCACCTTAATTTACAGAGCACTTATGATGTTTGAACTCAATGTACTCATGGATAATGTATTTATAAGCAATTTAAATTCCATATTTTCTCTTTACCAAGTTGTCTCTGAAAAATTGCTACATGATGTCCAAAGGTGTCCTTGTGCTATTTCAGTGAAGCCAGCAAACATTCCTTATACCTAAGCAGCACCATAAATTGTTACGGGAATTGTAACTATTACTGAAGGTGGAACCTGATCCCAGGAGAGGAATTGAACGTAGAGGTATGACAAAGTTCAAATTAATTTGTGCTTTCCTTTTTACTGTACAAGAAAAGGATCCAAGGATTGAGGGAAACTCTATCCCTGACTTTTCAAGTGTGTATTTTACTCATATAAAGCTTGTTTGTAAACTTCTGGTCGAGAGTATTACAAAAGGAAATAATGTGCCATTTGAGGGCCAGCGTAGAACAAAATGAAATAACATTGTTTTAAAAGTGTTCTACTGCAAAGAAAAAAAGACATGGAGATTTTAAAGTGCTCTATGGATGGATATTTCACTCCTGAGATGATTCTCTTGTTGCAGGATTTAGTTATCCATTCCTTTAGTGTGGTCCTGAGTTCTCCATAGCAATAAGGATTCCACAAAAGCAGGATCCAGTGAGTATAATCAGCAAAAGCAGTCTCTTCTCAGACCAGTTCTCCTTTAAGGAGGGTCCCAAAGAAATACCTGTTTGTTTGTTTGTTTTTTTCTTGGTTTGGTTGTTAGTTCAGTTTGTGCTGGTTCTGGGGCTTGATCCCAGAGGCTGGACCATGTCCCTGAATAGATGTCTTTCCTGTCCACTTGCCCCCAAAGCTAGTACTTTACTGCTTGAGCCAAACCCCCACTTCTGGACTTTTTGGTGGTTAATTAGAGATGAGAGCTTGACAGACTCTGGGTTTACTTTGAACTGAGATAGTAAGAAAGCCAAGTGACGGGCTGAAAAGGTCGCTCAGGAGTAGAGTGCTTGCCTTGAATGCATGAGGCCCTGGGTTCGATTCTTCAGCACCACAAGAGCAGAAAAACCTGGATGTGGTGCTGTGTCTCAAGTGGTAGAGCACTAGCCTTGAGCTGAAGAGCTTAGGGACAGTGCCCAGGCCCAGAATTCAGGCACCATGACTGGCAAAAAAAAAAAAAAGCCAAGTGTCATCAACTGTATCAAGTCTTCTGTTTCCAACCAAGAAATACTAAATGAAGTTTATTATAAAGCTAATATTTGACAATTTTTAAAAGAAGAGAATATGTCCAGCCAAGAATCCATAACTTAAATAACTCAGCAAAAGTAAGTGCACTGCATTATTTTTTTATTTTTTTTTTCTGCTTTGGAAGATTACTATTGACCTTGTCCTTCCTTTTGGGGAAACTTAAAGTCATATTTGCACTTTTTGTTGGTCGTGGGGCTTGAACTCTGATCCTGGGTGCTGTCCCTCAGCTATTCAGCTCAAGCTCAGTGCTCTACCACTTTAGCTGTGTCACCACTTCTGGGGTTCTGGTTGTTAATTGAAGATAAGAGTCTCATGGACTTTGCAGAGCAGGCTGGCTTTGAACCACAATCCTGTGGTCTCAACCTCCTGATTAGCTAGGATTATAGGCTTAAGCCACCAGGATCCAGCTCATATTTCCATTTAGTGCACTTAATGACACTATGTAGACAAAGAATGGAAATTTGAATCAAATGATGACATGGCAGCTTTCAGAAAAATTGAGGTAGCAATAAATAAGTCCTCCTATTCCATTTTGTTACATTAATGACTCATGAGCTATGGGACCCTTACATTAGCAACCTCTTGCCATCTGTGTAGGTGTATTTAGTATCAGGGAAGACTGTGATTTTTAGAAAGCAAAAGAGATCAGGTATGGAACAACAGCATAGGAGGAGATACATTTTTCACACAGAGATTAAGAACTAGCCTAAGAGATTTAGAATGCTAAAGGCAATGAAAAATAAGCCTGGTTGATAACTAGTTCTTCAATAACCAAAAATGGTTCCCTAGAATGGTTTCTGGTATGCATTAGTTACTATCATTTGTTCCTTCCATCTAGAGTTATTCCTTCTCTTGTCCCAACTGATAATTTGCCTCTGCCTTTTTGGTGCCATGACTGACCAAAAAGATTTCCAAATCTCACTTAGACTATCCTTCTCATTGTGATTAGCAGTGACCACTCAAAAGCCTGGAATCTTTGAATTTCCAGAATTAATCTTCACCTGACATCTAAGCACATTCCTAGCATTAATTGCTGTGACCTAATGAACAAAACTTTTTTTTCAACACAGTATCCTAATATAGGTAAAGTACATGAATTAAGGAATATTGTCAGGTATTAGTATGGAAGGAGCAATATATATTCCAAGTATGGATTATTTATTTTGCATTTACTAACTAAATTTTTTAATGTTTTTGGGGTTTTTTTGCCAGTACTATAGTCCTGGGGCTTAAACTCAGGGCTAGGGAATTATTCCTGGGCTTTTTCTTTCTCTCATGGCTAGCACTCTACCACTTGAGACACAGCACCACTTCCAGTGTTTCTTTTTCTGTTTATGTGGTACTGAAGAATTGAACTCAGGTTTTCATGCATGGCAGGCAATCACTGTACCATGAAGCCACATTCCCAGAGCTCTAAATGACTTTCTTAAGATGGTATTATATTTTCATTCCATAATTATGTATCATAATTTTGGCCAGTTGCTAGAAAAGGACATAGAAAACAATACTAAGTCCAATAAGGCTGGATGGACAATAAGGCTGGACGGTCTAGCTAGGGCACAGAGGGGCTTACCTCATGGGGCTGGTTCAACAGGCTGAGTGAGACAGTTCCTGACCCACAGCCCACCTCCAGAATGAGAGGGTCACCTTGGGTTCCAGCCACATGGGGACACTGGGCCACCTCTTCAGCACCCATTCAACCAGCTCCTGTGAGAGAAAGAGAGAGAGAGAAAGAAAGCCATAATTACAATTAAGCTGGGTGCTGGTGGCTCAGGACTATAATCCTAACTAAGAGGCTGAGATATAATGAACATGGTTCATAGCCAGCCCAGGCGGGAAGATCCATGAGACTTTTATCTCCAAAGAACCACCAGAAAACTGGAAGTGGCACTGTGGCTCAAGTGGTAGAGTGCTAGTCTTGAGCTGAGGAGCTCGAAGACAGCACCCAGGCCCAGAGTTCAAGCCCCACGACTGACAAGAAGTGGACTTCCCACCACAAGAAGTGTACTGCATACCACTCATTCTCTTAGGGACCATGGCAGAGAAGTCAGTCTGAGCTTTCTGTCAACTGGAGGTCATGAGTTGGTCACCTGTCTTCGCCGTGCCTCATTTTCCCCAGCTACAAAACTGAACACAGTGAAGGATCTCCTTCCTCATGGGAATAGGATAAGGATGAAAGAGAATCATGTTTTGTTTCATAATCTCGTACATGTCACACGACTAGTAACAGGCCCCATCTGAGCCCTTTCCCAGTTATCTTCCTGTCGTATGCTCCCAGAATTGCCAAGAACCATATCTGACAGCCGGTCTCTCTGTGCCAGGCCCTGCTCCTGAGATCCCCCTGTATTGAGCCCTTGTTTCCTCACAACTGTCCCAGGAGGAGACTGAGGTACAATGGTGGAGGCCCAACCCAGAACTTTATGGCTGCTGTAAACTAAGTTTGGGACAATCATCTAAACCGATGACTGAGCATGGTGCTATATGTCTACCATACCAACTAAGGAGGACCAGGCCTCGTGGCGCACGCCTGTCACAGATAGGAGGACCATGATCCAGCCCAGCCTGAGCACATATTGAGTGAGTCTCTGTCTTGGAAATGCCCAAGACAGAAAGGCTTGGCTACCGTGGTAGAAGACCTGACTGGCAAGCCTAAGGCATTGAGTTCAAACCCTAATACACCAAAAAGAACTAGAGTCCCGGTGCCAGAGGCTCATGGGTATAATCCTAGCTACTCAGGAGGCTGAGATATGAAGATCACAGCAAAAGATTTAAAATAGGTTTGTCCTCACCGATCAGAAGTCAAGATGAGAAAACCCGGAGTCTGACATATACTGGTGCACTCCATACCAGTAGGGCTCACCTCCTTACTAAGTGCTGGCCATGCTCTCTGTCCCCCTGGGAAGCCAACCCCTGTGGGCCCCATACCCAGGTCCTCGCAAGCTCCAGCTGCCACTAACCAGGCCCAAAGGAGTAGACAGCTCGAAGGCACAGAGGTCCCTTGGTCTTATAATTTAATGTTGCTGAGTCCGCTTCCAGGCCCCCAGACCTCAGCCACAGAGCCCATGCATCCCCCAAATGTATCAGGCACAAGTTATCAAAGGACCCAGCCTCCTTATTACAACCCACTTCTACACACACACACACACACACACACACACACACACACACACACACACACACACAAATCCAGACCAGTGACAGAAGACTCGTCCATGCAGCACCTGCAATTTTCCAAATGATCACTCACCTGAGCACAGTCAGGTTATACAAGGAGGAAGATGATATCTCTCTCTCTCCCTCTCTCTCTCATGCACACACACAGACACACACACACACACACACACACACACACACACACACACAGAGTCTCAGAGCAGTGCCTCTCCAGGGTTTGTTGGTTCCTCATCTGGTACAATGTACAAGCTAGAGCATGGGGGTTCCCTTGGAGGAATCAGGAGCTCCCAACCAAGGAGAGCACCACTCTAATGATGCAGCACCACCCTGCCTATCCCTTTCTCCAAGGCCAGAGCCTTGACTCCCCATTCACCAAAACCCTAGGCCAGGACACTGGGTGGGTGAAGGAGTCCCGAGACAAGTGGCTCCTCAGAGCCAGGAGAGGAAACAAGCAGGGGGTCATGGTGACCCCAGAAGGGTGTCTGACCCGAGGTGGGGGCAGTGTTGGGGAAAAGGATGGGGTCCTAAAGGCTACATACATGGACTTACTCCCTACTTCCAGCCTACATGCTTCTGGGCCTATGGGAGATTCTTGGGAAGGACAAGGAGACCAGATGGACTGAGAGCACCAGCAGAAGCTGGCAGAGCTGGGAAATGTGATCACGCTGTGAGAACTGTTGACAGTTGGGAGGAGGGGACAGGCTAGGTGTATGTGTATGTGTGTTTGGAGGGGGTGCTTCTCCCAGATATTCACATTTTGCTCTGACCCCCAGCACTCTCACTTCCCTACTGGGCTCTTCTGGGACCTCTCTTCAGGTGAAAGGGTGACGGAGCACAGAGGACAAGGGCTCACACAGCAAGAGAGACATATCTTCTGAATCCAACACCCCAGCCCCAGAAAAAAGGAAAAGACCCAAGAAGGCAGGTGTGGAGGTGCTGCTCCCCACCTCTGACTAAAGCCACCAGGTTCCCACCAGGAAGAGGAAGGGTGCAGATGTGTGGCTATGTGGCTCCCACTGCTACAGGCCAGGGGCTCTGTGGTGCCCCCTCCTCACCCATCCCTGCATCTCCCTGTTTCCTGGGACACTGGCAGCTAAGGATGGGGGTGGGATCCCCTGGTCAACACCCACTCCCACCCCTATCCCTGGGGCACATTTGTGGCAGAGACCTGGCCAGACTGCAGGGCATGGGGGAGCCGGAGGTCCAGTCAGGTGGGGGGGTGTCGCGTGGTGTGGGGGTCACAGGGTATGGGCTCTGGAGGAGGCCACTCACACGTTCTGCTGGGAGAAGCTGTTGGAGGCAGCTCCCACTGGGTTCCAGCAGCGAAGGCAGTAGCATGGCAAATACTTAGGCCTGGCGCAGAGACAAGGGTCCTGGACCAGGTTGGGGCCACAAGCCTGCCTATGGCGTGCCATCACCTGAGGACTCCAAGAGGTGCCATGGGTCCAAGCAAGCAGTGCTAGGTTTGGAATGCAATGCCGCGTGGAATGCTGAAGGGGACCGGGGCGTGGGCAGGTGCATGGCAGGGCTGAGCCAGGCCTTTCCTCCTACGGTTTGAGTCTCTTGATCACCACTCAGCCACCTCTACCTTCCTCAACTGTTGGTAGTGGTGTCAACCAACAGAGGAATCCCAGTGCTATCAGGCAGGATGGAATGCGGGTGTGACCACCATTCTTATATCCCATTGGTCAGAAAGAACCATGAAAGAATGGTGTAGCTGGAATCCTGTGATGCAAGCAGAATGGGCAGAGTGAAGACAGTGGCTCCTCCAGCCCCTTTCCCAGGGAACTCTGTCCAATTCAGTTGGGGACAAGAGGATGACCAGCTTTAGATTGTTGTGTATGTTTGTTTGTTGCCAGTCCTGGACCTTAAACTCAGGATCTGGGCACACTCTGTAAGCTACTTTTGCTCAAGACTAGCCCTCTACCACTGGAGCCCACACAGCTCTACTTCTGATTTTGTTGGCATTGAAGTTGGACAGGGATCTCAAGGACTTTCCTGCCTAGGGTGACTTTGACCATGATCCTCCTATCACAGCCTTGTAAGTATCAAGGAGGACTGCTGAGAGCCACTGGTGCCTGCCTAATCATTGGTCTTGCTGATGATCTGGCACAGACCTGTGAGTTCCCTATCCTCGGGTTGAAGTGGTGGGAGCTGGAGCCCACAGTTGGAATCCTGGTCCTGCCACCTCCAAATGGCAGAAGAACCTAAGAAACTCATTCTTATCCATAAGATTACAAATGGAATGTGATCAATGTCAAGATTGAATGAGTAGTTCTTGAATGATTCTAGGATCAAATTATACACAATTATATCCTAGGACACTGATCGATTTTAGTTAATACTTCATTAAGCATTTAAACAATCATATTCATTAAATGGAGGCAGAATGAAATACCTAAGAATTGGACCTCACATAGTATAAAGGTGCAATTTTTTTCTGCCAGGATTGGGATTTGTACTCATTGTCTGGGTAACTCTGTTGCACTGTGTGGGAAGGGGAAGCCTGCCTCCTTGAAGTCAGGAAATTCAAGTCTGTTCCTTAGGCCTGAATTGGATCCCCAGCACTAAAAAACATCTTATTCATGTACATTTTAAATATATGAGTTATATTCATATACATATGTTCACTCCATATTGCACTCAGTATAGTTATTCTTTCTTGTTTTTTCTTGTATTGACCATTTATTTTATTGACTATTATGACCCATAGAACATTGATTACATTGATTACATAGGATTATAGGTCTGCATATGTATTCCACTTTATACCTGACACCCAGGACTTTCAAAGAAAAGGAAAAAAAATGTGTCAGCATCAGTTTCTTATTCCACGATTAATTGTTTGGGAGTGCTGGCATCTGAACTCATGGCCTACAAGGCCAAATTCATGAATGGGTGAGTGTCAACACGCCATCCTGGAGAAAATTGAGCTGACAGGCAGTTCCCAGGACCTGACATCAAGCCCCAGAGGTTGACAAAATATGAACAGATTGACATACAGATGATAGGACACTAATAAATATATATGTTTCTCGAGTGCCACAGATGTCTATCCATTATTCAGTTATATAGACTACATTCCTACAAATTCTGGGGTAATTATTATGCCTCCATGTAATTAATGTTATTATTTTCATCCTTAACAAACTATTAATGAAATCAGTGTCCTGAAATTATTGAGTTCCTGTAAGTAACAGTATTCTTTTAATGCTTCATAAATATTAAATAAAATCAATCAGCTTCCTGAAATCATCTTGTCTAATTTTATAGGAGAATCATTCACGATCAACTCATTCAACCGTGACATTGATAACATTCCTATGGATGGGAATGAGTCTCTTAGTATCTCCTGCCATTGGTAGGTGTCAGGTCAGGGATTTGAAATCAGGGCCTATGTTGCCACGTGGTCCTATGGCTTCCCCAATAGTCCACCAGCCTTCAGCAATGCAAGGTAAAATACCCTTTGCAACAGTGTCATTTAGACCCAGTAGGGTCACCTCACAAAGGAAGAAAACTTAAAAAGGCCATCTTGCCACATTTTTCCTATGATTTTTTTTCCCTTCAAGGCCTAGGGATCTAGGATCCCAGAATCATCTGTGGGTCCAGTGGCTGCACCTCAGCCTAAGGTGATCGAAGCTGAAGCAGAGTTGCCATGACCCGAGTTCAAGCCCCGCTCTGGGAAAAAATAAAATAAAATAAATTTAGCTCCCTGGCTTGCAATTCCCATCATTTATTCTGCCACGTTTTGGATTTGAACTCAGGGTCTGGGTAAATCTGCAGTGGATGAAGGGGAAGCTCACCGTACTTGAAGATAAGAACTTCAGGCCTGTTCACTCGGCCTGAATTCAAGCCCCAGCCTTTGAAAACATGTTATTTATATAAAGATAGGCTTTGTACTTACCTATAGATGTTCAGTTCATACAAGTTTGGTGTGGTTGTTCCTTGTATTTATTGTTGTATTCATTTATTTACCATTGATTTTACTGTCTATGATGACACCCATTCCATTTATTACATTAATGACATCCTATCACATAGCATCTAGATTTGTAGACGTGCTCTCCATCATGCCTGACACCCAGGACTCTCAGAGAAAAGGAAAACAAGTTTCACACTCAGCTTCTTACTCCATGATCCAATTGTTGGTAGTGCTGGAATCTGAACTCAGGGCCTAGCAGGGCTAATTGGCAAATAGGTCAATGTGAACACACCATCCTGTGAGCAACTAAGGAGGAAGGCCATTCCCAGGATATGACATTGATCCCCAGGGAGGGCCACAATATTTATAAATTCATTGTGTAAACATAGGATCTATATTTACATATATGTGTGGACAGCATCTCTGTTCGGTATACTTATTTTGTGTCTTATCCACGGAGGTATTGTGTATTTTACTGAGTATGGTAACAGATATAACAGTGTTTACATGGATGACAACCTATTACCATGTCTATAGGGTTTCTTATGCATTCTCCATCCTTGTTGAGACCCAGGACATTTGCAAGACAGGAAAATAGGTGAATCGATTGTCTTCTCACATCAGGATTCATATTTTCGCTGTGTTGGGATTTGAACTCAGAGCCTAGCAGGCCCAATTGAGGAAAGGGTCAAGGTGAGGACACAGGTCTGTGAGCAATGCAGGAGATAGGCCATTCCTAGGACCTGACATCAAGTGCCAGGGAGGGCCAGATAGTCATAAATTCATAATCTAAACATAGGATCTATATTTACATACATGTGTGGGCAGCATCTTGCATTCAGTGCACTTCTTCTCCTTATTTTGTTCCTAATTCATGGAGGTATAGTGTATTTTATTGGTGACAGGTATAACTGTGCTGACATGGATGACAGCCTGTTCCCATGGTTATAGGTTTGCCTATGCATTCATTCTCCATCCTAGTTGAGACCCAGGACTTTCACAGGAGAGGAAAACATTTGCAACGACTGGCTTCTGACAGCAGGATGAAACTTTTGTCAGTGCTGGGATGTGAATTCAGGTCTGGGTAGCTCTGTTGAACTGTGGTGGAAGGGGAAGTTCACCATCCTTGAAGATTAGAATGTCAGGCCAGGTCCCGGGCGTGATTTGAAGCCCCAGCACTGGACAAAATAACAAGCCCATCTTTTTAAAACATAGGATTTATCTTTACCTACAGATGTGTTATGCAACTTGTATTCAGTGTAGTTATTCTTTTTATTTTGTGTCTTTTTCATGGATGTATTGTATGTTTTATTGAGTATAATGACAGATATAACTGTGCTGATATAGATGTCAACCTATTCCCATGGCTATAAAGTTGCCTATATAGTATTCTCCATCTGCGCTGAGACCCAGGACTTTCACAGGACAGGAAAACCGATGGATCAATTGGCTTCTCACATCAGAGTGAAGCTTTTGGCAGTGCTGGGATTTGAACTCAAGGCTTAGCAGGCCCAATTGGTGAATGGGACATGGTGAGCACACAAGCCTGTGAGCCACTAAGGAGCTTGGCCGTTCCCAGGACCTGACATCGAGCCCCCCATGGCGAGGGCCAATATAGTTATAAATTCCCAATTTAAACAGAGGACCTCTATTTCCATACATAGGTGGGCAGTACCCACTCAGTACTTGCATTCTGAGTAGTCATTCTCATTATTTTGCCTTATTCATTGATGTGGTGTGTATTTTCTTGAGTATAGAATGACAAATATAACTGTGTTGACCTGGATGACAATCTATTCACATAAGTAGAGAGTTGCCTATGCATTCTCCATCCTAGCTGAGACCCAGAACATGCACAGCACAGAAAACAAAAAAAAGGTGCAAAGACTGGCTTCTCACATCAGGGTGAATTTTTGGCAGTGCTGGGATTTGAACTTGGGGCCTAGGAGGCCCAACTGGCCAATGGGTCCACGTGTTTACTCCAGCCTGTGAGCCATGAAGGAGCTGGGCCATTCCCAGGAACTGAAATCGAGCCCCAGGGAGGCCACAATAGACATCAATGCATCATTGAAACATGGGATGTATATTCATATCTGTGTGTGGACTGCATCGATCATTTAATGTAGTTATTCTCTCTATTTTGTATGCTATTCATGGATGTAGTGTGTATTTTCTTGAGTATATGATGACAGGTATAACTGCGCTGACATGGATGACAACCAATTCCCATGGCCACAGGGTGATCCATTCGTTCTCCATCCTAGCTGAGACCCAGAACTTGCACAGGAAAGGAAAACAGGTGCAACGATTGGCTTCTGACATCAGGATGATTCTTTTGGCAGTGCTGGGGTCTGAACTCAGGGCCTAGCAGGCCCAAGAGGTGAATGGGTCCACGTGAGCATACCAGCCTGTGAGCCACACTAAGGAGCTAGGCCATTCTCAGGACCTGAGATTGAGCCTCCAGGTGGGGGGTAGCGGGAGGGTACACAACAGTCATCCATTCATAAGCTGAAGGTAGTATGCAAATAAGTACATATTTGTATAGAGTAGGAGAGATGGCCACCTGTGATGGAATCAAATCTACTGTGTGACTACCGATTCTTGGATCTTTCCTGATGTCTCCATTTCAAAACTGATGATTATTGTCATGCTTCATCAAATCTTCATTGCAGATAAGCAATACCCCATGATTCTTGCCTATCATTTCCTACTTCCATCACGCATGAACTACTGATTCAAAGATGACATCAATGGCATTCCATGACTCTTCCTAGGTCCATAAACTAATATCTTGGGATCTCCCTCCATACCGTCTTAGTATGGTGGCTGAATTCAAGCCTCAGGCCTGGAAAACATACTCCTTATATACATTTTAAAGATAGCACTTATACTTCCATACAGATGTTCAGTCCATATCGTGTTTGGTGTGGTAGAGTTTATACTTCTATATAGATGTTCAGTCTATACCATGTTTTTATTTTTTTTTTTATTGTTTTGTGAACATACTGTACAGAGGGGTTACAATTACATGGGCAAGATAATGAGTACATTTCTTATCAAACATTGCAGCCTCCTCCATTGTTTACCCTTCACATCCCTCCCTACCCTACCCCCAACCCCCCATCCAATTCTCCTCCCTCCCCCGCCCCCCCGAAACAAAGTTATAAAGTTCGTTTTCGACATGACAACTTGTACTTCTCATTGTTGCAACGGGTCCACCTGTATCCTTAAATGACTTGTTTTTCCCCATCTCCTCCACAAATTATACCGACATCAAATATAGTGAAAGCAGGGGTTATACTGTGTGTGGGGGGGGATACAATGCAACAAAGAAATAAGCCAAGCCCAAAGAAACATAGGTCCCATGGTTTCCCTTATTTACAATATCTAGTATATGTATGAGTCAAGCAGAAAAGTTCAGATAATGTGATGTTAGGAAAATGAACCCATACCTTGTTTTGTGTGATTATTCATTTTATTTCTTGTTTTATTCATTTATTTACCATTTATTTTATTGACTCTGATGACACCTATACCATTTATCATATTGTTTATATCCTATCACATAGCATCTAGATTTTTAGATGTGTTATCCATCATGCCTGAAACACAGGGCTCTCCCAGAAAAAGAAAACATGTGTCACACTTGGCTTCTTAATTCAAGATTAAATTTTCACAGTGCTAGGATATGAATTCAGGGCCTAGCAGGCCCAATTCATGAGTGGGTTAGTGTGAGCCTGGCAGCCTCTAGCCAATGAAGCTGTCATGTGGTTCCCAGATGCTGAGATTGAGCCCCAGGTTTGGCCAAAACAGTGATACATGGATAGGCAGACGGTGATATACAAATAAATATATATTGGTAAAAAGTGCCAGAGCCGACTATGTATTATTGAATAACATCTACTACTTTCCTACCAACTCTTAGGTATTTACTATACTTCCATTGAAGGAATATTATTCTTTTCATGCTTAATAACTATTAATTAAGATCAATCAGCATCCTAGGATTCTTGCATCCAATTTTAGACTAAACCAATGCACGAACTACTCTTTCTATCAGTATCCTATGCATAGGAACGAGTCTCTTGGGATCTCCGCCACTGGTAGGTGTCAGGACAGGGATTTGAACCTGGGGCCTATGTTGACAGGTGGGCCTATGGCTTCCCTGATAGCCTGCCAGCCTTCAGCAATGGCAGGTCAGGTCCACTTTGCAGCTGTGTCATTCAGAACCAGTAGGGTCACCCGCAAAGAAAAAAATTATAACCCCCCCCCCAACCCTCTGCAGCTCACTACTTTTGGTGCTGTTCCACTTTTTTTTTCTTCCTGCAAGCCCTCTTGGCTTGGAATCCCAGGATTGTCTATGGGTCCAGAGGCTGCAGCCCAGCCTAGGGATATCAAAGCTTACGAAGTGGTGCCATGATCTTAGTTCAACACCCGTGGTTGGCAAAAAAAGAACAAACAAACAAATAAATAAATAAATAAATAAATAATTTATTTATTTAACTAAATTAAAAAAATAAACCTCCCTGATTTGGAATTTCTGCTAGTTTTATTTCCTATCCTGGGATTTGAACTCACGGTCTTGGTAAACCCATACCAATGTGAGGGAAGGTGCAGAGTCGCCTACTTTAGTTCAAACTACTTTAGTTCAAACCCCGTGCCAAGCCAAAATTTAAAAAATTAAGTCACTGATCTTGGCAGGGGGAGGTAGTTGTGGAGATGGGAGGGAAGGGTAGTAGGGAGAAAACAAAGTAAGAGACAACAACGCTCAATAGGAAATGTACTCATTACTTTGCTCATATAACTGTAACCCACTGTACATCATTTTTACAATAAACATCATACAGAAAATAAACAATGTAGTGCTCGAAGAAGCACTTTAGGGGTAAGGGAAATATGTCTGAATAGCTGTATGAAATTCTACACTGCTTTTTTTTAAATGTTCAGTATGGAACTGAATAAACATAACTGCTTTCATCAAAAAAATTGTCAGTCTTGGAAATGGGGCCAGTATTTCTGCCATTGCTGGGATTTGATCTCACATTCCAGGTAGCTCTTTTGCACCATGGGTAAAGGCAAAGTTTACTGTCCTTGAGGAAAACAAATTCAGGCTAGAGTTCCCAAGGCCTGCAGTAAGGCCCTGCAATGGAAAAATATTTATGATATATACTTACATATGTATGTTTATTACATATTATGATTATTATCATTGTTTTTTATTTATTTTATTTTTATTTTTTTCATTTATTCATTGTTTAATGTATTTAGTATTATTACATACATAATATTTATTACATTTTGTACGTCTATTATAAAATTATACACAATAATGTAGGACATTGAGTCATTTTTCATTAATACTTTATTAAGTGTTGAAACATGATACATAATTAAATGGAGGCATTTGTCACAGTCATCACATGTTTAGAGTCTATCCCAAGTATGAGCTTTGTCTTATTCATCTTTTGACAGCTTCCTACAGGGATTTCATTAGATGATTTATACTCAGAGACTTTTTCTTGAGGATAGGCAAGTTGAGGGATAAAATAGTAAGAGTGAAGCTGGGAATGTGGCTTATAGGTAGAGAGCTTTCTCAGCATGCATGAATGCCAGGGTTTAAATCCTCAGTGCCACATACTCAGAAAAAGCCAGAAGCTGTGGAATGGCTCAAGTGGTAGAGTGCTAGCCTTGAGAAAAAGAAGCTCAGAGACAGCACGGTACCTACGTTCAAGCCCCAGAACTGGCAAAAACAATAGGCCAGATGCCGGTGGCTCACACCTACAACCCTAGCTAATCAGGAGGCTGAGACCTCAAGGCCACAGTTCAAAGACAGCCTAGGCAAGGAAAGCCTGTTAGACTCTTACCTCCAATGAACCACCAAAAGACCCCACGTGGAGCTGTGACTCAAGTGGTAGAGTGTTCACCTTGAGCTGACAGTGCCCAGGCTTGAGTTCGAGACACATACCTGGAAAAAAAGTGAGGGTTAATCAAAGTACTTTTCCTATTTGTTAATTATGAGAACATTTTCTGGAAAATGAATGCTGGTGTACACCAGAATTGGAGTCAGAGCCCAATGTTCAAGTATAGCAGATCCATATGCTCAGGCTCTCTCATTATAACCTTGTGTGCTACAGGGTTCTGAAAGGTCCAATGTTGAAAGGGTTAATATGCTCCCCAAACCCTTTATGATGAGCAGTTGACTTGTATTTTCAATATCATTACAATTCTGAACTTAGCAGAGCAACAGAAGCTCATGCTTGTCACCCTTGCTTAGGAGTCTGAGGTCTGAGGATCACAGTGTGAAGACAGCCAGGGCAGGAATATCTATGAGGCTTTGACTTCCACTTCACCACAGACAAAGCCGAAAGGGACTCATGTGGCAGAGCACTAGCCTTGAGTCAAAGGAGACCAGGGACAGAGCCTAGATCCACAATTCAAGCCCAAAGACCTGCAAAACATTTAAAGCAAAGGACAGAAAAAGAGGGAAAAAGCCAGTAACTCCCTTTGGGTTTGATCAATCTATTTCTATCTTGGAAGCTCCTGAGGAGCTAGCAGGACAATCACCAAAGAAGGACATGGACTAGGAGAGCAGGCCAAGTTCAAGGTTCAAGTGTAGCAGATCCATCTGCCCAGCCACTCACATGAAGATTGTAATCATCTTGTGTCCTCCAGTGGGGTTCCAAAAGGTCACATGTTCAAGAATTCCTGGGTTTCCCTTGGTGATGAGAAGTTACTTGCACTCTAAATGTTCTTAGAGTTCTCAAGCTATAGAAGCAGGAAAGAAACATCATTGACCCATCCTGGGTATAAATGAAGTTCTCAGGATCCAAGACCTAGCCCTGTTAGCAGGAAAAACTCCAATGTAACTCTGTATTTGAAGGACAGGAAACAGTATCAAAAAACCAGGCTAGGTGCAGAGACCTAGGCCGGCAGGATTAGGAGGCAGAATGTACATACTTAACAGGGAAGTGAGCTGCAAAACCACTTCATTCATTCCAGGCACAGCCAGCAATTGGGGGAAACCTGAAATATTTGTTAGAGTCACACCAGGGTCAGGCTTTTTTCAGCCTCTTCAAACAATAACTAATTATCCTTCCTCCCTCAGGTGAAGGGAGCCTCAGGCTATCTTTAGGTTATCAATAGAGAGCCAATTTAGTAGGGGAGAGGGGAGGAACAGAGAAGAAAAATCCTGCTTTTTGGTCTTAGGGAGTGGGTTCTTGACTCTCCATCTGTCAAATTTGAAGGCCCTTCTTCTACCTCTGCCAGTCCATTCTCCTTCCTTAATTCTCCACATCATTAATGTAAATCCGCAGTCCAAGGAGAGGCAGGGCCCTTTCTCTTCTGCCTCCAAGCACCTGAGTTAGAACCTGGCTCTGCCCTCTTTACTCTGGGGCCCTCCACTGCCTGAGAAGTGGGATAGAGACAGTCTTCCTGCTCTGTGGTTATGTGAAGGTGACTCTGGTGTCCTGGCACACTGCAGAAGGCCTCATGGTTTGGAAGTGTTCCCTTCTTTCCTACTGACATCCAAGACCAGATTCACCTATCCTCTTTCTTTCTTTCTTTCTTTCTTTCTTTCTTTCTTTCTTTCTTTCTTTCTTTCTTTCTTTCTTTCTTTCTTTCTTTCTTTCTTTCTTTCTTTCTATCTATGTATCTAAAAAAATCTATGTATCTATGTATCTATCTATGTATCTAAAAAAATCTATGTATGTATGTATGTATGTATGTATGTATGTATGTATCTATCTATCTATCTATCTATCTATCTACCTACCTGTCTGTCTGTCTGTCTGTCTGTCAGTCTGTCTATCTATCTATCTATCTACCTACCTACCTAGTATCTCTTTGGCAGTTCTTGGGCCAAACTCAAGGCCTGGGCACTGTCTCTAGAGAACTCTGCTACTTGAGTCACAGCACCAATTCTGGCTTTTTCTGTGTATGTGCTACTGAGGAATCAAACCCAGGAATTCTTGCATGCTAGGCAAACGCTCTCTCACTAATCCACATTCCCAGCCACCTCATCTTTTTCTTAATGGTAGTTTTTACATAAGTATGCTACCATTTTTCATCCCCAAGTTAATTTTTCTGAATACCTTTTATAACTATAAACCCTGATCTTCTCTTCCCCTGCCTGATTTGTGACTGTTCCTGCATTGGCCCCATAATAAAATGTAAATAAAGGCTGCTGAGAGCTTAAGTGTGAAAGACCCCAGACTCCTGGGATACTTTCGTCAACGGGAGGGCGCCCCAGAAACTCAGACTCCAGGCCAGGAGATGCAATAAGCAAGAGGAGTTTATTTGACATTTGCACAAACGGTCTCTCTGCCCTGGCAAGGGAGGGAGCCCAGAGCAGCGGTTACAGGCATTCTTAAAGGCAAAATCCACAAGATTAGCATATAACACCAGGTGTCCCCGGGATTGGCCCATTGAAAAGTCACTATGTACTCCAGCAATCATTTTTACTATGCAGGGAAGTTTATAACACTCTTTGTAAAATAGTTGGCTCAGGGGAAGTCTAGGGGGAGCGGTCACCCTGGAGGGGAGTTTACATAGTTACAGGCTTGTAATTGATTAACATTTGGCCTAGTTTGCTGGACTTGCCAGGTGGTCCTTATCTTGGGCCCTTATCTTGGGTCCCATTTGGCCACTTGGAGAATTTACTTGTTTGTTCTTTATTTACGACTACAGAGCTTGTCCCAGGGCTGACATCTAGACTCCGAAAGTTTTTATTTATTTCCAGGGAGGGGAAGGGTCAGTGCTAGTGCAAGCAAGTTTACAGAAGCAAAACCAGCAGTTACCAATTGTAAAATGTAACTCTAATTTTTAATCTTTCAAAGTGTGCATCATATAAGGATGCAGGCATGGAGCCCCGGAAGAGAAAAGCGATGGGCCTGAAATTAAGAGAATGCTGCAGTATGCACAATGAGCATATCTGAAAAATAAATCAGTAAGTAAAAGCAGAAGCATTGCATAGGGTCTGTTTGCACTCAGGGAAGTAATATACACACATAAGTTGGTAGGAGGACACTGATACATAACTTGGCCTTCTCTTTTTGAATTTTTTGTGGGCATCCCAGGGCTTAAACACAGGGCCCAATGCATTCCTGAGCTGTTTTGCTCAAGGCTGAGGCTCTACCACTGCCACAGCTACACTTCCAGCCTTCTGGTCGATAATTGGACATAAGCGCCTCCCAGGCTTTACTGCCTGCTCTGGACAGTATCTCCTGCTTGGCTTTCTCTCTCAAAGCTGGACCTCTACCCTCTGGGCCACTGCTCCACTTCTGGTTTTCTGGTGGTTTATTGGAGATAAGAGCCTCACATTCTTTCCTGCACAGGCTGGCTTTGAATGGCGATCTCCTGAGGAGGATTGAGTGGCTTTCCTTAGGGATTCACCGAGAAGTCGCTCCACACAAACCTTTAGTCTAAATCTCGAGAGGTTCTAGAGAAAAACAGAAATAGGAAGATGCTTCTAGTGTGTTCTAGATACTTAAGGGTGTAGACAAAAAACATTCATAATTATTAGGTCATTTTATAGACAAAAGGAGCAATGCAGACAGTATGAAAATCGCTCAAGTTTTCAGTCCTCTCGTCCTGAGACAGTAAATTCACTGCAGCTCAATGCTAAGTGACCGAACTGGCATGTCCTGTGGACATTTGCTCCAAAATCCTGGGACACTCATTTCTCATTTTTGGCTTCAAACCTGTAGCCAGAGGGGAAGATGAGGAGAGAAAATCCTTCTCAGAGAAGGCAGCTACAAAGAATATTGGGTAGTTTACTTAAAAATTCAAACCATTGGAATGACCCTGTTAAGAAGTCAGATGTCCAGAGTAAAAAATGAAGAAGAAAAGAAAGGCAGGTGCCAGTGACTGCTGACCATAATCCCAGCTCCTCAGGAAGCTAAGATGTAGAGAACCTTAGTTTGAATCCAGCCAGTGTAGGAAATTTGACACTATTGTATCTATGAGATCAGAGAAAAACCCAGAAATGGGGCTGTGACTCAATTTTAATGAGCAAAAGTCGTTCAGGGACAACGACTAGGGTTAATGTCCAACCCCAGGACCTGCCCCCCCACCAAAAAAAAAAAAAAAAGACCGTGTAGCTCCATGTATTTGTATATGGATGGATGTATCCCTATAGGTGAATCTCCAGAGTAGCTATGATGAATGGCACTGAACTAGGAAATTTGTTTTCAATACAATGATTTCATAGCACAGACAGGGCTTTCAAGACATTGCATGTTCCGGGGCTCCCCTCACTGTTCCCAGTGTAGCCTGAGGGTTTCTCTGCATCCCAGGCCTGTTGGAAGAAGTCTCTCATTGTCTGGACAGGCAGACAAAAAGCCTCACTCCTGTACAGCTGTGTAACAAACAACTCCATCTGGGCCAATTAATGAGGATGAGTGTGGGTAGACGCTGAAGGTCAGGAGAAAAAGGCCTCTTTGTACCCCAAGCTATCTCTCTCACCAGTGCTCTGTTTTGACAGGAAGCCTTCATTTATGCCACCACCCTTGGCAGGCCAAGTTTCCTGCACGTATCTTGCCTTTGTGAGACTATATTCCGGTGTTCAGATACATTGTTCAATATAATTCAGGAGTCCTTCTGGCAGACAACTAGGGCACTGAACCTAATGAAATGTTTAATTGCAGGTGATGATGGGCCTATGATGCCTCTCCTAAGTTTTGGAACCTTGGGAAATCCAAGCACATGTTGGATATCACAAAGCTTCTTGTCATCTAGGGCTGGTGAAGCTCATCAGGTTTTCAAACATTTGACCTCTCCTAGTTGGGCTCTGGGTGGCTAGGTTTTGGGGTTGAACACAGGGCCTGGGTGCTGAACATGAGCTCAGTGCAGAAGCCCAGTGCTCTACCAATTGGTGTCACAGTTTCACTTCTGGTCTCTGTGTGTGTGTGTGTGTGTGTGTGTGTGTGTGTGTGTGTGTCCGTGTGCATGCGTGCATACACCAGTCCTGGAGATTGAACTTAGGACCTACGCAGTGTACCTAGTTTCTCTTGTACAAGGATATCTCTCTCCCACTTGAGCCACTTCAGGGTTTTTCTAGTGATGTGGTCCTGAGAAATCATGCCCAGGGTTTCATATATGCAAAGCACTCTACCCCTAAGGCCCATTCCCAGCCTTCTGCTTCAGGTTTGTTAGTTTGTTTCTGTCTTTTTCTTGTTGTTGTTGTTGTCTGTTGTAGCAGTTAAAGTCTGGACCTGGGTGCTTTCCCTGAGTTCTTCAGCTCAAGTCTTGTGCTCTACCACTTGAGCCACAACACCACTTCAAGTTTCCTTGTGGTTCACTGGAGTTAAGTGTCTCAAGGACTTTCCTGCCCAGACTAGCTTTGAACCATGATCCTCAGATCTCATCCTCCTGGGTAGCTAGGATGACAGGCATGAGCCACAAACACCAAACTCCACTTCAGGTTTCTTAGTGGTCAATGGAGATAATTGTCTCATGGGACCTTTTGTGTCTGAGATAGTTTGGAACCCAGATCCTCAGATCTCAGCTTCCTGAGAAGGCAGGATGACAGACCTCAGCTATAGACCCCTAGGCAGTGGCACTCTGCTGCAAGGGGGTCCTTGGTTCCACGTGGTGGAGGGCTATCCATGAGCCCAGAGGTAAGGGTCAGTGCCTAGGCCCCAA
The DNA here is from genome assembly GCF_019054845.1 of Dipodomys spectabilis. Classification (NCBI taxonomy): domain Eukaryota; kingdom Metazoa; phylum Chordata; class Mammalia; order Rodentia; family Heteromyidae; genus Dipodomys; species Dipodomys spectabilis. The sequence goes on along the minus strand of NW_024871020.1, from coordinate 1,075,015 downwards.
GTTCAAGGTTCATGACTGAGAAAAAGCAGAACAAAACAATTGTCTGCATGAGACAACTCACTAGCCTTCAGTAATACATAATTTTGTCCATGCCATGGGGACACATCTGAGCCACAATATTCTTTTTATTAATCAAACTCCTTTTTTTCTTTATTGTGAAAATACCGTACAGAGGGGTTACAATTACATCGGCAAAGTATTGAACACAATTCTTAGTAAGCATTGTTGCCTCCTCCTTTGTTTCCCCTTCCTATCCCTTCCCCTTCACTCCCCCCGCAAGTTGTAAAGTTTGTTTTTAGACATAATGAATTGTACAGGTCCACCTGTATCCCTATTTAAACGATTTGCTCTTTCCCTTCCTCTCCACAAATTATACCAACATCAAATACAGTGAAAACAGGGGTTATACTGTGGGCGAGAGACCCACAAAGCAACAAATAAATCATCTTATTAATATATTAGAAACAACCACATGAAAGAAAAAAACATTTGAATCCTTATGGTGTGGTTCATTTCGCCTAAGAGCAACGTATCTGACATTTTCTGCTTGTCTCAGACATATACTAGTTATTGCAAATAAGGAAAACCATGGGACCTATGTTTCTTTGGGCCTGTCTTTCTTCTCTTAATATAATTTTTTCCAAGTCTTTCCATTTCCTAACAAATGTGGCAATGTCATTTTTTCTTATGGAGGCATAGAATGTGATATATATATAGATATATATATAGATATATATATATATATATCAAATTTTTTGTCTGCAAAATCATCACAGTTGTGGAGCTCTTACAAGGACCAGATGAATGAATGCACCCTGTGAAGGACACAGCACGTGACACTCTTTGCATGACTCAACACACAGCACCCAATGCAGGACTCAGCACACTGCAACCTGTAAAGGACTCAGCACATAGCACCCTGTGCAAGTCTCAGCACAGAGCACCCTATGAAGGGCTCAGCACATAGCTCTATTCCACAAATTGTCATTAGAATTAGGGTGGTTTCATCAGTATTACTCTTCTTTGAGGAACATTTCACAAACCACACAAGATCACATCTAATGGTTTAGAGGGGTGTTTTTTTGTGAGGGGGTTAACCATGGGGCTTGAACTCAAAGCATGTGGATACTGTTCTAATAACATTTGCTCAGGGCTAGAGCTCTGCCACTAGGAGCCACATTTTAAAAAGTCTAACAGACTTCCTGCCAGGGCTGGGTTTTAAAGCCCCCAAACAGCTAGGATGATGGGGTTAAGCCAGCCATCAGCGTCTGGTTCCGTGCAGCTGGGTTGCAGCGGTTTACATATGACTAAGTCAGGTTAGGTGGCAGCTGTCAGCGCCAGACTCCTAGCTTGCTCTGTGATGACGTATTTGAAGTCCTGTCCTTATATCATTGCAGGTAGAACATTCTACCTTTTTTTGGAGGCAGTCCTGGGGCTTGAGTAAGGGCTTAGAAAATGTCCCTAAGTGTTGGTGCTCCAGGCTATCATTCAATTTATTGAAAAACAGCAGAACTTCTGGATTTTCTGTTTATGTGGCACTGAGAAATCCAACCCAGGCCTTCTTGCTTACTAGGCGAGCACTCAACCACCGAGCCCCAGGAGTGAACGAGGTATAAACAGGTAGAGCTTCCTTTATATAAGTATTATATACACAAAAAGATAGATGTCTGTATATTATTGAATTATAGATAATATTACTACCAATTATTAGGTTTCAAATTATGTCTCCATTTAATGATGTGTCCCAGTTGAACAATTAATAAAGCATTAATAATTACTCAATATCCTGTTATTATTTATCATATATGTACATACATCCATACATATAATCACATATTTTATAAATGAGACAAATTAAATTATGCATCGTGTTACTACCCATTATTAGGTATTTAATTATGTTTCCATGTAATTTTTATTCTCTTAATGCTCAATAAAATATTAATTAAACTTAATCCAAGTCCTATAATTATTGAGTCTAATTTTATCCCAGAATGATTCACTACTAATTCAATCTGTTTTTCTTCCACCTATGTCATTTCTTACCTATATGACATCCTATTGCATAGCATATAGATTTGCATACAATTTATACATCCTACCTGTCACTGAGCACTTTCAAAGAAGAGGAAAACGTGTCACACTCGGCTTCTCACTCCATGATTACATTTTTGGCAGTGCTGGGATCTAAACTCAGGGCCTAGAAGGCTCAGTTCATGAATGGGTGACTGCCAGCACAGCAGCCTTTAGCCAATTCAGCTGCCAGGCAGTTCCCAGGCCCTGAGATCGAGCCCTGTATGTTGACTCCATATTGCACTTAGTGTAGTTATTCATTTTATTTTTTGTTTTATTCATTTATTTACCATTTATTTTATTGACTGTTATTACACATGAAACATTTACTACATTTATTACATAAGATATAGATTTGCCTATGTATGAAACTTCACACCTGACACCCAGGACTTTCACAGAAAAGGAAAACATGTGTCATCATAGGCTTCTTATTCCACCATTCAATTTTTGTGAGGGCTGGCATCTGAACTCATAGCCTACATGGCCCAATTCATGAATGGGTGAGTGTCAGCACGCCAGCCTGGGGTATATAGAGCTTACAAGAAGTTCCCAGCACCTGAGATCGAGCCCCAAGGGTTGACAAAATAAGAACAGATTGACATGCAGATGGTAATACACAAATAAATATAGATCTTTAAAGAGTGCCAGAGATGTCTATACATTCTTCAGTTATATAAACTACATTCCTAGCAATTCTTGGGTATTTGTTATGCCTCCATGTAATTAATATTTTCATTTTCACCCTTAATGAAATATTAATTAAATCAACTACTGTCCTGAAACTATTGCGTCCATGTAATTAATAGTATCTTTTAATGTGTCAAAAAATATCCATTAAAATCCATCGGCCTCTTAAAATCACTGTTTAATTTTATAGTAGTATCATTCAGGAACAACTAATTCAACCTTGACATTCATAACCTTCCATCGGTATTCCTATGTATAGGAACCAGACTCTTAGGATCTCCCTGCATTGGTAGGGGTCAGGACCGGGCTTCGAACATAGAGCCTATGTGGCCGTGTTGGCCTATGGCTTCCTTGGTAGCCTGCCAGCCTTCAGCAATGCCAGGTTAGAAACACTTTTCAGCCATGTCATTCAGACCCAGTATGGTCACCTTGCAAAGAAAACAAATGTAAAACCGGCAGCCATCTGCAAGTTGCCGATTTGTTTTTTTTGTTTTGTTTTGTTTTTGTTCTTGTTTTTGTTTTTGTTTTTTTGTAAAAATACCGTACAGAGGGGTTACAATTACATGGGCAAGATAATGAGTACATTTCTTATCAAACATTGTTGCCTCCTCCTATGTTTCCCCTTCCCATCTCTTCCCATACCTTCCCTGACCCCCTACCAGATCCTCCCCCCCACCAATGTTGTAAAGTTCATTTTTCGACATAATGACTTGTACATCACATTGTTGCAATAGGTCCACCTGCATCCCTATTTAAACGATTTGTTTTTTCCCTTCCCCTCCACAAATTATACCACCATCAAATACAGTGAAAGCACAGGTTATACCGTGGGGAAGGGACATACAAAGCAACATAGAAATCATCTTATAAGTATGTTAGAAACAATTGAATGAAATAAAAAACCTTTTGAATACTTATCTTGGGGTTCATTTCCCTAACATTAACTTATCTGAGCTTTTCTGCTTGACTGAGATATATACTAGTTATTACAAATAATGGAAACCTTATCTGTGTCGTTTTATTTATTTTTATTCCTGTCAGTCTTTGGGGCCCAGGAACCCAGGTTCGGCTCTGAGTCCAGTGGCTTCAACCCAGCCTGGAGTGATCAAAGCTGAGGCAGAGTTGCCATGATCTGAGTTTAAGCCCTGTGCTTGACAAAATAAAAATTAATAAATAAATACATTTAAAATATTTAAAAAATTATGAGGCCCCGTGGCTTGGAATTGATGCAATTTTTTCTGCCAGGCCTGGGATTTGAACTCAGGGTCTGGGAAATCTGCAGCATTGTGGGGGAAGGGGAAGCTCACCATGCTGAAAGACAAGAAAGTCCTAGCACTTGAAAAAAATAATATTTGTATATATTTTAAATACATGATTTATATTTACAGGTTTACTGCATATTGTGGTTCATGTAGTTATTGATTTTATTTTGTGTTTTACTTATTTCTTATGTATTTTAGTGAGTATGATTACACATATAATATTTTTTACATCCTATTACATAGAACATAGATTTGCCCATGTATTATCCATCATTCCTGAGACCCAGTACTTTCACCGATAAGGAAAACAAATGGGACAATTAGCTTCATCCACCAGGATTAAGTTTTTGGCAGTTCTGTGATTTGAACTCTGGGCCTACAAGACCCACTTCATAAATGGGTCAATGTTAGCACACCAGTCTGATGCAAGTGAAGTTGTTGGGCTAATTTGAGGACCTGAGATCAAGCCCTAGGAGTGGCCAATATATAAACAGATAAATGTGTAGATTGTAGTGTGTGTGTGTGTGTTTACATATGTATATGCGTCTATAAATAAATGTATACCGAGACAGATAGACATTTGTGTAGATTCTATTGCATAACTCTACATATAAAGTTATGTCTATATCTTATTTTTATATATTCTATTGCTACCAATTATTTGGTCTAAAATTATGTGTCTATTAATTAATCATGGTAGAAGACTTAATAAAGTATTAATTCAATTAATCAATGACCTATATTTATTATGTACAATCTTATACTAGATTGACTAGCTAATTAGTAATTCAATTAGTACATGCCAAACATTCTATTAGTCTTCCTATATATAGGAATAGATAGGAATGAGTTTCATAGCATCTTCAGCCATGTGTAGGTGGCAATCCCAGGATCAAACTCAGGGCCTAGGTGTCTGGGTTGGGCTCAGGCTTCACTGACAGCCCCCAGCCTTCGGCCATGCAAGGTCATGTACAATTTTCAAGCTGAGTCATTGAGACCCAGGATGGTGACAGTGCAAAGGAAACAAAGGTAAAATGGTTGTGTAAAACTTCCTGTTTTTTTTCTCCTCCATTTTTGTTGCTTTGATGGTTTTATGCCAGTGCTAGGAGTTGAACTCGGGTCTTAGGATCCCTGGATCATCTGTGGTGTATGTAAATGCTGCACCCCAGCCTAGGGTAATCGTGGTTTAAGACACAATAAAGTGCTTCCTTCAGCAAAAGGATCCCAGGGATAATGTCTAGGCTTACAGTTCAAGCCTCAGGAGTAGCCACACAAAAAAAAGAGCCATTAAGTTTGTGTGTCTGTATGTATGCATGTATTTCTATCGGTGAACATCCAGTGTCGCTATGAAGAAAGGCACACAGCTAGGAAATTTGTTTTGAATAGAATGATTTCATAGCATAGAGAGTGCTTTCAAGACAGTGCGTGTTCCTGAGATCCCTTCACTGTTTCCAGTGTAGCCTGAGGGTTTCTGCACACCCCAGGCTGTTGGAGGAAGTCTGCCTCCATTGTTGGAACAGGCAGAAAAAAAGCCTTACTCCTGTACAGCTGTGTAACAAACAATTCATGCGGGGCAATTAGTGAGGATGAGTGTGGGCAGGCTCTGAAGGCCAGGAGAAAAAGACCTCTTTGTACCCCTAGCTCTCTCTCTCCCCCGTGCTCTGTTTTGACAGGAAGGCTTCATTTGTGCCGCCTCCCATGGCAGGCCAAGTTTCCTGTACTCATCCTGTCTTTGTTAGACCATGTTCCACTGTTGAAAATAACTACTACAATTAATTCAAGAGTCCTTCTGGCAGACAACTAGGGAGCTGAACCTAATAAGATTCCTAATTGGCAAAGGTGCCTCCCTAGGTTTCTGGGAGCTTCTTAAATCTAAGCACTTGTGCAAAATCACAATGCTTCCTGTCATCTAGGGCTAAGCTCATCATGTATTGAAACCTTTGCCCTCTCCGAGTTGGGCCCTGGGTACGTAGGTTTCAGGTTAAACACAGGGCCAGGGTGCTGACCTTGAGCTTAGAGGAGAAGCTCTTTGCTTTACCATTTGGTGTCACTGCTTCATTTCTTGTATCTTTGTGTGTGTGTTTGTGTGTGTGTGTGTGTGCGCGCGTGTGCATACAACAGCCCTGGAGCTTTTATTCAGGACCTGAGCACTGTACCTTAGTTTCTCCTGTACAAGGACAGCACTCTACCACTTGAGCTACACAGCCAATTCAGGCTTTTTTTCTAGGGATGTGGTACTGAGGATTCAAACCCAGGGTTTCATACATGCAAAGCACTCTACCCCTAAGACACATTCCCAGCACTTCACTTCAGGTTTCTTAATTTCTTTTAAGATGGAGGAGTTAAAGCCTGGGCCTGGGTGCTGCCTCTGAGCTCTTCAGCTCAAGTCTAGCACTCTACCACTTGAGCTACACTGCCCCTTCAGGCTTTCTGGTGTTTCTTTGGAGATAACCATCTCAAAGAATCTCCTGCCCAGGCTGGCTTTGGACTGTGATCCTCAGGTCTCAGGCTCCTGAATAGCTAGGATGAGAGGTGCAAGTCACTGGTGCCCAGCTTCTACTTTAAGTTTCTAAGTGGTGAATAGGAGATAATAGTCTCATGGGACCTTCTGTTTCTGGGATAGTTTGGAACCCAAGTCCTCAGCTTCCTGAGCAGGCAGGATGATAGACCTCAGCTAAAAACACCTAACGGGTGACACTTTGCTGCAAGGGGGTCTTTGGCTCCGCGTGGTAGAGTGCTAGCCATGAGCCCAAGAGGAAAGTCAGCGCCTAGGCTTTGGGTTGAAGGTTCATGATGGAGAAAACTAAACCAAACCAATTGTCAGCAGGAGACAAGTCACTAGAGTTCAGTACATACATAAATTTGGCCCTGCCTTGGGGGCATATCTGAGCTTCAACTTTCTCATCTGCAAAATCATCTTACTTGTGGAGCTCTAACAAGGACCAGATGAAAGAATACACCCCATGAAGGACTCAGCGCATAGCACCCTGTGAAGGACTCAGCACCCAGCACCCCAGGAGGGACTCATCACATAGCTCTATCCCACAAGCAGTCATTAGAATTCAGGTGCTTTCATCAGTATCACCATTCTTTCAGAAAAACATCACAAACCACAAAAGTTCACATCTAATGGTTTAGAGGGGTGGTTAATGGGGGGCAGGGTCCTCAGCCTTGGGGATTGCACTCATAGATTGAGGGTACTCTCCTAAGACCTTTTCCTCAAGGCTAGAACTCTACCACTTTGCACCTCAGCTCTGAGTCTCGCAGACTTCCTGCCAGGCCTGAGTATTCAAACCACCAGTTTCAGAACTCATCCCTGAGCAGCTAGGGGTGAGCCAGCAGTGTCTGGTTTGATGGAGTTGGTTTGCAGCTGTTGACCTCTGGCTAAGTCAGGTTAGATGGCAGCCCTCAGCTTCAGACTCCCGGCTTGCTCTGTCATGAGGTATTTGAAGTCCTGGCATTCTATAGTTGTGGTCATAACTTTCTAACTTGTTTTTGGTGCTTCAGTGACAGCACCACTTCTGGCTTTTTCTTTGCAGGTGATAGTGTGGAAATGAACCCAGATTTTCATACATACTAGGCAAACACTCTACCACTGAGTCCCAGTAGTGACAAGTGTAGAAATAGATACGGTTTGTTTTATATATATACATATATATATATATGCATATATATATATACATATAAAACAAGAGAGAGATGTCTGTACATTATTAAGTTATATATACTATTTTACTACCAATTGTCAATAATTAAATTATTTCTTCCTTTATTTAGGTATCATGTTTGAATTCATAATGAAGTATTAATTGAAAATTAGGCAATGTACTATGATTATTGTGTATAATTTTATAATATAAACATACACTAATTAGTAATGTAATTGTTACTTTTACAACATTCCATTCATATGGTTGTCTATTGGAATGCATTTTTTAGGATCTCCTGAATTCGTAGGTGGTGGGGATTTGAACCCCGGACCTAGTTTGCTGGGTTTGGCTATGGCTTCCCTGATAGCCCATCAAACTTCAGCAGTGCAAAGTCACGTACACTTTCCGGGCCCTGTTATTTAGACCCAAGATGGTCACAATTCAAAGAAAAAAACTATGTAAAACCACCTTCTGGAACTTCCCAGTTTTATCCTTCTCCTTCCTTCAGCCTCTTTTTTTTGTCAGTTGTCAGGCAGAAGTCTGAGTCTGTGCACTGTCCCTCAACTCTTCAGCTCAAGGCTATCGTTCTACCACTTGAGCCATAGCAACACTTCCGGCATTTTTCTGCTTATGTGGTGCTAAAGAACCGAACTCAGGACCTTATGCATGCAAGGCAAGCACTCTAGTACTGAGCCACCTTCCCAACACTTCACCTTTTTTTGCCACTCCAAAGATTTGAACTCAGGTCCTAGGATCTCAGGATGGGCTGTGGTTCCAGAGGCTGTACCCCAGCCTGGAGTGATCAAGGCTGAGGCAGTGTTGCCACAAGCTGAGTTCAAAATCCGGGCCTGGCCAAAAAATTAAGGCCCTGGCTTGGAATTTGCTCCATTTTTCTGGCAAGCCTAGGATTTGAACTCAGGGTCTGGGGAACTCTGTGGCACTGTGGGGGAGGGGAAGCTTACCATCTTTGAAGACAAGAATTTCAGACCAGTTTCAAGGGCCTGAATTCAAGCCCCATCACTGGAAAAATAATACTCATATATGAGATCTTTTTACATACAGGGGTTTACTCCATATGACATTTATTACCCTTCTTTATTCATTGTATATTTTATTTAGCATTATTACATATATAACTTTTTTCATTTATTATATCTTATCACATGGATATATTTGCATATGGATTATACATCATACTGAGACATAGGACTTTTACAGAGAAGGGAAAAATGTGTCAAAATTGGCTTCTTACTGCACATATAAACTTTTGGCAATACTGGGATTTGAACTCATAGCCCACAATGCATAATTTATGAATGGGTCAGTTGTAGAACAAAAGCCTTTGGCAAACTGAGCTGCCGGCCAGTTCTGAGGACCTGCGATTAAACCATAGTAGTGGGATATATATATATATATATATATATATATATATATATATATATATATATATATAAATAGATTGTTAGATATAGGCATAGATATAGATATAGAAAGATAGATAGATAGATGATAGATAGATAGATAGATAGATAGATAGATAGATAGATAGATAGATGTGTAGTTTGCTATATATATGAGAGAGACAATGTGAGGATATTAAATTATATATATTATGAATTATTAGTTATTAAATTAGGTCTCCATTGAATGCAATATCATGGTTGAATACCTACTAAAGTATTAATGTGAAAGAAGTCAGTATTCTTTAATTAGGAGAACCAAACCAGGGTGTTAGAATGAAAGACATAATCCAATAATTTTTGTGTGGCATTCTATAAGAGAATCATGAACTAACTGCCAATTTAATTGTAACTTTTATAAATTCCATTAAGCATTCCAATGGATAGGAATGATTTTCTCAAGATCTCCCTCCATTTGTATGTGGCGGTCCTGGCATTCTAACTCCAGGCCTGAGTAGTTTACTCAGAAATGCAAACCATTAGAATGACACTGTGAAGATTTCAGATTGTCATGAGGAAAAATAGAACAAGAAGAAAAGAAAGCCAAGTGTCAGTGGATCCTGCCTGTAATCCTAGCTCTTCAGGAGTCTGAGGTAGAGAATGAAAATTTGAATTCAGTCAGGACAGGAAAGCCCAGGACAATCTTATTTCTAAGGGATCACAGGAAATAAAAAAAAAACATGACTGGGGTTGTGGCTCAATTGCATAGCACTACCCTTGAGCAAAAGGAGCTCAGGGACAGTGCCTAGGCTCATAGTATAATCCCCAGACTTGCCAAAAAACAAAAAACAAAAAAACAAAAAACAGTAACTCCATGTCTACCCATGTATGTATGCATGTATTTCTATCGGTTAAGATCCAGAGTCCCTATGTTGAAAGGCACTCAGCTAGGAAATTTGCTTTGAATAAAATGGTTTCATAGCACAGAGAGCGCTTTCAAGACAGTGCATATTCTGCGGCTTCCCTCACTGTTCCCAGTGTAGCCTGAGGGTTTCTGCGCACCTCAGGCTGCTGGAGGAAGTCTGCCTCATTGTTGGAACAGGCAGAGAAAAGTCCTCACTCCTGTACAGCTCTGTAACAAACAACTCCATTTGGCCCAATTAGTGAGGATGGGTGTGGGTAGGCTCTGAAGCCCAGGAGAAAAAGGTGTCTTTGTATCCAAAGCTATCTCTTTCCCCAGTTTGGACAGGAAGCCTTCATTTGTGCCACCTCCTGTGGCAGGCCAAGTTCCTTGTACTTATCCTGTCTTTGTTAGACTATGTACTAGTGTTGGAACAAACTGCTACAATTAATTCAAGGGTCCTTCTGGCAGACAACTAGAGAGCTGAACCGAGTTAAAAGATTCCTAATTGGCAAAGTTGCCTCCTTAGGTTTCCAGAAGCTTGCTGAATTTAAGCACATGGGTAATATCACAATGCTTCCTGGCATCTAGGGCTAGTGAAGCTCATCAGGTTTTGAAACCTTTGACCTCTCCTAGTTGAGCCCTGGATGGATAGCTTTGGCGGTTGAACACAGGGCCTGGGTGCAGACCATGAGCTCAGAACCGAAGCTCACTGCATTACAATTTGGTGTCACAGCTTCACTTCTGATATCTGTGTGTGTGTGTGTGTGTGTGTGTGTGTGTGTGTATGTGTGTGTGTGTGCATACACTTGTCCTGGAACTTGAATTCAGGACCTGAGCACTGTACCTGAATTTCTCCTGTACAAGAATAGCATTCTACCACTTGAGCCACAGGCTTTTTTTTTAGTGATGTGGTACTGAGGAATCAAAACCAAGGGATTCATACATGCAAAGCAGTCTAACCCCTCCTCTTCAGGTTTCTTTCTTTCTCTTCTTGTATGTTGGAGGAGTTGAAGTCTAGGCCTGGGCACTGTCCTTGAGTTCTTCAGCTAAAGCCAAGTGCGCTACCACTTGAGCTACAACATTTCTTCAGGTTTTTGTTGGGTCACTGGAGAGTAGTGTCCATCTCAAGAATTTCCTGCCCAGGCTGGCTCCTGATCCTCAGCTCTCAGGCTCTGGAGTAGCTAGGAGGACAGGCGTGAGTTAGTGGTGCCCAGCTTCCACTTCAAGTTTCTAAGTGGTGAATAGGAGATTATATTCTCATGGGATGCTTTATGTCTGGGATAGTTTGGAACCCAGATCCTCAAATCTCAGCTTCTTGAGTAGGCAGGGTGACAGACCTCAGCTACAGATGCCTAGATCAAAACACTCTGTTTCAAGAGAGTCCTTGGCTCCACGTGGTAGGGCATTAGCCATGAGCCAACAGGGAAGGGTCAGTGCCTAGGCCCTGAGTTCAAGGTTCATGACTGAGAAAAATAAACAATTGTCTGCAGGAGACAACTCACTAGATTTCAGTACATACATAATTTTGGTGAGCCTCAAGTTTCTCATCTGCACCATCATCTTACTTGTGGAGCTCTTACAAGGAACAGATGAAAGAATGAACCCCATGAAGGACTCAGCACACACCTCATGAAGGACTCATCACATAGCTGTATCCCACACGCAGTCATTAGAATTAGGGTGCTTTCATCGGTATCACCATTCTTTCAGAAACACGTCACAACCCCACAAAATTCACATCTAATGATTTAGAGGGATGGGTTTTTTTGGGAGGGCTGGGAGTCAGCCACAGGGAATGCACTGGAAGGTTTGGGGTACTGTTCTAATATCTTTTGCTCAAGGCTAGAGTTCTACCACTGTGAGCCACAGCTCAGAGTTTTGCAGACATCCTGCAAGGGCTGGGTTTTAAACCCACCAGTGTCAGATCTCAGCCCCTGAGTATCTTGGATGACAGGGCTGAGTGAGCCAGCAGCATCTGGCTCCGTGGGGCTGGGTTGCAGTGGTTTATTTCTGGCTAAGTCAGGTTAGATGTCAGCTGTCAGCACCAGACTCCTGGTTTGCTCTGTGATGAGGTATTTGCAGTCCTATCCTTATATAGTTGCAGTTAGAACATTCTATTTTCTATTTTTTGGTGCCAGACCTGGTTCTTGAGTAAGGGTCTAGACACAGTCCCTAAGCTTTAATGCTCAAAGCTAGTGCTCGACTGCTTGATCAACAGCATGACTTCCATATTTTTCTGTGCACGCGGTAGTGAGGAATTGAACCCAAGGCTTTGTATGTACTAGGGAAGCAACCTACCACTGAGCCCCAGGAGTGACAAGAATAAGAACAGATAAATGTGTAGACTGGTTGACAGATAAATTGATGTATGTTTATACAACAAGAGAGAGATGTCTATACTATGTAACTGCATATAGAAAATTACTACCGATTATTGGCAATTAAATTCGTTCCTTTTTAAAGTATCATGATTGAATGCATAATAACATATTAATTGAAAATTAGTCAATGTAGTATGATTGTGTATAATTTTGTAATATAATCGTACACTAACTACTAATTTAATTGTTACTTTTATAACATTCCATTCCTATGGATGCATATGGGAATGGGTTTCTTAGAATCTCCCACCATTCATTAGTGGCAGTCCTGGGATTCGACCTCCAGACCTAATTTGCCGGTTTTGGCTATGGCTTCCTTAATAGCTGCCAAACATCAGCAATACAAGGTCATGTACACTTTCTGGGCCTTGGCATTTAGACCCAGGATGGTTACAATACAAAGGAAATAAAAAGGTAAAACTACCTTCTTGAACTTCTCAGTGTTATGCTCCTCCTTTTTATTTTTTATATTTTTTGCCTGTCCCAAGATTTGAACTCAGGTCCTAGGATCCCAGTGCTGGCAGTGGCAGAGATGCCAAGACCTGACTTCAAGCCCCGTACTTGGCAATAATAATAATAATAATAATAATAATAATAATAAAGACCCTGGCTTGAATTTGCCCAATTTTTCTGGCAGGCATGGGATTTGAACTCAGGGTCTGGGTAACTCTGTGACACTGTGGGTGAAGGGGAATGGCTCAATGTCCTTGAAGACAAGAAATTCAGACCACTTCCTAGGGCCTGAATTGAAGCCTCAGCACTGGAAAAAAATAATGTTCATATATGAGATCTATTTACATACATGGGTTTACTGCGTTGGCATTTATTACCCTTATTTATTTAGTATTATTACACATATAACATTCTTTTTATTATATCATATCACATAGAATATATTTTATACATCATACTGAGACCAAGGACTTTCGCAGAGAAGGAAAACAATGTGTCAAAATTGGCTTCTTACTACAAGAATAAATTTTTGGCCATCCTGGGATTTCAACTCATGGCCTACAATGCCCAATACATAAGCGGGGTCACAGTCTTAGCAGAACATCCTCTGGAAACTGAGCTGCCAGGAAGTTCTGAGGACCTATAATCAAATCCACTATATGGGACTACATATATATATATATATATATATATATATATATATATATATGTGGGACTAGTGTGGCTTGATCATAGGTATGATGACATATGTATATATATTTATATATATACAAATATACATATATATGTTGATAGATGTGTAGATTGAGATATATATGTATATATATTTATATATACATATTTATATACATATATACATGTATATACATATATATAGAGAGAGAGAGGGACTGTGAGGATATTAAATTATATATATATTATTACCAATTATTAGTTATTAAATTATGCTTCCATTTAATGAAGTATCCTTGGTTGAATACTTATGAAAGCATTAATTAAAAATTAGTCAATATCCTTAATCATACCATGATGCTAGAATGGAAGATATAAATACAATAATTATTCTGTGGCATTCTAAAATAGAATCATGAAGCAACTGCACATTTAATTGTTACTTTTATAACATTCCATAAGCATTCACATGAACAGGAATGAGTTTGTCAGGATCTCCCTCCATTTGTGGGTGGCAGACCTACATTCAAACTCCAAGCCTGAGTAGTTTAATTTGAATGCAAACCATTGGTATGACACCGTGAAGATTTCAGATTGTTATGATTCAAAAAAAAGAACAAGAATAAAAGAAAGCAAGGTGTCAGTGGCTCCTGCCTGTAATCCTAGCTCCTTTGAAGACTGAGATGTAGAGAATGCCAATTTGAATTCAGCCTGCGTGAAAAAGTCCATGATACCCTTCTTTCTAAGAGGTCTCATGAAAAAGAAAAACCATGAATGGGTCTGTGGCTCAAGGGCAGAGTGCTACACTTGAGCAAAAGGAGCTCAGGGACAGAGCCTAGTCTCATAGTACAACCACAGACCTGCCAAAAAAAAGAGGAGGCAATAACTCCTTGTATCTTTGTATGGATGATGAGCATTCAGCATGTTGCCCATGCCCAGACACCCAACCTGGGCAAGCTGGGACAAGCCCTCAGAGAGTACTAAGTCTGAGCCAGCGACTTGAACAAAGCATCCTTCTCTGCCATTTAAAGAATTGAAGCCTTATGTTCTGGCTGAGGTGTCCCATTGGGACACCTAGAAGCCAGACACTGCCTTTAAGGAGACCACATTTCTAGGCTATAGGAGTTGTCGAAGGTTCTGGCTTCATATTCTCTATCCCTCTGTATGATGTGAGCCTAGACCTCCGGGGCCTGGTGGCTATCACTCATTTATCATTCCTCATTGCCAAGTCACAGGCTGGTCCCAAATATTGACAAAGATATGAAATAGTCAGCGATTTCTACAACGAAAAGGGTAAGCTAATAAACCCCACCCTCATAACTCCCATTAGTAGTGAGCCTTGGGTTGTGTCTGTGGTTTAGTGGTAGAGTGCTTACATAGCACGCATGCACAAAGCCTTGGGTTCTAGTTCTCAGTACCACAGAAACAGAAAAAGCCAAAACTGGCACTGGGGCTTAAGTGGTAGAGTGCTGGCCTTGAGCAAAAGATGCTCAGGAACATGCCCAGACCCTCAGTTCAAGCCCCAAGACTGGCAAAAAAAAAAGTCAGCCTGGTGAGATATATTGTTCTGGGATTCAGAGGAGGGCGTGGTTATAGGTAAGAGGTAGGGTAGAGGGCAGGTGGTGGTGGGTCACCCTTGTAATCTTAGATATTTAAGAGGCTGAGATCTGAGGATGACAATTGCAAGCAGGAAAGTCTATATGAGACACTTTTCTCCAATTAAACACCCAAAAAGCCAGAAGTAGACCTGTGGTTCAGGTAGTAGAGTCCTAGCCTTAAGCACAAAGGCTCAGGGATAGAATAGCACCCAGGCCATGAATTCAAACCCCAGGAATGGCACACATATGCACACACACACACATACAACCTCACACACACATCAAGATAGAGCATTTGCCAGTCAGCCTGCACAAGTTCCATCTCTAGAAACTTAATACAAAAAAAAGAGGGAGATTGGAAGGAAAGATTTGCTCCACAAGGTGATATAACCAGTGCCAAAATTCCACAGGAGTTCTAAGATGTGAAAGAGGACAGAGAGCCTCAGGCAGAAGGTCCAGCATGGGCAACGGTCCTGAGGTGTGGTTTAGAGCAGATGGTGTGGGTGGAATGAAGGTTCTGTGGCTTCAGACAAGTCTGGCAGGACATTCAAGGCTGTGTCAAGGTTTGTACTTGAGTCACAGGTAGGGCAGAGGTTGGGGTCCTAGAATGGGGCCCAAGGGGAAGATTAGCTTGTCTTTTCACCATGGACCCCAGTCATTTCCTGTGGCTGGAAGCCTATTTTTCATAGCTCCTGACCCTCAGGCCTCCTTTGCATGGAGGAGTCAGGGCAAATGCAGGGAAGAACACTTGCTTAAGAAAAGCTTCTAGGGGCTGGGAAGGTGGCTCAGTGGTAGAGCACTTGCCTTGCATGCTTGAGGCTCTGGGTTCGATTCCTCAGCACCACATAAGCAAAAAAGAAAAAAAGCTGGAAGTGGCGCTGTGGCTCAAGTGGTAGAGTGCTAGCCTTTAGCTGAAGAGCTGAGGGACAGCGCCCAGGGCCAGAGATCAGGCCCCATGACTGGACCCCCCCGCCAAAAAAAGAAAAGCTTCTAGCCTAATGTCACTAGTGGCTCAACCCCTGTAAATCCTAGCTACTCAGGAAACTTAGATCAGAGGGAGAAAATTACTGAGACTCTTCTTGCCGATGAACTACCAAAAGCCAGAAATGGAGCTGTGGCTCAAGTGATAGAGTGCCAGAATTGAGGGAAAAAGTTAAGAGACCAAAGCCCAGATCCCTGAATTCAAGCCCCAGTACTGGCACCTAAAAAAAGTAAAGAAAACTTTCAGGAGCTCCTAGTCCACTGTAGTGAAACACCAGATCAGCCCAGCACCCGTGGCTCACACCTGTCCTCCTAGATCCTCAGGAGGCTGAGACTTGAGGATCACGGTTCAAAGCCAGCCCAGGCCAGAAAGTCCAGGAGACTCTGATCTCCAAGGAACCTCCAGAAAACTGGAAGTGGTGCTGTGGCTGAAGTGTAAGCTGAAGAGCTGGGGGACAGCGTCCAGGCCCAGAGTTCAAGCCCCATGACCAACACCTGGCCTGCTTGGACCTCACTTTGTGGCAGAGTACTTTCCAGTGAGCCCCTGAGGGTCTCCCAATGTCTAGGTGTCCCACCAGTCTTCAGAGCAGCCTCTTTGGAGGTCTTTTCCTACAGAATAGGCCACAGTATCAGAGAAGGGTCAAGCCTTGGGCCACGGAGGTCATTGGTTGAGTCATCAGAATGGCATCTCTCATGGGTGCAGTATGGATCTGAGCAGTAAATCGATGTCTCATACCAGGGTTCTGGGCCAGGAGGGGCATGAGCTGCAAGATGGCACAGCAAGTAATGCCCACTCACGTAAGTATCACAAAAGTGCGACTCTGTCAGGCACACCTTTGACAAGTGTTGAGTTGGGCTCATGAAAGACTTGTAGGCTCAGGAATCCACAGGTGGCTGGCTGCTGCTTGTAGCAGTCACTACCCCTGGTGTCCCAGGGCTTGGAACCCTGCTTTCCTCACCAGTGCTCTGGGCAGATGAAGGTCTGCAATCGTGGGCCACCTACAAAGGAGCATCCATAGTGTCCTTCCCTTGGTCCTGTGGCCCCGTGCATGGATGGAGGGGCAGGTTCCATGGAACTTACTGACATGACTCAGACCCCTCAGCCCAAGAAGGACTTAGGGAGAAACAACTTGATCTTCCTTGAGAGTTTACCCTGATTATGCCTCAGGACTGCCCACAGTTCTACCTCAGCTCATCATTAACACCTGTGGTGTGTGTGTGTTTGTGTTTGTGTGTGTGTGTGTGTGTGTGTGTGCATGCATGTGTGCATGCACATATTGGTACAGGGGTTTGAATTCAAGGCCCGGGCTCTGTCCCTCTGAGTTTTTTCATTGAGGGCTAGCACTCTACCACTTGAGCCACAGCTTTTCTTCCAGCTTTCTGTGGTTATTTGCAGAAGAGAGTCTCACAGACTTTTCTAGCTGGGCTGCCACTGAATGGCAATCCTCAGATCTCAGCCTCTGAGGAGATAGGAATATGAGAGAATGAGCTATTAGTATCTAACTGGCCACACTTTCCTTCTTGGATAAAACAGAGTACCTCTCTGTCCCAGCCAAGCACCCATGTACAGCTACCCCTCCATCCTCGGCTTCAGACAAAACATACCCTCCCCTGAGGACAAACAAATGGGATCAGGATTGAGCTTTATGTTCTCCACACAGTCAGGGGCTGCTATGAGCTGATGTAGAAGTCAGAGATCTAGGCCAGGGCAAATAGACAGCTGTTAGAACAGAAGAGCTATGAAAAGACATCCTTGCAGCTGGGTGCCAGTGGCTCATGCCTGTAATCCTAGCTACTCACGGCTGACACCTGAGGATCAATCAAGATTCAAAGCTAGCCTGGGTAGAATCTTATCTCCAATGAATCATCAAAAAGCTGGGAAGCGGAGCTACCCTAGTTCACATGGTACAGCACCAACTTTGTGCAAACAAACTAAAGGATAGCACCTAGGCTCTGAGTTCAAGCCCCGGTAAACAGGTAAACAAACACACACACACACACACACACACACACACGCACACACACACACACTAACATCTTTAGCAGGTGCCAATGTCTCATACCAGCAATCCAGTACTCAATAGGCTGAGCTCTTAGGATGGCAGCTTGAAGCCAGCCCAGGCAAGAAAGCCCGTGAGACTCTTCTCTCCACTAAACTACTAAAAAAGATGAAAGGTGAGCTGTGATTCAAGTGATAGAGTCTTAGCTCAGGGACAGTGCCTAGGCCCTGAGTTCCAGCTCTGAGATTTTTTTTTTGGGGGGGGGGGTTCCGGTTGTGGGGCCTGAACTCTAGGCCTGGGCACCGTCCCTCAGCTCTTCAGCTCAAGGCTAGCACTCTACCACTTGAGCCACAGCGCCACTTCCGGCTTTTTCCTTTTTGCTTATGTGGTGCTGAGGAATCGAACCCAGGGCCTCAGACATGCAAGGCAAGCGCTCTACCACTGAGCCACCTTCCCAGCCCTCTGAGATTTATTTTTTAGTAAACACCCTTTGCCATCCCCAACCCCACAGGCCATAAATGCAGATTTTGGTCATCCTAGATCTCACTTCCATTCCTGCCACTTCCACAGCACTGCCACAAGTAGCCAGTGTGTGGCTAGCACTGGGTTAAGAATTGAACTTACACAAGGGGGACACAACCTGGTCAAGGCTAATGCCCCAGAACATTGAGGTACTGGCCATACCAGTCTCTCACCCCCTCTATCCTGACCCTGGAATTTAGTCTGTGCCACTGTATTATGGTTATCTGGAATTGTGTAGAAGGACCTAAGAGGCCCACACCAATGGATACTTCCAAGACAAGTTGGCCTCACCTTCCATGTAGCCCCAGATCCTCCTTGTTTGGACAGCCTTCAGTCAGCTATCAATCAGGCTGAAGTTGGCCAGAGCCATTGGCAACCACCTTTCCCCCACTCCACTGCCAGCCTGCTAGGATGGACATACATCCAGAGGCCCAGCTGAGGAAATGGAAAGGACATGGCATGACTGAGCCCCTCCCCTCCAGGGGCAGGGGAGAACCTATGCCAGCTGGTCCTGCTGACCCAGAATCCTCTGGAGGCGGCCAAAGTTATGGACAGACAGACTTGGGCCCCAACAAAAAGCTAGGATATACAGGTCTCTGGCAATTTAGGACTCATTATAGACCCAAATAGGGGGATAAAGGCAGGGTGCCATGGAGGAGGGGCTCCCTCTGAAGTCAGGAAGAGGCAGACAGGCGCCCAGGAAGGGGACAGAGAAAGATGAGGGAAAAATACACACACACACACACACACACACACACACACACACACACACACACACACACACAGGGGTAGCCCAAGGCCTCAGCAGTCCCTGAGCACCTGAACATCCCAACCCCCGAGAAGATAGCACTAACGTACTCAGACCAACTGTAGAAAAACTCAGAGCCTCTCATATGTCTGGAATGGCTAATAATACAGCATGGCATTTCCTACTGTACACACTGCTATGCAGGAAATTCAGCTACCTTATTTTTGGTTGTTGGTCATGGGGTTTGAACTTTGGGCCTTCACACAGTCCTTTAGCTCTTCAGCTGAAGGTGCACGCTCTACCACTGGAGCCATAGGACCACTTCTGGTTATCTGGTGGTTCAAAGCCAGCCTAAGCTGGCTTTGATCCGCGATCCTCAGATCTCAGTCTCCTGAGTAGCTAGGATTACAATTGTGAGCCACTGGCAGCACCTGGCTTCAGTTACCTTCTTATACCCAGGGGAAACCCAACTTGTCAGGCTACAAATCACATGCAATCCTTCACTTCAGACTTTGACACCAGCATCCAAAACCATACTTCCATGGATGGAGAGAATAAAATTGACACTACTCTCCCACCCTTGCTCACATTCACCTCACTCCCTGACTAAGACAGGCCACAACCTCTGGAGTTCTTGGTAAGGCAACGCCCACCCTGCTGTAATTTCACACTCGGGCAAACCTGGGGAGATCTTAGAAATTTCTGTACATTGAGGCCAGCACCTGGTCTCCCAACCACAGCACCTCCACTGCTTCACCATCTCTTGCAGGCAAAGGGTGTCTTTCTGGGGTTTTTGGTTGAGGGCCTTGAGCTCAGGGCTTGGGTACTGTCTCTGATGGGGTCTCAAGGACTTTCCTGCCTAGGGTGAATTTGACCATGATCCTCCTATCACAGCCTTGTAAATATCAAGGAGGACTGCTGAGAGCCACTAGTTCCTGCTTAATCATTGATCTTGCTGTTCTTGGACAGACCAGTGAGTTCCCTATCCTCGGGTTTAAGTGGTGGGAACTGGAGCCCACAGTTTGAATCCTGGTCCTGCCACTTCCAAATGGCAGAAGAGCCTTAGAAATTCATTCCTATCTATACGAATACCAATGGAATGTGATGTATGTTATGACTGAATGGGCAGTTCTTGAAGGATAAAATTATACACAATTTTATTATAGAACACTGATCATTTTATTCAATATTTTATGAAGCATTTAAACAATCACATTCATTAAATGGAGGCATAATGAAATACCTAAGAATTAGGCCTCACATAGTATAAAGGTGCCATTTTTTTCTGCCAGGACTGAGATTGGAACTCTTAGTCTGGGTAACTCTGTTGCACTGTGTGGAATGGGGAAGCTGGCCTCCTTGAAGTCAAGAAATTCATGTGTACACCTCAGGTCTAAAATCGATCCCCAGCACTAGAAAACATCCTATTCATGTACATTTTAAATATGTGATTTATGTTTACATACATATGTTGACTCCATATTGCTTTCAGTGTAGTTATTCATTTTATGTTTTCTTTCATTCATGTAGTGACTGTTTATTTTATTGATTATTATGGCACATAGAACATTGATTACATTGATTACATAGGATATAGGTCTGCATATATATTACACTTATACCTGACACCCAGGACTTTCACAGGAAAGGAAAACATTTGTCACCATCAGCTTCTTACTCCACGATTCATTTTGTGGGAGTGCTGGCATCTGAACTCACGGCCTACAAGGCCCAATTCATGAATGGGTGAGTGTCAACACACCATCCTGTGGCAAATTGAATTGACAGGCAGTTCCTAGGACCTTAACTCGAGCCCCAGGTTTTGAAAAAATAAGAACAAAGTGACACCTAGATGGTAGTATGCTAATAAATGTATATCTTTATAGAATGTCAGTATGTCTATCCATTATTCAGTTATAATGACTACATTCCTACCAATTCTTAGGTATTTATTATGCCTCCATGTAATTAATGTTATTATTTTCATCCTTAATAAACTATTAAGTAAATCAGTGTCCTGAAATTATTGCATCCCTGTGAGAAATAGTATTCTTTTAATGCTTCATAAGATAATTAAATAAAATCAATCAGCTGACTGAAATCATGATGTCTAATTTTATTCAAGTATCTTTCATGAGCAACTTATTCAACTGTGACATTGATAACATTCCATCGTTATTCCTGTGAATGGGAATGAGTCTTTTAAGATCTTCCACCATCCAGAAGTGGCATGACTGGGATTCGAACTGCAGGCTTATGTTGCTATAAGGGACTATGGCTTCTTCAAATGCCCACATTTGAAAAAGAAATATTTAGCTCCCTGGTTCGCAATTTGTGCCATTTTTTCTGCCAGGCCAAGGATTTGTATTCAAGGTCTGGGTAAATATGGAGCACTGTGAGGGATGGGAATCTGACCATGCTTGAAGACAAAAAAGTCAGGCCTGTTCCCTAGGCCCGAATTCAAGTCTCAAGCCTGGAAAACATACTCTTTATATCCATTTTAAAGACAGAATTTATATTTCCATACAGATATTCAGTCCATATTGTGTTTGATGTGGTTATTCATTTTATGTCTTGTTTTATACATTTATTTACCAATTATTTTATTGACTCGGATGACACCTCTACCATTTATTACATTGTTTACATCCTATCACATAGCATATAGAATTGTAGATATGTTCTCCATCATATCTGACCCCCAGGACTCTCCCAGAAAAAGAAATCATGTGTCACACTCGGTTTCTTACTCCAAGATTAAATTTTTGGCAGTGCTAGGATATGAACTCAAGGCCTAGCAGGCCCAATTCATGAATGGATGAGTGTGAGCATGGCAGCCTCTAGCCAATGAAGCTGTTAGGTGGTTCCCAGGTGCTGAGATTGAGCCCCAGGTTTGGCCAAAACAGTGATACATGTATAGGCAGATGGTGCTATACAAATAAATTTATATTGGTAAAGAGCACCAAAGCTGTCTATCTATGATTGAATAACACCTAGTACGTTCCTACCAACTCTTAGGCATGTATTATACCACCATTGAAGTAATATTATTCTTTTCATGCTTAATAAACTATTAATTAGGATCAATCAGCTTGCTAGGATTATTGCATCCAATTTTAGACTAGACCGAAGCATGAACTACTCTTTCAATTGGTATCCCTATGCATAGGAACGAGTCTCTTGTGATCTTCTGCCATTGGTAGGTGTCAGGACTGGGATTTGAACCCAGGGCCTATGTTGACAGGTAGGCCTATGGCTTCCCTGATAGCCCGCCAGCCTTCAGCAGTGGCAGGTCAGGTCCACTTTGCAATAGTGTCATTCAGACCCAGGATAGTCACTGTGCAAAGAAAAAAATGTAAAACCCCCAGCCCTCTGCAGCTCACCACTTTTTTTCTATGCTACTTTTTTTTTCTTCCTGCAGGCCCTGTGGGCCTAGGATCCCAAGATCGGCTATGGGTCCAGAAGTTACACTCCAGCCTAGGGCAATCGAAGCTGAGGCAGAGTTGCCACGACCTGAGTTCAAGCC
The DNA here is from genome assembly GCF_019054845.1 of Dipodomys spectabilis. Classification (NCBI taxonomy): domain Eukaryota; kingdom Metazoa; phylum Chordata; class Mammalia; order Rodentia; family Heteromyidae; genus Dipodomys; species Dipodomys spectabilis. The sequence goes on along the minus strand of NW_024871020.1, from coordinate 1,052,155 downwards.
CCCTGTTGGCAAAATAAAGAATAACTTAAAATTAATTATTTAACTAAATTAAAAAGGAAGAAAGCTCCCTGGCTTGGAATTTCTGCCAGTGTTATTTCCTAGCCTGGGATTTGAACTCAGGTCTCAGTAAATCTGTAGCAGTGTGCACGAAAGGGCAGAGTTGCCACTTCTTGAATTCAAACCCGGTGCAAAGCCAAAAATAAAAATTAAGTCACTGAGCTCGGCAGGGGGAGTAGATGTCCAGATGGGAGGGGGGGAACACAAAGGAGGAGGCTACAATCCTCAATCGGAAATATAATCATTATCTTGCTCATTTAACTATAACCTCTCTGTACAACATTTTTACAATAAAAAATGAAAAATGTCGTCCTCAGAGAAGCAGTTTGGGGGTAAGGGAAAGAGGTCTGAATAGATGTACAAAATTCCACACTGATTTTATTTTAATATTCAGTATGGAACTGAATAAACATAGCTGCTTCCATTAAAAAGAATTAAGTCACTGCCTTGGAAATGGAGCCAGTATTTCCTTCAGTGCTGGGATTTGATCTCACCATCCAGATAACTCTTTTGCACTGTGGGTGAAAGCAAAGCTCACTGTCCTTGAGGAAAAGAAATTCAGGTTATAGTTACCAGGGTCTGAATGAAGGCCCTGCAATGGAAAAATATTTCTATATATGTGTAATATATGATATATATTTTCTTATGTATGTTTATAACATATTATGATTTTTATTATTGATTTTGTATTTATTTTAGTTTTTACTTGATTTGTAATGCACAGAGACTTGGAGCGCCCAAAAAGACCACCAGGGACCAAAGATCAATGCAAGCAGCAATGAGTCATTTATTGACAAGCTCGAGCACAGACCACTCTGTGCACTGATGTCTAAGTGCAGAGAGAGGCCCCCAGCACAGGGTTACAGCACTTTTTATATGTTCTTTGGTAGGGGTAATGCCTCAGTATGTATAGGCAACGAATCAATACACCACGTGGGAATTTTAAATCATAATTCTAGCAGATGATTGGCACGATACAAAGCAAGAAAAAGGCTGGGTCTGATAATTGATGGGCTAGCAGACTAAGCCAAATGGCCACTATCTCTGATCCCAGGCCTGGGTGGAAGTGGTTGCCAAATGGCCACTGTCTCTGATCCAGGCGCGGGGGAAGTGGTTGCCAGATAGCCACTATCTCTGATCTCAGGCCCGGGTGGGGGGTCTGGAATGTGTTAACTTCAGCTCCAGATCCTGGAGTGTCTGGGGCTCAAGGGCCTGTAGAATAGCAGCTGCATTCTTCAAGCAGGTCTAATACAAAATGGCAAATACAGGTCTATCTGGATATATATATATATATATATATATATATATATATATCATGCTTCTCAGATTCATTTACTTATTGTCTATTGTATTTAGTATTTTTGGGGGAGAGAGTCCAGTCGTGGGCCTGAACTCTGGGCCTGGGCACTGTCCCTCAGATCTTCAGCTCAAGGCTAGCGCACTACCACTTGAGCCACAATTCTGCTTCTGGCTTTTTTTTCTGCTTATATGGTGCTGAGGAATTGAACGCAGGACCTCATGCATGCAAGGCAAGCACTCTACCAGTGAGCTACCTTCCCAGCCCCTATTTAGTATTTTTATACACATAATATTTAATATATGTTGTATATCTATTATAAAATTATACACAATAATATAGGACTGAGTTCCAGGAAGATGGTGGAGGAGAAGCTGGGGGCTAAACAAGCTCTCTATAGAAAGCAGTTTTAGTGCTCCAATGAACAGTCCTAAGCCAGAGAATCACACAAAGTGTGCCATCACAGTAAAGAGTGTTAGGCTAGAGAGGGAAAATCCAGGCAAGGAGACAGATCTGAGCACTTGCCAACAGCTGTGGCTGCAGCGGCTGTGGCAGTGGCACTGGCAGTGGCAGCAGTGTTGGCAGCAGCCATAGATGCCATACCTGGAACACAGAGAGTCCAGGACAAAGGTGCCAGATGCGGCCAGTGAGTGGATTCTATTCAACACCAGCAAGAACTGACAAGGAGCACACATCATCATCCTGCAGTTCATAGACCAGAGACGACCCAGGAACCAAGACTCCCGCTTGAGTAGAAGCCTGACATCCTCTCAGGGAGCAGAGGAGGGAAGGCCACCCCTCCCCCCCCACTATGGGAGATCTCCATCTTTGATAATGACAAAGGGCTGGCTGAGCAGCTAGCTCCAACTCAGGCCTTGGAAGAAAACAAAAGAGTCATTAAGCAGGTCACAGGAACCTAACCTGACCTGCCAGGCTCAGCTCGACCCAGGGAAAAGTCACCGAGCCTGGGCCACCAGCCCCAGGAGTGTCTTTCTTCACTGGGTAAACAGAGACAGAGGCTTCCCCTCCCTACAGCAGCCTTGACAATCAATTGAAATTCATTAAACATAAACCCTGAGAATGGCTCCAGGCAGGCTCTGTGAGTGTCTCAGAAGCTAGACCCTCAGGGAAAAGCTAATGTTTGCTGAAAGGCATCAACTCTACCCAGAACATAGCCTCATCACAGCATCTCCAAACTAGAGAAAACAGCCATCTCCCTCTTCTGTGATAATCAAATAAGCTCTCCCTCCCATTGAACTAGCCTGGGAGGAGGATCACAAAATCCTGGGTAAACCAGAGCATTTTTCTGCTTGCTCAAACAAACTGACTTAAGACACCAACCAAGCCACAGGAAAATCAAACACCACAAGCAGACAGGAGACTTCAACTAGAGACTGGTTATGGACACAAGGGAGATACAGGATCTTCCCATTCCACCCAAAAAACTCAAAAAACTCTTTTTTTGTACCGTTTATAAAGAAATTTTTTCTAAAACTGTTTTTTATTTTTAACTTAAAAAATTTGTTTTCTATTAACATTTTCTTCCTCTTATAATTTTTATTTTAGGGGTATATGTGTGTGTGCTTTTTTTTCTTTTTTTTCTTTTTCTTTTTAAATTTTTTTTTGTTTAGCTTTATTGACCTTTTGATCCGTTTTTTTCTTTCCTTCTCATTCTTTTCACCTTTTCTTCTCTTTCATTCTTCTTTGCGTGACTTAATTGATGTTCTGCTCATCCTCAGATATACCCATAGTCTATTATTAGACATTATATCCCATTGTGCACACATTTAATGCAGAAATTTATTACTCAATTCAAAACCTCTTAGACTTAAATTCCTTAATAGCAGTACTACCTCTTTATACTTATATAATTTAAGCATTTTAATATTTAAGTTTTTCACATCTCCTTTCTATCCCTACCCTTCTCTTATCCTATCCATGTTCTTCTCTGAATATTATGTTTTTAAATTTGCATAATTTTTGTTTTTAAGTGTTTCACTTTTTAACTTTTAAATTTTGTTTTTCTATTTTTTCTTGTCTCTTTTTTTCTCTTTCTTCTTTTTTTTCTCTCTCTACTATCATCCTATCCAACCTATTTCCCACTTTGAGATTAGTACTTAGTTAAGTTAACCTTCCCTCTGCCTGCCCACATCCCTCTAATCCTATTTTTACCCACATCTTTCCCTAAACCTAATAATTTCTGGTTTGCCAAATTCTTCTTTGCAGTTCGTAACCCATTAATACATAGTTGTTGGATGTTGAATAGATATAGCTGTTGAACTAGATTTTTTTGTATCTGCAGATTTTGACTGTGCAACTACAGACTTTGGTTGATGCTTGACTTAAGATAGTGTTCTAGCACAAAACTGGTATTACTTTCATCCCAAATGGGCAGGGCTGAGAACACTCAAAGAGAACTAGGGGAATTGCATGAACGTGAGGAAGCTAATCAAAGAGTAATACAGGAAATGAGAGAGCAGGATGAGAATACACAAAGATCGCTAAAGGCATTCATGGAATCCATAAAGAGAAAGTTGAAAGAAGTCAGGGAGACCGTAATGGGAATGCTGAATGTAACCCAACAGAAGGAATGACAGTCCAAGGAAATCATAACCAATTAACTAAGTGATTTGAAAATAAAGACTGATAACCAAATTAAGGAAGTAAAGCAGTTCATACAAGATCTAAAACAAAGCTCCAACAAAGAATTTGAACTAATCAAAGCCAGCCAACTAGAAGGAAAAGAAATAAAAACAAAGTAGAAAGTCTTGATAGTAGGTTAGACCATGAAGAAGATCGAATCTCGGGAATTGAAGACAGCCTAGACATTATAGAGAAAGAACATACAACCATCTAAGACAAATCCAAGAAATAGGATAGATCTATTCAACATTTGGAAGACACCATGAGAAGGCTTAATCTGAGGATAATTAGTGTAGAGGAGCACCTAGAGACAAAAGTTAATGGTCTGGGAAATTTAACAGGATCTTAGCAGAGAATTTCCCAAACATGAAAAAAGATAGGCCTATTCAGATAGAAGAAGCTTTTAGAACTCCAAATAGACCAGACCAGAACAGGACAACCCAGCATCTCATCTCATTATAATCCTCACAGGATCAATTCAGACCAAGGAAAACATCCTTAAAGCTCTCAAGGAGAAAAGATCAATCACTTATAAAGGGAATCCAATTGGAATCACTTCAGATTTCTCAGCAGAGACGGTTAAAGCAAGAAGAGCCTGGAATGATGTATGCCATGCCGTAAACACAAACAACTATCAACCATGTATATTGTACCCAGCTAAACTCTCCTTCATAACCGAAGGTCAAATAAAAACTTTCCATAGCAAAGAAAAATTGAAATAATTTATCTCCACCAAACCAGCCCTACAAATGATTCTTAAAGATGTCTTACACATAGAAAACCAACAAGACCACAAAAAGGTGAAGAAACCCAGCCAAACTGAGAATCCAAGAACCATAGAAAGAACCCAGTTGCCACAACCCCCAAGAAGGTGGATAAAAAGCAGGAACTCCCAAACACTTCTCAGTTCTATCTCTCAACATTGACGGACTTAACTCTCCAATTAAGCGACATAGACTGTCTAGTTGGATTAAAAAGCAAGATCTTTCTATCTGCTGCCTTCAGGATTCACATTTTGCCCAAAAAAAATCAAATACATTTTCAATGTGAAAGGCTGGAACAAAATCTACCAAGCAAACGGCCCCCATAAACAGGCGGGAGTTGCAATCCTAATATCAGATAAAATAGACTTCTAATTAAAATTAGTGAGAAGAGATAAAGAAGGTCACTACATACTTATTAAGGGATCTCTCCTTCAGGAGGATATTACAATTCTAAATATCTATTCCCCAAATAACGAAGCATAAAAATTTATACAAGAAACACTACTTTCAATCAAATCCCACATAGATCCAAAGACATTAATTGTTGGGGACTTTAACACACCACTTTCTGCACTAGATAGATCAACTTGGCAAAAACTCAACAGAGAAACCACAGATCTAACCACCTGCATACATCAAATAGATTTAATAGACATCTACCAAATATTTCACCCAGCAGCATCAGAATACACGTTTTTCTCAGCAGCACATGGAACATTTTCCAAAACAGACCACATTTTAGGCCACAAAGCAACCTTGTCCAAATTCAGAAACATTGAAGTTATTCCTTGCATTCTCTCTGACCACAAGGGAATAAAATTAGAACTCAAAACCAAAAGCCATCAAAGAAAGTCTTGTAACACATGGAGGCTGAACAACACACTACTGAATCACGAGTGGGTCATGGAAGAGATTAGAAAGGAAATGCAAAAGTTCATGATATTCAACAAAAATGAGCACACAAATTACCAGCTCCTCTGAGACACATCAAAGGCAGTACTCAAAGGCAAGTTTATAGCTTTAAGTTCCTACATCAACAAATTGGAGAGATCTGAAACCAACAATTTAATGAGATATCTGAGCCTCCTTGAAAAAGAGCAGCAAGAAAAACTGCAATCCAGTTGATGGAAAGAAATCATTGAATTTAAATCAGAATTAAATGAATTAGAATCCAAACAAACCATAGAAAGAATAAAAAACACCGAGTTGGTTCTTCGAAAAAATAAACAAAATTGACAGACCCTTAGCAAATCTTACCAGAAAAAGAAGAGAACACACCCAAATAAATAAACTCAGAATGAGAATGGAAACATCACCACAGAACAACTAAGATTCAAAACATTATAAGGAAATACTTCTCAAAACTTTATGCTAATAAGTTTGAGAACTTGGCAGAAATGGACCTTTTCCTAGCAAATACTGACATTCCGAAACTAAACCAAGATGAGTTAAACCATTTTAACAAACCCATATCAAGCATTGAAATAGAAACAGAAATAAGACATCTCCCATCTAAGAAAAGCCCAGGACCAGATGGATTAACAGCAGAAGTCTACAAGGCATTAAAAGCAGAGCTCACACCAATACTCCTCCAACTCTTCAATGAAATTGAAAGAGAAAGTTCACTACCGAACTCATTCTATGAAGTTATCATAACCCTCATCCAAAACCAGGCAGGGACTCATCAAAGAAAGAGAAGTATAGACCCATTTCTTGGATGAAAATTCATGAAAAACTTCTCAACAAAATTCTGGCCAATTGACTTCAACAATTTATTGAAAAAATCATAAACCAAGATCAAACAGGATTCATTTCAGAGATGCAAAGCTGGTTCAATATACGGAAATCAATTAATATAATTCATCACATCAACAGGAGCACGGATAAGAACCACATGGTTATTTCAATAGAAGCAGAAAAAGCATTGGACAACATTCAACACCACTTTATGATGAAAGTTCTGGAAAAATTAGGAATTCATGGAACATTCCTCAACACAATAAAGGCTGTATATGACAAACCTACAGCCAGCATTATACTTAATGGTGAAAAAGCCATTTTTTCTTAGCTCAGGAATGAGACAAGGATGTCCACTCTCTCCACTTTTCTTCAATCTAGTATTAGAATGACTAGCTACAGCAATAAGACAAGATGCAAACATAAAGTGTATCCAAATAGGGAAAGAAGTAAAACTCTACTTCGTTGCAGATGACATGATCTTGTATTTAAAGAATCCCACAGACTCCACTCCTAAATTACTCAAGTTGATTCAAAAGTAACCCTCAAAAATCAATGGCTTTTCTGTATGCCAACAATGAGAAAAGTGTGGCTGAAATTAGGAAAGCAACTCCATTCATAATAGCCACTCAAAAAATAAAATACTTAGGAATTAACTTAACCAAAGAAGTGAAGGAACTCTATGATGAAAAATTTAAAAACCTCAAAAAGGAAATCAAACAGAACTTCGAAAGTGGCAAAAACTCCCATGCTCCTGGATTGGAAAGATCAACATCGTGAAAATGGCAATACTTCCCAAGGCTATCTACAAATTCAATGCGATACCTATCAATATTCCAACCTCATTCTTCAAGGAAATAGAAGACGCAATCCAAAAATTCATATGGAATAATTAAAGTCCCCGAATGGCAAAAACAATTCTCAACAGAAAGAACAGTGCTGGAAGAATATCAATACCAAATTTCAAACTCTACTACAAAGCCATAGTAATCAAAACAGCTTGGTACTGGCACAAGAAGAGACCTCAAGACCAATGGAAGAGAATTGAAAACCCAGAATGAATGCATAGACCTATAGCCATCTAATCTTTGATTAGGGAGCTAAAAAAATAGAGTGGAAGAAAGACAGCCTCTTCAGTAAATGGTGCTGGCAAAATTGGTTAACTACTTGTAGAAAACTAAAGCTAGATCCTTATATATCACCCTGCATCAGAATCAACTCCGAATAAATCAAAGACCTCAGAGTCAAAGCAGACACTCTGAAAGTATTACAGGATGGAATAGGAGAAACCTTAGGTCTCCTTGGCACAGGGCGAAATTTTCTTAATAAAGACCCAGAAACACCACAAATCAAAGAAAGTTTGGACAAATGGGGTCGCATGAAATTGCAGAGCTTCTGCATGGCAAAGAACATAGCAAACAAGATTAATAGGAAGCCCATGGATTGGGAGAAGATCTTCACTAGCCATACAACAGACAAGGGTCTCATATCTAAAATGTACCTGGAACTCAAAAAATTAAATCCCCCAACAACAAATCTTGAAAAAAAACAACTGCCCAATAAATAAGTGGGTTAAAGACTTAAAGAGAAACCTCTCTGAAGAGGAAAGAAGGATGGCCAATAGACACATGAAGAAATGCTCAACCTCCCTAGCCATTAAAGAAATGCACATCAAAATAACATTGAGATACCACCTTACCCCAGTTAGAATGGCAATAATCAAGAACTCTAATAACAACAGATGCTGGAGGGGATGTGGACAGAAGGGAATCTTACCGCATTGTTGGTGGGATTGTGAACTTGTTCAACCTCTTTGGAAAGCAGTATTGAGTTTCATCAAAAGACACATAGAACTCACCTCTGACCCAGCAATCCCACTTTGGGGCATTTACCCAATTGTTCAAAACAAGACCACAATAAAGCTACCAGCACGACTATGTTTATTGCTGCATTATTTACCATAGCTATGATATTGAATCAGCCCAGATGCCCCTCAGTAGATGAATGGATCAATAAAATGTAGTACATATGCACAATTTAATTCTATGCCTCCATCAGAAAGAATGACATTGCCCCATTTGTTAGGAAATAGAAAGACTTGGAAAAAATTATATTAAGTGAAGTAAGCCAGGCCCAAAGAAGCATAGGTCCCATGGTTTCCCTTATTTGCAATAATTAGTATATATCTGAGTCAAGCAGAAAAGATCAGATAAGTTGATGTTAGGGAAATGAACCCTAAGATATGTGTTCAAATGTTTTTTTTTTTTTTCTTTCATGCTATTGTTTCTAACACATTTATAAGATTATTTCTTTGTTGCTTTGTATGTCCCTCCACACAGTAAAGATTATTTCTTTGTTGCTTTGTATGTCCCTCCCCACAGTATAAACCCTGCTTTCACTGAATTTGATGTCAGTGTAATTTGTGGAGGGGAAAGGAAAAAACAAATTGTTTAAATAAGGATACAGGTGGACCCACTGCAACAATGAGATGTACAAGTCGTTATGTTGAAAACAAACTTTACAACTTTGGTGGGGAGGGAGGACTTAGTAGGGGGGCAGGGGGGAGGATGGGAAAGGATAGGAAGGGGAAACAAAGGAGAAGGCTACAATGCTTGATAAGAAATGTACTCATTATTTTGCCCATGCAATTTTAACCCCTCTGCACAGTATTTTCACAATAAAAATATTATACAGCCAAAATTTAATAATATAGGACATTGACTCATTTTTCATTAATACTTTTTTGTGTTGAAATATGATACATAATTAAATGGTAGCATTGTCATGGTCTTCACGTGTTTAGAGTGTCTCCCAAGTATGAGCTTTGTCTTCTTTGTCTTTGGACACCTTCCTATAGAGATTTCTTTAAATGATTTATACTCAGAAACCTTTTCTTGAGGATAGGCAAGTTAAGGGATAAAATTGTAAGGGTGGGGCTAGAAATGTGGCTTAGTGCTAGAGAACTTGCTCAGCATGCATGAATGCCAGGGTTTGAATCATCAGTGCCACATACAAAGAAAAAGCCAGAAGCTGTGGAGAGGCTCAAGTGGTAGAGTGCTAGTCTTGAGAAAAAGAAGCTCAGAGACAGTACCAAGGCCCTAAGATAAAGTCCCAGACCTGTCAAAAACTATTGGCCAGATGCCAGTGGCTCACAACTGGAACACTAGATTCTCAGCAGGCTGAGATCTGAATACCACAGTTCAAAGACAACCTAGGCAAGGAAAGCCTGTTAGCCTCTTACCTTCAATGAACCACCAAAAGACCCCATGTGGTGCTGTGGCTCAAGTGGTAGAGTGTTCGCCTTGTGCTGAAGTGTTCAGGGACAGTGCACAGGCTTGAGTTCAAGACACACAACTGGAAAAATTGAGGGTTAATCAAAGTACTTTTCCTATCTGATAATTAGGAGAACATTCTCTGGAAAATGAATCCTGATGTACACCAGAATTTGAGTCAGAGCTCAAGGTTCAAGTGTAGCTCATCCATATGAACAGACTTTCAGGCTCTAGCATTATAACCTTATGTCCTAAGGGTTCTGAAAGGTCCAATGTTAAAAGGCTTAATTTGCTCCACAAGCCCTTTGTGATAAGCATTTGACTTGTATTGTCAATCTCATTACAGTTCTGAACCTAGCAGAGAACCAATAGCTCATGAGTGTCACCCTAGCTCAGGAGGCTGAGGTCTGAGGATAACAGAGTGAAGCCAACCAGAGAGGGAAAGTCTATGACACTCTTCCACTGCTGAAAGGTCAGACGTTCAAGAGCTTCCTGGGTTTTCCTTGGTGATAAGTTACTTGTACTCTAAATGTTCTTAGACTTCTTGAGCTATAGAAGCAGGAAAGAAACATTATTTACCCATCCTGGGTTCAAATGAAATTCTCAGGATCCAAGCCTTAGCCCTGTTAGCAGGAAGAACTCCAGTGTAACACTGTATTTGAAGGACAGGAAACAGTTTACCTCAGGATTAGGAGGCAGATTGTACACACTCAACAGGGAAGTGAGCTGCAAAACCACTTCATTCATTCCAGGCACACCAGCAATGACGGGAAACCTGAAACATTTGTTAGAGTTACACCAGGGTCAGGCTTTTCTCAGTCTCTTCAAACAATGACTAATTATCCTTCCTCCCTCAGGTGAAGGGAGCCTCGGGCTATCTTTAGGTTAACAATAGAGAGCCAATTTATTGGGGGAGAGGGGAGGAACAGAATACAAAAACCCTGCTCTCTGATCTTAGCAAGTGGGTTTTTGATTCTCTATCTGGCAGATTTGAAGGCCCTTCTTCTACTCTGCCAATCCATTCTCCTTCCTTCATTCTTCATGTACTTAATGCAAATACCCAGTCAAGGAGAGGCAGGGCCCTTTCTCTACTGACTCCAAGCACCTGAGTTAGAACCTGGCTCTGCCCTCTTGGCTTTGGTGTCTTCGGCTGCCTGAGAAGTGGGATAGAGACAGTCTTCCTGCTCTGTGTTTGTGTGAAGGTGATGCTGAGTCCTGGCACACTTCAGAAGACCTCATGACTGGGAATTGTTCCCTTCTTTCCTCTATCTATCTATCTATCTATCTATCTATCTATCTATCTATCTATCTATCTATCTATCTATCTATCTATCTATCTATCTATCTATCCATCCATCCATCCATCTCTCTACCTACATACCTACCAACCCAACTAGCTATCTGTTTGCCAGTTTTTGGGTTGAACTCAAGGCCTGGGCACTGTCTCTAGCACTCTGCTACATGAGTCACATCATGAATTCTGGTGTTTTGTGTGTGTGTGCTTCTGAGGAATCAAACCCAGGGCTTCTTGCATGCTAGGCAAGCACTCTCTCACTAATCCACATTCCCAGCCCCCTCATCTTTTGCTTAGTGGAAGTTTTTACATAAGTATGCTACCATCTTACATCTCCAAGTTTAATTTTCTGAATACCGGTTATTTCTACGAAACCTAACCTTTTCCCCTACCTGATTTGTGACTGTACCGTCCTTGGCCTCATAATAAAATATAAATAAAGGCTGCTGAGATTTTAAGTACATCATATAAGGACACAAGCCTAGAACCCTAGAAGAGAAAAGTGATGGGCCTGAAATGAAGAGAATAATGTGGTATGTGCAACAAGCATATCTGAAAAATGAATCAGTAAATAAAAGCAGAAGCATTGTATATGATCTGTTTGCCCTCGGGGAGGTAATATGCACACATAAGTAGGTAGAGCACTAATACATAACATGACCTTCTCTTTCTGAATTTTTATGGCCATCCCAGGGCCTAAAGTCAGGGCCTCATGTATTCCTCAGATGTTTTGCTCAAGGCTGAGGCTATACCACCGCCACAGCTCCACTTCCAGCCATCTGGTCATTAATTGGATATAAGGACCACCCAGGCTTGCCTGGTCGGGCCTGTATTTCCTGCTAGGCTCTCTCACAGCTGGAGCTCTACTATCTGGGCCACTGCTCCACTTCTGGTTTTCTAGTGTGTTCTAGATATTTAAGGTTGGAGACACATAACACTCATAACTATTACATCATTTTATAGGCAAAAGGACCAATGAAGACAATGTAAGGATCACTTCAGCTTTTGGTCCTCTTATCTGGAGACAGTAAATTCACTGCAGCTCAAAGCTAAGTGACAGAGCTGGCATGAACTGTGAATCTTAGCTCCCAAATCCTATGACACTCATTTTTCACTTTTGGCTTCTAACCTGTTAGCAGAGGGGAAGATGAGGATAGCGAATCCTTCTCAGAGAAAGCAGCAATAAAGAACATTGGGCAGTTTACTTATAAATTCAAACCATTGGAATGACCCTGTGAAGAAGTCAGATTGTCCAGATTAAAAAATGAAGAAGAAAAGAAAGGCAGGTGCCAGTCTCTGCTGACTATAATCCCAGCTCCTCAGACGATGAGATGTAGAGATTATCAGTTTGAATCCAGCCCAGTTAGGAGAGTCCTTGACATGCTTATTTCTAAGAAATCACAGAAAAACCCAGAAGTGGGACTGTGATTCAAGGGTAATGAGCTACCCTGGAGCAAAAGGAGCTCAGGGACAACCCCTAGGCTCATAGTTCAACCCCAGTACCTGCCCCACCAAAAGAGCCTGTACCTCCATATCTTTGTGTATGTATGGATGCATTCCTATAGGTGAAACTCCAGAGTAGTATTTGTGAATGGCACCAAGTTAGGAAAGTTGTTTTCAATACAATGATTTCATAGCACAGAGATGGCTTTCATGACAATGTATGTTCTGGGGCTCCCCTCACTGGGCCCAGTGTAGTTTGAGGGTTTCTCTGCACCCCAGGCCTGCTGGAAGAAATCTCTCACATTGTCTGAACAGGCAGACTAAGGGCCTCACTCCTGTACAGCTATGTAACAAACGACTCCATCCGGGCCAATTAGTGAGGATGAGTGTGGGCAGGCTCTGAAGGTAAGGAGAAAAAGGCCTCTTTGTACTCCAGTCTCTCTCTCTCCCCAGTGCTCTGATTTGACAGGAAGCCTTCATCTGTGCCACCTCCTGTGGCAGGCCAAGTTCCCTGCACTTATTCTGCCTTTGTGAGGCTATGTTCTGGTGTTCATATACAGTGCTAAATGTAATTCAGGAGTCCTTCAAGAACACAACTAGGGCACTGAACCTAAGGAAATGTTTCATTGCAGATCATGATTAGCCTATGATGCCTGTCCTAGGTTTCCGGAAGCTTGGGAAATCCAAGCACATGTCAGATATCACAATAATTCCTGTCATATGGGACTGGTGAAGCTCATCTGGTTTTGAAACCTTTGACATCTCCTAGTTAAGCAGTGGATGGCTAGGTTTGATTGTGAATACAGGGCCTGGATGCTGACCATGAGATCAGAGCAGAAGACTAGTGCTTTACCATTTTGTGTCACAGCTTCACTTCTGCTTTCTGTGTGTGTGTGTGTGTGTGTGTGTGTGTGTGTGTGTGTGTGTGTGTGTGAATACACTAGTCCTGCAGCTTGAACTCAGGACTTGAGCACTGTACCTAGTTTCTCTTGTATAAGGATAGCCCTTTCCCACTTGAGCCACAGAGCCAGTTCAGGCTTTTTCCTGGTAATGTGGTACTGAGAAATCAAGCCCAGGGTGTCATATATGCAAAGCACTCTACTCCTAAGGCACATTCCCAGCGCTCTACTTCAGGTTTGTTAGTTTGTGTTTGTCTTTTTGTTGTTGTTGGTGGTGGTGGTTGTAGGAGTTGAAGTCTGGGCTTGAGTGCTGTCCCTGAGGTCTTCAGCTAAAGTATTGTGCCTTACCATTTGAGCCAGAGGCCACTTCAGGTTTTCTGGTGGTTTATTGGAGCTAAATGTCTCAAGGACTTTCTTGCCCAGGCTAGCTTTGAACCATGATCTTCAGATCTCATCCTCCTGAGTAGCTAGTATAACAGGCATGAGCCACAAGCACCCAGCTTCCACTTCAGTTTTCTTAGTTGTGAATTGGAGATATAATCTCATGGGACCTTTTGTGTTTGGAATAGTTTGGAACCTTGGTCCTCAGATCTCAGCTTCCTGAGAAGGCAGGATGACAGACCTCAGCTATCCACCCCTAGGCCGTGGCACTCTGCTGCAAGGGGGTCCTTGGCTCCACGTGGTGGAGTGTCATCCATGAGCCCAAGAGGTAAGGGTCACTGCTAAGGCTGCACTTTCAAGGTTCATGTCTGAGAAAAAACAAAATGAAACAATTGTCTGCAGGAGACAACTCACCCACTCTTTAGTAATACAAAATTTTGTCCCTGCTATGGGGACATATCTGAGCCTCAATATTCTTGTCTGCTAATCATCTCAATTGTAGAGCTCTTACAAGGACCAGATGAAAGAATGCACCCTGTGAAGGACACAGCACATGGCACTCTTTGAAGGACTCAGCACACAGCACCATGTGATAGACTCAGCACACAGCACCCAACGCAGGACTCAGCACACTGCACCCTATGAAAGATTCATCACATAGCTCTATTAAACAAGCTGTCATTAGAATTAGGGTGCTTTCATCAGTATCACCATTCTTTGAGGAACATTTCATAAACCATATAAGTTCAAATCTAATGTTTTAGTGGGGTAGTTTTTTGGAGGGATTACCAATGGGGCTTGTACTCAATGCATGGGGATACTGTTCTAATACCATTTGTTCAAAGCTAGAGATCTACCACTTTGAGCCACATTTCCAGGAGTCTCACAGACTTCCTGTCAGGGCTGGGTTTTAAAGCCCCCTCACAGCCAGGATGACGGCGGTAAACCAGCAGCGTCTGTTTTCTTGGAGCTGGGTTGCAGCGGTTTACATCTGGCTAAGTCAGGTTAGGTGCCAACTGTCAGCGCCAGACTCCTAGCTTGCTCTGTGGTGATGCATTTGAAGTCCTGGCCTTATATACTTGCAGTTAGAACATTCTACCTTTTTTTGGCAGCAGTCCTGGGCCTTGAGTAAGGGCTTAGACACTATCCCTAAGTATTTGTGCTCCAGGCTAGCACTCAATTGATTGAATGACAGCAGAACTTTTGGATTTTCTATTTATGTGGCACTGAGGAATTGAACCCAGGGCTTCCTGCTTACTAGGGAAGCACTCAACCACCGAGCTCCAGGAGTGAACAAGGTATAAGTATATACAGATTGCTGTATATAAATATTATGTACACAAAAAGAGAGATATCCCTATATTATTAACTTATAGATATTACTGCTAATTACTAGATATTAAATTATGTCTCCACTTAATGATGTGTCCCAGTTGAACAATTAATAAAGCATTAATTAAAATTACTCAATATCCTATTATTATCCTATCTGTACATATATACATACATATATTTACATATTTTATAGAATGAGACAGGTGTCTATATATAATTAAATTATGCATCATGTGTCACTACCAAATAATAGGTATTTAATTATGACTGCATGCAATTTTTATTCTGTTAATGCTTAATAAAATATTAATAAAACTTAATACACATCCTATAATTATTGCATCTAATTTTATTTACAATGATACACTAATTCAACCCTTCATCATTTATTGTAGTGACAATTATTCCACCTATGACATTTATTACATTTATGACATCCTATTACATAGCATATAGATTTGCACCCGAATTATACATCCTACCTGTCACCGAGCACTTTCAAAGAGAAAGAAAACGTGTTATGCTCAGCTTCTCACTTCAAGATTACATTTTTGGCAGTGTTGGGATCTAAACTCATGAATGAGTAATTTTCAGTGCAGCAGCCTCTCGCCAATTCAGCTCCTAGGCAGTTCCCAGGCCATGAGATCGAGCCCCATATGTTGACGCCATATTGTTCTTAGTGTAGTTATTCATTTAATTTTTTGTTTTATTCATCTATTTACCATTTATTTTATTGACTGTTATTACACATGGAATATTTATTACATTTATTACATAGGATATATATTTGCCTATGTATGAAACTTCACACCTGACACTCAGGAATTTCACAAGAAAGGAAAATGTGTCACCATGGGCTTCTTACTCCACGATTCAATTTTTGTGAGTGCTGGCATCTGAACTCACAGCCTACAAGGATCAATACATGAATGGGTGATTGTCAGCACGCCAGCCTGGTGCACATTGAGCTGACAAGTAGTTCCCAGCACTTGAGATCGAGCCCCAGGGATTGACAAAATAAGAACAGATTGACATGCAGATGGTAGTACACAAATAAATATAGATCTTTATAGAGTGCCAGAGATGTGTATACAATATTCAGTTATATACGTTACATTCCTACCAAATCTTAGGTATTTATTATGCTTCCATGTAATATTATTTTCATCATTAATGAATTATTAATTAAATCAATCACTTTCCTGGAATTATTGTGTTCATGTAATTAATAGTATTCTTTTAATGTGTCAAAAATATTCATTAAAATCCATCAGCCTCCTAAAATCACTCTAATTTTATAGTAGTATCATTCAGGAACAACTAATTCAACCTTGACATTCACAACCTTCCAATGGTATTCCTATGAATAGGAATGAGACCCTTAGGATCTCCCTCCATTGGTAGGGGTCAAGACCCGGCTTCAAACCCAGGGCCTATGTTGCCATGTTGGCCTGTGGCTTAACTGGAAACCCGCCAGCCTTCAGCAATGCCAGGTTACCAACACTTTTCAGTCATGTCATTCAAACCCAGGAAGGTCACATTGCAAAGAAACAAATGTAAAACCTGCAGCTCTCTGCAAGTTGCTGTTGGTTTTTTTTTCCTGTGTCGGTTTTTTTTTGTGTGTTTTTTTTTCCCCTGTCAGCTTTTGGGGCCTAGGATCCAGGTTCTGCTGTGGGTCCAGTGGCTGCACCCTAG
Source organism: Dipodomys spectabilis (assembly GCF_019054845.1). Lineage (NCBI taxonomy): Eukaryota > Metazoa > Chordata > Mammalia > Rodentia > Heteromyidae > Dipodomys > Dipodomys spectabilis. The sequence goes on along the minus strand of NW_024871020.1, from coordinate 1,035,338 downwards.
CCTAGAGTGATCGAAGCTGAGGCAGAGTTGCAACGACCTGAGTTCAAGCCCTGTCCTTGACAAAATAAAAAAAAAAAAAATATATATATATATAAATATATATATATATACATACATACATACATAAATACATTAAAAATATTTAAAAATTTTTGAGGCTCTTGGCTTGGAATTCATGCCATTTTTTTCTGTCAGAACTGGGATTTGAACTCAGGGTCTGGGTAAATCTGCAGCATAGTGGGGGAAGGGGAAGCTACCATGCTGGAAGACAAGAAAGTCAAAACTGTTCCCAGAGCCTGAATTCAAGTCCTAGCACTCATATACATTTTAAATCCATGGTTTATATTTACATACATATGTTTAACGCAGATTGCAGTTAGTGTATTCATTTTATTTTGTTTTATTTATTTATTATGTATTTTAGTGAATATGATTGCACATATAATAATATTTTTTACATCCTATTACATAGGATATAGATTTGCCTATGTATTATACATCATTCCTGAGACTCAGGATTTTCACCAATAAGGAAAATAAGTGAGACAATTGGCTTCTTCCACCAGGATTAAGTTTTTGGCAGTTCTATGATTTGAACTCAGGGCCTAGAAGGCGCACTTCATGAATGGTCAATGTTAGCCCACCAGTCTGATGCAAGTGAAGTTGTTGGGCTAATTTGAGGACCTGAGATCAAGCCCTAGGAGTGGCCAATACATAAACACATAGATGTGTAGATTGAAATGTGTGTGCATTTACATATGCATATGCATCTATAAATGTATACAGAGACAGAGAGGTATTTATGTAGATTCTAGTGTATAGCTCTATATAAAGAGTGATGTCTATATCTTATTTTCATATGTTCTATTACTATCAATTATTCGGTCTAAAATTATGCCTCCATTAATTAATCACAGTAGAAGACTTAATAAAGTATTAAATTCATCAGTGGTCTGTATTTACTGCATACAATCTTATACTACAATGACTAGCTAATTAGTAATTCAATTAGTACATTTCAAACATTCTGTTAGTGTTCCTATACATAGGAGTGAGTATCCTAGGATGTTCAGCAGTTTCTAGGTGCCAGTCCCAGGATCCAACTCAGGGCCTAGATGTGTGGGTTGGGCTCGGGCTTCACTGACAGCCCACCAGCCTTCAGCCATGCATGGTCAAGTTCAATTTTCAATTTTCAAGCTGAGTCACTGAGACCCAGGATGGTCAAGTGCAAAGGAAACAAAGGTAAAACAGATATGTAAAACGTCCTGGTTTTTTCCTTCTCCATTTGTGTTGGTTTGATGTTTTTTTTTTTTCCAGTGCTGGGAGTTGAACTCAGGCTCTAGGATCCCTGGATCATCTGTGGATGTAAAAGCTGCCCCCTATCCTAGGGTAATAATGGTTTAAGACACAATAAAATGCTTCCTTGAGCAAAATCAGTTCAAGGAAAATGTCTAGGGTAACAGTTCAAGCCTCAGGGTCTGCCACACAAAAATAGAGCCAGTAACTCCATGTGTCTGTGTATGTATGCATGTATTTCTATTGGTGAACATCCCGAGTCTCTATGAAGAAAGGCACCCAGCTAGGAAATTTGCTTTGAATAGAATGATTTCATAGCATAGAGAGTGCTTTCAAGACAGTGTATGTTCAGAGGCTCTCCTCACTGTTCCCAGTGTAGCCAAGGGTTTCTCCATACCCCAGGCTGCTGGAGGAAGTCTGCCTCATTGTTGGAACAGGCAGACAAAAATCCTCACTCCTGTACAGCTGTGAAACAAACAATTCATCTGGGGGCAATTAGTGAGGATGAATGTGGGTGGGCTCTGAAGTCCAGGAGAAAAAGGCCTCTTTGTAACCCAAGCTCTTTCTCTCCCAGTGCTCTGTTTTGATAGGAAGCCTTCATTTGTGCCACCTTCCATGGCAGGCCAAGTTCTGTGCACTTATCCTGTCTTTGTTAGACTATGTCCCCTTGTCGAAACAAATTGCTACAATTAATTCAAGAGTCCTTCTGGCAGACAACTAGGGAGCTGAACCTAATGAAATGATTCATTATTGGCAATGGTGCATCCCTAGGTTTCCAGAAGCTTGCTAAATCTAAGTACATGTGTAATATCACAATGTTTCTGGTCATCTAGGGCTGGTGAAGCTCATCAGGTTTTGAAACCTTTGACCTCTCCTAGTTGGGCCCTGGCTGGCTAGGTTTTGCGGTTGAACACAGGGCCAGGGTGCTGATCATGAGCTCAGAGCAGCACTTTGCTTTACCATTTGGTGTCACAGCTACACTTCTGGTATCTCTCTGTCTCTGTCTCTGTCTCTGTCTCTGTCTCTCTCTCTCTCTCTCTCTCTCTCTGTCTCTCTCTCTCTCTCTCTCTCTGTGTGTGTGTGTGTGTGCATACACCAGTCCTGGAGATTGAACTCAGGACCTGAGCACTATACCTGAGTTTCTCCTGTATGAAGATAGCACTCTCCCACTTGAGCCACAGAGACACTTCAGGCTTTTTTTCTAGAGATGTGGTACTGAGGATTCAAACCCAGGGTTTCATATATGCAAAGCACTCTACCCCTAAGACACATTCTCAGCACTTCACTTCAGGTTTCTTGCTTTCTTTTCTTGTAAGTTGGAGGAGTTGAAGTCTGGGCCTGGGTGCTGTCTCTGAGCACTTCAGCTGAAGTCTAGCACTCTACCACTTGAGCTACAGCACCCTTTCAGGCTTTCTGGTGGTTCACTGGAGATAACCATCTCAAGAAATTTCCTGCCCAGGCTGGTTTGGACCCTGATCCTCAGCTCTCTGCCTCCTGAGCAGCTAGGATGTCAGGGGTGAGTCTGTGGCACCTGGCTTCCATTTCAAATTGCTAAATGGTGAGTAGGGACCTTTTGTGTCCGGGATCGTTTGAACCCTGATTGTCAGATCTCAGCTTCCTGAGTAGGCAGGATGATAGACCTCAGCTACAGATGCCTAGGGTCTTTGACTCCACATGATAGGGCACTAGCCCTGAGCCCAACGGGGAAAAGTCAGGCCCTGAGTTCAACATTTACGACCAAGAAAAATAAACCAAAACAATTGTCTGCAGGAGACAACTCATTAGAGTTCAGTACATACATAATTTTGGCCCTGACATGGGGCCTCAGCTTTTTCATGTGCACAATCATCTTACTTGTGGAGTTTTTACAAGGACCAGATGAAAGAATACACCCTGTGAAGGACTCAGCACACAACACCTCTTGAAGGACTTATCACATAGCTGTCTCTCACAAGGCTGTCATTAGAATTAGGGTGTTTTCATCAGTATCACCATTTTTTCAGAAACATGTCACAAACTGCACAAAGTTCACATCTAATGGTTTAAAGGAGTGGTGTTGTTTTAGGGGGGAGTTAGCCACGGGGATTGCACTCAAAGTTTGGGGCTACAGTCCTAAAACCTTTAGCTCAAGGCTAGAGCTCTAACACTTTGAGCCACAGCTCAGAATTTCACAGACTTCCTGCCAGGGCTGGATTTTAAACCCACCAGTGTCAGATCTCATCCCTGGACTATCTTGGATGATAGGGGTGAGTGAGCGAGCAGCATCTGGCTCCATGGAGCTGGGTTGCAGCAGTTTACCTCTGGGTAAGTCAGGTTAGATAGCAGCTGTCAGCACCAGGCTCCCAGCTTGCTCTGTGATGAGATATTTGCAGTCCTATCCTTATATCGTTGCAGTCAGAACATTCTTTTATTTTTTGTTTTTGGTGCCAGTCTGGGGTCTTGAGTAAGGGTGTAGACACAGTCCCTAAGCTTTTATGCTCAAAGCTAGTGCTCACTGCTTGAGCGACAGCACAACTGCCGGATTTTTCTGAGCATGTGGTAGTGAGGAATTGAATCCAGGGCTTTGTATGTACTAGGGGAGCACTCTACCACTGAGCCCCAGGAGTGACAAGTGTATAAACAGATAAATGTGTAGATTGGTAGATAAATAGATAGATGTAAATGTATAAACTAAGAGAGATGTCTATATTATGAAATTGCATATACCATATTACTACTAATTATTGGCAAATAAATTAGTCCTTCCTTTTTTAATTATCATGATTGAATACATAATAAAGTATTAATTGAAAATTATTCAATGTAGTATAATTGTGTAAAATTTTATAATATGAAAATAATACACTACTAATTTAATTGTTACTTTTGTAACATTCCATTTGTACAGATGTATCATCAGAATGGGCTTCTCAGAAACTCCCACCATTCATTAGTGGAAGTCCCGGGATTAGACCTCCAGGTCCAAGTTGCTGGTTTTGGCTATGGCTTCCCTAATAGCCCGCCAAACATCAGCAATGCAAAGTAATGTGCATTTTCTGGGCCTTGTCATTTAGACCCAGGACGGTCACAATACAAAGGAAAAAAAAAAAGTAATATTACCTTCTTGAACTTCTCAGTTTTATCCTTCTCCTTGTTTTTTTTTTTTTGCTTTTTGTTTTTTGCCGCCCTGATATTTGAACTTGGGTCCTAGAATCCCAGGTTTGGTTGTGGCAGAGGTGCCAAGACCTAAGTTCAAGCCCCGTGCTTGGCCAAAATATGAATAAATAATAATAATAAGGCCCTGACTTGAAATTTGCACCATTTTTCCAGCAGGCCTGGGATTTGAATTTGGGACCTGGTTAACTCTGTGACATTGTGGGTGAAGGGGAAGCTCACCGTCCTTGAAGACAAGAAATTTAGACCAGTTCCCAGGGCCTGAATTCAAGCCTCAGCACTAGAAAAAATAATATTCGTATATGAGATCTATTTACATACATGGGTTTACTGCGTATGATGTTTATTACCCTTATTTATGTAGTATTATTACACATATAACAGTTCATTCATTACATCATATCACCTAGATTATTTTTGCATATGGATTATACATCGTACTGAGTCCCAGGACTTTCACAGAGAAGGAAAATAATGTGTCAAAATTGGCTTCTTACTTCACGAATAAATTTTTGGCCATGCTGGCATTTCAACTCACTGCCTACAATGCCCAATCCATAAATGGGGTCACAGTTTTAACACATCAGCCTACAGGAAACTGAGCTGCCAGGAAATTCTGAGGACCTTTGATCAAGCCACAGTAGTGTCCAATATATACATTGATAGATATGTATATGTGTATGTGTGTGTGTGTGTCTCTCTCTCTTTATATATATATAATATATATAATATGTCATATAATATTATATATAACATATAATATATATAATATATCATATGATATATATATTATATGATATAATATATTATAAAATATTATATGATATATTATATATCATATAATATAATATATCATATGATATATTATATTATATGTATTATATATATTATATTATATTACATATTATATATTATATACATTATATATAATATAATATATTATATTAAATATTATATTATATATTATATAATATTATATATAATAAGTATAATATATAATATATAATATAATATTATATATAACATATATAATATATCATATAATATAATATTATATATAATATATATAAAGAGAGAGAGGGAATGTGAGGATATTAAATTTTATATATATATATTATTACCAATTATTAGTTATTACATTATGCCACCATTTAATGATGTATCATGATTGAATACTTATAAAAGCATTCATTAAAAATTAGTTAATATCCATCCATTAGGGGAATCATACAATAGTGCTAAAATGGAAGATATAAATCCAATAATATTTGTGTGGCATTCTAAAATAGAATCATGAATCAAGTGCAAATTTAATTATTACTTTTATAGCATTCCATTATCATTAAAATCATTAAGAATGAGTTTGTCAGAATCTCCCTGCATTTGTGGGTGGCAGTCCTAGCATTTCAAGTCCAAGCCTGGGTAATTTACTTCGAATGCCAATCATTGGAATGACACCATGAAGATTTCAGATTGTCACACATAAAAAAAGAACAAGAACAGAAGAAATCCAGGTGTCAATGGAACCTGCCTGTAATCCTAGCTCCTCAGGAGGCTGAGAATGTAGTGAATGCCATTTTGAATTCAGCCAGGGCAGGAAAGTTGGTGACACTCTTATTTCTAACAGATCACCGGAAAAAAAAAATGAGTGGGATTGTGGCTCAAGTTTCAGAGTGCTACCCTTGAGCAGAAGGAGCTCAGGGACAGGGCCTAGGCTCATAGTACAAACATGGAACTGCCCACCCCCCCCAAAAGGAGGCAATCACTCCATGTCTCTGTGTATGGATGGATGAGGTATGGATGATGGGCATTTGGCAGCTTGCCCATGCTCAGCCCATCCAACTTGGGCAAGCTGGAACAAGCCCTCAGAGTTCTTAGGCTGTAGGAGTGGTTGAAGGTTCTGGATTCCTATTATCTATCCCTATGTAGTACGTGAGCCTAGACCTCTAGGGCCTGGTGGCTCTCACTCATTCATCATTCCTCATTGCAGAGTCACAGACTGGTTCAAAATTTCGGCAAAGATATGAAATAGCAATTTCTATGCCGAAAGGGGTAAGCCAATAAATCCCACCCTCATAACTCCTGTTACAAGTCAGCCTTGGGCTGCACATGTGGATTAGCAGTAGAGTGATTACCTAGCTTGCACGAAGTACTGGGTTCGATTCCTCAGTTATACAGAAACAGAAAAAGCCAAAAGTGGCACTGTAGCTAGCCTTGAGCAAAAGAAGCTAAGGAACATGCCCAGACCCTGAGTTCAAGCCTGATGACTGGCCAAAAAAAAAAAAAGTGAGCCTGGTGAGACATATTCTTCTGGGACTCAGGAGGTCCGACGTGAGAGGTAAGAGGTAGAGGGCAGCTGCTGGTGGCTCACCCCTGTAATCTCAGCTATTCAGGAGGCTGAGATCTGAGGATCACAATTACAAGCAGGAAAGTCTATATGAGACACTTTTGTCCAATTAAACACCTAAAAAACCAGAAGTAGAGCTTTGGTTCAAGTAGTAGACTGCTAACCTTGAGCAGAAAACGGATAGCATCCAGGCCATGAATTCAAACCCCAGAACTCACACACACACACACACACACACACACACACACACACACACCAAGATAGAGCATTTGCCAGTAAGCCTGCACAAGTTCCACCTCTAGAGAGAGAAAAGAAGGAAAGATTTGCTCCAAGAGGTGATATAACCAGTGCCAAAATTCCACAGGAGTTCTAAGGCTTGGAACAAGACAGAGAGCCTTAGACAGAAGGTACAGAATGGGCAAAGGTCCTGAGGTGTGGTGTAGAGCAGGTGGTGTGTGTGGAATGAAGGTTCTGTGGCTTCAGACAAGTCTGGCAGGACATTCAAGGATGGGTCAAGGTTTGTACTTGAGTCACAGGTATGAAAGAGGGTGGAGTCCCAGAATGGGGCCCAGAGAGAAGATTAGCTTTTCTTTTCACCATGGAACCCAGCCATCTCCTGTGGCTGGAAGCTTATTTTTCACAGCTCCTGACCCTTAGGCCTCCTTTGCATTGAGGAGTCAGGGCAAATGCAGGGACGAATACTTGCTTAAGTAAAGCTTCTGGGCTAGGAAGGTAGCTTAGTGGTATAGTGCTTGCCTTGCATGCATGAGGCTCTGGGTTCGCTTCCTCAGCACCACATATGCAAAAAGAATAAAACAGGAAGAGGTATTGTGACTCAAGTGTTAGAGCACTAGTCTTGAGCTGAAGAGCTGAGGGACAGTGCCCAGGCACAGAGTTCAGGCCCATGACCGGACCCACCCCTACCCCCAAAAAAAAGAAAGAAAAGAAAAGCTTCTAACCCAATGCCATCAGTGGCTCAACGCCTTTAAATCCTAGCTTCTCAGGAGACTGGGATCAGAGACCGCGGACCAAAGCCAGCTCAGGGAAGGAAAGTTAGTGAAACTCTTCTTACCAGTGAACTACCAAAAGCCAGAAATGGCGCTGTGGCTCAAGTGGTAGAGTGCCAGCCTTGAGGGAAAAAGTTAAGTGACTGGAGCCCAGACCCTGAGTTCAAGGCCAGTAATTGCATTAAAAAAAGCTTTCAGGAGCTCCTTGTCCACTGTGGTGAATGGCTAGATGAGCTGGACATCAGTGGCTCAAGCCTGTCGCCCTAGCTCCTCAGGAGGCTGAGATCTGAGGAGCATGGATCAAAGCCAGCCCGGGCAGGAGAGTCTGGGAGATTCTGATCTCCAAGGAACCACCAGAAAACTGGAAGTGATGCTCTAGCTCAAGCAATAAGCTGAAGAGCTGAGGGGACAGCGCCCAGGCCCAGAGTTCCAGTCCCATGACCAACTCCCCTGGCCTGCTTGGAACTCACTTTTTGGCTCTAGCCAGAGTACTTTCCAGTGGGCCCCTGAGTTTCTCCCAATGTCTAGGTGTCCTACAAGTCTTGAGAGCAGCCCATTTGGAGGCCTTTGCTTACAGAGTGAGCCATATTATCAGAGAAGTGTCTAGCCTTGGGGAACGGAGATCATCAGAATGGCAACTTTCATGGGTGCAGTGTGGATCTGAGAGGTAAATCAACTTCTTGGGCCACGGTTTGGGGCAAGGAGGGCCAGAAGCTGCAAGATGGCATGGCAGGTAATGCCTGCTCATGCAGTATCACAAGAGTGCAAATCTGTCAGGCACACCCCGAGCAGGTGTTGAGCTGGGCTCATGAAAGAATTGTGGCCTCACAAATCCACAGCCAGCTGGCTGCTGCTTGTAGCAGTTGCTATCCCAGGAGTCCCAGGGCTCAGAGCCCTGCTTTCCTTACCAGTGCTCAGGGGCAGATGAAGGTCTGCAATCGTTGGCCTACTATTAAGGAGCATCCGTAGTGTCCTTTCCCTTGGCCCTGTGGCCCCGTGCACTGATGGAGGGGCAGGTTCCATTGAACTTACTGCCATGACGCAGACCCCTCAGCCCAAGAAGGAGTTAGGGAGAAACCACTTGAACTGGCTTAAGAGTTTACTACTACTATGCCTCAGGACTTCCCCCAGTTCTGGCTCAGCTCATCATTACCACCTTTCTGTGTGTGGGTGCATCTTGGTATTAGGGCTTGAACTTAGGGCCCAGGCTCTGTCCCTCAGGTTTTTTCATTGAAGGTTAGCACTCCACCACTTGAACCAGAGCTTTTCTTTCAGTTTTTGGGTGCTATTGGGAGAGGAGAGTCTCACACACTTTTCTAGCTGGGCTGCCTCTGAATGGCAATCCTCAGATCTCAGCCTTCTGAGTAGCTAGGAATATGAGAGCATGACCTATTAGCACCTGGCCACACTGTCCTTCTTGGCTAAAGACAGAGTGCCTCTCTCCCAGCCTAGCACCCATGTACAGTTACCCCTCCTACCCCACCCCTAATCCTCCAGGCTTCACAAGAATCATACCCTCCCCTGAGGACAAAGAAATAGGATCAGGTTTGAGCTTTTTGTTCTCCACATAGTCAGGGGCTGCAAGGAGCTGATGTGTACTGTAGTTCAAGTGGTAGAGCACCAACCTTGTGCAAACCAACTAAAGGATACCACCTAGGCTCCAAGTTCAAGTTGGTAAACTCACACAAACACATGCACACACGAAAATATGCACACACACACACACACACACACACACACACACACACACACAACACACACACAAATATCCTTAGCAGGGCCCAATGGCTCATACCAGCAATCCTAGCTAGTTAAGAAGCTGAGCTCTTAGGATGGCATCTTGAAGCCATCCCAGGCAGTAAAAATCCGTGAGACTCTTCTCTCCACTAAACTACTAAAAAAGATGAAAGTTGGGCTGTAGTTCAAGTGGTAGAGTGTCAGCTTTTAGCAGAGGAAGCTCAGATACTGTGCCTAGGCCCTGAGTTCCAGCTCTAAGATTTTTTAAGACACCCTTTGTCCCCACTCCACCCCCAATCAGGTCATAAATCCAGATTTTGGTCACCTTGGATCTCACTTTCATTCCTGCTCCTTTCACAGCACCGCCACAGTGGCCGGTGTGTGGCCTGCACTGGATTAAGAAGTGAACTTACAACCAGGGGGGCATAGCCAAGTCAAGGCTAATGTCCCAGAACATTGAGGTATTGGCCATACTAGTCTCTAATCCCCCCAGTTTCCTGGACCTAGAATTTAAAGTGTGTGCATCTGTATTCTGGGCATCCAGAATTGTCTAGAAGGACATGAGAGGCCAAGCTGGGTGGGAAAATAGACTTTGCTGCAACAAGGTACGTTGACATTTCCTAGACACCGATAGATACTTCCAAGCCACCTTTACCTCAAATCCCATGTAACCCTGGATCCTCCTTGCTTGGGCAGCCTTCAGTCAGCTATCAAGCTCGAGTTGGCCAGAGCCACCACAAACTCTCCTTCCCCCACGCCACTGCCAGCATGCAGGGAAGGACATGAGCCAGAGGCCCAGCTGAGGAAAAGAACAGGACATCACATGACTAAGGCCCCCCCCAGAGGCAGGGGAGAACTTATGCCAGCCAGCCCTGCTGACCCAGAATCCCCTGGAGGCGCAAAAGATTTGGACAGGCCAGACTTGGGCCCCAAAGAAAAGCTGGAATCCAGGCCTCTGGCAATTTAGGACTCATTGTTGACCCTGATAGGGGGCTAAAGGGCAAGGTCAGTGTGGAGGAGGAGCACCATCAGAGGTCAGAAAGAGGCAGCACAGGAAGGGGGCAGGGGAAGATGAGGGAAATACACACATACACACACACACACACACACACACACACACACTCACACAGGTAGCCCAAGGCCTCAGCAGTCCCTGAGCACACTGAACATCCCACCCCCAAGAAGATGGCATTACTATCCTCACACAAACTGTAGACAAAACTCAGGGCCTCTCACAAGTCTGGAATGGCTCATAACATAGCTTGGCATTTCCTAAATGTACACACCACTATGCAGAAATCTCAGCTACCTTATTTTTGGTTGTCAGTCATGGGGTTTGAACTCTGGGCCTGTGCGCAGTCCCTCAGCTCTTCAGCTAAATGTGAGTGCTCTACCACTGAAGCCACAGTGCCACTTCTGGCTTTCTGGTGGTTCATTGGAAATAAAGTCTCACAGATTTTCCTGCCCAAGCTGGCTTTGAACCGCGATACTCAGATCTCAGCCTCTACCATCTCACACCTGCTACCATTCATCCAGTCCCTGCTTGTCACAGGCCACGACCTCGGGAGTTCTTGGTAAAGCACTGCCCACTGTGCTGTGGCTTTATACTGCGGCAAACCTGGGGAGTTCTTAGAAATGTCTGTACAGTGAGGCCAGCACCTGTTCTCCCAACTACAGCACCCCTACTACTTTACCATCTCTTACAAACTTTCTTTCTTTCTTTCTTTCTTTCTTTCTTTCTTTCTTTCTTTCTTTCTTTCTTTCTTTCTTCCTTTCTTTCTTTCTTTCTTTCTTTCTTTCTTTCTTTCTTTCTTTCTTTCTTTTGGGTTGAGGGGCTTGAACTCAGGGCTTGGGTACTGTCTCTGATGTCTATTTTTCCTCAAGGCCAGTGCTCTACCACTTGAGACACAGCTCCACTTCCAGTTAGATTGGAGATGAGGCTCTCGTGACAATTTCCTGCCTGGGCTGGGAAATGAGATCCTCTGGATCTCAGCCTCCTGAGTGTCCAGGATGATAGGCGTGGGATGACAGGCATGAGCCACTGGCACACAGCTTATGATGTCTCATCCTTCAGAATTTCCACCTAGTCCTCCTCTAGACACTACCACCTAGACACTCCTCTACCTCCCTCAGGGACAGCAAAGGGAGGCTGAGAATTTGGGTAGGGCCATAGGCTTTAAAGAGCCCCCTCCACATCACTAGCCCTCTCTAAGTTCCCATCTGCCTCCTCTGGATGGACTGGTCGTCCAGGGAAGATCAGACCCACTAGTAGTTCTGGGGCCTGCCTTGTATCCCCACGCCCCACTCAACAGGTACCTGCGGATTTCTGGGTCCAGCTGCTCCATATCCTGGTGGAAGACATTGGGAGGGTTGCTGATAACTGGGTCCAGGGGTGCCCAGGGAAGAAGAGTGTCCAGCTCCCCTCTGTCAAAGAAGGAGACACAAAGCATGGATGGATCTACTAAGAGCTTCAGGGCATAGCCATCCACATGTCACTAAGGTCCCTTGGAGAACTGTATCGGGGCAGTCTTGTACATCTATACCAAGACTCACACAACTGTACCGAGTCTCTCACCTGCAGCCCTGGCTGGAAATGAACATGCTCTGCTATGCTGTCTATCATCTGCAGCACCTTTGCTCTCTGTGTTTCCTGTCAGATCCTCCTTCTTAAGCAGGACCCCCTTTTCAAGTGCTGCCTCCAAGAAGCCTATTACGATCACCTTGGCAGAGCTGGAGCCTCTCTGCTCTGCAGTCTGCTGGCTTTGTCACACTCTGCCTTCTGGCCAGTGTGGGTTGAGAGTGCACAAAGGGGCAGGACTGGGTTCCACTACTGGATTTCTGAAGGCCCTGATACACCACCCAGGGACAGGTGATTTATCACACTCCGTGTGAGGGCACTCGAAGCCCAGGCAGTCTGTGGTCATAAGACAGGGACATTTCTTTGTGTGGGTTTGCACTGAGGATCTGGAAGCAGACTCTCTGAGTTTTATTGCTCAAGGCTGGTGCTCTACCTCTTTATCCACAGCTCCACTTCTGGCTTTTTGGTGGTTCCATGGAGAGTAGAGTCTCACGGGCTTTTCAGATTATGGCTGGGTTCAAATAGTGATACTCAGATCTCAGCCTCCTGAGTAACCAGTATGACAGGGATGAGCCTGAGCCCCAGGTGACAGGCATCAAATTATTTTTTTGCTCCTGTTTATCTCCAGTCAACTAGGAAGCCCAAGTTAAAATAATCAGTTACTGGGGATCAAAATTCTCTCCTAGGTCAGTTAATCCAAAGAACTAAAGTGTCTTTGGAAAAGGTTAGTCTGAGTTGGCAGGGGTATTTGTGTGTGTGTGAGTGTGTGTGTGTGTGTATGTGTGTGTGTGTGTGTGAGTGTCAGGGATACCTACCCTTATATCTGTGGTGCCTCATCCTCCCAGCAGGGAGTGCATCAGGATCCTGACCCCAAGGAAGGTGGATGGGCGAAGGTACTTAAGGTCATATCCAGGGGGATGATCTGAATTCTGTCCTGCAACCAAAGCCTGGATAGATAATGGAGAGAAGGAGAGGTTTAGGGGAACATCAAGGGAAGCCCCTTACCTTTGGGTAGAAGTACCAGCCAGCTAGAAGACTGAATCCATCTTTCTTGGTAGTCAGATAAAAGGTGTACACTGTTCATTTTATTATGATTGTGTGAACCCTAGGGCTTGGATTCAGGGCCTGGGTGTTATCCCTGAGCTTCTTTTGTTCAAGGCTGAGGCTCTACCACTTGAGCTACACCACCACATCTGGCTTTTTTGTGTGTGGGTTTGCGGGGGGGCGAGGTGGTTTATGAGAGATAAGAATCTCAAGGACTCTTCTGCCCAGGCTGGCTTTGAGTCACGACCATCAGCCCTCAGACTCCTGAATAGCCAGGATGATGGGTGGGAGTCACAAGCTCCTGACGGCCACCATCCATTTAATTTATAATCCCTTAGTCCCAGGGCTGTGCCACCCACACTGCCCCTCCTTGTTGGGAGTGGGAAGCAGACATGAGTGTGTTTGATACTTCAACAGCCTACCTATCTTTGAGCATTGTTCCGGGTCAGCCTGATGGCGGCTTCCTCCTTATCCACAGCAATGACTTGGCTCTGTCACAAGAACAAATGTCCCCCGGGAGGTGTCAGGTCTGGGGTCTTTCCTCTGCAGCCCACCTCCCTAACAGAAATGAGGGTCTTTCTTGCCCAAGCTGGCTTTGAGTTGAACTGTGATCCTCAGATTTCCACTCCTGAGTACTTAGGATGATAGCCTGGCCAAAGATACTTTTCCAAGCCTGTCATCCTATCCCCTCAGGAGACTGAGATCTGAGGACTGCAGTTGGATGCACCCTTCTCAGCAATGTCCATGAGAACTCTTATCTCTAAACACCCAAAAAAGTTGGAAGTGGAGCTGTAGCTCAAATGGTAGAGTGCTAGCTTTGAGCATAACACAAGGGATGGGACCCAGGCCCTAGTTATAAACTTTTTCTAGCATAGACCCACCCAAGAAAGGGAAGCAGGTGGGCACACGGGAGCTCAAAGCTCACACATAATATTCCAGACTCACAGAATAGACCCCCATTCTCTAGATTCTATGTCCTAGATTATGGCAGTCTTAGATGGGACTGACCATGCACCAAGTCAGGACGTTCAAGTGCAATCTCATACTGAGGATCCCGTGACCTCATCAAGGACTCAAATCCCTCGACACTGGGCAGTCAGTTGAGGTCTAGTTATCCAGCCACAAGATATGGGATTGAAAGGATTTCTTGGCCAAGGGATGCAGACTGGAGGGCTGTAGGTCCCTCTCTCTCGGGAAGGAGAAAAGGCCTATCTATCCCAGGAATGTTCCTGGGTTATGAGTATCCTCAATGAAACAACCCTGCTCAGAGCTCAGTACCTCTGGTTTTCCCACCAGCCTCTACCCAGCCCTGCCCCACCTTCAGTCAGCCCTCTCTGAATCCTAGATCTGCCATCTAGACTTAAGGTTGAGCCAGCAAAGGGTCCCACCTCTATCTCTGAGAATGGCAGTCATGGGGCCCTACAGTCCCCTAGAGGAAGTCTTGGGGCAACATGGGACTGATTTTCCCCCTCATTCTCTGGATGTCCTGTGTCAGTGGCAGGCTTATGTCTGTCTCTGGTCGAGGAATGAACACTGGGGGTGTCATCTTCAGATTGAGCCAACAAAAGTCCCAGTCCCCAAGGATGTACCACACAGGCATCCAGCAGTGGATGACAGCCAGCTGGTCAATGGTGAACCCAAAGTGCCAGGACTTTTAACAGCCATGTGGCTGGGTCAAAGTCTCAATCACTGATGGTCTAAGTTGTTAAGTGAGGTCATGTCTCCAATGGCCTGACACACCTGACCTGGGATTGTCCTCCCTCTTCATCTTCCTGCTTATCCCTTGCCACCCACCTCTTGACACTCCCTCAGCCTATACTTCCCTATCCCTTGGACAATTTCTTCTTATCTGACTAGAAAATAAACTCGGTGGGCCAGGGGAGACTGAAATTTGGTGACACACCCTGAGCCCTAGGGTCTACCCAAGGCTGTTTCCCTCTGCAGTTGGCAACCACACAGCTCTGGATGTCATGAAGTTGCTGAGGGGTCAGTGGCTTGGTCTTACATACTGGCTTTAGGCTCTGAAACTGTCCCCACAGAGACTGTGAATGGTTGGCTCCCTTGATTCAGGGACTCCAAACCAAGGCTTGCATGTTCCGTTCTTCCTTCCTTTCCTCCTTTACTCCCTCCATCCTACCCTCCTCTTTCTCTTTCCTTTCTTTATGTCACTCCTGGGCCTTGAACTCAGAGCCTGGGTGCTGTCCTTGAGCCTTTTTACTCAAGGCCAACTCAAGGCTTGAGCCACTCATCCAATTCTGGTGTTTACTTTTTGGTAGTTTGTTGGAGATAAGAGTTTTACAGGCTTTTCTTCCTGGGACTTAAGCCTCAGTCTTCCTATCTCAGCCTCCTAAGTAGCTAGGATGACAGGTGTGAAGCACCTGCATCCAGCTCAAACCAAGATTTCTTCATGTGCTGTGGAACCAGCACTGGAACCTTTCATTGTCTATGACTGCCTGGACCTGGCACTCACTGTAATGGTTTGTTGGATAAATAAATGAGCATCTCTCTATGACAATATTACAGAAAACTCCCATCCAACTCAGGTAAGCATCCTGGGGGTGGAGGGGTTGGTGGGGAAGGTGTCGAAGCCTGAAGTAGCTCTTCCACAGTTCTCCCTCGTCCCTCGTCCTGCCCTCCTGGTGCCACTGCACTTAACTCTTTTGGCTCTGAGGATGTGAGCCACGATGTACTCGCTGGATTCTGGGGCCTCTGCGATGCCTCTCTTCTCAAAAAAATTTGTCCAGAGGCTAATCCACAGTTTGGCACTCAATTCTGCCCTCAGGTGTGAATGAGGCACGTGAGGTGAAAGCCTGGCTCAAGGGGCCTCCTCTCCTCCCCCTGGGGCCAGATAGGATGGTCCACCACATCCGGCCCCCAAGTTTCATGGTGCAGAGAAAGGATCCTTGAGGCATCCCGGTTCTCTGAATCTCCCAGATTCCAGTGCAGGTGCTGTGAATCATCTCTGTTCACATCTGGCAGGCTGGGGATGGCAAGGTCACTATCTCTGCTCCCCATGATGTCCTTGACTGTGGTGGTCACCCTAGAGAGAACCAGAGGAGAATCAGCAGCTGCTGGAGGAAGGTAGTCAAAGCAGGATGTTCATGACAGGAGATGATCTGGCTTGGGAACTCTGCCTGTGCCGCGTTGAACATTATTGTTTGGCAGCTGAAATGGTCCATCTAATTTGACCCAGAATCCCACTCATTAGTAGTAATTGCCAGCTTAAAGAAAAATTCCTGGAAAAACTGGCATTTCAGTTGTCCCAATCAAACTTAAAGGCTTCCAAAGTCAGTGGTTCCCTTTTCCTTCCAGACAGCCTACAGCAGGTTTCAGAAACTGGCATTCAGCTAGCACTAGCTAACTGCCATGGCCTGATACTGTGCAGGCTTCAGCAGGGGAATGCACTTGCCTACCACTGACCAGCTGGAAACAGCCCAGGCGGGACACAGATTGGAGTCTACAGGACTCCAGGGAGGACAGCCCACCAGTGCACTACCCTAGGAAGGAATCCATGCCACCAGTGGGGGCCTGGAGCCCCCTGCCCAGATGCCCAGGGACACCGCCAAAGCACTGGGTAAGGTTCCCCTCTCATCCTTGTTTGTGGTGAACCATCTGCCATATCACACCATTCGCCACCCACCAGACCCTCCTAGCTTCACATCTTCTGCTCTACTCCCCCCATCTCATTCTCTAATTATGTTTGGCAGACACATTCCCAACCCTTGAATTAACTCCAACTCTACACACCAGAGCAGGGTGTCTGGCTGTATGAGTGTGGCTGTGGTCACACTTGCCTCACCAGCCTGAAGACAGAAGGACAGGTGTCCACACTGGTCTGTGATTCACACAGACCTCCAAGGGGAGACCCACACAGGCCCAGCAGCTACTGTGAGCTACAGGAAAGGAGAAGAGAGAGGTGGAAAGAGGTGGGAAGGAACATCTACTGAAACCTTCCCAAACGATTCATGTAACAGTGAAGGAGAAAACGAAAATTGTGGCTGGGATCATACTTGGCATTGATGACAAAAGAACAATACACATACACACAAATAAAATGCTTTTGCTCTTTTTAGACATGGTGACTTAAATATGTTTCCATTGTTCTCATCTCCCTGCTCTCCCAACACATACACACACACACACACACACACACACACACACATACACACACACAAAACACATACACACACACAAATCCAGACCTGTGACAGAAGACTGGTCCATGCAGCACCTGCAATTTGCCAACTGATGGCTCACCTGAGCACAGTCATGCTGTACAAGATGAAAGATGATCTTTCTTCCTCCCTCCCTCCCTCCCTCCCTCCCTCCCTCCCTCCCTCCCTCCCTCCCTCCCCCCCCCTCTCTCTTTCTCTCTCTCTCTCTCATACACACACACAGACTCAGAGCAGTGCCTCTCCTGAGTTTGTCAGTTCCTCATCTGGCACAATGTACAAGCTGGGGCATGGGGTTCCCTTGTCAGAACCAGGGGATCTCACCAAAGGGGAGCACCACTCTAATAACAAAGAACCACCCTGACTCTCCCTTTCTCCAGGGCCAGAATCTTCCTCTTGGGAACAACAAACCTTAACTCCACATAAATCAAAACCCTAGGCCAGGATGCTGGATAAAGGAGCCCTGAGACAGGTGGCTCCTCAGAGCCAGGACCGATAACAAGCAGGGGTTTATGGTGCCCCCAGAGGGGTGTCTGACCTGGGGTGGGGGCGGTGTTGGGGAAATGGATGGGGTCCTAAATGTTACATACATGGATGGACTTCCTACTTCCAGCCTACATGCTTCTGGGCAACTTGGCACATTCTTGGGGAGGATGAGGAGACCAGATGGACCGGGAGCACCAGCAGATTCTGGCAGAGCTGGGAAATGTGATCACCCTGTGAGAACTGATGACAGCTGGGGTGGGGAGAATAGGCTGGGTGTGTGGAGGAAGGGGTGTGTTCCTCCCAGATATTCATTTTCTATCTGACCCCCAGTGCCCTCACGTCCCTAGTGCACTCTTCTGGGACCCTCCTCAGGTGAAAGGGTGACCAAGCATAGAGGACAAGGGCTCACACAGCGAGGGGGTCTATCTTCTGCATCCAACACCCCCACCCCCAGAAAAAAGGAAAAGACCTGAGAAGGCAGGTTTGGAGATGCTGCTCCCCACCTCTGACTGAACCCACCATGTTCCCACCAAGGTGAGGAAGGGTGCAGATGGGTGGCTGTGTGGCTCCATTACTCCAGGCCAGGAGCTCTCTGGCGCCCCCTCCTAACCCAACCCTGCATCTCCCCGTTTCCTTGGACACTGACCACTAGGGACATGAGAGGGATCCTCTGGTTGCCACCCCCCCACCCCTCATCCCTGGGGTGCATTTGTGGCACTGTGGGATGCAGGGGAGGCACAGGTGGGACAGGAGAGGGGAGGCGGGAGGCACGGGTCCGGGTCCGCAGAATGGGGGAGGCTGTGAGGAGGGGTTGAGGGGTTCGCTGGGCAATGGGGTCCCAGGGTGTGGGCCCGCAGGGTGACCACTCATGTGTGCTGCTGGAAGAAGCTTAGGCAGTTGCTCCAGGTGTGGCAGGCCCCGAGTCCAAGGACCAGGGACCTGGACTGGGTCACTGAGACAAGCCGGCCAGGGGTGCGTTATCTCAGCCGGGCAACTAAGAGAGGCTCCCCGGGTCTAGGCCAGCAGTGCCATTTTTGAAACGCAGCACCTTGGCGAGGGTCAGGGAGGGAGGGGCGGGGTCTGAGGGCGTATGGTAGGATGAGCACGACCTCTCGTGCCCCTCAGCTGCAGACAACTCAGCTCCTGCTTCATGCACAGCCAGACCTATTTCCGCCGATGCCGACATCACCCCTGCCACTGCTGCCGCCAAGGCTGCCTCTTCAGCTGCCTCTCTCTGAGCTCAGCTGCTCATTGAAGGTGATTGCAGCTCATAGGTGGCTCTGAGTTCCTGCTGCTGGGCCAGAGACTGCTCTTGCCACTCCTGCAGCTCCCAAGCTGCTTGGCTTTCTCTCTCACCCACCTCTTTCCATTCCTCTATCTTCTCCTCTGTGTGGTCCAGCTGTTCCCACAGATGTTTCTTCACCTGCTTCTCTGAATCCAAGATGCTGGCTAGCTTCTCCTTCTCACTGCTCACCATGTGGAGAGCGTCCCGCAGCAGGGCCAGCTGTTCCTCCATCTGTCCGTTGCACATATGCGCATCGTGGGATCTTGCAGATCTCCTGCTGATCCTTGGCCTTCTCCTCCAGTCTCCACAGTTGCTTCTGCTGCTCCGTGTTCTGGAAACGGAGACTTTGGTTTTCCTGGACCTGGATGTGAATTTGTTCCTCCAGGTTTTTCAACTCCATCTGCGTGCAGTAGGTCTGGGCTTGCACCTGCCATTTGGACGGAGATGGTCCCAAAGGGGGCCATGTCTCTGCCAGTTTCCTTCTCAGTTTCCCCAGCTCCTTCTCTAGGTCAAATACCTGCCTTGCCCCTCGATTCTTCTCCTCTGTCAGATGGTTCACCCACTGGGTCAGCCGCCGGGCTTTCTCCTTCTGCATGGACCTCTCAATGCTCAGGTCTTCTGTGAAGGTGTCTCACAGATCAGGTTATCCAGTAGTCCCTTTAGTACCTCACGCCCCGCCAGCGCTTGTTGGAACTTGCAGATTCTGCTCTTCATGTTGCTCCACAGTGTCCAGTGTGCTTCCAGCTTCTCCTGCAACTCAGTGTTCACTTGCTCCAAGTCATTGAAGCTTCTGATTTTTTCCTCCAGCTGAAGGGTCACATCGTTCAGCTGTTCGAAGAACATTTCAGTCTCATTCTGTGATCAATGACCACAGAAGCCACCATCTCCAGCTCTGCCATATGCTACTCTGCGGTCTGCAGGCAGCTGGTGAGAGCTTCATGCTCCCTTTCTCTGTCATCGGTCGCCTGCTGCACACGGGCTGATGAACATTGTAAATCACTTTCTGCCCAAACCAACCTCTGTATGGGTGCCTTGTGATCTCTAGCTCCCTTTTCATTGCTACATGCAATTGGGCTATCTTCTCCCTCTCTTACTCCCGTTCATCCTGCAGGTCTGTCTTTTCCTGCTTCAGTGGTTGGATCTTGGCACAGAGCACCTCTTTTCTTCTTTTGCTGGGATCCAGGGTGGGCACCACATGTCAGTACACCTCTGCAGATCCTTGGTGTTATCGGGACCATTGACACTCTGGACCCTAGTGGCTGTGACTGTATCCAAAGGCAGGGGAGGCCTATGGTCAGCATCACATTTGGCTGGACTCTCCTTTGAATCACACTCCCCAGTGGGGTTTATCTTGGGGATTCTTCACTTTTTCATGTTCTTAGTTTTCTTGAATGTTGCAGATGTGTTAGGAGGATTCTTCTGCCAGTGTTCTTGTGGTAATTTCTTGCCCGCAGCTCTCTCATGGAGTCCTGTTGTTTCAGACATCTGAGCGTTGGGACAGGAAAGATGGGCTGGCCACTTTCCCAAGGTCTGGGAAATACTCTATTCACCCACTCACTGTCAAGGACCTCAATTTCTTACTCTACTCCAATGTGGCCTCGAGTATCTTGCTCACCACTCAGCCACCTCTACCTTCCTCAACTGTTAGTAGTGGTGTCATCCAACTGAGGGAATCCAGGTGCTACCGGGTAGCATGGAATGTGGGCGTGGCCACCATTCCTGTTTCCCATTGGTCAGAAAGAACCATGAAAGAATGGGGGTGTGGACGGAATCCTGTGATGCAAGCAAAATGGGCAGAGTCAAGATGACAGCAGCCCCTTTCACATCAAACTCTGTCCAGTCCAGTTGGGGACAAGAGGGTGACCTGCTTTAGGTGGATGGCTGCACAGATTGTTGTGTATGTCTGTTTGTTGCCAGCCCCTGACCTTGTCAGGATCTGGGCACAGTCCTTGAGCTGCTTTTGCTCAAGGCTAGCCTTCAACTAGTGAAGCCACATGGCTCTCCTTCTGGCTTTGTTGGCACTGAAGTTGGACAGGGGTCTCAAGGACTTTCCTGCCTAGGGTGAATTTGACCATGATCCTCCTATCACAGCCTTCTAAGTATCAAGGAGGACTGCTGAGAGCCATTGGTGCCTGCCTAATCATTGGTCTTGCTGATGTTCTTGGACAGACCAGTGATTTCCTTATCCTCAGGTTTAAGACCTGGAGCCCACATCCTGGTCCTGCCACCTCTAAATGTCAGGTGATCCTAAAAAACTCAATCCTATCCATATGAATATCAATGCCATGTGGTATATGTGATTGAATGGGCAGTTCTTGAATGATTCTAGGATAAAATTATACACAATTATATTATAGGACACTGATCAATTTTAATTAATACTTTATGAAGCATTTAAACAATCACATTCATTAAATGGAGGCAGAATGAAATACCTAAGAATTGGACATCACATAGTATACAGCTGCCATTTTTTCTGTCAGGACTGGAATCGGAACTCATGGTCTGGGTAACTCTTTTGCACTGTGTGGAAAGGGGAAGCTCCCCTCCTTGAAGTCATGAAATTCAAATCTGTTCCTTAGACCTGAAATCGATACCCAGCACTAGAAAACATCTTATTCATGTACATTTTAAATATATGATTTCTATTTATATACATAGGTTGATTCCATATAGCATTCAGTGCATTCATTTTTATTTTTTGTTTTATTCATGTATTGGCCATTTATTTTATTGACAATTATAGCACATAGAACATTGATTCCATAGGATATAGGTCTGCATATGTGTTCAACTTCATACCTGACTCCCAGGACTTTCACAAAAAAGGAAAACGTTTGTCACCATCAGCTTCTTACTCCACGATTCATTTTTTGGGAGTGCTGGCATCTGAACTCACGGCCTACAAGGCCCAATTCATGAATGGGTGAGTGTCAACACACCATCCTGGGGCAAATTGAGCTGACAGGCAGTTCCTAGGCAGTTCCTAGATCGAGCCCCAGGGTTTGACAAAATAAGAACAGAGTAACACCCAGATGGTAGTATGCTAATAAATATATATCTTTATAGAGTGCCAGACATGTCTACTCATTATTCAGTTATGTAGACTATATTCCTACCAATTCTTGTGTATTTATTATGCCTCCATGTAATTAATGTTATTGTTTTCATCCTTAAAAAACTATTAAGTAAATCAGTGTCCTGAAATTATTGTGTCTCTCTAAGAAATAGTATTCTTTTAATGCTTCATATTAAATAAAATCAGTCTACTGAAATCATGCTGTCTAATTTTATACGAGTAGTAGTCACGATCAGCTCATTCAACCGTGCCATTGATAACATTCCATCATTATTACTACATAAACATACTGTTTATATACATTATAAAGATAGGATTTCTACTTACATATAGATATTCAGTCCATATTGTGGTTATTGATTGTATTTTTGTTTTATTCATTTATTTACCGTTTATTGACTGTGATGACACACATTCCATTTATTATATTGATGACATCCAATCACATAGTATCTAAATTTGTAGACGTGTTCTCCATCATGTCTGACACCAAGGACTCTCAGAGAAAAGGAAAACAGGTGTCACACTCGGCTTCTTACTCCATGATCCAATTGTTTGCAGTTCTGGGATCTGAACTTAGGGCCTAGCAGACCCAATTCATGAATGGGTGTGTCAACACAGCAACCTCTAGCCAAGGAAGCTGCCAGTCAGTTCACAGACCCTGAGATTGAGCCGCAGAGGTGGACAAAATAGCCATACATGGATAGGCAGGAGGTATATATCAATAAATATGTGAATAAATATGGGAACAAGTCTCTTAGGATGTCCGCCATCTGGAAGTGTCATTACTGGGATTCAACACTAGGCCTACATTGCCATGCAAGACTATGGCTTCCCCAATAGCCCACCATCCTTCAGCAATGCAAGGTGAAGTACCCTTTGGAGCCGTGTCATTCAGACACAAATGGTCACAGTGCAAAGGAATAAAATGTAAAAACGCAATCCTGCCACTTTTTTTTGGGGGGGTGGCGTCAGTCATAGGGCTTGAACACTGGGCCTGGGCGCTGTGCCTGTGGTCTTCAGCTAAAGGCAAGCACTCTACTGCTTGAATCACAGCGCCACTTCCAGTTTTCTAGGGGTTTCTTGGAGACAAGTGTATCATGGACTTTCCTGGCTTTCACCCAAGATACTCAGATCTCAGCCTCCTGAGTAGCTAGGATTACAGGTTTGAGCCATCGGCGCCCAGCTCTGCCACTTTTTTTCTGTGCATATTTTTTCCCAGCACAAGGCCTGGAGGTCTAGGATCCCAGGATCGGCTGTGGCTCCAGTGGCTGCACCACAGTCTAGGGTGATAGAAGCTGAGGCAGAGTGCCATGATCTGAGTTTAAGACCTTGCTTTACAAAACAAAACAAAACAAAAAACCCCTCCCCCCCACACACAGATTTAGTCCCTGGCTTGCAATTCTCGCCATCTTTTCTAATTTGGATTTGAGCTCAGGATCTGGGAAACTCTGCAGCACTGTGGATAAAGGGGAAGCTCACCATGTTTGAAGACAAGAAAGTCGGGCCTGGTCCCTAGGCCTGAATTCAAGCCCCAGCCCTGGAAAACATACTGTTTATATACATTATAAAGATAGGATTTATACTTACATATAGATGTTCAGTCCATATTGTGGTTATTGATTGTATTTTTGTTTTATTCATTTATTTACCATTTATTGACTGTGATGACACACATTCCATTTATTATATTGATGACATCCCATCACATAGTATCTAAATTTGTAGACGTGTTCTCCATCATGTCTGACACCAAGGACTCTCAGAGAAAAGGAAAACAGGTGTCACACTCGGCTTCTTACTCCATGATCCAATTGTTTGCAGTGCTGGGATCTGAACTCAAGGCCCAGCAGACCCAATTCATGAATGGGTGTGTCAACACGGCAACCTCTAGCCAAGGAAGCTGCCAGTCAGTTCCCAGACCCTGAGATTGAGCCGCAGGGGTGGACAAAATAGCCGTACATGGATAGGCAGGTGGTATATATCAATAAATATATATTTGTATAGAATTCCAGAGTCATCTACCTAGGATTCAATGACATCAACTACATTCTTACCAATTCTTAGGTATTTATTATGATTCCATTGAAGGAATAGTATTGTTTTCATGCTTAATAAACCATTCATTAAAATCAATCAACATCCTAGGATCATTGCATATAATTTTAGACTAGAATGATGCCCGCAGAAACTTCTCATTTAATCATAAGTTTGCTCACATCCCATAGTTATTTCCATGCATAGGAACTAGTCTCTTGGGAAGTTCCCCCATTGGTAGGTATCAGGACCAGGATTCAAAATCAAGGCTTATGATGACATACAGGCCTGTGGCTTCCCCAATAGTCTGCTAGCCGCGGCCAATGCAAAGTGAAGTACCCTTTGTAGCCATGTAATTTGGATCCAGGTTGGTCACCATGCAATGGAAGAAAATGCAAAAAATCCATCCTGTGGCTATTTTTCTGTGTGGGTTTTTTTTTTTTTTTTTTTTTTTTACTCCTGCAAGGCTTCAGGGCCTAGGATCATAGGGTCGACTATGGGCCTGTAGCAGCTCACCAGCCTAAAGTGATCAAAGCTGAGGCAGGGTTGCCATGAAGTGAGTTCAAATCCTTTGATTAGCAAAAAAAAAAACAAAAAACAAAAAAAAAACAAAAAAAACCCTAAAAACTAATAAAGCACCCTAGTTCAGAATTTGCACCATTTTTCTGCCACAGCTCAGATTCCAACTCAGGTCTAGATAACACTATAGCACTGTGGGGAAGGGGAAGCTTACCATCCTTGAAGACTACAAGGTCAGGCCTGCTCCCAGGGACTAAATTGAAGCCCCAGCACTGGCAAAAATCATATGCCTATCTATTTTAAACATAGGATCTCTAGTCACATACATTTGTTCAGTACAATTATTCTTTTTATTGTGTGTCTTAGTCATGGATGCATTTTTTTTATTGAGCATGATGACAGATATAACTGTGCTAGCATGGATGACAATCTATTCCCATGTCTATAGAGTTGCTTAAGCCTTCTCCATCCTAGCTGAGACCCAGAACTCTCACAGACAGGAAACAGGTGGACGGATTGGATTCTCACACCTGCATTCCTATTTTGGCAGTGTTGGGATTTGAACTCAGAGCCTAGCAGGCTCAATTGGAGAAAGGGTCAAGGTGAGGACACCATGATGTGAGCATCTAAGGAACTAGGCTGTTCCCAGGACCTGAGATTGAGCCCTGGGGGTAGGGCAGGTGGAGAGCACAATAGTCATCCATTCATAAGCTGAAGATAGTGTGCATATTTGTTTAGAGTCGGAGAGATGGCGACCTGTGATGGAATCCACTCTACCTTGTGAGTATTGATTCTTGGATCTTTCCCGATGCCTCCATTTCATGACTGTGATGATTATGATCACGCTTCATCAATTCTTCATTAAAAATAATCGATACCTCAGGAATCTTGCCTATCATTTCCCACTCACATCCTGCAAGAACTACTCATTCAAGGATGAGATTGATCACATTCCACAACTCTTCCTATATCTGGAAACAAGTATCTCAGGATCTCAGGCCAATCCCTCAATGTAGGGGAGATGACCAGGATTCGACCTCTGGGCCTTTTGGCCTGGATGGCCTGGGGCTTCCCCAACAGCTGCAGGCCTTCAGCCACTCCAGGTAGCCTTCACTCTATAGGTCGCCGGGTTCAGATGCACCATGGTCACCGTACAAAGGAAAATGAACGTAAAAGCACCAGGTGGAACTTCCCACCACTTTTTTTGCCCTCACAGCTTTCTTTTTTCCTGCAAGCCGTGGGGTCCTAGGATTCGAGGATGGGCTGTAGGTCCAGAGGCCACAGCATAGGATGGTCAGAGGTAAGGCATATATATATATATATATATATATATATATATATATGAATGTGTGTGTATATATATATATATACACATTCATATATATATACGAATGTGTATACACACACACACACACACACACACACACAAACGAATGAAGCATCCTAGTGCAGAATTCGCACCATTTTACTGCCAGAGCTGAGATTTGAACTCAGGTCTGGGTAACTCTGTTGCACTGTTGGGGAAGGGGAAGCTAACCACCTTTGGAGACTACAAGGTCAGAACTGGTCCCAGGGCCTGAATTGAAGCCCTAGCACTGCCAAAAATCATATGCCCAACTATTTTACACATCGGGTCTCTATTTACATACATGTGTGGAATGCATCATAGTTTTTTTAATTGTGTATCTTAGCCAGGGATGCATTTTGTATTTTATTGAGTATGATGACAGATATAACTGTGCTGACATGGATGACAACCTATTCCCATGTCCATGGAGTTGCCTATGTCTTCTCCATGCCAGCTGAAACTAAGGACTTTCACAGGACAGGAAAACAGGTGGACCTATAGGTTTTCACATCAGGATTCTGCTTTTGGCAGTGTTGGGATTTGAACTGAGAGTCTAGCAGGCCCAATTGGTGAAAGAGTCAAGGTGAGGACACCAGCATGTGAGCAATTGAGGAGCTAGGCCGTTCCTAGGACCTGACAGTGAGCCCCAGGGAGGGCCAGGATAGGCATAAATTCATACTTGAAACATAGGATCTGTATTGACATATATGTGTGGGAAGCATCTTGCATTCGGTGCATTTCTTCTCCTTAATTTGTGTCTAATTCATGATGGTATTGTTAATTTTACTGAGTATGGTGACAGATACAACTGTACTGATATGGATGACAACCTGTTCCCATGGTTATAGGATTGCCTATGCTTTCATTCTCCATCCTAGCTGAGACCCAGGGCTTCCACATTAGAGGAAATCAGGCACAATAACTGGCTTCTGACATCAGGATGAATCTTTTGTCAGGTCTGGGATTTGAACTCAGATCTGGGTAACCCCGTTGCCCTGTCGGGGAAGGGGAAGCTCATTATCCCTGAAGACTAGAATGTCAGGCCTGGTCCAGGGGCTGATTTGAAGCCCCAGCACTGGACAAAATAACAAGCCTACCTCTTTTAAACATAGGATCTCTATTTACGTACAGGTGTGGTATGCATCTTGCTTTTAATTTTGAGTCTGATTCATGGATGTATTTTGTATTTTATTGAGTATGGT
This sequence comes from Dipodomys spectabilis, assembly GCF_019054845.1. Classification (NCBI taxonomy): domain Eukaryota; kingdom Metazoa; phylum Chordata; class Mammalia; order Rodentia; family Heteromyidae; genus Dipodomys; species Dipodomys spectabilis. The sequence goes on along the minus strand of NW_024871020.1, from coordinate 1,008,048 downwards.
GGCAGGTATATCTGTGCTGCTATGGATGACAACCTATTCCCATGGCTATAGAGTTGCCTATATAGCATTCTCCATCCTCGATGAGGCCCAGGACCTTCACAGGACAGAAAATCATGTGGATCCATTGGTTTCTCACATCAGGATAAATCTCTTGGCTCTGCTGGAGTTTGAACTCAGAGCTCAGCAAGCAGAATTGGGGAATGGGTCAAGGTGAGCACACCAGCCTGTGAGCCACTAAGGTGCTAGGCCGTTCACAGGACCTGAGCTCATGCCCCGCGGGCATCAATATACTCATGAATTCATAAAGACAGGAGCTATATTTCCATACATGGGTGGGCGGCATCTTGCATTCAGTGTACTCATTCTCTTGATTTCTTGTCTTATTCATGGATGCAATATGTATTTTACTAAGTGTGATAACAGTTATAACTATCCTGACATGGCTAGCAACCAATTCCCACGAGTATAGAGTTGCCTATATGACATACTCCATTCTAGTTGAGACCCAGGACTTTCATAGCATAAGAAAACAGGTGCAACCATTGGCTTCTCATATCAGGATGAATCTTTTGGTAGTGCTGGGATTTGAACTCAAGGCCTAGCAGGCTCAAGTGGTGGATGAGTCATGGTGAGCACACCAGCACATGAGCCACTAAGCATCTAGGTCTTTCCTGGGACCTGAGATCAAGCCCCGGTGGGCACTATAGTAGTCATAAATTCAGAATTTAAACAGAGGATCTCTAGTTCCATACATGGGTGGGCGGCATCTTTTGTTCGGTGTAGTCATTGTCTTTATCTGGTGTCTTACTCATTGATGTATTGTGTATTTTCTTGAGTATAGGATGACAGATATAACTGTGGGGAACTGGATAACAAGCTATTCTCATTAGAATAGAGTTGCCTATGCATTTTCCATCCTAGCTGCGACCCAGAACTTGCACAGCACAGAAGAACAGGTGCACCGAATGGTTTCTCACATCAGGGTGAATTTTTGGAGTGCTGTGATTCGAACTCGGGGCCTAGGAGGCCCAACTGCCCAATGGGTACACATGAACAAACCAGCCTGTGAGCCACTAAGGAGCTGGGCTGTTCCCAGGAGCTGAGATCAAGCCCCAGGGAGGCCACAAGAGTCCTCAATGCATCATTGAAACATGGGATGTATACTCACATCCGTGTGTGGACTGCCTCATGAATTGAGCGTAGTTATCCTCTCTATGTTGCATGCCATTCATGGATGTATTATGTATGTTCTTGATATGACAGGTGTAACTGGGCTGACATGGATGACAACCTTTTCCCATGGCCACAGGGTGGCCTATGCATTCTCCATCCTAGCTGAAACCCAGGACTCACACAGGAAAGGAAAACAGGTGCAACGTCTGGCTTCTGACAGGATGAATATTTTGGCACTGCTGGGATCTGAACTTAGCACCTAGCAGGCCCAACAGGCAAATGGGTAAGCACACCAGCCTGTGAGCCACTAAGGAGCTAAGCCATTCCCAGGACCTGAGATCGAGTCCCAGGGGTAAGGCAGGGGAAGCACAATAGTCATCCATTCATAAGCTGAAGGTAGTAAGCAAATAAGTACCTATCTGTATAGAGTAGGAGAGATGGTGACCTATGATGGAATCCAATCTACCCTGTGACTACAGATTCTTGGATCTTCCCCAATGCCTCTATTTAATGACTGTGATGATTATGGTCACGCTTCATCAATTCTTCACTAAAAATAATCGATACCCCATGAGTCTTGACTATCATTTCCTACTCGAATCTTCAGGAACTGCTCATTCAAGGAAGAGATTGATCACATTTCACGGCTCTTCCTAGGTCAGGAATTGAGTATCTCAGGAACTCCTGCCATTCCCTCAATGTAGGATGGCTGACCAGGATTCGACATCGGGGCCTCCGTTGCCCGGTCGTCCTGTGGCTCCCCCGATAGCCAGCAGGCCTTCAGCCACACCAGATCACCTTCAGTCTGCAGTCCACCGGGTTCAGTCTCACCATGGTCAACATTCAAATGAAAATAAACCTAAAAGCGCTAGGTGGAACTTCCAGCCGCTTTTTTCTCCTCCAGCTTTTTACTTTTTCCTACAAACTCTGGGGTCCTAGGATCCAAGAATGGGCTGTGGGTCCAGAGGCTGCAGCCTAGGATGATCAGACCTGAGGCAGAGTTGCCACAACTTGAGTTCAAGCCCCATGTCTGGCAAAAAAATATTAAAAAATTGAAAAATGATGAATGAAGCACCTTAGCTAAGAATTTTACTGCCAGAGCTGGGATGTGAATTCAGGTCTGGGGAATTCTGTTGCACTGTGGAGGAAGGAGAAGCTCATTATCATTGAAGATTACAAAGTCAGGCCTGGTCCCAGGGCCTGAATTGAAGCCCCAGCTCAGGCAAAAATCATATGCCCACCTATGTTACACATAGGATCTCTATTCACATACATGTGTGGAATGCATCATGTTTTCAGTGTAGTTATATTGTGTGTCTTATTCAGGGATGCATTTTGTATTTTATTGCATATGATGACAGATATAACTGTGCTGACATGGATTGCAACCTATTCCCATATTTATAGAGTTTCCTACACCTTCTCCATCCTAGCTGAGACTCAGGACATTCTCCGGACAGGAAAACAGGTGGATCAATGGGCTTCTCACATCAGGATTCATGTTTTGGCAGTGTTGGGATTTGAACTGAGAGCCTAGCAGGCCCAATTGGCGAAAGAGTCAAGGTGAGGGCACCGGCCTGTGAGTAACTAAGGAGCTAAGTCATAAACAGGCATAAATTCATAATTGAAACATAGGATATGTATTGACATATATGTGTGGATAGCATCTTACGTTCGGTGCAATCCTTCTCCTTATTTTGTGTCTAATACATGGAGGTATTGTGTTTTTTTACTGAGTATGGTGACAGGTATAACTCTGCTGACATGTATGATGACCTGTTCCCATGGTTATAGGGTTGCCTATGCTTTCATTCTCCATCCTAGCTGAGACCCAGGACTTCCATAGGAGAGGAAAACAGGTGTAAAGACTGGCTTCTGACATCAGGATGAATCTTTTGTCAGGCTTGGGATTTGAACTCAGATCTGGGTAACCCCGTTGCACTGTGGGGGAAGGGGAAGCTCATCATCCCTGAAGACTAGAATGTGAGGCCTGGTCCAGGGCCTGATTTGAAGCCCCAGCAGTGGACAAAATATGAAGCCTACCTCTTTTAAACATAGGATCTTTATTTATATACAGGTGTGGTATGCATCTTGCTTTCAATGTAGTTATTTTTTAATTTTGAGTTTTATTCATGGATGTATTTTGTATTTTATTGAGTATGGTGGCATGTATATCTGTGCTGCCATGGATGACAACCTATTCCCATGGCTATGGAATTGCTTATATAGCATTCTCCATCCTTGATGAGGCCCAGGACTTTCACAGGACAGGAAAACAGCTGTAAGGATTAGTTTCTCACATCAGGATGAACCTTTTGGCATTGCTGGGAGTTGAACTCCAGGCCTAGCAGGCCTATCTTTCTAATGGGTCCATATGAGCATACCATCTTTTGAGCTATTAAGTATCTAGGCCCTACCCAGGACCTGATATTGAGCTCCGGGGTGGGGTTTGTGCACCATATTCATCCATTCAAAAGCTGAAGCTAGTATGCTAATAAATACCTACTTGTATAGAGAAGATGTGGCAAGCTTTGTTGGAATTCTATCTGCCATGTGACTACCAATTCTTGGATCTTTCCCAATGCCTCGATTTCCTGAATGTAATTATTATTGTCACATTTCGTGAAGTCTTAATGAAAAATAATTGTTGTGCCAGAGGTCTTGCCTATCATTTCCTATGTGAATCATGCATGAACTTCTCAACTCTTTCCTAGGCCTGAATTCAAGCACCAGCCCGAAAAATGTAACATTTATAGACATTTTAAATATGTGATTTATATTTACATCTATATATTCAGTCTGTATCGTGTTTGTTGGAGTGATATATTATTATTGATTGATTGAATTAACCTTTATTTTATGGACTGTGAGTACACCTATATCATTTATTACATTTATTCCAATCTATTCCGTAACATGTAGCTTTGCACACATACTATGTACACCATACCTGACACCCAGCATTTACACAGAAATGGAAAACAGGTGTCTCACTTGGAATCTTACTCCGAGATGAAATTTTTGGCAATGCTGGTACCTGAACTGAGGGCCAAGAAGTCCCAATTCATGAATGGGTGAGTGTCAGCATGGCAGCCTCTAGCCCATTCAGCTGCCAAATGGATCCCAGGACCTAGGATGGAGCCACAGGTTTGGCCAAAATAGCAGTACCTTTCTATGCAGATGATGGTATACAGATAAATATATATTTAGATATTTTGATACTGCCAGTGATGTCTATGTGGAATTAAATGACATATACTATGTTCATACAGATTTCAGGTCTTTAGTGAGGACTCCATTTAATGAATAGTATTCTTTTAATGCATAATAAACTATGAATTAAAATTAATCTGTGTTCTGTGATTATTGGGTCTAAATTTATACTAGACTGATTGATGAACTACTCATCCAACCATGACAATGATCACATTTCTCTGGTGTTCCTATTGACAGGCAATAGTTTCTTAGGCTCTCCAGCCCTTTGTAAGTAGCATGACTGGGATTCAAACACAGGGCCTAGGTGTGCAGGTTGGCCTATGGCTTAGCTGACAGCCTGCCAGCCTTCAGCAATGCCAGATGACCTACAGGTTGCAGCAGTGTTATTTGGACCCAGGATGGTCACCATGCAAGGAAGGAAAACCAAGAAACTGCCATCTGTGGGTGGTTCCTGTTTTTTTTTGGTGCCATTTTTATTTTGTTTTCCTGTCAGCCCCCGAGGCCTAGTATCCCAGGATGGGCTGTGTGTCCAGAGGCTGCACCATCCCAGCCTAGGGTGATGTTAGCTGAGGCAGAGTTGCCATGATATCAGTTCAAGCCTCATGCTGAGCAAAAAATAAAAATAAATAAATAAATAAATAATTTAAAAGTATTTAAAATAGCCTGGCACCGGCTATGGTTCACGCCTGTAACCTTAGCAATTCAGGACGCTGAGATCTGAACATCACAGTTCAAAGCCCTCGGGCAGGAAAGTCTGTGAGACACTTATCTCCAATAAACCACTAGAAAACCAGAAGAGGTGCTGTGGCTCAAGCATTATAGCGCTCGCCTTGAGATGAAGAGCACAAGGACAGCTCTCAAGGCCAGAGTTCAAGTCCCATGATATATATATATATATATATATATATATATATATACATATACATACATATATATATATATATATATATATACATACATACATACATATATGCATACATACAATACTAATGAAGCTCCCTGGCTTGGAATTCGTGCCCTTTTTTTCTGCCAGGCCTGGGAAATGAACTCAGAGTCTGGGTAACTCTAATTCACTGGGGGTGGTGGGGATGGGGAAACTCACCCTCTTGGAAGACAAGCAATTCAGGCCTGTTCCCTAAGCCTGAATTCAATCCCCAGCCCTGTTAATGTAATATTCATCCACATTTGAAATAATGATTAATATCTACATACTTATATTTATTGTAATTTTCTTTGAGTGTATTTATTTTATTTTTTGTATTATTCATTCATTATTTTACTGACTATTATTACACTTATAACATGTATTAAATTGATTACATCTCATTAGAACTGTAGAGATTTGCATATGTATTATATATCTTACTTCAGACCCAAGACATTCATTGAAATACTATAGTAGATCATCCCATGCTTAGAAAAACAGAAAGAATACATCAACCAAATTAATTTATCCCTAGGCACCCCAATGGCTCACATCTGTAATCCCAACTACTCAGGAGGTGAGAACTAGAAGACGAAGTTTCAAAGCCAATCCAGGCAGAAAAGCCTGAGAGATGACATCTCCAATTAACTGGCAAAAAGCCAGTCTACAGGTATGGCTGAAGGGGTAGAAAATCAGCTACGAACAACCAAGGGAAGAAAGAGCAAGCTGAGTTCAAGTGCGGGGAGAGGGGGGTAGGGGGATAAAGGGGAGAGAAATCCTCCAAAAACAGAGAACAAAACAACAGTACACAAATCCCACCTAATTTATGGTACCAACAAACTGAAAAAAATATCAAGCTTGTGCATTTGTATGATTTTACATGAGCACATATGTTCTTAGGTACACTTCAAAACTATGTTTTTAATAATGTGTATATATAAATTAATAATGTATATATATATAAATAAACTAAGAAACTAGCCAATGAAAAAATACTTCTGAATTAGTGCCTTAACCATGGCACTAATGGAGACTCTTACCTCCAATAAATTATTTGTACAAAAGTATGTTCGAAGTTTCTTTCTTTAGAATCAATCTTAAAATGTTTGTTAATTATTTGTACAAAAGTATGTTCGAAGTTTCTTTCTTTAGAATCAATCTTAAAATGTTTGTTCACGCACCAGGCGTCAGTGGCTCACACATAAAATCCTAGTTACTCAGGAGACTGAGATCTGAGGATGGCGGTTCAAGGCAAGCCTGGGTAGGAAAGTCCAGGAGACTCTTTCTTCCAATAAACCTCTAGAAAACCAGAAGTGGCAATGTGGCTCACGCTGTAAAGTTCTCGCAAAGAGCTGAAGAGCGCAGGGATAATGCCAATCCCAGAGTTCAAGCCCCACCACCTTCAAAAAAAAAAAAAAAAGGAAAGAAGTTTGTTCATACAAAATTGTAACATTCTAAGCTTTAGGAAACTTTTCTTCCAGGGTCTTATGTTCTTTAGGCAACTATTCCACTGCTGAGCTACCTCTTAGTACCAATGTTTTTGTTTTTCATTTTATAATCCAGTTTCTTCCCAAATTGCTTACAAGTACTTACTGTCCTCACAGAAGTGTTTATTCAGAAACTCAACCTTTGGTGGTATGAGGACTCCCCTAGTCTATTTCGTGGTAGGCACTGAGGAAAACTCACAGGACACAATTGCAGACATTTTATAATTGTAAAAATAACTCTAAATAGAAATAACATCAACTGCCGGGCATGGGTGGCTCATGCCTATAATCCTAGCTACTCAGGAGGCTGAGATTTGAGGAAGGCGACTCAAGGCCAGCCAGGGAGGAAAGTCTGAGACTCTTACCTCCAATAAACCTCTGGAAAACTGGAAGTGGGTGCTGTGGCTCAAGTGCTTGAGAGCTTGCCTTGAGCTGAAGAGCACAGGGACAGCACCCAAGCCCAGAGTTCAAGCCCCACGACTGACAAAAAAAAGAAAAAGAAAAAAGAAGAAATAACATCAACTGTCCCAACCTTCTAGGGAGAAATGATATCCTCATTTTCATTCTCACTTTTTATGGCAGATGGTCAAAAACACCAATGTGCTATGCTGAAATGTAAAAGTTTAAACCTCTTTTTTGAAAAACTCTCATTTTATAAAATCAAAATGTTTCAAATAAAGGCAAAGTGAACTTTAAAAAAAATATTAAAAATGCTAATGAATCCCCTTGGCTTGGAATGTGCGATTTTTTGTCTGCAAGGACTTGGATTTGAACTTAGGGACTGGGTAACTATGTTGCACTGTGGGGGAAGAGGAAGCTCAGTATGCTTGAAGACCAGAAATTCAGGCCTGTTTCCTAGGCCTGAATTCATGCCCCAGTCATACACCTTATATATATTTTAAAAATAGGATTGAACTTCCATAGAGATGTTCAGTCTATATCATGTTTGGTGTGGTTATTCATTGTATTTGTTGTTTTGTTCATTTATTTACCTTTTATTTTACCGACTGTGAGGACACCTAAACATACTATCACATAGCAGCGAGATTTGTAGACTTGTTCTCCATCACGCATGACACCCAGAACTCTCCCAGAAAAGGAAAACAGGTGTCACACTTGGCTTCTTACTCCAGGATGAAATTCTTGGCAGGCACTGAGATCAAGCCCCAGAGGTGGCCAAAATAGCCATAAATGGATAGGCAGGTGGTAGTATGCCAATAAATGCATATTAGTAGAGAGTGACAAAGCCATGTATCTAGTATTCAATGATATTTACTATGTTCCTATGAAGTTTTAGGCATTTAGAGAGCCTAGATATTATAGAGGAAGAACATACAAACATCCAAGAAAAGTCCAAGAAATATGATAGATCTATTCAACATTTGGAAGACACCATCAGAAGGCCTAATCTGAGAATAATGGGTGTAGAGGAGCACCTAGAAACAGAAGTTAATGTTCTAGGAAATTTATTTAACAGGATCCTAGCAGAGAACTTCCCAAACATGCAAAAGGATAAGCCTATTCAGATACAAGAAGCTTTTAGAACTCCAAATAGACCAGACCAGAACAGGACAACCCAGCATCACATTATAATCCTCACAGGAACAATTCAGACCAAGGAAAAGAACCTTAAAGCTGTCAAAGAGAAAAGATCAATCACCTATAAAGGGAAACCAGTTAGAATCACCTCAGATTTCTCAGCAGTGACAATCAAAACAAGAAGAGCCTAGAATGATGTATGCCATGCCATTAAGACAAACAACAATCAATCAAGAAAACTGTACACAGCTAAACTCTCCTTCATAAATGAAGGTCAAATAAAAACCTTCCATAGCAAAGAAAAACTGAAACACTATATCTCCACCAAACAAGCCCTACAAAAGATTCTTAAAGATGTCTTACACATAGAAAACCAACAAGACCTCAAAAAAGGCTAAGAAACCGTATCCAAACTGAAAATCCAAGAAGGATAGAAAGAATCCCACTGCCACAGCCCCCAAGAAGGTGGATAAAATAGCAGGAACTCCCAAATACTTCTCAGTTCTATCTCTCAACATTAACGGACTTAACTCTCCAAATAAGAGACATAGACTGTCTAGTTGGATTAAAAAGCAAGAACCTTCTATCTGCTGCCTTCAGTAGTCACATCTTGCCCATAAAAACAAACACAATTTCAATGTGAAAGGCTGGAACAAAATCCACCAAGCAAACGGTCCCCATAAACAGGCACGAGTTGCAATCCTAATATCAGATAAAATAGAACCTCAAACTAGCTGCAATGCTTGATAAGAAATGTACGCATTTTCCTGCCCATGAAATTGTAGCCCCTCTGTACAGTATGTTCACAAAAATAAAATAAAATATAAAAAAATAAATAAATAAAAATATAAAAAAAATAGACCTCAAACTAAAATTATTTACAAAGGATAAAGATGGTCTCTACATACTAATTAAGGGAGCTCTCTTTCAGGAGGATATTACAATTCTAAATATCTATTCGCCAAACAACGGAGCACTCAAATTTATCCAAGAAACCCAACTTTCCCTCAAATCCCACATAGATCCAAAGACATTAATTGTTGGGGACTTTAACACACCACTATTCCCACTAGATAGATCAACTTGGCAAAAACTCAACAAAGAACCTGCATATCTGAACAACTGCATAGATCAACTAGTTTTAACAGACATCTATCGAAGATTTCACCCAGCAGCATCAGAATACACGTTTTTCTCAGCAGCATATGGAATATTTTCCAAAATAGGCCACATTTTAGGCCACAAAGCAAACTTGTCCAAATTCAGATACATTGAAGTTATACCTTGCATTCTCTCAGACCACAAGGGATTAAAAGTAGGAGTCAACACCAAAAGCCACTAAAGAAACTCGTGTAACACATGGAGGCTGAACAACACACTGCTGAATCATGAGTGCATCATGGAAGAGATTAGAAATGAAATTCAAATGTTCATGATATTCAACAAAAATGGGCACACAAATTACCAGCTCCTCTGGGACACAGCAAAGGCAGTAGTCAGAGGCAGGTTTATAGCTCTGAGTTCCTACATCAACAAATTGGAGAGATCTTAAACCAACAATTTAATGAGACATCTGAGCCTCCTTGAAAAAGAGCAGCAGGATAAACCCCTACCCAATGGACAGAAAGAAATAATTAAAATTTAATCCGAAATAAATGAATTAGAATCCAAAAAAAGCCATAGAAAGAATCAACAAAACATTGGTTCTTCGAAAAATTAACAAAATTGACAGACCCTTAGCAAATCTTATCAGAAAAAGAAAAGAACACACCCAAATAAATAAACTCAGAGATGAGAATGGAAACATCACCAGAGAAACAACCAAGATTCAGAACACTATAAGGAAATACTTCTCAAAACTTTATGCTAATAAGATTGAGAACTTGGCAGAAATGGACCTTTTCCTAGCAAATACTGACATTCCAAAACTAAACCAAGGTAAGTTAAATCACCTTAACAGGCCCATATCAAGCATTGAAATATAAACAATAATAAGAGATCTCCCATCTAAGAAAAGCCCAGGTCCAGATGGTTTCACTGCGGAATTCTACAAGGTCTTCAAAGCAGAGCTCACACTAATAACCCTCCAACTCTTCAATGAAATTGAAAGAGAAAGTTCACTACAGAACTCATTCTATGAAGTCATCATAACTCTCATCCCAAAACCAGGCAGGGTCTTATCAAAGAAAGAGAACCATAGACCTATTTCTTGGATGAACATTCATGAAAAACTTCTCAACAAAATTTTGGCCAATCGACTTCAACAATTCATCCAAAAAATCATACACCGAGATCAAACAAGATTCATTTCAGGGATGCAAACTGGTTCAATATACGGAAATCAATTAGTATAATTCATCACATCAACAGGAGCAGGGATAAGAACCACATGGTTATCTCAATAGATGCAGAAAAAGCATTTGACAAGATCCAACACCCCTTTATGATGAAGGTTCTGGAAAAATTAGGAATCCATGGAACATTCCTCAATACAATAAAGACTGTATATGACAAACCAACAGCCAGCATTCTAATTAATGGTGAAAAACTGAAACTATTTCCTCTTAACTCAGGAACGAGACAAGGACGTCCACTCTCTCCACTTCTCTTCAATCTAGTATTAGAATGCCTAGCTACAAATAAGACTAGATGCAAACATAAAGGGGATCTAAATATGGAAAGAAGAAGTAAAACTCTCCCTCTTTGCACATGACATGATCTTGTATTTAAAGAATCCCACAGACCCCACTCTCAAATTACTCAAGCTGATTCAAAATTTTGGCAAAGTAGCAGGGTATAAAATTAACCCTCAAAAATGGCTTTTCTGTATGTCAACAATGAGAAAAGTGGGGCTGAAATTAGGAAAGCAACTCCATTCGTATTAGCCCCACAAAAAATAAAATACTTAGAAATTAACTTAACCAAAGAAGTGAAGGACATCTATGATGAAAACTTTTGAAAACCTAAAAAAGGAAATCAAAACAGAACTTAGGAAGTGGCAAAAACTTCCATGCTCCTGGATTTGAAAGATCAAGTTCGTGAAAATGGCCATACTTCCGAGGGCTATCTCCAAATGCAATACCTATCAATATTCAAACCTCATTCTTCAAGGAATTAGAAGAGGCAATCCAAAAATATATATGGTACAGTAAAAGACCCCGAATAGCAAAAACAATCCTCAACAGAAAGAACAGGACTGGAGGAATATCAATACCAAATTTCAAACTCTACTACAAAGCCATATTAATCAAAACAGCATTGTACTGGCACAAGAACAGACCTCAGGACCAATGGAACTGAATTGAAAACCCAGAAATGAACATACAGACCTATAGCCAACTAATCTTCGATAACAGAGCTCAAAAAATAGAATGGAAGAAAGACAGCCTCTTCAGTATATGGTGCTGGCAAAATTGGTTAACTACTTGTAGAAAATGAAAGCTAGATTCTTATATATCATTCTGCACCAGAATAAACTCCAAATGGATCAAAGACCTCGGAGTCAAAGTAGACAATCTGAAAACATTACTGGATGGAATAGGAGAAACCCTAGGTCTCCTTGGCACAGGGCGAAATTTTCTTAATAGAGACCCAGAAACACCACAAATCAAAGAAAGGTTGAACAAATGGGATTGCACAAAATTGCAGAGCTTCTGCATGGCCAAGCACATAGCTAGCACGATTCATAAACCCCACCGATTGGCAAAAGATCTTCACTAGCCATACAATGGATAAGGGCCTCATATCTAAAATATACCTGGAACTCAAAAAATTAAATCCCCCAATAACAAATCTCCAAAGAAACAACTGCACAATAAATACGTGGGCTAAAGACTTACAGAGAAACTTCTCTGAAGAGAAAAGAAGGATTGCCAATAGACACATGAAGAAATGCTCAACCTCTCTAGCCATAAAAGAAATGCAAATCAAAACAACATAGAGATACAACCTCACCCCAGTTAGAATGGCAATAATCAAGAACTCTAATAACAGATGCTCGAGGGGATGTGGAGAGAAGTGAACATTACTACATTGTTGGTGGGAGTGTAAACTTGTTCAGCCACTTTGGAAAGCAATATGGAGGTTCCTTAAAAGACTCCACAAAGAGCTCCCCTATTTCCCAGCAATCCCACTTTTGGGCATTTACCCAAATGATCACAAACAAGACCACACTAAAGCTACCAGCACGACTATGTTTATTATTGCAGCATTATTTACCATAGCTAAGATATGGAACCAACCCAGATGCCTCTCAGTAGAGGAATGGATCAAGAAAATGTAGTATATATACACAATGGAATTCTATGCCTCCATCAGAAAGAATGACATTACTCCATTTGTTAGGAAAGGGAAAGGCTTGGAAAAAATTATATTCAGTGTACTTGTTAGATTGGTAGTTAAATAAATGATATTATTGTTAATATGAATTTTAATGCAATTTCAGGGAACTCTCCTGTCTCTGACCTCGTAACACTTGTATTTTGGGATCTGTCTCTGGACATCTAGGATTTAGCAGGACTCAAAATAAACCAAGATCTTGCCCATGTAGTTGTAATTCCTTTGTGTGGTATTCTCACAGTTATAAAAAAAATAAAATAAGCAGAGAGTATTTGAATTCTACTATTAAGGTTTAATGATAGATCTCTAATGATCTTTTTCTTAAGTGTGTTGGAGAAACCAAAGCAGAAATTAACTTGGACTTTTGTGGTGGATGTAAATGTCTTAACTACCATTTCTGGTAGTAGGTACCATTAAATTTCAATTAGCCATCACAGGCTCAAGCCTGTAATCCTAGTTACTCAGGAGGCTGAGATCTGAGGATCGTTATTCAAAGCCAGCTCGGATAAGAAAATCCATGGGACTTGAACTCCAGTTGACTGCCAAAAAGACTAGAAGTGGAGATGTGTCTCAAGTGGTAGAGTGCTAGCCTTGAGGGACAAAGCCCAGGTTCTGAGTTCAAGCCTAGATACACCAATTAACAAATTCAGAGGTTCCACTGTGAGTGCTATATTCTTTTAGAGACTGAAGTATTTTTTTTTTCGCATAGTCTTTCAAACATCAGCATCTCTAATGGAGAATCATTCTAGATCCTTCTTTTCCACTTGAATAATTGTTATTCTCCAGGAGTAGAGTGGCCAAGAGGCTTGCAGATCAAGAGCTCAGACATTAAATTGGCTAAAAAGAGATCAAATTAAAATGTATTCCTTGGTTGCAAATACCACATTTTTGGTTTGTGTTTGCTAGCTCTGGCACTTGAACTGAGGACCTGGGTGCTGTTCCTGAGCTTTTGTGTCCAAGACTATTGCTCTACCACTTGAATCACAACTCTACTTCGGGCTTATTTGTGGTTAATTGGAGATAAAAGTCTCACAGACATTCTGGACCTGGGTGGGTTCAAACTAGAACACTGAGTAGACAGGATTACAGGTATATGCCACCAGCATCTGGCTCAAATACCACCTATAATGTTAAAAGTCAAGGATATCTGTTAACATCTATCTCTGACAGATGTACAATGTTTTACTCCTCACTGAATGAATGTTCCTTTGAACAGTATTGCATCAAATGGAGTGGACTCAAGTTAGGTCTTGAACACCAACAATCTGGTTTGTTGGAAGTGGCCTTGTTTATCTACACCTTTGTTTTATCATTGGAATACAAAATAGGTACTGGTAACTTACTAGCATTTGCTTATGTGCCTTAAACAACTTTGGATTTAGTAAGTACTCTGTGTGTGTGTGTATGTGTGTGTGTGTGTGTGTGTGTGTGTGTGTGTGTGTGTGTGTGGTATGTGCTGGGTACTGGGGCTTGAACTTATGGCTTTTGCATTCTTGCTTGGCTGATTTTTCCTACAGTAAGTAGTTTTTCTCAACAGATTTAAATTAACTTAAGTTATCAAGAAATGCTGACATGCTGCTTTAGAATATTATTCTCATTTAGTCTTGAATTCCTGACAATGTCACAAGCTTGGTAAAGAAGAAAAATATACTGTTCGAATCAAAGATGACATATATCATATTGATAAACAAAAGCAAAAACAGACAATTGTCATATTTATTAGTATTTTAGTGAAAATAGTAGGATGGGATATTGTTCATTTTAGTATTTTTAATTTTCATGTGCCAGTACTGGGGCTAGAACGCATGGCCTGAGCACTATCTCTTAACTTTTGCATTCAAGGCTGATACTCTACCACTTGTGCCATAGCTCCAATTCTGTTTTTGCTGGTTTATTGGAGATGAGTCTCACAGAGTTTTCAGGCTGGGCTGGATTTTAACCACAATCCTCAGATATCAATATTCCTAGTAGCCAGGATTACAGGTGTTTGACCATGTTATTATATTTTTTAACTCTGTACATGCTTAAAATTAGACTCAAAGACTATGGATGGAAGAACTTAAAGCCATGAATTGATGGGAAGAAATAAAGTAGGTTGTTATATGCAAGGAAGAAAAATGGAGGAAAGAGGAAACAAAATTGATAAAAATCCTGTGCTGGATAGCACAAAGACAAATTTTCCTACTTCAATATTTTATAATAAGCAGGTTCCTGAAGCCATGAATATAATTATCTTGGCTGGAATTCCTGTGCTAGAGTAAACAGAAATTTGAGCACATCAACATATTATTTAATCAAACAGAGTGGGTGGCAGTGTGAAGGCGAAATTAAAATGTTCACTAAGATAATGTGAAACTGGCACTGGTGGCTCACACCTGTCATCCTAACTACTCAGGAGGCTGAGGTATGAGGAACCTAGTTTGAAGCCAGCTCAGGCAGGAAAGGCCAAGAGACTCTATCCCTAATTAACCAGCGAAAAGCCAGACGTGTATATGTAGCTCAAGTGATGGAGCACTAGTTGGATCAAAAAAGCCAAGCAAAAGCATGAGGCCCTAAGTTCAAGCTTGAGTACTGGTAACAACAACAACAAAAGACAATGTGTGAAAAGCTTCAATAGGGATAGAGTAAAGAAAGACAAACACTCCTATATACATAAGTATATACATATACACACAGATATGTATATATACATATATGCAAAATTGTTTTTTTGAGCACCAACTTAATCAGAAGAAAATGAAACAAAAATAAGCTTAGGAAAATGAAATTATATTACCAAAGAAAATATACACATTTGCATCAATCTGTTGAATTTTAACAATTTTTTGTGTATGCCACTACTGGGGCTTGAACTCCAGGCCTAAGCATTCTCCCTTAGCTTAGTGCTCAAGGCTAGCACTCTGCCACTTGAGCCACAGCTCCATTTTCAGATTTTTGCTGATTAATTGGAGATAAAAGTCTCATGGACTTTCCTACCTGGTCTAGTTTTGAACCTTGATCTGCAGATCTCAGCCTGCTGAATAGCTGGGATTAGAAGTCTGAATCACTGGTGTCCAGGTGAGTCTTCTTGCTAAGTTGGAGCTTGGGGTCATTGGAAATAGCATTAAGACCTTGGCGCAGGAAGAAGCCAGGATGAGGAGTCCCTGTGTCTCTACATGCCAGAAATAAGGGCACAGCTATCTGGGGGAAATCAGGAAGGCAAGTTAGCAAGCTAAGTGCTACCAGTACAAAGTTAGGAAGTACCAAAAGAAAATAAATATACTGTACTCCAAATTCAGAGCTTCTTATTCTTGCTTGGCTTTTTCACTGAAGGCTGATGCTCTACCAATTGAACCACAGCTCTACTTCCCTTTTTCATTTTTTGCTGGTTCACTGGAGATAGGAATTTCACAGACTTTCTAGCCTTGGCTGGCTTTGAACAAGAGTCCTCAGACCTTAGCCTCCTGAGTAGTTAGTATTACAAGTATGAGAACTTGGTAGTTTTCTTTTCTTTTCCTTCCTTCCTTCCTTCCTTGTTTCTTCTTTCTCCTTCCTTCCTTCCTTCCCTCTCCTTCCTTCTTTCCTTCCCTCTCCTTCCTTCCTTCCTTCCCTCTCTCCCTCCCTTCCTCCTTCCCTTCTTTCTTTCTTTCTTCCCTCCCTCCTTCCTTCCTTCCTTCCTTCCCCTTCCTTCCTTCCCCTTCCTCCCTCCCTCCCTTCCCCTCTCTCTTGCTTGCTTGCTTGCTTTTACCTATATCTTTTTAATATATTGCTCTTTCTGTCTCTCTCTGTCTCTCTGTCTCTGTCTCTCTCTTTATCCCTGTCATGAGGCTTGAACTCAGGGCCTGGGCACAGCCCCAAGCTCATTTCCTCAAGCTAGTGCTCTACCACTTTGAGCCAGATAGCCACTTCAGTGATTAATTGAACATAAGATCTTATGGACTTTCTTGCCTGAGCTGGATTTGAACCACGATCCTCAGATCTCAACCCTCTGAGTAGCTAGGATTACAGTTGCTAGCCACTGGTGCCAGTTTTCTCTCTAATTTTTTATTTCACTTTTCAAGCTTTCATAATGAACTAAGTTGTGTCATTCTCCTTTCTTTTAAAAAATTCTAAACATTTCTGTCCCTTGCAATATCTAATGATATCATTCTTTTCCACAATAATTGAACTATATTCTTGCACAAGAATGGTTCCTTATTTTTAACTCTTACACAAATAAATTTTGTTTGTCTAACCCCTTCCTATAGCATATAGGAACACTAGTTCCTTTCCCATAGTTATGACCAGTTGTACGAATAATGTATTCTATTACATATAGAATATGTACAATGTCAGATATATATCTGGCATTGCAATTAATGGTACTTGGTATTGAATTGGGGACTTTGTTATACCCAAGCCAGTGGTGAGAAATGACACATAAACCGTGCCACAACCCAAACCTGCCAAGTCAGACAGAATAATTCCATGGAAAGTTGTTAGATAACTGAAACTTCAAACCAGAAATGACAACAAATTTCAGATGAGCAAAGTTCAGTACAAAGAGCACACAAATTATACAAATGAAAGGCAATTAGAGGCATCAAAAAGTAAGTGATATTATAACAAAGGCTCTGCATGATAGTAAGGGGATGGAACCTCACACACTGAGATCAACCAGGAGAATGATGATAAGAACATTTAATGAGAGAAAAGAAGGTATGTATAAACACTTCAGTGAAATCCAAGAGAAGATAAATAAATACCTAATTGAATCCAAAGGGAATATAAATGAATAACTAAATGAGCTGAAAAAAGGATACAAATGGGGGCTGGGAATGTGGCTTAGTGGTAGAGTGCTTGCCTAGCATGCATGAGGCCCTGGGTTCGATTCCTCAGCACTACATAAGTAGAAAAAGCTGGAAGTGGTGCTATGGCTCAAGTGGAAGAACACTAGTCTTGAGCTGAAGATCTGAGGGACAGCGCCCAGACCCAGAGTTCAAGCCCCACAACTGACAAAAAAAGGAGCAAATAAACCCATAAATAAATGCAAAGAAGATGCAAATTAAGAGCACAAGAAACAAGAAAGATATGACAAATAATTTTACTAAAGTTGGAATTATTGAAAAATCAAACTGAATTCCTGAATATGAAAACTCTACATGACAAATAAGAAAGTTGAGCTGGGCACTGAGCGTCATGCCTGTCATCCGAACTACTCAAGAGGCTGAGAACTGAGAATCACAGGACAGATGGCTGGCAGAGATTCTTATCTCCAATTAACCACCCAAAAGCTAGAAGTAGATGTGTGGTTCAAGGGGTAGAGCTCCAGCCTTTAGTGGAAAGCAAGATTTCAAGGCCCGAAGTTCAAGTTTCAGTACCATAGCAAGGGCTGGGAGAGACTGGGGGAACCCCTATTCCTGGGCTGCAAGGTCCCCACATAATCTCCTCTAGCTCTAGGTCCTAGAGTCTGAGCCTCAGGCCACAGTGGGAGTCTAAGGCCTCAGGGCACCCTCAGCACCCCCTCCCCCCAGCAGTCTCTGGCCCACTTCCTCCTGGACTATTTTTGAGCCTCAGATCCCCAGGCCAATACCCTGTTATGGAACCCCCTCATCTTCAAGCCCTCATGGTTCCAGACTGGAGTGCAAATACCCCAGGCCCCCCCTACCACCTGCTACCCACACAGCACCAGGTCCTGGGGGAGACCCAGCTGAGGCCCCCACTTCTGTACCCACCAGCTGTCTAGCCAAGGCCTGCAAAGCTTTTCCTGTGAGCTCTTCTCACAGTGACTAAAACAGAGAAATGTGAAGACCATGGATTTTGAGAAGTGAAGAACATGCCTAAGTGTTTAATGTGCAAATAATGTTTGTATGTTAATAGATGCAAACACATGTATTGGAAGACTACAATCTAAAAAACCACTGTAAGTCACAACATGGTCAGAAGTACAGAGAGTACAGAGCAGAATCAGTGCCATCCTCAGTGAACAAAGCAGGGTCTCGAGTGTCAGCAGGGGTGAAAGAGAACATCTTGGGCATGAACACTTCACAACAGACCACAAGTGTGGATAAGAGTTGCAACTCACGACTGAGACTGACTGAGTGTCATGGGTATTTGCATAAGGCCATGAGTTCACGATTGGCCTAAGGCTTTCCAGACCTCTGTGGCTGGCAGAGTCCCATCACATGACCTTTGCCACCACTGCACTTTTACCAGCCACTGAGGTATTTTACTTTAATGCATTTTTTACTGTTATTTTAAAGGTGATGTACAGGTGGGCTTACAGTCACATAAGTCCAGTAATGAGTCCATTTCTTTTTGGGCAATGTCCCCCCTTCCCTCACTCTCTCTCAGTTTTTCCTCCCATGCCCAACCACAAGCTGTAGAGTTTATTTTCCAGTGTCCAGTGAATACCACGGCTG
The DNA here is from genome assembly GCF_019054845.1 of Dipodomys spectabilis. Lineage (NCBI taxonomy): Eukaryota > Metazoa > Chordata > Mammalia > Rodentia > Heteromyidae > Dipodomys > Dipodomys spectabilis. The sequence continues at coordinate 988,990 of NW_024871020.1, read as the reverse complement.
CGTTTGTTTCTCCTTTGTCCCTCCATTTCTATGTCCCTGCATGCCCTCCAAAAGACAGATACATGGACAAGAAAAAATAAAACAAAAACAGCAATGAGAAAAAACCTCTTGTTTCATTTTTCTGGAGTTCATTTGGATAAATATCATTTTGTATGATCAGAGGTGCATAGGCATAGTGCCTTTGTGTTCCTCTCCTAAGATATCCTCCTTTGGTCTTACTGTGTGTGATTGCCTAGAGATGTGTCTAATTTATCATGTCCTAGTGAATTGTGTTTTTTTTAAAACATCCAGTGTGTTTACTTACAGATTTATAGGCACATTCTAGCTCCCACAAATGAGGGTAACCACACAGCCTATGTTTCTTTGTACTAGTTTCTCTTCTTCATTTGATTTTTTTGTGAGAATCTTGAGGTGACTGAATAACTCTCCTTGGTGGCAGGATTTCCACTGGAATATGGCTTCCTTGTTGTGGATTGAGACAAACCAAGCATCCTCGTGCTAGGCAGGTTTCTTAAGTGCAGCTGCACAGGGTGGCAGTGACCTCAGAATCTGTCACTCTATGCGGTATCAGGTAGGGTCAGGTCATTAGGCAGTGAGACATGTCACGGATGCCTTTGACACAAATCTCTGTGCTTCAGCCATGCATCAGTTAACGTGACTTGAAACATGGCCCAGAATCTCCAAGACCTGCTTGTGTCAGAAATCCCCGTTGTTGAACTTGGGTCATTTCAGATCACACAAATGCCACGCCTTGGTCCTCCTGAACTCTGGCTACCACTGCAGGACTGTGCACAGATGGCACCTTGAATGTGTGGGTCCTATTCCTGCCACTGCAATGTATAATCGAGTTCTTTCCTCTGCTGTAGTTGCTTTCTGGACTTCCAGGACCACACCTCTTACGTGAGCCAACACTGGCCTTTCTCCTTTGTCAGCCCATGTTCCACTGTGTGAACTCAGGCCCCAAATGGCAGCAGTAGGGTGCTGATTCTTGAGCACTGTTCTTTTGGAAGCCAGGAGGAAAAAAAAGAATTATGACACAGTAAGATTTTATCATTTTTAAGCACAGACAGAATGTTTATTTCCTGTTTAAATTAGTCTTCACTTACTATATTTTCACTTATTAGGAACAGAAAATATTATCGTAACTTGTACATAGCAAAAGCAAATGGGTGCAATCATTCAAACATTAAAATTGTAATCAAATATGTACAACAGATAAATAAACGTATATCTCTAAGAGTTATCTTATACAAAAAAAGCTAGCATGAAAATGCACACATTTATTGCCCAAAGTCACAAGTTCACTTCCAATTCTACTGTGGACACCTCTTATAAGAGGTGTCCTCTTATGCTTTAAATTTAAATTCAAAATTGTATTCAGACTTATTTGCAATAACTAGTATATGTCTGAATGATGATTTTAAATATTCACATTTCTCTCCCCATTCAATGATAGATTTATCTCTTCTTTCAATCAGAATATTTTGGATGATTATTGAAGTAATTATTGGCTTGATAAGAAATGTACTCATTATCTTTCCCAAGTAATTGTAACCCCTCTATATGGTATTTTCACAATAGAAAAAGAAAAAGAAAAGTTAAGAAAAGAAAATCATTATTCATAGAATTATACAAATGCTTGAGGAAAAATTATGTCAATATCAGTTTTTTGAATCTTAAATATAAGAAAGGTTCCAAATCTGGATATATCATTAGAACATAAATATGTATCATTCTAAAAGCAATGCTGAAAGTGGTAAAATATTTTTCCCAGCATAAACACTATTTAATGAAAATAGTAAATATTTTCAAAGTAACCTAATTGCTATAGCAGTTCCAACTTCAGCTCCAACTACTTCAGTCAAAAATAAACAGATATTTAGGTGCAGAAAGCAACTGAGTTATGAGCTTTTTGGTGGGGAGTGGGGGAGTGCTGGTACTGGGGCTTGAACTTAGGGTCTCATATTCTCACTTAGCTGTTATATTCATGATGAAGCTCTGCCACTTGAGCTACACCTGGATAATCTGAGATAAGAGTCTCAAGGACTTTCCTGCCCAGGCTGGCTTTGAACCTCCCTCCTCAAATCTCAGCCTCCTGAGTAGCTGATAGTACAGGTATGAACATCAGCACCCAGCTTTTTAATTCATTCTTTAAGGATCAGATATTCCAATGATAAGAAACATTTTTAAATAAACAAGTCCTAGAATAAAGAATGAAGTGTATTTTCTAGAATATTGTACAAATATAAATTTCTTTTGCTCACTTGGCCAGTTTTTCCTCTCATCATCATTATGGGCACAAAGTCTTAGAATACAGCTAGACACAGCACCCCCCCCCCCCCAGGACAATTCAAGGGACCGCGTCTCTAAGGTGTCACGTAGTTACGAATGCTAGAAACTTGAGACAAATTTTGTGGAAGATAAATAACTAAAACATCAAGTGTTCACTTAACATGTTCCAAATGTTGTAAGGCAGAGTTTTAATCCTACCAATCTGGGTGGCAATTGCTCACCTGTCATCTCCCTTAACTATTCAGGAGGTTGACATGTGAGGATTTAGATTTGAAGCCAGCCTGAACAAGAAAGTCTGTGAAACTATCAAAATCCCAGAAGTGGAGGTGCGGCTCAACTGGTAGAGCACCAGTCTTGAGGGAAAAAGCTAAGAAGAGATAGTGGCTAGGCCCTGAGTTCAAGCCCTAGTACACAGAAACACACAGACACACATGAGTCTCAACTGGCCTCCTCCACACACACCATTTTTAATCTTTCCAAAGTTCTATGAGAAATCACAATGAGTGTCTTCATGTTGAGAATGAAGGAGTCTAGATACAGAATAATTCATGCTTCAGGCTGAGGAATTAAAAAGTAGCAGATCAAGGTTAGACTTAAGCATTACTTTGCATTGTCAACTATCTTTAAACCAACCAATAGAACCAATAACTCAGTGTGATTAATTTTATTTCAAGAAGCCAGAGAACTGTAAAATAACCTACTCAAGGTTATTTAGAAGATTAAGTGTCAGTGCAAGGGTTTAAACCTGAGTCAGGTTGACTACAAAGCCACCTTCCTCCTGCTTTGCTGCTTTATATCAGAGTTGAGACCAAATTCCGTACCATACATTGGCATCTGGAACTTGGTAGAGTCTTGACATGTGGTCATGGGTCCTTTGAAGGTGCTGATTCAGTCACTGGAGTTGGGGAAAAGAAAAATCCACAGAAACTCACACGAAGCAGGAACTGATGGTTCACATCTGTAATCCCAGCTACTCAGGAAGCTGAGATCTGAGGTTTGTGGTTCAAAGTCAGCTCAGTTAGGAAAGTCCATGAGACTCTTATTTTCAATTAACCAGCAGAAAGCTAGAAGTAGAGCTGTGGCTCAAATGGTAGAGTACTAGCCTTAAGCTGAAGAGCTGAGGGACAGCTCCCAGGACCAGAGTTCAGGGTCCATGACCACCACCACCAACAACAAAGTCAAACTAGATATATCAATGGTAATAAAAAACGTATATAATATTAGAATCTTTAAGAACTAGTAATATAACTTATGTAACATAATAATATATAATATAAAATGTAATATTAGAGTTTCTAAGAATTACATGAATTTTAAGAAATACATTTGAATACATACATACAACTAGAATATTGTCACATAGAAACAGGCTTTTAATCAATTTACCATTATAGTATTAGCAACCAGCAGAAAAGCCAGAAGTGGAGCTGTGGCTCAAAAGGTAGAGCACCAGACATGAGGGAAAAAAATCTTAGGGACAGTGCACAGGCCCTAATACTAGCACACTCAAAAATAGCAGCAACAACAAAAACCAAAGAAAAAGCATAATGTGAATAATGTTATACATATACACTATATTAAAAGGTTATATACACTATTATTAAAATAGTTAAAAGGTTTTATATATATATATATACTATTATTAAAATAAGGTTATGTATACTATATTATTTTAAAAAGTAGCCAAGTTTGGTAATGCATGTCTATAATCCCTGCACTCTGGACGCAGGAGGATTAAGAGATCAAGGCAGTCTGGGCTGTATTACAAGACCCTGTCACGAAAAGAAAACCCAAAAATAAAAGCACTAAAACTAAGCCAAAACCAAAACAAGATATCATTCTTCCATTATTATTATTATTATTATTATTATTATTCCTGAATGCTATTACATATAGAAGTCTGCTTCCTTTTTTTGCCAATCCTTGGGCTTGAACTCGGTCTGGACATTTTGTTTCTTTCCTTCTTTTAAATACATTTTTTGTAAAAATACTGTACAGAGGGGTTACAGTTTCAGAAGCAAGGTATTGAGCATTGTTACCTCCTCCTTTGATTTTCTTCTACCATCCCTTCCCTCCCCATCTCCCCAACTACACTCTCTCCCTCCCCCCTTCCCCGCCTAAATTGTAAACTTCATTTTTCAACATAGTGTTTTGTACATCTCATTGTTACAATGGGTCAATCTGCATACCTATTTAAGAATTTTGCTTTTTCCCTTCCCCTCCGCAAGCTAGAGAAGTGTATATATAAGATGCAGGGAACCACGTCAAGTACAGTGAAAATGGGTTATACCATGGGGGAGGAACATACAAAGAAACAAAAAAAAAACACATGTTTCTTTGGGCCTGGCTTACTTCACTTAATATAATTTTTCCAAGTCTTTCCATTTCCTAACAAATGTGGCAATGTCATTCTTTCTGATGGAGGCATAGAATTCCATTGTGTATATATACCACATTTTCTTGATTCATTCATCTACTGAGGGGCATCTGGGTTGGTTCCATATCTTAGCTATGGTAAATAATGCTGCAATAATAAAAATAGTCGTGCTGGTAGCTTTAGTGTGGTCTTGTTTGTGAATATTTGTGTAAATGCCCCAAAGTGGGATGGCTGGGTCTTAGTGGAACACTATGTGGAGTCTTTTGAGGAATCTCCATATTGTTTTCCAAAGTGGTTGAACACTCCCACCAACAATGAAGTAAGGTTCCCTTCTGTCCTTATTTGCAATAACTAGTATATTTCTGAGTCAAGAGAAAAGGTCAGGTAAGTTGATGTTAGGGAAATGAACCCTAAAATATGTATTCAAATGTATTATTCTTACATGTGATTATCTCTAACACATTTACAAGATTATTTCTTTGTTGCTTTGTATGTCCCTCCCCCACAGTATAACCCCTGCTTTCACTGTATTTGTTGCTGGTATAATTTGTGGAGGGGAAGGGAAAAAACAAATTGGTTAAATAGGGATACAGGTGGACCCATTGCAACAATGAGATGTATAAGTCGTTATGTCGAAAACGAGCTTTACAACTTTTGGAGGGGGAGAGGAGGATTGGGTGGGGGGGCGGGGGAAGGATGGGAAGGGATGGGGAGGGGAAACAAAGGAGGAGGCTACAATGCTTGATAAGAAAGGTACTCATTATCTCACCCATGTAATTGTAACCCCTCTGTACAGTATTTTTACAATAAAATAAAAAATGGAAAAAAAATCACATAGTACATTATAAATTCGTTAGGAACAATAGTAAGAAAGAAAGAAAAAACGTGTCCCTATCTTGCGGTTCATTTCGCTTAGACTCCACATACAGCTTCCCTATGACCTGGCAATCCCACTTTTGGGTATTTACCCAAATGATCACAAACAAGACCATTCTAATGCTACCAGCACAAATATGTTTATTGCAGCTAAGATATGGAACCAACCCGGATGCCCCTCAGTAGATGAATGGATCAAGAAAATGTGGTATAAATATATAATGAAATTCTATGCCTCAATCAGAAAGTTATGAAATGGAAACTCTTGGAAAAAACTATATTAAGTGAATTCAGCCAGGCCCAAAGAAACATAATAGGTCCCATGGTTTCCCTTATTTGCAATAACTAGTACATGTATAGGATAAGCAGAAAAGGTCAAAAGCTCTGTACATAGGACCAGATAAGATGATGTTAAGCAAAATGGACACTTTCTGAGCTTCTTTTGCTCAAGGTGATCACTCTATCACTTGAGCCACAGTGCCATTTTTGACTTTTTTGAGTAGTTAATTGGAGATAAGAGTCTCAAAGAGTTAACTGCCTAGACAGGCTGTAAATCATGATTCCCAGATCTCAGCCTCCTGAGTAGCTAGGATTACAGGCATGAGTCATCTGCACCCAGCTGATTATTCCTTTAAAACGATACCTGAGAGAGTGTGGATACTCCATATGCACATGCAAGTTTTAGAATTGTTTAATTGGGAATGTGGAATGGGAATGGGAAGAAAAATTTTGGAATTATTAGAAATGTGTTTCTTCCAATGGATCTTTCTCCCCCCCTCCTCTCCTCTTTCTCTCTTTCTCTCTCCCTCCCTCCCTCCCTTCCTTCCTCCTCCCTCTCTCTCATTCCTTCCTTCCCTCCTTCTTCCTTCCTTCCCTCCTTCCTTCATCCCTGCCTTCCTTTCTTTCTTTCTTCCTTCCTTCCTTCCTTCCTTTCTTTCTTTCTTCCTTTCTTTCTTTCTTTCTTTCTTTCTTTCTTTCTTTCTTTCTTTCTTTCTTTCTTTCCTTCTTTCTTTCTTTCTTTCTTCCTCTCTCTCTTTCTTTCTTCCTTTCTTTCTTTCGTTCTTTCTCTCTCTCTCTGTGCCTCTGCCTCTGTCTCTCTGTCCATCTCTCTCCTCTCTCTCTCTCTCTTTCTCTTTCTTTTTGCAAGTCCTGAGGCTTGAACTCAGGGTCTGAGCACTGCCCCTGAGCATCTTTTGCTCAAGGCTCTACCACGTGAGCCACAGTGTTACTTCCAGCTTTTTCTGTGTATGTGGTACTGAGCCATTGAACCGAGGGTTTCACGCATGCTAGGCAAGCACACTACCACTGAGCCACATTCCCAGCCCTCTTTGCTTTCTTTTTTTTTTTGGGGGGGGGGGAGTGGACAGCCCTTTTTCACTTTTTCAAAAAGGCCACAGAGATGAAATGCTGGAAGTATTAGAGAAATTATTAGAGAAAATGCTGGGTAGAAAGAGTGCTCCAAATGGGAAGTGCTTTGATGAACCCCATGACCTTTCAGGGTTACTAAGGAAATTCTTGTAGCAGGTTTTTTTTTTGCTTCCCCGCCCCCCCCATCAGTGAAATAATCAGCAAATGAAGCAATGCATCTGAGCATGCTCAAGTGCTAGGAAAACAAATCTGCTGTTTAAAGGACTTCTCTAATAAGAAGCAGAAGACAGATGACAGAGCTGGGTTGTGTTCTGTTCCCTTGGGGGACATTCTTTGGTGATGAACTTTTCCAAGAGCCCAGGGCTGATAAACTTCTCACCTCAGGAGCTCCTGCCAAGCCTGTGGACATTAAAAACCAGACACAGAGCAGAGACCAGTCCCACTGGCTCAGCCAGGTCTACCCTCCTTTAGCGATGGGGAAGAGACTGCAGGGCAACAAATACAGATCCAGTGTGATTTAGGGACTTTTTAAACACCTTTAAGTCTAAAGAACTTGTGACTCTTCCTGAAGAAATAACCCCAACTTCTTTCATGATATGAAATTACTATAATTTAAAAAACCGCACCATTTTCCCTACTGAGGAATCAATATTATTTCAATTAGTTTAAATATGTCTTTATTCTGGCAAAAAAAAAAAAAAAACCCTCAATGTCAATAAAATGTGACATGCTAGGTGGGAAAGTTGAAATATAGAAATAAAAATGTAAGTAAAACTACTACAGTCTGACTACAGGGTACATGAATGCAGGGCTTCCAAGATGTATTAATTTACCATTCCCTTGTAAGTCTCTACTCTACTAAAATTGCTGCCATCTGTTTTTATGGGTACAGTTAGTGCTAGAGTTTGGGTTTGGAGTCATTTAGTTTGCTTTTTTTTCTCCCACTACCCTCCTAGCTTTGCATATCAAGAAAATCCAATTAGGTTAATGTAGAGAGTTGCCTGTTTGAGAAAGTTTATGATGCTCAACCATTAAGGAGTATGTCTTATATGAGATTCATCTAACCACAGCCCAAGTTCTCTAAGCAACAAAAGAAAAGACTGATGAAATTCAAGGAAGATTCTGGAAGGATGACTCAATGGATTGTTAAAGCTACTGAGTGATTCACTATTGTAGTTAGGAAGTAACTCTTCCCTTCAAAGTTGATGGATACCATGGAACAAGTTCAGGTTTTATACAAACAAGAGGTTCTATTTGCTCTGGAATAAAAGATCTTATATCTCAAGTCCTAGAAAAGAATGGTGTGAAACATGCTCTCAGGAAAAACAACAACAAAAAAGACACCATGCTTCTGTTTAGCCATGCTGTGAATAAATTAAAGGTTTTATACCATTGGTAAAAAGAGTTTTAACCAAGTTGTTTATTTTAGAGACTGGAAATTTGATGATGCAGGAGGTGGAGAGCATGATGTGACTCATCCTGTCTGGCGTTTATTTCTTCCTCTGATTCTTTTTACTCTCTCTCCTACCCAGCATCTTATAAATTGAAAAAATTCTTATTTGTATTGCAGTGGTTCTTATTTTTTAATCTCTGTATAAAAATTTGAGCATCTTTCTTGCTTTGACCATTGAAAGAAATAAGAGTTCCATTTCTGTCTGCTTTGCTTAACTTTTCTTTTCGACTTTTGTGTAGGACTTTTGTTTGCAAGAGAGCTATAGCTTTGGGTCATTTTAACTACTTTATACCTACAAGTGATCCCTAGATACCTATGTATCTTAATGCTCAGACATTTACTTATAGTTTGATAGTTTTAAAATATTTAATTATGTTAAGGAGAGAAATATCAAGCACTAAATTTTTGTTTTTGCTTTAGTTTTTTTTAAATAGTAGCCAAAGTTAAATGTATTGAAAAGGGATGGGGGTAGAAAAGTAGTGTCATGGCTTGTTTATCTAGAAATATTATTTACATTAAACTCCCTTTCTTGTGAATAAAACAAGAAAAGAAAATGCAGGAGAGGTCAAGTTCAAAGTGAAGTTGGGTTGCTTTCATATTTGTCTTTTGTTTTTGTTATTATTTCTTAATTAGAGAAGTAACATAATTGCAGCAACACCTTGACAAGCGTTCCCTTAAGTCACACAATTCCTAAGACCCACGAACCTCTCTTCTTCCCTCTGCCCCACCAGTCCCTCCCTCTCTCCTCCTTCCTCCCTCTCTCTTTGTCTCTCCTGGTACAATGGCTTGGGTATAGACTCTTAGCTTTTTCACTCATGGCTGGCACTCTAACACTTGTATCACAGTTCTACTGCCTGTTTTTTGTGGTTAATTATCAAGAATGTCATAGACTTTGATGCCTGGGCTAACTTTGAACTTTGATTTTCACAATCTCAACCTCCTGAGTAGCTAGGATGATTGGCTTGAGTCACCAGGGTCCAGCTAGATTTATATATTTATGTATTTATGTATGTATTTATTTATTGGAATTCCATACAATTTTATCTGAACCCTAGTTATGGAACTCAAATATTAGGATTGTGGTAAATTGGGTCTGAGGCAGTGCTTTCTCCCCTTATATCCACAGAATTTATGTCTGTATTATGCATTTTGAATATTTGATGTCTTGAATGCTAAGATGGTCGTTCCTATAGTTCTAAGATCTCGGTCTTCAGGCTCTGTCTCAGAATCCAGGCTACCATCTCTAGTTTAGGCTTTAGAATTTTATATAAATATAATTTTAATCAAGAATAGTTAATACTGTATCTTTTTCCATTTATTGTTTTATTTTTTGTGCTGGTACTGTAGCACGAACTCAGAGTTTTATCACTCAAGCCTAGCACTCTATCACTTGAGGCACATCTTTACTTCCAAATATTTTGGTAGGGAATTAGAGATAAGAGTCTCATGGACTTTCCTAACAGGGATGGCTTTGAAGTGGGATCCTTGGATTTCAGTCTCTTGAGTAGCTAGGATTACAGGCATGAGTCACCGAGGCCTGGCCTTATTATTTATTTTTATTATGAGGGGACCTTTTTTTTAAAAAGTTACAAAAAAGTTTCAATTCAACATGGCTGTTCATTAGTTCAATGCATCTAGATCACCATCATCTAGTACTGTATTCTTTTGTCCTCAATTATTTAATTTGCAGAATATGACATTGCAAAGGAAAGTCTACTGAAACTGGACATGCAATTCATGGAGGCACTTCCTGTGGCTGAGATATAAATAGGAGAACATCTTTTGTGAACCACTGTGATAGCTTGCACACTTCAAAGCCACTTTCTTTGAGAAAGCTTGGTGATGAAAGTTCTAAACAAAACTGAGGCCAAACGGCCTGGGGCAAGCTGAATTAGGGAACAAGGATTTTAGGGGTTTCATTAAAAGTAAAATTGCAAGCTGGGCTCTGGTGGCTCATGCCTGTAATCCTAACTACTCAGGAGGCTGAGATCTGAAGATCACGGTTCAAAGCCAGCCCGGGCAGGAAAGACTGTAGGACTCTTATCTCCAATAAACCACCAGAAAACCAGAAGTGGCGCTGTAGCTCAAGTGGTAGAGTGCTCACCTTGAGCTGAAGAGCTGAAGGACAGCACCCAAGCCCAAAGTTCAAGCCCCACGACGGACAAAAAAAAAAAGTAAAATTGCAGTTTCAGTGCTTGCCCTAATGAAGGTGTTAAAGAAAGCTTAGCCATTATCACTATATTTTTATATTTTATTTATTGCTTCTGTTTTATATTATAGACATTTATATTTTGCTTTACATATAATCAGAGGCTTACTATTGTTCAATTTTTCATGATCGGCTCTAATGTCATATTGACAGGAATCATTTTATCTAAAGGAAAGGGAAGAGAATGCATGTCTTTTCTACCCCCACTCTGTCCTGCTGCCTGCCAGTCCTGGTGTGCGGTCCCTGAGCATTTTTCCTTCTTCTTATTTCTCTCCTCTCCTCTCCCCCTGCTCTCTCTTTCTTTTTGTTTCTTTCTTCCTTGCCAGTCCTGGGGCTTAATGCTGGACACTATCCCTGAGCTTCTTTTGCTCAAGGATAGTGCTCCACCACTTGAGCCACAGCGCCACTTCCAGCTTTTTCTGTGTATGTGGTGCTGAGGAATCAAACCCAGAGCTTCCTGCAGGCTAAGCGAGCACTCTACCACTTAAGCACCAGCTCCACTTCTGGATATTTAGTGGTTAATTGGACATAAGTTTCTCTGACTTGTCTGCCTAGGTGGACCTGTGATCCTCAGATCTCAGCCTTCTGAGTAGCAAGGATTACAAGCATGAGCCATAAGTACCCAGCTAACATAAAGAATTTAAACCATTAATTAATTATGAAGAACCAATCATAAGGTTATATCTATATGATAATAGTGCGACCGTGACACTTCCCTTCCCTTCCCTTCTTTATTTTCTCTTCATTTCCCCTCCTTTCTTTTCCCTTCTTCCTTTCCCTCCTCTCCCTGACTCTGATCTCCACAGTAAAACATGACCACCTAGTGCCTTCTCATACAAGCAGCATATTTACAGTGAACCACAGACTGCATCTTTCTAAAAGATTTATTTTAGCCAAGCATCCACGGTTCAACCCTGTAATCTTACTACTCAGGAAGCTGAGATCTAAGGATTAAGTTTCCAATGCCAGCCCTGGTGGGAAAAATCCATGAGACTCATATCCAACAAGCCACCAAAATGGTGAAAATAGATGTGTAACTTAAGTGATAGAGTGCCAGACTTGAGCACAAATCTAAGAACATGAAGCCCTGATTTCAAGCCCCAGTACTGGAACAAAAGTATCTTTCAGTTAAGACTGATTTATTTCTATATATATATATATATATATATATATAATAGATTATTATATTTCTTTATAATTACAAAATATTTATAGTTTATTTTGCAGTATATTTATCATAGATTATATCTATATTATATTAAATATTATATCTGTAGTAATTATATTCTTATGTATCTATATTATATTATTAATTACATTATGGATTGTATCTATAATATCAATATTATATCTATATATGTCATAGGTTATATCTGTGATATATAATAGTACATAACATATACTATATATTATACATGATAAATAACACTATATAATCTATATCAGATTATATCTATAATATATAATTTATATCATAGCTTATATATGGCATAAAATAATATAGATTTTATCTATGATATTTAATATATTATAGATTATCATAGATTATATCTATGATATATTATAGTATAATTGTGTATACATAGTATATACTATAATATATATAATATATAACATGAGAGAGCTTTTTTGCAAAGATAATACTTTTTGTTATTTAAAGCTTCAGTGTTTCAAAAAATCATGTGTTTCTTGGGGCTGGGAAGGTGGCTCAGTGGTAGAGTGCTTGCCTTGCTTGCCTGAGGCCCTAGGTTCGATTCTTCAGTACCACATAAGCAAAAAGAAAAAAAACCAGAAGTGGTGCTGTGGCTCAAGTGGTAGAGCGCTAGCCTTGAACTGAAGAGCTGAGGGACAGCGCCCAGGCCCAGAGTTCAGGCCCATTACCGGACCCCCAAAAAAAGAAAAATCATGTGCTTCTTTAACTACAGGCATATAGTAATAATAATAATATTTAATTTTGTAATGAAAACCTGGTGAGGTGAGAATTGGGAGTCAGTGGAATGCTTTACATTGTTCTTAGGAATGGAAGTTGCAACATCATTAAGTTCTAGAAACATGGTTCTCACTATTGGCCAAAGGGAAAATGCGTGTAAGATGTTCACTAAAAATATCTACAAGAATGTTTATAGAGCACTATTCAGAACAGCTAGGAATTAAGTACCACCCAAATATCAATTACATTACAATGGATGAGTAGAACAATTACATAAATGAATAGTACACTGCAATCAGATTATATAAACCACCAGAACACACAGCAATATAGGTGATCTCAGAAATTTAACTTTGAACAAAACAAGGGCTGATGATGTAGTGATGTTTATATATGACTAAAAAACTGACCAAGCTCTTTTATTGGGACCTTATGCCTATAATCCTACCAACTCAAGAGGCTGAGGTCTGAGGATGTGTGTGAAGCCAGTCTGGGAAGAAAAGTCCATGAAACTTTTTTTTCTGATTGTTTGCTTTTTTTCTGCCTAGTCCTGGGGCTTAAACTCTAGTCACTTCACATTTTTTTTTCTGTGATTAATTGGAACTAAGGGTCTCACAGACTTTGCTGCCTGGGGCTGGTTTTGAACCATGAGCCTCAAAGCTTAGCCTCCTGAGTACCTACCATGTACTTGGCTCCGTAAAACTTATCTTAAGTACCATAAAAGTCAGAAATGGAGCTATGACATGGCAATCAATGAAAAAAACCAATAAAGAAGGAGAATTTTCTTACAATGAGAGGGTCAACTTTAGCCAGAAGCTGGTGGTTTATACCTGTAATCCTAGCTACTTAGGAGGCTGACCTCAGGATGGCAGTTCAAAGCCTGGACAGTGTTAGGCCCTGAGTTCAAGCCACATGAATGACAAAAAGAAAGAAAGGAAGAAAGAAAGAAAGAAAGAAAAAGAAAGAAAGAAAGCGAAAGGAAGAAAGAAAGAGAGAAAGAAAGAGGTCAACTATAATAATATAATTATAATCTTTTCCAGTTGAATATGTTATGAAGCTGTTTAAATAGTTAATAACCATGTAAAGATGGGAGCACTATTCTAAGTAGAAATTGTTTACTTTTCTGTGTCTTAACCAGTTTGTGTTTTAAAGATCTACACCACTGACATAATCTACTGTGTGTCACAAGAAGTTATCTTACATGCAATTAACAAGGTTGAATGGTATAAAGGAGAGAAAATCATACTGCAATGAGAGTGGGTTCCTTAAGTATACACCACAACACTGGGCCTGGCTGGAAATGCCTTGGGTAGGAAAGTAAAGTGGTAAGTGATCACAGATGAAAGAGACCTTAGAAACTGACAAATTGGATGGATACCCTGTGCAAAACTACCTAAAGATTAAATAAGATGAAAATAAAACAATAAGAAAGGAATACCAACCATCCTTTTGGCAAGTGAGAATGCCAAGACTGAATAATATTAGGGTTATGTTTGCTAGTAAAACAATGGAGTTTCAAGTTTAGTTTCTTGTGATGTATTAATGTGAATATATTTCTGGACCTGGATTGTTTGTTTTGGCCCTATATAGAAGCACATATTTATTTAGAGAGGTATCAAATAAAACACTTAAGGTGATCAGAGCTTATTAGCAATAAGCTCTCAAATGGACTCAGGAAAATTAAAACGTCTGCATCATTTCTATCAATTTTCTCAAATTGTTTAAAATAACCAATTTAAAAAAGATAATATATTGTAAGAAGCAAAATGAATATAATAAAGATCAACTGTGTGTGTGTGTGTATATGTGTGTGGGGGTGTAGGGGGTGGGTGGGTGCGCACACGCGTGCGTGCATGCCTGGGGCTTGAACCTCAGAGGTCTAGGTGCTGTCCTTGAGCTTTCCACCCCATCTTAAGTCTACTGCACCATCACTTGAGCCTGAACTCCATTTCTGGCTTTTTGTTGATTAATTAGAGATGAGTCTCCTGGACTTTTCCCGCCTAAGCTATATATGAACTACAATTCTTAGATTTCAGCCTCCTAGTTAGAATTATAGGTGTGAACCACCTGCACCTAGCTAAAATCAATTATTTTAATTAAACTTGTGCTTTCCATTTGAAACTAATGTACAGCAAGTATATATATATATATATATATATTTCAGACAAATGAAATAAATAGCATCAGAAAATAGGAGAATGGGAGAACCAGCTGAACATTCAATAAGGGTCTAATATCCAGAAATGAAGGGTTTATGAAATTATAAGTCAAAGAATTAATAACCCAATAAATAAATGGGCAAAAGAACTAAATACAGATTTCTTAAGAAGAGAAGTAAAAAAGGTCAATAAACACATCAGGAAATGCTCAACATCTCTGGTCATGAAGTAAATGCAAATCAGAAAAAGTGAGACTCCATTTCACCCCAGTGAGAATGGTCATCATCAAAATTACAAACAACAAATGCTGGTGAGGATGCATTATTTGTGAGAATATAAACTGGTGTAGAAATTATGGAAGGCAGTTTAGGGATTTTGTTTTTTTGGGGGATCCAGTAGTGGGGCCTGAACTCTGGGCCTGGATGCTATCCCTCAGCTCTTCAGCTCAAGGCTAATGCTCTACCACTTGAGCCACAGCGCCACTTCCGGCTTTTTTCTTTTTGCTTATATGGTGCTGAGGAATCGAACCCAGGGCCTCAGGCTTGTAAGGCAAGTGCTCTACCACTGAGCCACCTTCCCAGCCCCAGTTTAGGGATTCTTAAAATAACCAACATAGGATTATCCAGCCATACCATTCTTGGGAATCTATTCAAATGTTTACAAGTCATGATATGGTAAAGATATTTGCACACCCATGTTCATTGTTGCATTATTCACTGTAGCCAAGTTAGGAATCAGCCTAGATGCCTTCAAATGGATCAAGAAAATGTGGTATAGATCCACAATGGAATTTAACTCATCCATCAGGAAGAATATTATTGTATCATTTTAAGGAAATGGACGGACAAAATCATGTTAAGAGAAGTAGGTCTAGACCAGAGATACAAGGAACATGTTTTCTTTCACATATGGACGTTAGATTTAAAGTATACACATTTGTGAAAACACATACAGGGTCATAGGCATTTCTATACAAGCTGAATAATTACAGTATAGCATATACACGGGAGGATTGCAGTGGTGTAACTCTTTTGAGTAATTTTTACAATTTAAGAAAATAAATATCAGGAAGATGGAACATGTGTTGTTGGTGAGGAGTGGTGGCAGGATGAAGTCAAGGGAAAGGAGCAAAGGCATGGAGAAAGGAAGAGTGGATAAATACAATCATTATACTCAATGTACATATTTTAAAAGGAGCAAGGTAGATTGAGGTGATATATGAGATTGAAAGAAATGTGATCCCAGCAGTGGCAGAAGCTGGGCAATAAAAATTAAAATGCTTGCTACAGTAAATTTCAAATCTTGCCTGGTAATTAATGTCTGATAGGAAAATATAGCATATGCCTAGAGACTGAATTTACATTTCAATCTTCCATGCCTAACTAGTTAACATATGTGTGTCTGGGCATGTAAACACACGTGTGTGTGTGTGTGTGTGTGTGTGTGTGTGTGTGTGTGTGTGTGGTGTGCGTGCGCGCATGCTAGTACTGATGCTGAAATGGAGGCTCTGTGTACTATCCCTAAGCTCAAAGCCAGAGATCTACCAATTGCAGATTTTTCATGGTTAGTTGTACTTATGACTTTTACAGGAATTTTCTGGACAGTCTGGTTTCATACTCTGAGCCTAACATCTCAACCTCCTGAGGAGGTAGGATTATAGGTATGTGTAACCAGTGTGGAGCTTTAGTAGTCCTTGATATTGACTTATTGACCAAATTTGTTGTGCTTGTTGCTAGTTACCAAACCATAATCTAAATCCACATGGATCCAATGGATGATACTACTTTCCCCAGTTCCCTTTAGACAATTATTAACACACTATCACAGAAATCATCTTTCACTGACATGAGCATGTGCCATAGGGAGGTCATATCTGGAAAAGATCCTCTGATTTAGAACAGAGAGAATCTGCATAGTCTAAGTGCTCATAGTGTGGACCAGGCCAGATGCCACAAGAGAGTATACATTGACCTTCTGCGTTGTCAGGCGTGGATGCTGAGGAGAGTACATTGGTGAAGCTGGTGGAGTGAGGGGTGAGTCTAAGGCCTAGCTTCCACTTAGATATGATAAGCCATTGCTACCATGTCTAGAGGACATAAAGGTCCACTCAATGGCCCAAAGATGTTGGATACTCCCAGGTATGGCTCTGCCACCAGCATAGGGTACATCTTGACTTTGCACTTGCTAGCTATAGTCCCAACAAGTCCTCATACATTCATATATGCAAGGAGAGCCTTTAGGCTGGATCTTCCCTTTCTTAGACAAAATGAATCCTTTGTTTTCTTCATCTTGGCTCCAAAGATTTCTTCCATTTCTCCCTCCCCTTTTGGTCTTCCTTCCAGCCCAAGGATGTCATTCCAGTCCCAGTGCTTCCACTTCAGCATGTATAGGTGTGTAGGGTTGCACAGTTAGAGCCTGGTAGTCCAGCCTCTAGTCTAGTCCTGGGGGCATGGGATCATATCCAGGCAGCCACAGATTCCAGTAGGACTACCTGCTAAGTGGAAAGTGACAGTTTTCTATGGTGGCCAAGGGGGTACCCACCTAGCAACCAGCACAGGGCTGCGTAGCAGGTAATCATTCACAAGCAGCTTGAATTAGAGGACAATCTGGTTCAGGATGTCACAATATCAACACAGGAAGGTGAGGTATTGGTTCCTTTTTCTGGACACAACTTTTCCCTTTATGCTGTAAGAAAAACAATTCATCTTATAACTCTCTAGTAAAAAAAAAAAAAAGAAGAAGTACTTTCTTCCATATTATTCTCCATGCTTCCCAAGTAACCCTGGGGACTATCAGGTGATTGCCACCATGTAAGAACAGTGTTTAAGGGCTGCAAACTTAGACTTCTTCCATCATCCAGCTAGCCTCTCCTCTTCCCACATTCAGAAAGGATTCTACCCATGTCCGCTCTCATTGCTGAAGTTAGGCACACTTCATTTATAGGCAAAGTAAGAGTCGCTATCAAAACACAGTCTCCAAGGGTAGTTTGGAACATCCACATCCTAAATTGTCCTGAAATCTCCATAGTAGACATGTTTTTGCTGCTAACATTTTTGTGCCTGTGCTAGGGATTAAACTCAGGCCCTGAATGCTCCTGAGCTTTTTTTTTTTGTTCAGGGATTACAGCCTATCTCTTAAGTCACAGCTCCACATCCAGAATTCTGGTGGTTAATTTGAGATAGGAGTGTGGTGGACATTACTGCATAGGCTGGTTTCCAACTGTAGTCTGTATAGCCTAAGTAGCTAGGATTAGAGGCATAAGCTACCAGTGCCTGGCTGTTGCTACTGTTTTTATGTTACCCATAGTGAGGTCTCAAATAACAATTAACAACTGAGTCCACCATCACTTTTCTTGGTTTCCAAACCCTTGAGAGAGATGACCTCTAATGGAACTTCTTCCTCCATCCCATTTAAGTTTGAAGCTCCTCTAATGGAACTTCTTCCTCCATCCCATTTAAGTTTGAAGCTAACCTATTAAGACCACAATTCTGACATAAGACCATTTCTCTCATGTGTTCCTAGCCTGCTGTCAGAATGGCTTCTCCCAGAACAAACCTATCCAGACTAGAGAAGCCTCCTGTGATATTGTTTGGGGACATTTATTCATACAATTCTAAGGATTCATGATTCCAGTCACAGAAAAAGTAAAAAAAAATCCAAAAGAAGGTGACATTATAATGAATCTTGATAAATAAATACCACCAGGGTATTGAGTACTGCCTCAAAAGATGGCATGAGAATTTCATCCTTTTGGTATGAGAACAGGGTTTGAAGTCTTTGGAGTTGCAAATTTCTAACACCTTTTGGTTCATGTGTTATGTATTACATAACTCTGATAATAGAAAGGGTGTTAGAGTGGAGTGTTTGTCATTATCTATTATATTGCACACACACACACACACACACACACACACATCTTTCAGTTCCTTTGGTTATCAAAAGATATTCATTCCATTCCTTTATGTTCTTTGTATTTTCTCAGAAATTTCAGGTAAGTGTTCTTTAGAGCTGAGACTCTACATGATTTATATTGTTCTTGGCATCCTGAATAGCTTCCGGGTTTCAGAAAGGACCAAGTGGGCTCAGAAAGACCAGGGGTTGGAAGATGAGAGATGACAGGAGCTGTTATATGTTCATGTGTGCTGATATTTTCAGAGAAGGCGAATGAAGAACCAGCCCATTGCTGATAGGAAGTGCTGCCATCAGAGTTTTTTTTTTTTTCTTTTACTCAATGGAAAAGTTGAGAAATCATCTCTCAAATGAGGGAAGTGTCTCATGAGTCAGCTAAATGTGGACAGGTGGTGGCCAGATTCAGAGGGTTTGTGATCTGGTGAGGTAATAAGACCTCTCTCTACACAGCATCTGAAATCACTACCTGTGAATTTAAATCCACTACAAAAGTCACGAGAGCCTCAGTCTCCAGCTCACCTGCTCAGCAAGCTGCAGTGAATGGAAACCCTTCAACTGTGAGAACAGTGCTCTGCCCCTAATAGCCCCACCTAGCCAACTCCTGCTACTTTCCTTAGCCCTGACCCTCTCTGACTTGCCTAGCCAACAGGAGCCACTTTAATGAGGCTCTGTTCCCTTCCTTCCAGAATGCTTCGTTTTTACCAGGGCTTCACTCCTCTCAATGTCCACCCCCTGTGTGACTTTAGCAAGGCTTCACTCTTTTTCCTATCTTGTAAAATTCAAGATGTACTCATATCATGCTACTCAACTGTTTTGTGATTAATGTTAATTTCTTTCTTTTTCCCTTCTTTTTTTAAAATAAATATAATGTCATAACTCGTAGACACATTTGTTTACACCAAAATTGATGAGCTTCTCTGTGGTTTGAATTTAAAACCATTTCCTTTTTTTAACTTTGGCCTGTAGAGCCAGTTATCTCAGAACTGCCTCAAAACAATTTACTTTGGACCTTCCTAGTCAGGCAGTAGGGTCAGATCAGTTTGGTAGATTTTAGGCTCACATCACCACTACTGTTGATAAAAGTTTTTCCTTTTAACAAACAGCAAAATTAATAATTATGTCCTTTAACACAGGTTTACATTAGTTACATTAAATGAAAAAGCAAATAATTTTAGACCATGATAACAATTTTTATCCATTACAATGAAAGTACTTTAAACATGTTTACATACACACACACACTTTTGCACAAAAATTTTAAGGCATGATTTTTTTTTAAAAAATGAAAATCGGGCATAAGTTCTTCAGAATTCTAGTGGCAAAATACATTTTGCCCATTTTATGATCAAACCATGGGCTCAATGCTAGAAAAACAGGCAACACCAAACAAAGTAAAAGTCAAACCTTTAAAACAATTTTAATAATAAGACACACTATCATATTAATTGACCTTTAAGTACTTGTTAAAAGTGTGGGGTTGTATAAAAACCAACCACATGGCCAAGATGGCAAAAAACATGTCAGGATGGTAAGAAAACTTGGTGGAACATTAAGTAAGTAAGCAAAGAGGAAGCAGGCAAACAGGAAGCAGACAAATAGGAATCAGACAAATATATAAACAAAAAGGCAGACAGATCACACAGTAACACAATGTGGATGTACTTGAGGAGAGAGAGAAAGTTATAGATAACTGGAGTGAGGTGATATCTCAATGTTGTTTTGATTTGCATTTCTTTTATGGCTAGGGATGTTGAACATTTCTTCATGTGTCTATTGGCCATCCTTCTTTCTTCTTCAGAGAAGTTTCTCTTTAAGTCTTTCGCCCACTTATTTATTGGGCAGTTGTTTCTTTGAGGATTTGTTGTTGGGTGGTTTAATTTTTTGAGTTCCAAGTATATTTTAGATATGAGACCCTTGTCCGTTGTATGGCTAGTAAAGATCTTCTCCCAATCCGTGGGCTTTCTATTGATCTTGCTAGCTATGTCATTTGCCCTGAAGAAGCTCTGCAACTTTATGTAATCCCATTTGTCCAACCTTTCTTTGATTTGTTGTGTTTCCGGGTCTCTATTCAGAAAATTTCGGCCTGAGCCAAGGAGACCTAGGGTTTCTCCTATTCCATCCTGTAATGTTTTCAGAGTGTCTGCTTTGAGTTCAAGGTCTTTGATCCATTTGGAGTTGATTCTGGTGCAGGGTGATATATAAGGATCTAGCTTAAGTTTTCTACATGTAGTTAACCAATTTTGCCAGCACCATACTGAAGAGGTTGTCTTTCTTCCATTCTATTGTTTTAGCTCCCTTATCGAAGATTAGATGGCTATAGGTCTGTAGGTTCATTTCTGGGTTTTCAATTCTATTCCATTGTGGACACTGTTGATTGCATCCTTTGTTGCCTCCCGATTTGTGTTTTCCCACAATGAATGACCCTACTCTGATGTCATTTTCCAGTATGTCTTCTGGTCTTGTATCTACAAACCATCATATTGATTTGTACTCCTGTTATTGTAACAGTGAACTAAAGATACAAAATTATGCTCTGGTCACCTATCTACTTCCACTTTTGGATCTCTCTCCCTCAGCTTTTAGTAATGGTCTTGGGGCATATCCAAAACTTACTAGGTCCATAAAACCTGTAGAACCTTAAAGCCCCTATATTTAGTTAGTTCTAAAGGAAATATGTGACATCCAATTTCCCTTTTTTCCTTTTTGTACTTTTTGGATTGTAAAAATACTGTACAGGTGTTACAGTTACATGAGTAAGGTGATGAGTACATTACCTATGGAGCACTCTTGCCTCTTCCAGGCAAATAAGATGAAAATTGAGAGCTTTGTAATATAAAAGCACACCAAAACTCTAGATATATATTTTTCTTCATATGAGTATTTAGAATTGTGTGAACCTAGAGATATAACCTACTTGCAAGTTAATAATGAACTTGTCACATTTTCGTGTATGCTAGAAGATTTATGATACTCTTGGGTTAGAGGCAAAAAGGAGTTAATTTGTACAACAATAGTGAAAGCCAGTGAGATATGTGTGGGTATGTGTGTGTATTTATATATTTGAAGTGAATCTCCCAGCCCTCAGTGCCACGGAGTGAAGTAAAGATAGCCATGTGAAACCTATACAAACAATAGGTTCTGACTTTGAGCAACCACAATCTATGTAATGAGACCTAGGCATACCTGAACTTTACTCTGGAGGATGACAATAGCTTAGAAATAGCTTATGAAACTATTCTTGCAAATATACTATAGAATATAGAGCAGCTAGTGTTCACTTGAAGGTATATGAAAATACTTGAGACTGCCATGAAATTATTCTTTTTCTTTTGTTTCTTGAAGGTTCCTAGCTACCAAGACAGATACATATTTCTCCTAATAAGTACATAGCTCTCCTTAAAAATGAGGCTTGACACTTTGTTGAGAATACTTATTCTTTGTCTAGCTCTAAGCCTTAAGATGAAATAAGGATTTCAATCCTATCTAGAGTACAATTCAACAAAAGAATTAGATGGAGTTCAAATTTTACACATCTAGAAGTTTTTCTTTTAGAGACATTTCTTAATGCAGGTGTGGAAGAAATTAAGGAAAAAATAGGTCCACGAATATATTTTAAGAAGAAAGTCTAAGTATTTTAACAGTATTAAAGGATTACATTTCTGTTTTTTAGTGTGTAAATATCTATAGTATGTGCAAAGAACCAAAGTTCATTCCAGGGCCTATCATGGAATAGAATGTAGCAAATTTTGTATTGTTTGTATATTTATAGAATTCACCTGTCTCACTTCTCTCCCATTTTCATAAACAGAGCACCACTTTGACATAATGAAAAACAAACATTATATTTCTACCTCCTACAGGATTCTACACACTTTGCTGTCTGCTAAATATAGAAAAGATTCATGCACAATCCTCATCTTCAAGGAACAATTTTCAGTAACCCAAGTAGCTTCTGTATATCTCCTACCCCTTTCTTCCCAGCTGTCAGACTAGGTGAGTGATGACTGAATTCTATAAGACATAAAAGCTCAGATAATTCAGAGGCATGCAGTTAGTATCCAATAGAATCTTCTTCACTTGGATATATATTATCACCATCTTTGTGAGAACTTCAGCTTCCTTATTTGAAAACTGCACTGTCCAGTTAACAGAGTAGATGAATCTCATTATTTAAAACTTCATTTAACTGAAATTGGAAGGATTAATTTCTCAGACACTATTAATGTTTGAGATTCTGTAGCCACATATAGCCAGTGGCTAGTCTGTTAGACAACGCATATATAGAATATTTCCATTATCAAAGATGTTTCTGTTAAAACTGTTTTAGAGTGTGTTTCTGTTTGTTAAGAAACAGTCCATCTTCCTAAACTACATATGCTCCATAGCTGGTACTCAGATTGAAGATCAGACCAGAAATTCTAGAAACCCATCAAGTTAAGATATAGATATAAATTGTTCTACATAGGCACATTTATTTGTGAGGAGGAAGAGGATCAAACAGTCAACGTCAGCAGAATCAACTCTGTCAACTCTAGGAATGAATAGATGAAAAATTTAGCAATTCTTTGCAGCATTGCTTCTGTGATTGGAATTGGCTATGGTATTCTCAATGGTGATTTTGTTGGAAAGTATAAATGTGTAATTATCACAGTAGCTCACAGAAGAATTAGGATCTGTGCTTGTAAATGTCATTTGGTATTTACACATGACATTTTAATTTTGCCTGGTATCAGTACACCACAAATATCTTTATATGGTTTCTGAGGGTTTTTTTTTTTACATTTTTTATTGTGAAAATACCGTACAGAGGTTTTACAATTACATGAGCGAGGTAATGAGTTCATTTCTTATCAAGCACTGTTGCCTCCTCCTTCGTTTCCCCTTATGATCCCTTCTCATCTCCCCCTTCCCCACCCCCATGCCTCCCCTTGCACCAAAGTTGTAAAGGTCATTTTTCGACATAACGTCTTGTACTCATTGTTGCAATGAGTCCACTTGTAACCCTAATAAACAATTTTTCCCTTCCCCTCCACATACTATACCAACATCAAATACAGTGAAAACAGGTATTGTACCAGGGGAAGGGACATACAAATCAACAAAGGAATCATCTTAATTATGTTAGAAACAATAACAAGAAAGAAAAAGCATTTGAGTACTTATCTTGGGTTCATTTCACCTAACATCAACTTATCTGACCGTTTCTGCTTGTCTGAGACATGTACTAGTTATTGCAAATAAGGGAAACCATGGGACCTATGTTTCTTTGGGCCTGGCTTACTTCACTTAATATAATTTTTTCCAAGTCTTTCCATTTTCTAACAAATGGGATAATGTCATTCAATCAACTCCAAATTTATCGAAGACCACGGAGTCAAAGCAGAAACCCTGAAAACATTACAGGACGGAATAGGAGATACCGTTGGTCTGAGTTGTTTTTTTTTCATTCATTTTGATTCTTCTTACAGAAGGCATTTTAAAAATTAGTGGGAAACTTAAGACTTTCTTGTGTTTTATAGTCCCATTATTACTCAGTAAGCTTAATAAAGAAAGAGAATCCATGAACTATGTGAACAAATTGTATCTCCAACCACCCTTTTGTTAATTACTGGAGCTAAGAGAACTGGCTCCCCAGAATCTGACCTTCAGAATTAAAGAATGAGGTGGGAATAAGACAAGGAAAGAGAGACATTGTAATTCACACTGGAGTTACTTTGCTGTCACAATGAACACCTGTTCTCAGACAATCTTTTTGATTCCCACAGTTAGCTTTTATTTGTGCCTTTTTATTAGTATGACAAAGAGAACTGACTTTCCCAGATTTAGATTTGGAAATTTGTGGGACATATTCCTTTATTATGTAATCTTTCTTAAAATTGTGTATCATTACTTTGGCTCTTGGTGCCTTTTCCATCCTTGTTGCAAGTATGTATTTCTACAAATGGAGACTTTGGTTCATCATCATGATTAAATTATGAGGATTTGGGAGATTGTGTGATTTGCTATAGAAGTAAGGTATTATGATTAGGACCCTTTGGTCCATGTTTACATTTCTTTGTGGAATTTTTATTGGGGTCCTTATTCATGGACTCATGTGTAAGTAATTCTTCCAATATTCCAGTATAATCCCATAGAGTGGGACAATGCATTAGAAATTTAAAACATGCATATAATTCTTTTAAAATATACTTTTAAATATAATATCATAAATAAAATCTTTGTTTTGTTTTTTGTAATTTTAATATTATTGTCAAGGTTATGTACAGATGGATTACACTTACATAAGTAAAGCAGTTATAACATTTCTTGTGTAACTTGTTACACCCTCCCTCATTTCCTTCCTCTTTCGCTGGCTCTCTCAATCCCACCGCCCAAGTTGTACAGATCATTTCCAACGTATTGTCACTTTTGATTTCCATTAAGTAAATTTTTGTGCTGTTCCCATTCTGGATCTCCACAATGTGAACACTGGAACATCATGGTTATACTCCTCTGCCTTACAGATATATATATATATATATATATATATATATATATATGCCTACAATTTGGGTTCATATATGTTTGCTTATTCATTTGTTTATTACAAAAACTGCAGTTTGAATTCAGGGCCTGCACATTGTTCTCTGCGTTTTTTCCACCTCAGTGCTAGCCCCAGTTCCACTTCTGGCATTTTGGTTGTTGAATGGACTTTCTCCGGGAGCTGGCTTTGAACCATGATCCTCAAATCTCACCCTTGTGAGTAGGTAGGATTACAGGTGTGAACCTACTTTATACTTTGACTTTTCATCTCATTGTATCATGCGTATATTTCCTACCCAATAACATCCTTAGAAATTTCATACTGTTCTAAGAGCATCACTTATAATGATTACATGGGAGTCCAGTGTTTATAAATTCCATAATTAATTGAACTGTTTTTATTAATGAAAATCTTTGTTGTCTCCAAAATATTATATGTATCATCAAAGTTCTTTTGGATTTTTCACTCTAGTATTCATTTTTTATAGACAAGTATCTGCTAGTTAGAAAGAACCAAATACAAACTTTCTTCTTACATAATGATCCATCTTAACTTGGCTCATCTAAGACAGTAAGTTACTCCTCCCTGTGAAGTTACTCTTTTTCCCAACATATGGTTCCAATTTTGTAACTTTTACCCACCTTACCCACTATAAACTTTGTCTGAAATGACTCTTGCTATCATCCAGTTTTTGTAAAAACCTTTTCCATGGTATTTCACTAATAGGAAGGCGTATTTAAATAATAGCAACTTAATGTCATCATTTCCACGGGTATCTGCATTTCAGCCTGGAACAGGATTTTATTTTAATGGAAGAATCAGAGCATCATTTGGAAGGCAGAGATTACCCTTATGAACAAATTTGATCTTTCATTGCTTATTTTTGTTTTGGAATTTGAAGGCTAAAGGCTACCAACTCATATATCCTCTGTTGTCACTGTATTTGATTCCCGTTCCCTGCATCTTGTATATACATTTTTCTAATTTGGGGAGGGGAAGGATAACAAAATGCTGAAACAAGGATAGTGGTTGACCAATTCTAACAATGAGATGTACAATACACTATGTTGAAAATGAACTTTACAACTTCAGGATAAGGAGAAGGAAGAGTTAGGGAAGTAAGGACAGAGAGGAATGTAGGAGGAAAACAAAGGATGGAGTAACAATGCTCAACGGGAAATGTACTCATTACCTTACTCATGTAACTGTAACCCCTCTATACAATATTTTACAATAAAAATATTTTAAAAAATTACCAACTCATACTCCCACATTTTACGTGCTATACACCTTAAATGCTTCATATGGCTGAAAAGGGGGAAACCAAAAAGACAGCAACTTTCAATATAGATTGTCTATTTTTGTAATACCAAGATGCCAAATGCAGTGCCAAGTGCACAGGTACCCAGAGTACAGTCATTAAGCTCTAGAATTCTGAGTTGTTTGCTTTGGCTAGAAATCTCTTAATTTTATTATAAACAATATGCAGAAATGTCCTGAAAATTATTCATGCAGAAAAACCTTTCCTACAAATGCAGGAAAATTTGACCTAGTCAAAAAGAGTAAAATAACACAAGAAGAATTCTATTCCTGTTTATATATAAGCAAGGATTCAACATGGATCTACTAATAGTCTGAAGAAGACAAACAATTATTTAAGTGAGTTGTTATTATAAATGTAATGATATATGAAATCTGCCTGGGGAGTTGAAAAAAATCCTTCCTGCACAGTGTCTTGATACATAGGAAGGGAGAAAACAAATATTCTGTAAAATGATGAAAAACTTAGGAAGTTCAGTATTCTCCAAATATTATGACCAAGGAATGTAAGGTACCAGGAGCAAGGTGAGTTGGAGAGTGAAATTGGAGAGATGGAAATGGCCATATAGCTTGGTGTTAGGGCACTTTCTTAATATGCACAGGGCCCTGGGTTCAATCCCCAGCAATAAAAATGAAGGAAGGAAGAGACTAAGAAAGATTTGTGAGGTAGGCCTAGCATCATCATAGAAGTTTTATTCTCTTCCTCTTTTTTTTTTGTTTTTTTGGTTGGTCACGGGGTTGAACTCTGGGCTTGGGGGCTTTCCCTGTGCTCTTCAGCTCAAGGCGAGGGCTCTACGACTTCAGCCACAATGCCACTTACGTTTTCTAGTGGTTTATTGGAGATAAGAATCTCATGAACTTTCCTGCTTGGGCTGGCTTTGAACGATGATCCTCAGATCTCAGCTTCCTGACGAGCTAGGATTACATGCTTGAGCCTCTGGTGCCTGTCTACAAGTTTTATTCTCTAGCTCAGGATTTCATACTGTTAATTACACATTATTACTGCATGAGAGATTTTAAAAGTACCGTTGCCCAATTCTCAGCTGTTTTATCTGAGTGGGAACAGATGTATCAACTTCAGCTGATATGACATGGGGGCACCAGTAAAGCACCCAGGATAAAGATACCATGGTAGCATATAATAGTGTAGAACTTGAAAAAATTTCTGTGAGTAGAAAAATAAGTGCACATAGTATGTTAGCCTAAGTAGGATTATAGATCAATCTGAGTTTAAATGAACCAATATACCAGTTTTGCAACCTCTCTTTAAACCTCAGTTTCCTATTTTGGACGTGGAATCCCATGAGACTACAGTGCAAGAGTGTTCATAAAGTGTTTTCTGGCTATGCATTTTAAAATTTATTACAACTACCATTAGTTGATTTGTTTATATAGTGTAAATTTGCACTAGGTGCTGATGAGCAAAGTGGAAGACGATGAAGTGTCCTGTCTTAGGTCTCTCGGGTACTTGATGTCATTCCTTACACTCCAAAATTTGTGAAGTCAGAATTGGACAAAAGGGCACTTTTAAAACGTTTCTCTATGGAGCTTTAGCATTTTTCAATATCAGAAGGACTCTGGAAAGATGGAAAAATAAAATAGAGAAACTGGCGCTGGGAAGGTGGCTCAGAGGTAGAGTGCTTGCCTTGCAAGCATGAGGCCCTGGGTTCAATTCCTCAGCACCACATATTCAGAAAAAGCCGGATTTGGGGCCTAGGCTGAAGTGATAGAGCGTTGGTCTACAGCTGAAGAACTGGGGGACAGTGCCCTGGGCCAGATTTGAGGCCCCACAACCAAAAGAAAGAAAGGAAGAAAGAAAGGAAGAAAGAAAACAGAAAGAAAAGGACAACAGTCCTTTTCAGCTGGCTTACTGTCAGTCCTTTTGACGTATGATGACAAATTACCAGACACTGAATTGCTTATAAACAACAAATTTATTTCTCCATTCTGGAGCCTGTAGGTCCAAGATTACAATGCCAGCATAGTCAGGATTTTTTTATTTCTGAGTGAGGCCCTGTTTTAAAGTTCAGGAGTGAAATCTATTTGGTTTTGTTTATTTAAATCCAATTCATGAAGTTTTGCTTGCATGACTTAATTACCATCCATGTACACACAAAGGCCCACTTCTATAACATTACATTTGAGATAGAATTTCGATATGTGAAACTGGTTGAAGGGAGTATATAAATGTATTGTACATATACATTCTTTTCTTTTCCTATAAGATTGTGGATCTAAGAACAGTAAGATCCAGACATTGAATGATCTCAAAGCTGAATCTTTGCCATTCTATGATTCTGGAGTTTTATATTGATCTGGATTATTTAATTCTCTGCCTTCATTACAAGTTTATTTGGAGAATACATATGATAATTACACTAAGTGAGAAGTTCAGAGAATTAATTCATATTGTTTACTTTTAATTTTTTTGGTAAATACTTGGATTCAAATTCAAAGCCTGGCATTTGCCAAGCAGGCACCATACCACTTGATTCATGCCACATCCAGCAATTTTTGCTTCAATTATTTTTGAGATAGAACCTTGCATTTGTTTATTCCTAGGATACTTGGGTAGTGAACTTCCTAGTTGTATGTCCAACATAGGTAGGATGACAGCCACACATTGACACACCCAGCTTTTATTGTTTGAGAAGAAGGTCTCTTGTATGTCTTCCAGCTTGACCTTGAACAGTGACTATCCATATTTCCATTTTCAGAGTAGGTAGAATTATAGGTATAAACCACCTCATTTGGTTTGTCTTATTTATGTTTATGAAAGGTCTGAAAGTATGAGAAAATTCTCAAAAATTTACTAACCAGATTCTAGGTGATCCACTTATATTTATTCTGTCACAAACACAGTTTGTGATATTGCACATCAAGAATACAAATATGTATTGCTAATGCCAATTTAAAGAGTTGTGATGATCTAATTTCTATGTGTGGATTTGTTTCCTGGCAAAACATCCTGAGTACATAGGCCAAAAATTTAATAGTCCTATAAGCAAAAATTACTTCTAGTATGATCAACAGTTTGCAAATAAGGATTCCATGCCTGTAGAGGAGACAGGTCACAGGGCAATTCCCTGCTGTGACCCTAAAATAAATCTGCACTTTTCAAAATACCAGAATGGTGCATTTTGTCAAAATTATTATATGGGAACTTTCTTGACCTGATAAAGAGTACTGCATTAGAATGAAAATATTCCCAGTTGTTCTGAAGTCAGGCAATGATGTCTTCCATTTGTATTCAAACACCTAGCAGGCATTTTTGGTAATATAATGAAGAAAAATATAAAGTTCTTCACAAATAGCTTTTATTTTTATATATATAAAGGACTCTTAAACACACGAATAAGACAATAAATAACCCAAATAAGAAGATACAGAGAGAAGGCAAATAAGCACATCCAAATCCCATATATTACAAAAATGTTATAGAAATTCTTCTGAAATGTGTTCAGATAATGTTTTCTGGAATGTAAGGAATGTAAATAATTTCACTATCTTGATTCTTCCAATAATAATTTTCAAAAATGCATAAAGAACTTCAGATTTCATGGAATTTTTATTTCATGTTCTGTGAATAACCCTTTACAAAAGTGAAAACACCAATATTTTTACCTGTTTACAGGAATAAAACAACACATGACAACTCTAAGAAACATGTCCAATGTCACCCACCTAGAACAAAAATTTTAAGTTTTAGTATAGACACGGGGTTTGCAAATCATGAATTGAATTTGAGCCATGGATTGTGGTTTCTGCTCAGTCTCAGTTGTCATTTACACATCAGCCTTCAGATACACACTAAGTCTCCTCTTGCCTCCATTTCTGTATTTTGAAAATGAAGACAACTTCCTCCTAACCCTAGATGATTAGATATGTAACACCATCAGATGAAACAGAACACACATTTGCATTGTTGAAATTTATCCAACAATTGTTGAATAGCTTCTATAAAAATCTATGAAACAATTGTCTTACAGCTTTCATCAAAATATCAACCATAATTTTACTGTCTAAAAATCTTGCTTAAAAGTGTATCCCAAATTCCACCCTCATTCTTCAAGGAAATAGAAGAGGCAATCCAAAAATTCATATGGAACAATAAAAGACCCCGAATAGCAAAAACGCTCCTCAACGGAAAGAACACTGCTGGAGGAATATCAATACCGAATTTCAAACTCTACTATAAAGCCATAGTAATCAAAACAGCTTGGTATTGGCATAAGAACAGACCTCAGGACCAATGGAATAGAATTGAAAACCCAGAAATGAACCTACAGACCTATAGCCATCTAATCTTCGATAAGGGAGCTAAAACAATAGAATGGAAGACAGACAGCCTCTTCAGTAAATGGTGCTGGCAAAACTGGTTAACTACATGTAGAAAACTAAAGCTAGATCATTATATATCACCCTGCACCAGAATCAACTCCAAATGGATCAAAGACCTTGAACTCAAAGCAGACACTCTGAAAACATTACAGGATGGAATAGGAGAAACCCTGGGTCTCCTTGGCTCAGGCCGAAATTTTCTGAATAGAGACCCGGAAACACAACAAATCAAAGAAAGGTTGGACAAATAGGATTGTATAAGGTTGCAGAGCTTCTGCAGGGCAAATGACATAGCTAGCAAGATAAATAGAAAGCCCACGGACTGGGAGAAGATCTTTACTAGCCATACAACGGACAAGGGTCTCATATCTAAAATATACTTGGAACTCAAAAAATTAAACCACCCAACAACAAATCCTCAAAGAAACAACAGCCCAATAAGTAAGTGGGAGAAAGACTTAAAGAGAAGCTTCTCTGAAGAAGAAAGAAGGATGGCCAATAGACACATGAAGAAATGTTCAACATCCCTAGCCATAAAAGAAATGCAAATCAAAACAACATTGAGATATCACCTCACTCCAGTTAGAACAGCAAAAATCAAGAACTCTAACAACAACAGATGCTGGAGGGGATGTGGACAGAAAGGAACCTTACTTCATTGTTGGTGGGAATGTAAACTTGTTCAACCACTTTGGAAAGCAGTATGGAGGTTCCTCAAAAGACTTCACATAGAGCTCCCCTATGACCCAGCAATCCCACTTTTGGGCATTTACCCTAATGTTTACAAACAAGACCACACTAAAGCTACCAGCACAACTATGTTTATTGCAGCATTATTTACCATAGCTAAGATATGGAACCAACCCAGATGCCCCTCAGTAGATGAATGGATCAAGAAAATGTGGTATATATACACAATGGAATTCTATGCCTCCATCAGAAAGAATGACATTGCCCCATTTGTTAGGAAATGGAAAGGCTTGGAAAAAATTATATTAAGTGAAGTAAGCCAGGCCCAAAGAAACATAGGTCCCATGGTTTCCCTTATTTGCAATATCTAGTATAGGTATGAGTCAAGCGGAAAAAGTGAGAGAATGTGATGTTAGGAAAATGAACCCTCAAATATGTATTTTAATGTTTTTGTTTCTTTCATGCATGTGTTTCTAACGCATTTATAAGATTATTTCTTGGTTGCTTTGTATGTCCCTCCCCGACAGTGTAACCCCTGCTTTCACTATATTTGATATCAGTATAACATGTGGAGGAGATGGGGACAAACAAGTCGTTTAAGGATTCAGGTGGACTTGTTGCAACAATGAGAAGTACAAAATGTCATGTCAAAACCAGCTTTACAATGTCGGAGGGGGGGGAGGGGGGGTATGATTGGGTGGGAGGGAGGGGGGAGGCTGGGAAGGGAGGTGAAGGGTAAACAAAGGAGGAGGCTGCAATGCTTGGTAAGAAATGTATGCATTATCCTGCCCATGTAATTGTAACCCCTCTGTACAGTATGTTCTCAAATAAAATAAAATAAAATTAAAAAAAAAAAAAAGAGAGAATTTAAGCCAGGATGGCTTGCTTTGAGAAGGAATCTAGAGGAGGTTCCCTGAGACCCCGTCTGCACTTCACCTCTCAAGGGCACAAGGAGAGAGGCAAGCAGAAAGAGAGAGAGAGAGAGAGAGAGAGAGAGAGAGAGGGAGGGAGGGAGGGAGGAGGGAGGGAGGGAGGGAGGGAGGGAGAGGGAGAGGGAGAGGGAGAGGGAGAGGGAGAGGGAGAGGGAGAGGGAGAGGGAGAAGAAGAGAACACATAGTGGATTTCCTTCCATTTTCTCATGCACTCATGGAAATTACATACAGAGAGAGAAACACAAAATCCCGAACATTAAATATACAGGATGGAACTCTGTAATTCCCAATTACATATTGTACTGAAAGGGAAATTACAATTAAATCGAAAATTAGATCATTTTGCAAGGATTCCAAAAAAATTAGTTCTTACACATTCCTTGTTTGTTATCTTGATGTGTTTGTGACTAGTTGGGTCATCTGGTTTGCATTAGGATGAAAACACTATATTATTCTTAAAATCCAAGGGAAAATTACAAGTGTGCAAATGAAAGAGGTATATGTATATTTAGATCAACCTTTATTTTCTTAGTTTTCAAACAATGTCATGGTCCCAAATAATAATGGATTTTGCACATATAAAAAATTGTGTTGATATATTTCTTTTTTAAAATGTATTTCTTATGAACAGATAAGACGTGTTAAGTGAAATGAACCCCAAGATAGGGACACAGGTTATTTTTCCCCCTTACTATAGTTTCTAACATATTTATAATGTACCATGTGATTTTTTTGTTTCTTTGTATGTTCCTTTCCTATGGTATTACCCCTATTTTCACTGTATTTGATGTCAGTGCCCTGTATCTTGTATATACACTTCTCTAATTTGGGGAGGGGAAGGGAAAAAGCAAAATGCTTAAATAGTGATTCAGGCTGACCCATTGTAACAATGAGATGTACAAGACACTATGTAGAAAAACGAACTTAACAATTTAGGGGGGGAGGGAGGAGGAGTGTAGTTGTAGAGGTGGGAGGGAATGCATGGTAGGGGAAAAAAAAAGGAGAAGGCAACAATGCTTGATAAGAAATGTACTCATTACTTTGCTTATGTATCTGTAACACCTATATACAGTATTTTTACAGTAGAAATGTATTAAAATGTATTTCTTAAAAATAGAAATATTTTTAAGTTCTTATGCACATTTCCAATTAGGCAGTTCAGATGATGTAGATATGAAATTTTGTTAGTTAGAATTTTGTGTATATGTGTGGTGGTCATTGGGTTTGAAGTTTGGCCCTGGGTGGTGTCCTCTGTCCCCATCCCCAATTTTTGCTTTTCAAGGTTAGCACCTTCCCACTTGAGTTACATCTTCCAGCTTTTTGGTTTTCAGTTGGAGATAAGAGTCTCTCTCTTTCCTGACTGAGCTGGTTTTAAACCATGATCCTCAGATCTCAGCCGCTTGAGTAAGTTACCACTTAAATTTATTGTTTTCCTTTTATTAACATATATTTTTATTGTAAAGATACAGTACAGAGGGATTACAGATACATGAGTAAGGTAATGACTGCATTTCCTATGGAGCATTTTTACCCCTTCCATTGTTTTTCCCCTATCATCCCTTCCCTCAGACCTTCCTAACTCTTCCATCCCCTCCCCCACCTCCAAAGATGTAAAGTTCGTTTTCAACATAGTGTCTTGTACATCTCATTGTTACAATGGGTTAACCTGTATCCTTATTTAAGCATTTTGTTTTTTTCCCTTCCCCTACCCAAATTAGAAAAATGTATATATAAGATGCAGGACACCAGAATCAATAGAGTGAAAACAGGGGTTATACCATGAGGGAAGAACATACAAAAGAAATTAAAAAAATCATAAAGTACATTATAAATATGTTTAAAACCATGGCAAGAAAGAAAACACCACGTGTGTACTCTCGAGGTTCATTTTGCTTAACATCATCTTATATGGTCATATGTACATAGCTTCGGACTTCTTCTGCTTGTCCTAGATATATACCAGCTATTGCAAATAACAGAAAACATAGGACCTATGTTCCTTAGCGCCTGGCTTACTTCACTTAATATATTTTTTCCAAGTCTTTCTATTTCCTAACAAATGGGGCAATATCAGTATTTCTGATGGAGGCATAGAATTCCATTATATGTAGATTTATATATGCATGTATATCACATTGTCTTAATCGATTCATCTACTGAGGGGAAACTGGGTTGGTTCCATATCTTAGCTATGGTGAATAATGCTGCAATAAGCATAGTTGTGCTGGTAGCTTTAGCCACTTACATTTAAATCAGGTGATCTACTGAGTGTTTCCCTGTTCTCTTTTGTGAAAATACACCTACCCAACAGCAAAGGTAAAAGAACAAGTTAAAAGTTGTTCTGATACTCCCAACCCAAAGAAGATACATGATATAATTATTTAAATGCTAAGATAAAAAATTTGGAGTTGTTGAAAGACTGAGTTTCTTTAGTCACATTTTGGGAAAAGTGAATCAAATATTCAAAGTATTCCTAAAGAGAATAAAGTAGACCTGTTTTTTTAAATAAGGAGTAATGAGAAGGAGAATAGTTTTTGTGTCATTACTGTAGCCTATTTGAAAGAGTTGGAAGGTACAGATGATCAGGTATATTTTCTGCGTAGCAATCACTTAATTCTAAAATTCTTAGTTTTCCTCTGCATTTTCAGTTTGTTCTCAACAGGTGGTTTATTTGAAACATACACCTTGGTACTAGGTGTTTCTGTAGTTATTTTACTTTTATGAAAGTAATTTTAGGTTTTCTAAAGCCAGAAAAGCTAATAATGATGTCATTCTCTGAGATCCTTCACCAAGATCTCTACATTTCATTATATTTGTTTAATATGCTATCAGTATATTTATATGCTATAAAGTTTGGTTTTGCTTTTGGTTTTTGTGCTAGTATTGGGGTTTGAAGTCAATACATTGGTCTGTCACAAATGCCAGTCATTAATGGATCATGCCTGTAATTCTGGCTACTGGGAGGCTGAGATCTAAGGATCAAGGTTCAAAGCCAGCCTGGGTAGGAAACATTATGATACTCTTGTCTTCATGACTAAAAGGTGAAGTGTTGTTCAAGTGTCAGAGCACTGGCCTTGAGCAAAGAAGCTAAAGGGTAGCACCTAAAGGATAGTTCCCAAGTCCTGGGTTTAAGTACCTCTACCAACACACAAACACACACACACACACACACACACACACACACACACACACACACACACAATTTTCTTTCTCCCCAAAGCATGTGGTTCTTTGTGTGTGTGGGGGGTTCTTTTTTATGTGACCCTGAAATACACTTTGTTTTCTTTTTCATTTAGTTGGTGATTTTTGCACAGGGAGAGCAGATTATTGGTGTTACTAAGTCCTGGGTGCCAGTGATTCCGCTGGATGACTGAGGTCTGACTTAGTGAGCAATGGGGCACCAGGAAAACTCTACGAAGCAAATGGATGGGAAGATATGCATTCAGGTAATTCTTAAGTCTATCTTCTTCCTCCCAATTGTCTTTCTCTCTCTGTGGGGTGAGTTCTTTTTCTTACCAGGTAAACCTGAACATTGTATGGCTTTGTGTGTATACCCATATGCGAATAAGGGTTTTGTAAAATGTCAGCCATCACAATCTTGCTCTTTTTTCTTCTCTTACTATTAGTGAGTTTGTTGGCAGCTTTCATTGTTCTGAGAAAAATGGAATGTTCTAGATATTTTCATGGGATATTTATAGAATTAGGTCAGAATTTATTGTGTTTTTGCTCTAGTGAATTGAGAAACATCTATATGAATTTATAGGTAGCCTATAGTTAACTTATTTCTACAGTATGGATGAATTTTTGGATACGATATCTTTATGGAAAACCAAAGACATCTTTAAGTACTTTATCTAAATGAGGCAGAAATTGAGAGCACTTCAAATTTTTCAGTTTTAATCAGAATCTTGTACTAATTTGGCATAAAATATTTTTAAGTGCTGCAATCAATTAATTTCATTTGTAGGAAAAATGACAAAAAGGAATGTCCCTTAGATATAGTGTAAGTTTTTCCTTTTGATTAATTAAGAACATTATGTTTAATTTCAACTAAGGTATTGTGAGAAATACCAAGATATGAGATTCACTTTCTGCCAATAATTAGATTAAATTAGTAGGAAAACTCCTCTGTTTGCAGTAAAAATTGCAATATGATATATAAAAAGTGTGTGGTCAACACATTTGTGTCATTGTGTAGTTATAGAATTTTAATAAATTTCTTCAAGCACAAGGAAAAGTTTAAGACATGTTAGAGTTTTACACACAGCAAAGAAAATACCAGGTTGTTTTCAACAAATGTTTTCATTTTTCAATTTGTGTGTGTGTGTGTGTGTGTGTGTGTGTGTGTGTGTGTGTGTGTGTGTGTGTGTTGGTACTTGGTCTTCAACTTAGGGTATTGTGCCATACCAATATCCAGGGTTTTTTTCTATATGAGTATCATAGACATTGCTGCTTGAAATCCCTTTGAATCTAGAGCCTCAGATCTCAGACTCCTATGTAGCTGGGATTACAAGTGTGAGCCACCAGCATTCTGAGTGATGTTTTTGTCATGTTGTGTGGCAAGTTACCAGAAATTTAATGTTTGCTCACTGAATACCAACTATTGTAGGCTACAAGTTTGAGCTAGTAGTTTGGGTGTGGCTTTTTTGTAGCAGTTGCTCAGTTTCTAGCAGGAGGCCACCAGGCTATAATCTCTCATGAAATGTGTGGACCTCTTCCAAACTTAAAGGATGCCTGGTAGGTTTTAGATCCTCTAGCTGTAAGATTATGGTTTCTGCTGTCTGGACACCTATCATACAGCCACTGTTGTCAGCTGCCAGGTACCCCCATACTTCCTTGACAAACATACCCTCATTACTGTTTCATTCACTCTGTGTTACTGACTTCTAGAAAGGCCTTAATTTGCACTCACTCCTTGGAAGTAACTCATAAGCACCTCTTGTGGGAACTAATTACATCTGTAGACTTTAAATTTGTTATCTACCAGAGCATATTGTGGGGTTAGCAGAAAATAAAAGACTTCCCAAGCATCTGGGTTTTTGTGCATTGACTTCGGTAGATTATTAGCTATTCATTATTAACTATTTATTAATCTAAGTGTCCTCAATTTCAAACACTGGAAATATTGAGTTGTTGTTTGATTTTAGCTTATCAAGTGTGCAGTTTAAGAAAATGAAAGATAATTCTTTCGATGGAGTAGAAAATAATTTGCGCTACAGTGAATGAAAGGCAGTTAGGAGTGAAACAAATAGATTCAAGAGCTTTGGCAGTGGCTTCAGAGATGGGACAGAAATAAACAGGTTAGACATATTTTTTAAAGAGAACATGTGGGAATGTAGCTTAGTGGTACAGTGCTTGCCTAGCATGCATGAAGCCCAGGGTTCGATTACTCAGTACCATATAAAGAGAAAAAGCCGGAAGTGGTGTTGTGGCTTAAATGGGAGGGTGCTAGCCTTGAGAAAAAAGAAGCTCAGTGATAGTGCCCAGGCCCTTAGTTTATGCCCCAGGACTGCCAAAAAATAAAAAGAGAGAACATGTCAATAATAGATGAGGGAGGGATCCAGAGGCCAAATTCATCACTGAATTTTTCTCCTCTATTTCAAAATCAAGACATCATTCTCAGAGAAACAATGGGGCAAAAAGATGATCCAGAAAGAACATACCTTATGAAGTAATACTAGAATTTTTTAGTGCAACTGTCCTGTAGAGATAATTCATTAAGTATAATTGTGTCATTTTTTCTTTTTTTTATTGTGAAAATACTGTACAGAGGGGTTACAATTACATGGTAAAGATAATGAGTACATTTCTTATCAAGCATTGTAGCCTCCTCCTTTCCCTTTCTATCCCTTCCCATCCTCCCCCCTGCCCCCTCCACCGGTTCCTCCACCCCCCTCTTCCCCACCAAAGTTGTAAAATTCATTTTTCTACATAACGACTTATACATCTCATTGTGTCTTGCAATAGCACAAGAGCTCATTGTAATAGCCCATTGTTATCTAGAGATTTTGTTTGGGTACTGGTCCTGAAACTTGATCAGAACTCAGTTGTTATTCCTATTTTTCTTCCTCAAGGCTACTACTCTATTACTTAAGCCAAGGTTCCACTTGTGACTTTTTGGTGTTTAAATGAAGATAAGAGTGTCATGGACTTTTCCTGGTTCACCTGGCTTCAAAATATGATCCTCAAATATCAGCATTCTGAGGAGCTAGGATTACAACTGTGACTCACTAGACCCAGAGAAGCAATTTTTTTGAGTGAACGGAATTAAGAATACAGATCATCCAGGAAGATTCACTCTCAGTACTAAATAAATCATCATGACCAATTTCCATGAATACACACACATACACCACACACACACGCACACACACACACACACTCACACACACACACACACACACACACACACACACACACACACACACACACACACACGGAACTCAGTGGTCTGTATCATCTTTCCCCAAAAGAATAGTGCCTTCTTAAGTGGCAAAGTATGGTGTCACAGGCCCATAATCCCAGCTACTGAGAGGCAGAGGTATAGGAGGATTGGGTTCTGAGGCTGGCTTGAGTGAAACTAGCACAAGACTCTATATGAAAAGCAAACTGTAAAAGAAAAAAAGGTTGGAGCCTTAGAGGGCTCCAGTGGTAAAATATCGGCTTAGTAAGTGAACGGCCCTCAGTTTTATCCTCAGTTCTATGGAAAAGACAATAAAGTATAGCATCTCAGTCCATTTTGTCATGATTTAACAAAATCCCGAAGCTGTATACTTCATACGGAAAAAGAGGTCTATTTCACTCACAATAGTGGTGGCTGGAAATTCTAAATAGCATAGTAGTGCATGGGACAAGGCCTCTAGGTGCATCACATCATATACGATTTTGGAATCATGGCATGTTCTAGAATGAGAGTGAGTAAGGGCTTAGGGAGTTTTTTTTTTTAATTTTAATTTTATTTTATTTTATTTGTGAACATACTGTACAGAGGGGTTACAATTACATGGGCAGGATAATGCATACATTTCTTACCAAGCATTGCAGCCTCCTCCTTTGTTTACCCTTCACATCCCTTCCCAGCCTCCCCCTCACCTAATCCTCCCCCCCCACCCCCCCACCCCCACACCGACCTTGTAAAGCTCGTTTTCAACATGACAACTTGTACTTCTCATTGTTGCAACAGGTCCACCTGTATCCTTAAATGACTTGTTTTTCCCCATCTCCTCCACAAGTTATAGTGACATCAAATATAGTGAAAGCAGGGGTTATACTGTGGGGGAGGGACATACAAAGCAACAAAGAAATAATCTTATAAATGCATTAGAAACACATGCATTAAAGAAAAAAACATTAAAATATATATCTAAGGGTTCATTTTCCTAACATCACATTGTCTGACCTTTTCCGCTTGACTCATACACATACTAGATATTGCAAATAAGGGAAACCAAGGGACCTATGTTTCTTTGGGCTTGGCTTACTTCACTTAATATAATTTTTTCCAAGTTTTTCCATTTCTTAGGGTGTTTTTTTACAACTGCTAACAGTGATCATGTTAGGCCCTTGAGAGTTAATGAGATGGCATTAATCCATTTATGACAGAATCCTCTATTAAAGGTTCCACCTCCTGACACTGCTACATTGAGAAGTTAAACTTCAGTGTGAGCTTTGATGGTGACAGGCCATTAACAGGCTTCTGGTAGAGACAGGTGAGACCATTGGAAGCCTAGGGCATTCATACAACTAGGAACCCTAGACTGCTGCTTGGATCTCATTGATTCTGGTATTTGCTATATTTGGGACCATATCACAGCCAGGATCCATCGAGTCCATGTCTGTTCCATGTGCCAGCTTCAGTTATGCTGACTGACACAAATTGCTGGACAATAGGGAGGACAAGGATGGAGGTGGGCACGAAAATGGAGGTTTGGCGTTCTTCGTGACACTTAATTAACATTATTGATTTATGTAGAAAAAAATCATTAGAAAGCTGAATGTCTACATAGAGCCATGTAATAACTACTGTATAACCCAGAAAGATACCTTGTAGAGCAGTCTGTTTACACATAATGCAGACATTCCTCTGAACACAAAAGATAAAAAAAAAAAAAACAAGTTCTGGCCTACAAAATTAATTTTCATTAAATATATGGTTATGGACCAGTACTAGGTCTTGAACTTATGGGCCTTCTTCTTACTTCCACACTTCCAACTGGGATCTATACCTGTCTTTAATATTTTATTAATTTTTTCAAGGATAGATCTAAACACTGACCCTAATTTTTGTCTAAAATAAATTTTGAAAGTTTTCCAGTGAGTGAAGTGTTCTATTTCACTTCGTCATTCTATTATCTTCAAGTTTCTAGTGTTTCTTGGAAATTAAAGACAGGCTCTCGGTAGCATTTAAAAGGAAATCTTTTTTGCCTAGTCCTGGTCTATAATCTTAGATTGTTAGGAAGCTGAGATGAGAAGAATGTTGCCTTAAAGCAAAGGCAGAGAATTCCATGACATATCATCTCCAAAATTGTGTATTTTTTACATATATAATATTATATGATATATTTAATATGTAATATATTTGTGAAATATATACATACTATGTATGTATATATATACTGTGTGTGTGTGTGTGTGTGTGTGTGTGTAGAGCACGTGGGCAGCAAAGATGGCGCTGAGAGGGAGGAGAGTGGGCAGAGCCCGATTTACTGTAGAGCACATGGGCAGCAAAGATGGTGCTGAGAGGGAGGTGAATAGGCAGAGCCCAATTTGCTTTATGTTCAGTGTGTAAACAGACCATGGAAGCTTAGGTGCATGATAAGGTGTGGCCTTGACAATGACTGGTTTCTCTTCCTTTCCTGCCATGCCACCCACTCTTTTTTGCTTTAAAAATGGCTTGCTCTGTGTTAATAAACGAGTTTTCCGGCTTGACGACTCCCCGCTGCGTCTGATTGTCTACCGGGCTGAGGGAGGCTGGGGAATGGGTCTGTGGCCGGCCGCACTTACCTTTCCTCGGACCCTGTCCATCTTTCGTGGGATAGATGGACGAAGACCTGACATCTGGTGCCCAACGTGGGGCACGAAAGGAAAAGATACCGGCCGAGGCTAAGTGGTCTCTCAGGGTAAGTGAAACCCTTAGTATGGGTAATACTATCTCACAGAAGAAGGAGGAGGAGGCAACATTAGGCTTAGAAGGAGTAAAGGAGGATTAGGACTTGGGAAGTGAGAAAGAAAAGGAATGGGTCAAATTCGACGGAGAACGCACTGAAACATACACAGTGGAAGTCAAAACAAGGGTGAAGGTTACCCCCTCTGATTCAGGTGCCCCTGATGGTCCTAGGCCCCCTCCCTATTCCCCTGATTGGAGAGGAGGTACGTGACCTGCGAGAGGGACCTGCAAGACTCGGACCCCTACCGACCTTCCATGGAGGGGCCGAGGGCTGGGGAAGTAACCTACTCGGAGGCCGACCCTGGAAGTAAAGGGCCACCGGAAAGCCTGGACCCTAGGCCACAGAATTCACTTCTCTAAGCGTATCCGGTCACTCTGGCACCAGGAGCTTATAGGTCCTTGGAATGGTATCCATGGGAAGCTAAGGATCTTAAAGAGCTCTGTAAGGCGGTGGCGGAGTACTGCCCAAATTCTCCTTGGGCTCAAACCCTATTACAGGACATTGCTTTTCACCCATGTGTCCCTAGGCTGGATGTGGCCAAAGCTGTCCTTACTAGTTCTCAGTTTATTAAACGGTGTGCTTTCTTTAAGGGGGAATGCAGAGTGAAAGCAGAGAATAACCCGTGATACCTATTATTTATGCCATGTTAACAGAGACGGGGGAAGGGTACTACACTGGTTCTCCAACAGGCCACAATACCTGGCCCATACTCTGACCAGGTGAGGCAGGTAGGACTTGCTGCTTGGTACAAACTGGATGATTGGACTACTGAGTCCCCCATAGCAGGAGTGAGACAAAAACCGGGTAAGCCTCTAGCTGAGTTTGTAGACCAACTCTAAAAGAGTATTAACCACAAGCTGCCAGCAGGAAACCTCCGAGATCAGTTTATAAAGCTGCTAGTCTGGGAAGGGATGAATGCAGACCACCACATGGCCTGCAAGGGATTGAGAGAGAGTTCCCCGAGCAGGTGGGTGGTGGCCTCACAGGATGTGGTAATGCAACAGGACCAGTCCCAATCATTAGCTTTAGCTTTACAGGTTCAGACATCTGCTATGACTGAGGCTATTACCCAGGCACTGGAAGCCCAGGGCCGAGGAACTCCAGGACCAATGGGGAGAGGGACTTGTTTTAAATGTGGGCAGGAGAGGCACTTTAAGAGGGACTATTCACAACAATCCCTCCGACAACAGGCCTGGGTGGTCCAAACCGCTCCCTACACCCTCCCCCAGGTGCAGGAAGGGGTACCATTGGAAAAAGGATTATCAATACAAATTTTTTGTAAATGGGAAGCGTTTAAACTAGGGGAGGGGCATCCTCCAGCCCCGTTAACTCAAGGAGGAACCCCCTCTGCTGTGAGGCCCAGGCAGCCTCGTGGCTGGGTGACCGAGGTCCATTGGACCGTCCCCCTGGTAGAAGGAATCCACCCTAAAATGAGTATTCTCATAGGCAGAAAGAGGTTTCACTGTTTAATTGACACGGGGGCAGATCAAACCATACTCAGGGAGGAGGAAGTACCCTTGGACTTTAAGCTTGCACATGGGCCCCCGATATTGGGGGGTAGGGGGCAACTCCTAGTCCAAAGAGACAGTCGCCCTTATGAAATGGACTAGCCCAGATGGAGAACAGGGAAAGATATGCCCTTTAGTGGCAAAAAACCTCACTGCCAATTTACTAGGGCAAGACACGCTAAGACAAATGGAAGTCGTGGTCACTACAGACCATTGAGCAGCCTATGATGATATCCTGGATGGAGAAGAAGCACAAAGGCTTAAACAGGATCTAGAGGGAGTTAAGGAAAAGGATTTTTTTAACTTTCATAATTACAGAGAAGAACATAGGGGACCCGCTC
Organism: Dipodomys spectabilis; assembly: GCF_019054845.1. NCBI lineage: Eukaryota > Metazoa > Chordata > Mammalia > Rodentia > Heteromyidae > Dipodomys > Dipodomys spectabilis. The sequence goes on along the minus strand of NW_024871020.1, from coordinate 945,595 downwards.
GGTGCACCCCCAATCCTAAAGGCCACTGTCCCCAGAAGCCCAGAAGCCCTATCTGAGTGGAGCAGTGGCCATTGACCAAACCTAAACTTGTAGCCCTCCATGTTTTTACTGATGGAGGTAAAGCAGGCTCTGCATATGCAGCATTTGAGGAGCAACAAAAGACCCCGAGCCAACAAAGATTTCAACCTTGTCAAGGGTCAGCACAATATAAAGAAATGCAGGCCGTAATTATGGCTCTTCAGGACATTCAAAAACCCTTTAATTTGTATTTTGATAGCCTATATATGATTAACTTGCTTCCTCATATTCCCCAGGCACATAGTAAGCTGGATGAAAACAATATTTCCCCTCTTATGGTTATCCTTAAAGGCCTATTAGAAGGGCGGGAGCCCCTATTCATATTCAGCACTTGAGAGGGCATTCAAAACTTCCTGGGTTTTTATCCCTAGGCAATAATTGGGCAGACCAGTTAGCGACTTGCATGCAAGTATTAATGTTACAAGAGGCTACCTGTTTGCATGATTTAACCCACATTAATTGGAGAGGTGTTCAGCATAGATCTCCTCAGATTCCTGTAAAGGACCTCAAAAGGATATTACATACCTGTAAAACATGCCAGCCCTTCTTAAAAGTACCCCCATTACAACCACCAGGGGTAAATCCCAGAGGCCTTAAACCTAACATCCTCTGGCAAATGGATGTTACTCATCTCCAAGCTTTAGGCAAGTTTAAATATATCTTTGTCTCTATAGATTCTACTCAGGAGCATGGTGGGCCACATCATATACAGGAGAAAGAACTAAACATTCATAAGCACATTTTCTTCAATGCTTTGCCACCTTGGGTCTACCAGCACAAGTTAAAACCCATAATGGACCCTGTTTTGTTAGTAAAGCAATGTCAGAGTTTTTTGACAAATGGCACATTAAATATTACAGGAATTCCTTATAATCCCCAAGGCCAAGAAATTATAGAAAGAAATCACCAATGTCTTAAGGAGCAATTATTAAAACAAAAAGGGGGAGTTAGCCCCCATATACAGTTACAGATAGTTTTGCTTACCGTTAACATTTTAAATTTTTCAAAAGGGGCAACTGAATCCAGATTACGGAAGCAATGGGGGCAACTAAACTCTAAGCCCCAAGTGAAAGTCAGGTGGAAGGACCCCCTGACACAAAAATGGAGAAGACCTGACCCCCTAGTTACTATGGGCAGGGGATTTGGATTCTTTTCTCCCATAGGGGAGACAGCCCCCATTTGGATCCCTGCCAGGAACCTTAAGTTTTTACCAATTTCCTCTATACAGTAGGATGCCTAAGGATAAGCTAACCAACAAGGAAAGAAAAATGGTTATGGTGGCCGAGGCTTGTGTTTAAAAGAGAAAAGCCAGAAAGATAACTACTAACCATCCCCAAGGGCAACCAGCCCTTGAGAAGCTCTTGTGTTCTCTAACAATTGCAGTTGTTGATACTCCAGCTGTTGGCTGTCCTGGCCCTCCCAGTCTTGGCAGTGGCCCTATGGAATCTGCATCAACCTCAATGGGTGACCTGGGCAATGATCAGCACGGGCAATGCAGAAATCATCAATAGCACCACAAGAGAAGCTGTCCCTTCGACCTGGTGGCCTGACCTTCATTTTGATACATAATGACCTATGTCATTATGTATCGACTGTTTAATATTTCTGTAGGAGCCAATTATTTTAATGTTACCTGCTGTAATTATTCTTTTACTAATTGCTCGTATAGCAGCATTATTGAATCCATACTTATTGCTAAACAACCACTTTTTGTTATGCTTCCAGTTTAGGTCTTTTTCAACCCCACAGGCAAATAGCTGGATTAGAACAAGCCCCCCCTCTGGACTCTGAAGTGGCAAAGACTGCTATCCCATCCTTGACTAATGTAAAAGGACTGCTAATGACATTTTTTGGCCTGGTAATGCTTTTGCTGATGGTTTTTCTATGACTTCCTTGCAAAACTCTTATGAGCTTAGCCAGCCAGTTACATAAGATCAAGCTCCAAGTGAATAAAATTCCCCGAGAGGAATCGCAGCCAGAGATGGATAAGAGGGGGTGTCAGTCTGACCAACCTAAGACAGGGCCTTCAGCTTCGCTTTGAAGAAGTTCCCAATGATGGGTAAGGCAGACAAGGTGGTCCACCCAACCTAAGACAGGTGGGTTCGCTTCTTTAAACAAAGACTGGGGAGATGTTGGGAGCCTTTGGGAGCTGACAGTAAAGCTCAAAGGTCATTTTGACCCCTGTGCTTGCTTAAAGGTACGTACAAGGAACTGTCTTACTTAAAAGACACCAGTTGCCCAGGATTCCTTTGCTATGTCTGCAGAATTTGTTTTAAATTTTCCTTGTTTTTCTGGACTATAGTAGAATGGCCTGAGTGTGGGGTCCCACGAGGATGCACCATGCCGCATGTGTGGAACTCCCAATACCCAAGCGATGGCGCTGAGAGGGAGTTGAGTGGGCAGAGTCCAATTTGCTTTATGTTCAGTGTGTAAACAGCCCGTGGAAGCTTAGGTGCATGATAGGGTGTGACCTTGACAGTGACTTGTTCCTCTTCCTCCCCTGCCATGCCACCCACTCTTTTTCTGCTTTAAAATGGCTTGCTCTGTGTTAATAAATGAGTTTTGCTGCTTGACAACTCCCTGCTGCATCTGATTGTCTCCAGGGCTGAGGGAGAATGAGGAACGGGTGAGAGGCCGCACTTACCTTTCCTCGGACTCCGACCCTCTTTCGCGGGACAGATGAAGACCCGACATATATATATGTGCATGTGTGTGTGTTTGTGTGTATGTGTGTGTATACCTCACAAATTAAGCCAGGTTCAGTAACTGAAAGATTCAATAAGTAAACTTAAAAAAAACGAAGAACTGAAAGATTTCCTCCCATATCCATCCTTTCTTTAAATATTATGTGGGTTGTAGTCTAAAAAGGTAAATCTTCCACCAAAAAGGAAAACCTTATTTTTGATACATCCTAGGCCTTTTTTCTCCAATATTTAAAGTACTAAAACACCTACCTGGACAATGGGTATTGTCCATGTCATCCAAAATGATGAATGATTGTTAGATGAACTGTCCAAGTCTGTAGATAAGGATTCAAGCTGGAATTCTCCAGTGTGAAATTGAATTGAAGACCTGGGTACTGTTGTTTTATTATGGAAGGGCTCTGAACCCTTTCTCTTGAAAAAACTTTCTTTGTAATCTGTGAATGTTATTTTTAGGCCTGCACACAGCATCATATTCTGCAAATAGTGGTAGGTATACTGCTAGCAACTCTCCTCCAATCCTGTCTCTTATTTGAGATAGAATTTGTGATCTTATTATCCAAAGGGAAGGACTTTGTCCTCTTACCAGCATCTCCCATTGTTCCTCAGGAAGAAAGAGGAACTAAACTAAACCATAGATTCATGGTGTGTGATCATACTGGAACAGGAGTTCTTCTGCAGGAAGCAGAGGAGAATGGAAGGAAGAGTGGCACTTCTCTTCAGTATTGTTGGTTTGTCATCATAGGACAATTGAAATTCCAATGACAGGCAGGAAGTCAGGTTTTCCATTGTAGAGGAACAGGAAAGGTGTAAATTTCTACATGAGATGGGCGTACTGGAACAATTGTAGGCATTGACTTAATTTTGCTGCTGGCATTCTAGTTTAAGTCATTTTTAATAAAAAAAAAAAAATAGATGGCCATGATTTCATTGAATGTCCTGTCCAATATTGATTTGTGGGTATCAAGCAGGCTGTAACTCATGTCACACATGAGTGCAAGAATAATAGGGTTCAGCTCATTACATAGTGGTTCATCAGGATATAAGAAATATTCCTCGACTTGGTTGAGCTAGACTCCATTATTTGTTCTATACTCTGCCTATGCTTTGAGTCTGCAGTTTACAGTTTCAAGATGATATTTTGTCCTTTTGGAGACAGGTGAATGGAGCAATATACGTGACCTCCAAGACAATTATCTGTATCTGGCTAAAATTCATATATTCAAATGGGAAATTTGCCATCTCCATAAAATACAAAAGATGACTCCCAAGCACCAGATGTCTACTTTGCAGCCATTGTGGTTTTCATGCAGGAATATTTTGGGGGGGGTCCAATCGTGGGGTCTGAACTCTGGACCTGGGCTCTGTTCCTCAGCTCTTCAGCTAAAGGCTAGCACTCTACCACTTGAGTCACAGTGCCACTTTCGGCTTTTTTTTCTGCTTATGTGGTGATGAGGAATTGAACCCAGGGCCTCATGCATGCAAAGCAAGCGCTCTACCACTGAGCCACCTTCCCAGCCCTGCAGGAATATTTTATAGGGACAAAATCAAGGTACCAAATATGTCCTTAAGCAACCACCCTTGGGTAATCCTTGTGCTTATGCCAAAGTCATTGACCTTCACATTGCATTTGTCATCCAACAGGATGCTATTGGGTTTAAGGTCTCAGTGTGCATTTCTATTTTTGTTAAAGTAATGCACAGTACACACAGTCTGTTTGAACAACCTAATTATTGAATAGGCGGTATGATTTTCACATTTATCTCAGGAGGTCTCTGGGTGGCCAGTTCCATTACCAAGTATTGGTGCTCATCCTTCTCCCTCACCTGGTACGACCTGATCATGTGTCTGTGATGGAAAGTCTTAATAATATCCATCTCAATTTTGATCTGACAATTGTTGAACTCTCCCTTCACTACCATCTTGAGGTTTATGAGGTGGTGCTAGGTCAAATTTACATTTGGATAGCTACCATAGCAAATGATCTCCTTCATACTGTATTGTTCAGTGAAAACCTCTTCCGTCCATAGCCAATGATCTTCTTCATAATGTATTGCTCAATTAAGGTCTCCTCCTCTAAAGAGTTTGAGGATAATTCACTGTGTTCTCCCATCTTTCTGCTAGGATGGCAAAGAGTAAATCTACCTAAACTTGGCTAAGAAAATAAAAACCCCAGAGCAATAACCAAAAGGAAATACCCAAACCCAAACAACACAAAGTTCCCACTGCCCCCAAAAAGTACGCGCGCGCGCGCGCACACACACACACACACACACACACACACACACAAACACACACAATTGTCAACGTAGCACTGAGTCAAGCAGGTCACCAGGAACTTCCAGCACTGTAATAGATTGCAGAGACTGTTCACAATGGCTGCAATAGATCAATCACAGCTTGGCATGAGCCAACTGGCTCTTTTGGTCTTGAGCCTGGAGGACTACTGCCAAGGTTTCCACAGGGATGCGAGGGTAGAATAGGATGCCACTGCTGCTGCCATGGCAGTGTTGCAAGAAGTACAAGGGAATCAGCCAATGCCTTCTGTCCTTGGTGGCTGCCAGGTCCTAGTGTTTGCTCCCAGGGGGACATCAGCCAGTAGACTTTGTCCTTGAGTACAACCCATTTCCTTAGGCCTGATCCTGCTAGATCCCTGGCCATATGCAAGAACCAAACATATACCCACCAGTGGCTTCCATTCACCACATGTGTAGGTTTTGGAGCTTGCTCCAACACTCAAATAACAAAGTAGATTCCTATGTATTTCTAGGAGAAAGGGGTGCATGACAGTGTCCAACTGGGAAACTCTCACTAAAGTGGATCCAGATATTTTTGAAGGTAAGTAGTATTAGTCTCCTATAAAATGACTATTGCCAAGATGAATCCTCTGTAGAAATAAGTTTTTCCTTTTCAGTATTTACTAATACAATACATCCATGTATTAATGACAACACATTACAACTTTAATATAAATTAAGCATGTTTTCTATTCAACTCAGTGAATTTTGACAACTATTTAAATATGTAATGCTAAGAGTCCTCTTATACATCAATAAACTGGCACTTTTTTCATTTACATTAAAATGCAAAGAAACTAAGACCAAGAACGTTTTTGGCTTAGGTGGGTCATGGAAGCTGCTGTTTTCTTACTTATAAATTAAATCCAGTAGGATGCTACATGGCATTCATAATCTGAAAAGCTGCTCTAACTTTTGGCTTTTAAAAACCTCTTCAATTTACTCAAGATATTCAAGGACTTTTTTTTATACCTGGAGTGCCTGATATAAAAAAAAATAGTGGTATCGTTTCAGAATCTTCTGATAATGTAGCAAAATTCCCTATTCCATACAGCACCATGGAGTGGGTTACTAACATCTATAGGAGTGAGAGAAAAGAGAGCATCATCATACCCCATGATAGTTTCTTATCAGATAGTTTACAGCAGAAACCTTGAAATCCATAAGTTATTGTGTTGATATGTTCAAAGTGAAGGACAAGGGATGGAGTAGGGGCTTATGTGGTTGAACCCCTTCCTAGCAAATTGGAGGTCCTCAGCTTGAATTCTCCGACTGCCAAATCCATCAGTCTTTCCTACAGCTAGAGAAAGACTACATCCTTTAGAGAAAGAGATATATATGGGTGTTTCAATGCCATTGTGATGCTATAACAAAACTCCAGGTCCCAATAGCTTAGAGCAAGGTATTTGTAGTAAACAGACATTCTGAAGGACAAGATCTAGAACCTAGAAAATTCAAGATACAGAGAGGTCAGCTTCACCAGGTTTAATGTGCTCACTTTTTGCTGCGTCCTCATATGGTAGAAAGGCTAGAAACTTATTTTAAAGAAAACAATATAGTTGACAGACTTCTTTCCACCATCCAGATGAAGTTTAATTTGTTTCAGATCTCTATTTTTTTCTTCTCTCATGGTCCTCCTCCTCCTCCTGTTTATTTGTTGTGCTTTTTTTAGCTGACTGGTCTTGAACATTTGAACCACCAAAGAAATGGAAGTTTGGATTCCAAGTACGTACCACCAAAATCATCTGCTGCTACTTCTATTTTGGAAGTAAACCACTTACCTGCCCCAAACCCTGTGCTTTATTGTCCTTCGTGTATTATGTTTTTAAATTTTTGGTCTGTTTCCAATTTTGCAGGAGATTTATCAAGGACCCTTCACAGATAATAGGCAAATATTCTACCACTCAGCTACAAATTCCTTGCATAGATTTTATTTCTTCATTGGTTGACTTCATGTTAAACCAACTTACTGAATAGTTCTTGGTGTATACCTGTAAACATGTTTGAATTTTTATGTAGACTACCATGTCATCTTGCTCACAAATTACAGTGTTTTCTTTCCATTGTGATCTTCTTCTTCTTCTTCTTCTTCTTCTTCTTCTTCTTCTTCTTCTTCTTCTTCTTCTCCTTCTTCTTCTTCTTCTTCTTCTTCTTCTTCTTCTTCTTCTTCTTCTTCTTCTTCTTCTTCTTCTTCTTCTTCTTCTTCTTCTTCTTCTTCTTCTTCTTCTTCTTCTTCTTCTTCTTCTTCTTCTTCTTCTTCTTCTTCTTCTTCTTCTTCTTCGTTAAAACATCAAATGTGTCATCGAATTCCATCACTGAAAACAAATTTATCTCTTGATTGCATCAGAAATACCTCAGCTAATTTTTAAAAAACAGTGTGTGTGTTTGATAGATATTCTACATAAGCTAAAGCTATTTTCCTTCAGTTTCAGAGTTTTCAGAAATATTAAAATATTAAATACTTTTGTGTCATCATCTGTTCAGATGAATATATGGGATTTCTTTGTTACTCAGTATGATAAATTGCATTAGGTTTTCTAAATTTTAACTATGTAAGTAGGGTTGCAGCTTGGTGTTAGAATAACTTGATTACCATGTGTAAATCCAGTGTTAAATCTTCAGGAAAACACACGCATAGGAAAGAGGGAAAAAGGATAAATGTAAACGGTCCTTCATTTCTGATACATATTTTCTTCTGTTTAGGATTTTTTGCCTTTCTCTTCATGAATAAAATTACTATAAATACATTCTCATTTTGTCATGGGGATTATAAAGTTAATTAGGAGGTGTTTCTTCTTTTTAAAAATTTCTGCAGTAGTCAAATAAGAGATATATAGTATATGTATGAGTCAAGCGGAAAAGGTCAGATAATGTGATGTTAGGAAAACGAAGCCTTAAATATGTATTTTAATGTTTTTTTTTCTCTCATGCATGTGTTTCTAATGCATTTATAAGATTATTTCTTTGTTGCTTGTATGTCCCTCCCCCACAGTATAACCCCCCGCTTTCACTATATTTGATGTCAGCATAACTTGTGGAGGAGATGGGGACAAACAAGTCGTTTAAGGATTCAGGTGGACCTGTTGCAACAATGAGAAGTACAAAATGTCATGTCAAAAATGAGCTTTACAATGTCGGTGTGGGGGGGGAAAGGGGGGAAGGATTGGGCAGGGGGGAGGGGGGAGGCTGGGAAGGGAGGTGAAGGGTAAACAAAGGAGTAGGCTGCAATGCTTGGTAAGAAATGTATACATTATCCTGCCCATGTAATTGTTTTTTTTTTGTTGTTGTTGTTGTTGTTGTTGTTTTAATTCAATTTAATTTTATTTGTGAACATACTGTACAGAGGAGTTACAGTTACATGGGCAGGATAATGTGTACATTTCTTACCAAGTATTGCAGCCTCCTCCTTTGTTTATCCTTCACATCCCTTCCGAGCCTCCCCCCTCCCCCCCTAATCCCAATCCTTCTCCTTCCCCCCCCCCACCCCCCGCACCAACGTTGTAAAGCTCGTTTTGGACATGACAACTTGTACTTCTCATTGTTGCAACAGGTCCACCTGTATCCTTAAACAACTGGTTTTTCCCCATCTCCTCCACAAGTTATACTGACATCAAATATAGTGAAAGCAGGGGTTATACTGTGGAGGAGGGACATACAAAGCAACAAAGAGATAATCTTATAAATGTGTTAGAAACACATGCATGAAAGAAAAAAAACATTAAAATACACATCTAAGGGTTCAATTTCCTGACATCACATTATCTGAACTTTTCCGCTTGACTCATACATATACTAGATATTACAAATAAGGGAAACCTTGGGACCTACGTTTCTTTGGGCCTGGCTTACTTCACTTAATATAATTTTTCCAAGTTTTTCCATTTCCTAACAAATGGGGCAATGTCATTCTTTCTGATGGAGGCATAGAATTCCATTGTGTATATATACCACATTTTCTTGATCCATTCATCTACTGAGGGGCATCTGGGTTGGTTCCATATCTTAGCTATGGTAAATAATGCTGCAATAAACATAGTTGTGCTGGTAGCTTTAGTGTGGTCTTGTTTGTAAACATTAGGGTAAATGCCCAAAAGTGGGATTGCTGGGTCATAGGGGAGCTCTATGTGAAGTCTTTTGAGGAACCTCCATACTGCTTTCCAAAGTGGTTGAACAAGTTTACATTCCCACCAACAATGAAGTAAGGTTCCTTTCTGTCCACATCCCCTCCAGCATCTGTTGTTGTTAGAGTTCTTGATTTTTGCTGTTCTAACTGGAGTGAGGTGATATCTCAATGTTGTTTTGATTTGCATTTCTTTTATGGCTAGGGATGTTGAACATTTCTTCATGTGACTATTGGCCATCCTTCTTTCTTCTTCAGAGAAGCTTCTCTTTAAGTCTTTCGCCCACTTACTTATTGGGCAGTTGTTTCTTTGAGGATTTGTTGTTGGGTGGTTTAAATAGGGAAAGAAGAAATAAAACTCTCCCTCTTTGCAGATGACATGATCTTATATTTAAAGAATCCCATAGACTCCACTCCCAAATTACTCAAGCTGATTCAAAACTTTGGCAAAGTAGCAGGTTATAAAATTAACCCCCAAAAATCAATGGCTTTTCTGTATGCCAACAATGAGAAAAGTGTGGCTGAAATTAGGAAAGCAACTCCATTTGTAATAGCCCCACAAAAAATAAAATACCTAGGAATTAACTTAACTAAAGAAGTGAAGGACCTCTATGATGAAAACTTTAAAATCTTGAAAAAGGAATTCAACACAGAACTTAAAAAATGGCAAAACCTCCCACGCTCCTGGATTGGAAAGATTAACATCGTGAAAATGGCAATACTTCCCAAGGCTATCTACAAATTCAACGCAATACCTATCAAAATTCCACCCTCATTCTTCAAGGAAATAGAAGAGGCAATCCAAAAATTCATATGGAACAATAAAAGACCCCGAATAGCAAAAACGCTCCTCAACGGAAAGAACACTGCTGGAGGAATATCAATACCAAATTTCAAACTCTACTATAAAGCCATAGTAATCAAAACAGCTTGGTATTGGCATAAGAACAGACCTCAGGACCAATGGAATAGAATTGAAAACCCAGAAATGAACCTACAGACCTATAGCCATCTAATCTTCGATAAGGGAGCTAAAACAATAGAATGGAAGACAGACAGCCTCTTCAGTAAATGGTGCTGACAAAACTGGTTAACTACATGTAGAAAACTAAAGCTTGATCCTTATATATCACCCTGCACCAGAATCAACTCCAAATGGATCAAAGACCTTGAACTCAAAGCAGACACTCTGAAAACATTACAGGATGGAATAGGAGAAACCCTGGGTCTCCTTGGCTCAGGCCGAAATTTTCTGAATAGAGACCCGGAAACACAACAAATCAAAGAAAGGCTGGACAAATGGGATTGTATAAGGTTGCAGAGCTTCTGCAGGGCAAATGACATAGCTAGCAAGATCAATAGAAAGCCCACAGACTGGGAGAAGATCTTTACTAGCCATACAACGGACAAGGGTCTCATATCTAAAATATACTTGGAACTCAAAAAATTAAACCACCCAACAACAAATCCTCAAAGAAACAACAGCCCAATAAGTAAGTGGGAGAAAGACTTAAAGAGAAGCTTCTCTGAAGAAGAAAGAAGGATGGTCAATAGACACATGAAGAAATGTTCAACATCCCTAGCCATAAAAGAAATGCAAATCAAAACAACATTGAGATATCACCTCACTCCAGTTAGAACAGCAAAAATCAAGAACTCTAGCAACAACAGATGCTGGAGGGGATGTGGACAGAAAGGAACCTTACTTCATTGTTGGTGGGAATGTAAACTTGTTCAACCACTTTGGAAAGCAGTATGGAGGTTCCTCAAAAGACTCCACATAGAGCTCCCCAATGACCCAGCAATCCCACTTTTGGGCATTTACCCAAATGATCACAAACAAGGCCACACTAAAGCTACCCGCACAACTATGTTTATTGCAGCATTATTTACCATAGCTAAGACATGGAACCAACCCAGATGCCTTTCAGTAGATGAATGGATCAAGAAGATGTGGTATATATACACAATGGAATTCTATGCCTGCATCAGAAAGAATGACATTTCCCCATTAGTTAGGAAATGGAAAGGCTTGGAAAAAATTATATTAAGTGAAGTAAGCCAGGCCCAAAGAAACATAGGTCCCATGGTTTCCCTTATTTGCAATATCTAGTATAGGTATGAGTCAAGCGGAAAAAGTCAGATAATGTGATGTTAGGAAAACGAACCCTCAAATATGTATTTTAATGTTTTTGTTTCTTTCATGCATGTGTTTCTAACGCATTTATAAGATTATTTCTTTGTTGCTTTGTATGTCCCTCCCCCACAGTGTAACCCCCGCTTTCACTATATTTGATGTCAGTATAACATGTGGAGGAGATGGGGACAAACAAGTCGTTTAAGGATTCAGGTGGACCTGTTGCAACAATGAAAAGTACAAAATGTCATGTCAAAACCAGCTTTACAATGTCGGTGGGGGGGTGGGGGTTGGGGGGTATGATTGGGTGGGAGGGAGGGGGGAGGCTGGGAAGGGAGGTGAAGGGTAAACAAAGGAGGAGGCTGCAATGCTTGGTAAGAAATGTATGCATTATCCTGCCCATGTAATTGTAACCCCTCTGTACAGTATGTTCTCAAATAAAATAAAATAAAATTTAAAAAAAAAAATCCCCAACAATTAATGTCTTTGGATCTATATGGGATTTGAGGGAAAGTAGTGTTTCTTGGATAAATTTGGGTGCTCCATTGTTTGGCGAATAGATATTTAGAATTGTAATATCCTCCTGAAGGAGAGATCCTTTAATTAGTATGTAGTGACCTTCTTTATCTCTTCTCACGAATTTTATTTTGAAGTCTATTTTATCTGATATTAGGATTGCAACTCCCGCCTCTTTATGGGGGCCGTTTGCTTGGTAGATATTTTTCCAGCCTTTAACATTGAAAATGTGTTTGTTTTTACGCTGCCCATGTAATTGTAACCCCTCTGTACAGTATGTTCTCAAATAAAATAAAATAAAATTTAAAAAAATAAAAAATAAAAATTTCTGCAGTAGTCAAATAAGAGATATATTGGGAGAGGTGGCATATACCAATTATTCCAGCTATTCAGGAGGTAAAAACAGGAGGATCACAAGTAGAAGACTAACCTGAGCTAAGCATGGCCTATCCCCACAAAAAATAAATAAAAAGAAAAAAAAAACAAAAAAGAAATGAAAACTACCAACCAAACAAATTAAAAAACACCATATGAATAAAAAGGCTCGAGGCATACTCAAGTAGTAAAAAACTTGTTTACAATGGGCCATTTTTCGGGTTTGACACCTAACAATAAGGAAAATAGAAGGTATTTTCTTTGACACAATTGCCCATGAAATATTTGGTTGGAGTTGTTTATTCTCCCTTTCATCTTTTTCCTTTCCCTTTCTTTTATCTTTGAGACGTACTTTTCGTATAACCTATATAACAACTTTCAATCCTCTAATTTAGCCTCCTAAGAGTTGAGATTACATGCATATGTTATCACACCTGGCCTTTTTGGCATTTTTTACAATAAATTGTGTTGGCATAAGTTTAGTATACAGAAAAGTTCAAATGTAGTAAACATTTTGTATGTCCCCTCATTCTCCTAATGTTAATGGAATGTACCAGCAGTATGTAACCACTGGATGTTTGTAAAATAAAAAAGCAACATTGGTCTTCTATTGTTAAATAAATTGCAACCTTTACTTCATTTTGCCAATTTTTGTAACACTTTTTTGTCCTTTTCTAGTATCCACTACTTTGCTTTTGCCTCTGGCTTTCTCCTTTCTTCATGTTACTTAATCAGCTCTTCCATTAATGAGGAAAATTAAAAGTAGGTTAAAAATCACCACTTGCCAGGCACCAGTGGCTCATTGTTTGTAATCATAGGTATTTAGGAAGCTGAGATCTGAGGATCACTGTACAAAGCCAGAATGAGCAAGACAGTGGAAAACTCATGATAAAAAATGGCATTTAAAAGATAACCCAAGGGCTTGGAATGTGGCTTAGAGGTAGTGTGCTTGCCTAACATTTATGAAGGCTTGAGTTTGATTCCACAGTGCCACTTAAACAGAAAAAGCTGGAAGTAATGCCGTGGCTTAAGTGTTTGTCACAGATGTGCAGGCAAAGGAACATAAAACAGGGCTGGTGGGAATGTGAACTTGTTGAACCACACTAAAAATCAAACAAACAAACTAGGACTACCCTGTGGTCCAGAATACCAGTTTGGGGCATTTACCCAAAGGACTACAAATCAGGATAAAGGAAGGCCACCCATATAACAGTTTATTGTCAAGGTATAGATATAGCACAAATGCCTTCAATAAATGAATGGATCAAGAAAATATGGTATATATACACAGAGGATTTTTACTCTTAGATTAGATTTTTACATCATTTGTAAAGTAGTGGATAGACCTGGAAAAATTTTTGTGAAGTCAGGATGCATGTTTTCTCTCACATGTGGAAGATAGGTCCACTTTTTAAATATACAAGTAAACACATAAAGGTTTTGTGCACATATACATAAACATATTGCACAAAGTACAGTAAATGTAAGAAAGACTTTAAATGTTGTAATTAATTGGAAAAACTAACAGTACAATAAAATGAGTATGAAGAAACTGAAAATTCAAAAGTGGGGAGCAGGTGAATGAAGTCATATTTTTCAATGCATATCCAATGAAACTAGGAAAATTGAAGAGAAGGAATTGAGTTTCAGGGATGGGGGAGATGATGAGAAAAGTGTCATTGATCGGGATTCAATGTACTTATAAATAAATATGTAATTACTATAATAATGCCTGAGCTTCCCACTTATGATTTCCATATTCACACTTCTGGGAAGCCATCCTCCTTCCAAACCACCAGGAACCACCTCATCTTACTTAGAAAGGGTACCACTTTACAGTCTCTGTGAACCAAGGAATTGTAAGAAGATCAAATTAATGCTGTCCATATATCCCAAGCCATCAATATAAGGCCAGACACCATGAAACAATTACAAGAAGTGGCAGGGGAAACACCATGGCTCCTAGAACACAGGTCCAAACTTTCTAAGTAAAGATCCAGAATTACAACAAATCAAAGAAAGACTACATAAATAGTATTGGATGAAACTTAAACGTTTCTGCCTGGTAAAGGACATAACAAGCTAAATAGAAAACCCACTGAATGGGAGAAGAATTTTATGAGCTTTGCATCAGACAAAGGTCTAATAGAAAAAATATACATAGAGCACAAAAAATTAGCCCCCAAGAAACCCTCAAATAACACCCCAATTACACCCCATTACTAAATGAAGTAATGCCCTAAAGAGAGACTTCTCAGAAGAAGTAAGAATGGCCAATTGATTCATGAAGAAATGTTCAACAAATCTGAACATATAAGTAATGTAAACCAAAACAACACTGTAATTCCACCTCACCCCAGTAAGGAAGGCCAATAAAAATGTTTTTTAAAGTGATTAGCAACAAATGATGTCATGGATGTGGCCAAAGGGAGCTCTATCACCGTTAGTGAGAATATAAATTGTTCAACCAGTCTGGAGGCTGAGATGTGAGTATTGTGGTTTGAAGCCAACTTGGGCAGAAAAGTCAGTGTGTTTCTTATATCCAATTGGCCATCAAAAAGCCAAAGTAGAGCTGTGATTCAAATGGGTAAAGTGGCAGCTTTCATTACAAAATCTCAGGGACATTACACATATCCTGTGTTCAAGCTCCAGTGTGTGTGGGGGGGTATGTGTGTGTATGAGAGAGTGTGTGCTCGCGCGTGCACACAGGTGTACACCCACCCTAGTGATTTCCTACCTGAATCACATATTTTTGTCTATTTAAATTATTAAGAGAACAAGGTTTATATGTCCTGTGGGGTATTTTTGTGTCTCTGTGTATGTATGTGACTATCTGCTGTAGGTGTGTGTGTCGGTGTATGCATCTGTTTGTGCATTTACTTTTTATCTTGCTTATTCTCCAGCTGGGTTAACAATATTGGCAGACTTGAAAGGTGGACACTACTGTTTAACGTTAAGACAATTTTCCAAGATTCTTTTTCAACAAGTTACATTTGAATTGTCCACTGAAGGACAGAGAGTGTGGGGAAAGAGAGAGGGATAGAAAGTGGACTTGTAAATCTAAGACTGCAACAGTCATGTTCCAGAACAAGTCTGTAGAAAGAGGTATAAACTAGATCCAGTGTTGTATCTTCTGTCAGCTATCTGTAAGAAAGCCCCCAGTTGGCCACAGTTGTGGATTGTAGGAAAAAAGACAATTCTGTAAAAAAAAAAAATTCAAATGTTCTGAGACATTTACACAAGTTCTGGACATCACTTCCACTTGAGCTGCTGCTGTTGTGCAGGCCCAGTATTTGATCTGAAGCAAAACTTGCCATTACAAAAGTTAAGCCCCAATGTCTAGTAATCTCTGAAAATCCTGTGTAACTCCTTAGTCCTCATAGCTGATACTGTGACCTATTGGGAAAGGCAGAGAGCGGACTTCCAGCTATTGAAGATTTCTTCCTTGGTTAATTAAGAGCTATCACCTTCAGTCATGTGGTTCCAGCACAGACTTGGCTCAGGGCTATGAACCTGAGTGTAGAAGTTTCAATCTCTATAGTGTGAAAGGAAATTTGGCCTTGTTTTAAGCTAGCAGTTTGGTGGACCTCTGGTAGCTGTGGACAATAAGTCTCCTTTTGTGAACATTTACTTTAGATGTAGGAATTCCTAACTAACTAGTAGCAGTGGTCACCCCAGGTTGGAACAAGAGAGCCACAGTAGAGGGACAGGGGTAAAGCTCACACTATCTGCCATTTTGTGCTTCTTGAATTGACAGGTTCTGCATGCATTTTAGTAATTCAAGAATAAAAATTAACATTACATATAGATTTTTTAAATTGCCTCTTTGTTTTCCAATCTACAAGATTATTTTTCTAAGGGAGCATTGTGAGAATCAAGGAGTCAAAAACCCCCACTATTAACCAAATGTGAGACCTACAGTAAGTCTTTGCCCTTTTGACCTCAGTTAATGTATCTTCTAAATATCTTCCTGCTGTCCTCTGGAAATTCTATGGAGCCAACCTTATGTGTCAGATGAACGTATGGCCAAAAGGACAAAACTGTCCTTCCT
This sequence comes from Dipodomys spectabilis, assembly GCF_019054845.1. Taxonomy (NCBI): domain Eukaryota; kingdom Metazoa; phylum Chordata; class Mammalia; order Rodentia; family Heteromyidae; genus Dipodomys; species Dipodomys spectabilis. The sequence continues at coordinate 929,319 of NW_024871020.1, read as the reverse complement.
GTGCCAAAGATTAGGTGGGGTTGGGGTGAGGCCAGGCCAGGCCAGGCCATGGGGGACAGTGCTAGGATAGCAAAACCTGTATCCCTCCAGATCAGGCCAGTAGCCAACAATGGCATGTGATCCACATCATCTTTTCTCCAACTTGTTGGTCAAACTCCTGTGAGTCCCTGCTCCAAAGTGCTGACTGTAGGATCTGGTCCCTGAGAGGCATTCATTGAACTTCTCTACAGTTCGTGGTCCACTTTACATAATGAAGACTGCTGCCAAGTATGTGTGTTTGTATGTTTACAGAATGTTATACTTAACACTATGTCCTGATATTCTTATGAGAATTTTTTGCTTAATCCATGCAAAAAAAACTAGTGCCAAAATACACAAAAAGTGTCAGCTAATATTCCCAGGCATGGGTTAGTATTAACACTAGCATTAGTATAAATCAGAGCACATAGAAGGACCCATCTGATCTACCAGTTGAGAATTCGGGTATCATTTCCTCCTCTGCTGCATTTCAGGCAGTGAAAGACAAATCTTTTCAGTAGACTTGGGGAAGAAGGAGTAAACACCTGTGAGACCAAAAGAAGCCCCATGCTGGCATATGAGTACTGTCACACACACACACACACACACACACACACACACACACACACACACACACACACACTTGTGGGTCCATCAGTATTCTCAAGCATCTCCCCTGATCTGTGAACTCTATACAGCAAAGGCTATAATTGGGTGGAAACAGGATTAGAGCAGCTTGTCCACACTTCACCAGCTGTTTGAATGATCTTCCACTGCTAGATGTTATCTTAGATGCTCTGCTCTGAGCTGGAGGGACAGTATCTTCCCTTGGGAAGACAGTGAAGGGATTAGACAATCTACATAGGTAATATGAGCAGTCCTGCATCACAAAAATACTTCCTTTAAATGCTAGTTTATTAGAAAGCTTTGAGCACACTTGTCCAGTACTGACATATATTCATGTCGTCTCCCTATTTTGTTTAAATAAAAATCTGTATTTATGAACTCTCATTTCTCCTTGCCCCCTCTGGTATATTCGTGTAGTATCTAATGCCTCACTTTAAAGCTTCATTCCCCCCTCTCTCTGGTGAACTTTGGTGAGAGTTATCAAGTAATTTTCTTACTTAATGCAACCAAGACAAAGCTGATGAAGAAAACAATGTTACCTTCAGGTTAGCATAGATATCTGCTCTGATAAAGGAAGATGATGGTCTTACAACCATCATACCAAAGGTCCCTCTGGAGATAGGAGATTGCATTTCCTCTGCCTTCCTAGCTTCCAGGGTAACCTCTGGCCTCCCAGTAAAGGAATTCCTTTCTAAGAAAAAAAGCATGCCACCAAATTGCACAAGGTCAGCACATCCACATTATTTCTGCTTAAGAACACTTCTCCTACCATATACTGCTGATTCACACCTATAACCCTAGCCATTCAGGAGTTTGAGAGCAGAGGATCTCCGTTCAAAGCTTGCCGGGGCAAGAACAGTCCACAAAACTTTTTATCACCTTCACCACAAAAAGCCAGTAGGAGAGTTGTGGGCCAAGTGGTACAGTACTACCCTTGAACAAAAGCGCTCAAGGACAGTGCCCAGTCCTGGAGTTCAAGCCTAATACTGGCACACAGACACACAGACACAGACACAGACACACACACACACACACACACACACACACGAAAAGCTATAAGTGGAGCTGTGGCTCAATGGTATAAGATTAGTCTCTTTTTGTACATTTTTATTGTAAAAATGCTGGACAGAGGGGTTACATTTACATGAGCAAGGTACTGAGTACATTTCCTATTGATCATTGTTACCTCCTCCTTTGTTTTCTCCCTACCCTACCTTCCCTCCCACCTCCACAAAATACCCTTCCCATCCCACCCCCACCAAAGTTGTAAAGTTCATTTTCAACTTAGTGTTTTGTACATCTTATTGTTACACTGGGTCAACTGTATCCCAAAAAAAACAAAGTTCAGACTTATGTGAAAATTTTCACTAAGGTAAAATGTCAATGCCCAGAGTTCAAACCCAATATCAAAATACATTTTTTTAAAAAGACTACTTTTAATAAGCTTTCCAAACATAACTGGTTGTCTTCCTTTTATGGTACTGAGGTTTGAACTCAGGGCCTCATGTTTTCCAGATACACACTGTAGTATTGAGCCACACTTGTATAATTTTTGCTGTTTTTGAGACAGGGTCTCATTACCTGCTCAGGTGTGCAACTGGATTTCAGTCCTCCCACTTTCCTCTCCCATCACTGCTGGGATGAGAGGTGCACACCCCTGTACACAGCTTCTTCTGTTCAGATGAGGTCTCAAAGAATTCTGCCTGGGTTGATCTGAAAACACAACTTTTGCAGTCTCAGCCTCCCCAAAAGCTAAGCTTTTAGGTTCACATCACTATGCTTGGCTTATTGAAGCCCTAAATTCAATCACCAATACAAAAATTGAAAATGAAAATAAATTTAAATGGAAAGGCAGTATGGTAAGAGCAGGGAAAAAGGATGGAGCAATGATCTTGGGCAGCTCCTGAAGTCCAATCTGATGGCTTTATTTACCAACATTGGAGAATAAAATGAAACTATGTAACAAGACAGCCCTGTCTGTTTTTCCTTAGCAACAAGACAGCCCTGCCTGTCTTTTCTCATTTATGCCAGAGCCAAAGGGCTCAGTAGACCACGACTAAAGGAGGAAGTTAGAGCTGTGTAAGATGAAAAAGAACAAGCCAGGGACATGTCTGGAAATCAAGAAAGCTTCTGGAGCCTTAGAACTCTTAAGCATTTCAGAGACTACTATTCCAAAAAAAAAACAAAACAAATGTTCAGAGAGAAAGTCAAGATGTGCTCTGAGGTGTGTAGATTCCCTTACTCAAAGAACATACAGACCTCCCAATGGCACAATCCTCCCTGCCAACTATAGTTCTTCACAGTGAGTGTCAGGGGGTAAACACACTGCCCTTTTCTACCCGCCAGACACCAGCCCACATCCTGAGAGCACCAGGAGAGCAGGGAGGGAGGGCTCAGCCCTATAACAGCCCAAAGATGAAGCTCAGAGGACCACACCTAATCACATAATGTTTTCAGACCTCATAAAGTTCTAACCGCTGCCAGAAGGAGTCCTCAGCCTTTCAAAAAGAACAAGCTGTAATACCCAGTTTTACAGCCTATCCCCACCCGCAGGACTTCAAGGAGGGCAATGAACCTAAGCAAGAAGGAATGAAGGGACAAGAGACACGAAGAATGACAGCAAGACAAGGATTCTGATCAAGATGCAAATTTTTATTTTTCACACAGGGGTATTTATATGCTTAGAATAAGAAAGCTTTTTCATTGGCGGTAGCAGCTGCAGGATGTTTGCTTAGGGCAGTGTGAAAAGGTGGTCGTTAGCAGCTACCTGGTGTTTGGGGCAGGATGAAAAGACCAGATTCTGTAAACAGCCTCGAGATGTTCCAGTGAGATAGTCAAGCCTATCATGCAGAAAGACTCCCTTTAGGGCTCCCGACAACAGCCCAAACTCCCCACCCAGTATTAGTCCTGCTGTGACATGCAAGCTAAGTAGGGCTCTCTGATAATTTTCCTAAAATTATCAGGCTCCATGCCAGTGTCCACTCATTTGTCCTCTGGTGACAAAGCCTCAGGGTCCTTCAAGACAGAAGCAGCCATGACCTCAACTCCACCTTCTGTGGGCAGTTCAGCAATCCTTACTCTTTTGCTCCCTCAGGGGTTTGTTTCATTTGGGGATAATCTCACAAACACTGTCTCCTAATATCACTGTCCCCTAGGGGCGACTCCCTACCCAAGCAAACAGCCAAACAAGCTGGAGGTGCTCTCTTTGGGAAAGACACACCAGCCTTCCCATGAGCCCATTTTGAGGAGCTCCCCTTTCCCGAGAAGCCTTGGAAGGGGCATCTGCTCCATCCAGCAGCAGGCCTGCCATTCCTCCCAGACCCAAACTGACCAAGCATCCTCTAGTGAGCTGAACACTCATTTCCAAGTTGGGAAAGCTGCTGTCCCCAAGTTCTTTGTCTGAGTAGATGCTAGGCAGCTTCTTGTGCCTTCAGGTGCCTCAAGTTGCAGACTCTGCAAAGCTATCCAGCAAGGTTTCACCTTCCAGCCTGTCTAGTGTACAGCTAGCCAATCCTGGTGTCTGCTTGAGCTCTGGCTTCCCTGGACATGCAGTGTTAGGGAACCCGCAGCTCCTCCTGCCAGTGCCAGCGTTGAATTGCCCACCAAGAGCACCATGTACTCCTGGTCTGTCTACTTTGGTCTTTGGGATTTTGCCCCTCACCAGCATGGGACTCTCTGGTGCATCCAGTTTTAGGGGGATATTTCTGGGTAGCAAGAAAGTCTAACTTTTCATTAGGAAGCCGGCAGTCTACTAATACAGGCTCATCACCTGTCCCCCTGCCAAACTGGATAGCCCTGTTCCTCCAAGGTCCATTGCCCACCCTGTGTTTAGGGGCCCCTTGAGTCAGCTTCTGCTTCCTGAACATGCCCATGTATTCTGAAAAGAGCCCAGAGAAGCCTTTGACATATGTTGTTCCCCAGAAGTCAGGCCACAATGAGGCTTCTGCAGTGCACAGCCTTGCTCCTAGCACAGTCACTAACAGGGCAATGCCCCCAGGATCCAACGCAGACCTCTGACTTGGGTAAAAAAGGCTGTGCTTGAGTCGCCCACAGTCAGCAGTCAGCAGTCCTGGCACATTGGCATCTACTATGTCCACCCCAGTAGCTATGGGGGCTTTGACATAAAGAAAGAGGCAGGCACACCTGTGTAGGCTGACTTTGGAACAGCTCCTCTTCCAGGTGCAGGCATGGTGGCCTTTGAAGCACAACATGACAGTGGACACACTAGAAGATCACAGCACACACTAGAAGAACTTGGTAAGCCATGGTCCTGTGCTCAGAGACCTGACAGGCAGGAAATCAGAGAGAGAGAGAAAGAGAGAGAGAGGCTAGCTCTGATTTGTACCAGTTTAAATATCCTTGCTGAGAAAATTTTCACCAAGAAATAAAATGGAAAACTTCTAACTCTAACTCTGATGGAGTAGCTGGGATCAATCTAGACTTCCTCCATAAACAATCACAAAAGAGGATGTCATGTGAAAAAAAAATGTATATAAATGTATATATAATATAAATATGTAGGCATATACATGTGTATTCACATACGCAATGTGAATATGTATTGTATGTATAATGTGTGTGTGTGTGTGTGTGTGTGTGTGTGTGTGTGTATATATATATATAACATACAGGGAGAAAAAAATACATAGTATTTGAAGGAATAATTACCAAAACCATCCCAAATTTGATTGAAAGCATGAACCCTTCTATGCAGGAATCTAGCAGCTTAAAGAAGTCAATTAACATAATTACACAGGTCCACACTAAGACCCATTCTAATTAAACAGTCAAAGACAGAATATCTCCCAAAGCACAGAGACACAACTCATCACACACAAGTGATCTTCAATGATATTATGACAAATTTCTCATCCAACACTAGATTAACTATTAGACAGCAAGGGCAACAAATTTAAGGTGCTAAAGGACATATCTAATACCAACCTTTCTAACAAATATATATACTTCCTCCAAATGTGAGCGATGAGCTAAGTACCTAACGATGGCTCAGGCATATAATCCTAACTACTCAGGAAGGTGAATTGTGAGGATTGTGGCTCAGATATTCTGGACCTTGTCCCCTCAGGAGCAAGTTGTAGGACAGCTGTCCTTGAGAAGGCAGAGGCCTTTTTGCCATTTCATTGGTGGAACAAGATATAGGATAAGGTGGGCATCAAGAATGGAGGCTATTGGTTAGTGTCCCCACAGAAGCAATTTATGAGATTCAGGAGTCTTCTATAAGGTCAGAGGACTTTGAGTACTGTCCTAGTGGTTTCAGGAATGGCATAATATGACCAGAGCAACCTCAAGCCCACATGGAGTCCTTAGCCACAGTCTTTGAAGCCTATGAGCTACAGTAGCAATGCTGGCAAGCTATGATTGGTCCACTTTTTCTCTGACCTCACTGGCCCAGACTCTGATTGGTCCATTTCCTCTATGATGTCACTATGCTGGGCTGTGATAGCTCCATTTTGAGAGGTCATGCAGGATATATAGGAAGCCACTATACTCCAACCTATGTCAGTTAACACCTTTAGGAGCTCTTGATTGGTGACCCACTGGACTGTCTCAAAGCTAAATCCATGATATTTTTGGCTGGGGGGTGAGTTGTTATTTGGATTTTAGTATTTATTTTTACTTTTTCTGGGTTTTTCATTATTTTATTCAGTTAATTTTAGGTAGACTTGCTGCCTGCCACCATAGCAGAAGCATGGAAGAATACAAAGAATCATCCTCCAGATCTTTGAAGGAGGAGATCATCAAACAATACCAGATGAAAGAGCTCATTGACCATGGTACTAATGGACAAGTGAAGCTGGCCCATCCTCACCTCACACACATGGCAGTGGCAGTTAAAATACTCCTGAAAGGAGAGTTCTCCAGTCATCAGTTAAAGAATGAGGTGGACATTTTTAAGACGGTATGGCACAAACACATCATGAGGTTGTACCAGGTGATGGAGAAGGAAGAGTATGTGTATTTCATCATGGAACTGGTCAGTAGAGGATACCACCTGGGTTGGATCTGAAAATTCTGCAACCTATATGAGGATGAAACCAAGAGGCTCTTCACACAAATTATAAGTGCTGTTCACTACCCACACTAGAATAGAATCACACACCAAGACCTTAAGTCCAACAACATCTTGTTGGATACCAAAGGTAATAACAAGGTCAGCGGTTTGGTCTGAGCATCTGGTTCACCCTGGGGCAGTTGCTATCAAATATATGTGCTGCTGTGCTATTCAATCCCCCTAAATTTTCCTGGAAAAAAGAAATGATGGCTGGGTGCCAGTGGCTCACACCTAGCTATTCAGGAGGCTGAGATCTGAGGATCACGGTTCAAAGCCAGCCCAGACTGGCTCTACCCTCTGAGCAGACTCATACTGATACCAAAGACTAATTTGAGGAGGAAATGGCAGTGGATAGAGGAGGCTAGCAAAATAACTACCACTCTTCTCAGAACAAGCTATTGAATGTGGGCCTAAGAACAGAGCAGTTCCAGACAAAGGGGAGGAGAGCCCTAAGAGATATCAAAGATAACTTCACTTGAAACACAGAAGACCCTGTTATTGAGATGGGAGAGATTTGTAGGTGGTCTACTAAAAAAGAGTTGTAAGTGGGATTCAAGAATGGAGATCAAAACATTTTGCCCAGCAACACCCTCAGTCCAGCCAAGAAGACAGATGCATCAACTGCCTTAGGTTACCTCAGGAGAGATTCCAGCCAAGGGGCACCTTATACTGCAGTGTAACTGAACGTTGTAGTTATCAAAGCATGTAATTTTTGTGCATTGTATCAGTTCCTTGCACATTCAAAACTACTTGAATTACACTTGAAATACACCCTAGTCTTTAAAAATATAGTTTGATTTATTTTATTCTTTGCAGTCTCATTATATAGCCAAGTCTGATCTTAACTTCATAATTCTCCTGCCTAGTATCCCAAGTGTTGGGATTACAGGTGTGTACATCTATGTTATCCCTCATACTATTATTTGCATGTTTCCTTAAGTTTAATACTTTATTTTATCCCTTGGCAGTGCTGTGGTTTTGATTCAGAGGCTGGTGCTGGGCAAGCAAGTGCTCTACCCTTTGACCCCTGTCCCCAGCCCCTGTACTTCATTTTACTTTAGATGAGTTCTTATTGTATTATTTTGCTTGGGTCAGAATCAGACTGTGATTGTAATGTATTTTCCTGCTGGGAAGCTTATTTTGTCCTTTTATATTTTTTGTAAATATAATTTTTCTTCTTATTAAAAAGAAGGTACACAGAGATGTTACATTTATATAAGTCATTTTAAAATTCAAAATCTTATTTTAAAAGAGTAAAAAATGCAAATAATCACTAAAATTTATCTCTAGAAAAAAATGACTACCAGATTAAATTTTTTTGGAGGCTAGGTAAGTGGCATTTGGTATTGTTCTCACTTCAGCTCTAGACAATGCTTCACAGTTCCAGGCCTGCATGACCTAAATAAAAACAAGTAAAAAGTAAGAAAAATGATCCTTTAGGGCACAGCTGTGGAAGATTTGAAATACTCTTGTGTATTGTATTGACCATTTTTACATTTCTGTGGTAATGAAAAGTGATATAACAATTATGGTAGAATTTGACACATTCTTCTAACAAAACATAGCATGACCACATTACCCAGCAATCCCATTGCTCATTGCATAACCAAAAGAACTGAAAAGAAAAAACTAATAGCTCATATGCCAATGATAACAGCAACATTTACAATAGTCAGAAGTTGGAAATACCTAGAGTGTCTATCAGATGAACAGGTTTATAAAATATGAGGTATGCATAAATGGATTATGACATCCACAGAAAAGCTGCAATTTAATATATGTCTGTCATGGATGGACACCAAAAATAATCTACTATTTATGTGAAACATATTGACTAAACCATTTCATAAGAGAAACTGGAAGATTACAATTTCTGGGGCAGGTCATTGGGGTGATTATTACTCAATGATTGTGTGGATTCCATCAGTATCGAAAAGATAGTTCACAAATAGAGGTAATGGTTACAAAGCAGTGTGGATATAATTAATGTCACTGAATTTTATACCTGCCTAGCAAGCATGAAGCCCTACGTTCAACCCCCAGCACATCCAAAAAAAACGCTAAATCTTCCTTCTGTTACCTACCTTGAGTGGTAGGTGCTTTTCTACTGTTTTGATTGTATTCCTCAGAGGATCTCTGGTGGATCTCTGATGTTTAGTCATTCATTACAGAAAATCCATTATTTGAATATTAATTCTGAGTTTTAAAGGAAACCTCATATATTAAAATGAGAGCAATGCTTGCAGTATTAACTCAAGAGGCTAAAGCAGGAAGATCCTTACACAGTTAAGGCTTCATAGAGAGGTCATGTCTAAATCACTGTGGTATCTGCTGAAACTGGAGGGATAATTATTTGTAAGCAATTACAAGTGAGAGATAAGAGAGAGATAAGCTTTTGATCACATTATATTTTGGTCATGTCAGCTTGTATTTAATATTTACATGATTTTTAAAAATTTTCCTTTTTCCCTTACTCTCACTGTCATTTTGAAACTTTGTACTATGTTCTCATTTGCCACATTAAAAAAAACATAGCTTTTCTTTATATCATATTAAACTTTTTTTTATTTTTTCTATATTACAACTACTTTTATTTATTTTTGAAAGCTTTTAGCATTTTTTTTTCTGCATATAGGGAGTGGCCACTCTCTCAGAGATTTTTCTCAGTTCTGCCAATTGAACCACAGATCAACTTCCAGATTCATTCTTTTGAAAAGTCTCATGCAAAGCCCAGCACAACTAAGGAGGATGAAATCTGAGGATCTTGGTTTGAAGTCAGTCTGAGCAGCAAAGTCTGAGATTCTTATCTCCAATTAATCACCAAAAAGCGGTGGGTAGTAGAACTCTAGCCTTGAGTAAAACAGGGCAAGTTCAAGCCCTAATACTGGTAATTACACAAACAAGTCTCATGGACTTTCTTGCTTGGGCTGGCTTTGAACTACAGCCCTTAGATTTCAGCCTCCTGGGTAGTTAGGAACCAACTGCTGACTTATATTAATTTTTTTTGGTCGTTCATGGGGCTTAAACTCTGGGCTTAGGTGCTGTCCCAGCGCACTTCAGCTCAAGGCAAGCACTCTACCGCTTGAGCCATAGAACCACTTCCAGTTTTCTGGTGGTTTATTGGAGTTAAGAGTCTCACGGACTTTCCTGCCCGGGGTGGCTTGGAACTGTTCCTCAAATATCAACCTCCTGAGTAGCTAGGATTACAGGCGTGTGCCACTGGTACCCAGCTTATTTTACTATTTTTAACCATCTCTTTCTTGCCTTCAACCTCAATACTTTTTTAAATTTTGTCCAGTAGACTTGATCTTTGGGCCACATTGCTGTTTCTTAGTTATTTTGAAGGGAGGTAGGGGTTGAACTCTCAGCTTGGGTGCTGTCTTTGTGCTCTTCAGCTTAAGGCAAATGCTCTACCAGTTTACCCACAGAGTCACTTCAGGTTTTCTGGTGTTTAATTGCAGATAAGAGTCTCATGAACTTTCCTGACCAGGCTGGCTTTGACCCATGATCTTCATATCTCAGCCTCCTGTGTAGTAGGATTACAGGCTAGAACCAGCAGTGCCCTTCTGTTTCTTAGCTTTCTGACTCAAGGATGATGTTTTACAACTTCAACTACAGCTCCACTTCTAGATTTTTTTGGTTTATTGGACATAAGTTTCAAATGTACTTTTCTGGGTAGTCTGGCTTCAAACCATGATCCTCAGATTTCAGCTTCCTGAGGTGCTCTGATTATACATATGAACCACAAACCCATTGATCAATTAAAAATATTAATATGTTTTATTCACTTTTATTTTTAAAATTTTCCTTGCTTTTATTGTTGTATATGTTCTAGTCCTGGGACTACAAATCAGGGCCTGATACAATGCCAGAGATTTATTTCAAGACTAGTAGCTTACCACATGGGCCAAACTATAATTTGTGGCTATACTTGTTTTGTCTTCGTGCTTGACCTAAAGCCCTGGGTGCTGTACTAGAAAGTGATTGCCCAGTTTGCATCTTTGGTCACAGCTCAACTCCAGGTTTTTGTTTTTTTTACTTCTTGGTAGTTAATAGGAGATGAGTTTTATGCAAAGCCCAGCATGAATCAGTGGGCTGAATTCTGAGGATCATGGTTCAAAGCCAACCAGGGCAGGAAAGCCCATGAGACTCTTAGCTCCAATTAATCAATGAAAACCTGAGAGTGGTAGAGCTCTGTCCTTGAACAAAACAACATAAGTTCAAGCCACAAGATAGCACACAAATGCACATACAGAGAAAGCTTCATGGACTTTCTTGCATGGGCCAGCTTTGACCCATGCTCTCAGATTTCAGCCTCTCTTCATCCTCTCTCCTTTGAAAATTTTATTGGTCCTGTAGCTTGACCTCTGACTCTAAGGCCTATATGTTAGCTTTTAAACTCAAGGCTGGTGCTTTACCACCTCATCCACAGCTCAAGGCTTTGTGCCATGTGGCTAGAGATAAGAATGTCAAGCACGTTCCTTCCTAAGCTGACTTGACTCTTCAATGCTCAGTTGTCAGCCTCTTGTGTAGTAAGGATTACACACATGGCCATCAACATTTGGGTCATTTTAAAACTTTAATATGTGCTTGCTTCCACCTTTTTTTCTTTTTCTTTTTCCATTTTTGCTTGTCCTGGGAGTAGAAATTGAAGCTCAGATGTTGTCTCATGGCATACATGGGACCAACCATAACATTTGGCTTTTGAGGGGAGGTTAATTGGAGAGAAAAGAATCATATAGAGCTAGGCCAATTTCAGGAGGCTGAAAATTTAGGAGAGTTGATGACACTCCTATCTCCAAGTAACCACTAAAGTCTGAGAGTTGTAGACCATTGAGCAAAATAGTGCAAGTTCAAGCACCAGGACTGGCAAACCCACACACACACACACACACACACACACACACACGTATCTTATGAACACCTATACCTGAGCTGCGCTTTAAAGAGTACCCTCATATGTCAGCCTGAGTATATAGAATTACAGACATGAGCCACCAATGATTGTCTCATCAAAACCTCTGTTACTTGGTCTTTCTTCTTCTTCTACCCTTCTTTTCATTTATTTCACTCCTTTTGTGTGTGTTGGTGCTGGAGCTCGAACTCATGCAAGGCCTGGCCTAATTCAGAAGCCTGAAATCTGTCCATCATGGTTTGAAAGCAGCCTGAGCAGGAAAGTCCATGAAGCTCTTATCTCCCTTCAATCAACAAAAACTTATCCCCAGTGTGGCCACCACACACAAAACAGTTTACTGTAATTTCTTGATTGGGTTTGCTTTGCCTTTACACAGGATCTTATATTTCAGTCTCCTGCATTTCTAGAATTACAGACATGAGCCAACAGTTCTTGGTTCTCTACTTCCAAGCATTTAATTTTCTTATTGTGATCCTGAGGCTGAATCTCTGAGCCAGGGCACTGTTTCAATAAGTTATTCTTTCAAGGCTGGTGCTTTACAACTACAACCACAGCTTTATTTCTGGCGTTTTTTGCTGGTTAGTTGGAGACTTATGCACTTCCCTGTCCAGGCTGGCTATGAACAACAACCTTCAGATTTCATTCTTATGAGTCAGTAGGATTACACATATCGACCAAATATTCTTACATGGATCATTTTGAAAATTTAATTGGATTTTCTCACGGGGGGGGGGGGGGTTCGTTTTCCTAATCCTGGGGCTTGAACTCAGGCCTTGGGCACTGTCCTTGAACTTCTGTTACTCAAGGTAAGAACTCTACTACTTGAGCCACTGTGCCACTGCTAGCCTTTTTTATTTATGAGGTACTGAGGATACAAATCCAGGGATTAAAACATGGTAGGCAAGCACTCTGTCACTAAGCCACATTCCCAGCCATTCTTACACCTTTCTATTTGTATTTTTATTTTCTTGTGTATGCTGGTCCTGGGTCTAAAAATCAGCCCAGTTGCAGTCCCAGAAGTTTTTATTCAAGACTAGCACACTAAGACATGAACCACAGCATAACTTGTGGCTATTAGTTTTTGTTTTGTTTTAAGTAGCTACTTAGATTTGAGTCAATGAATTCTCCTACCGGGGCTGGCTTTCAACTGTGATCCTCAGATTTGAGCCTCCCGTGTGGCTACCATCACAGATGTGTGCCACCTATGCTTGGCTCATTTTAAGCTCTGGAATTGGTCATTTATTCTCCTAACTTTTCTGCAATTATTTATTTTATTGTTTGTGTGTATGTTGGTCCTGAAGTTAATATCAAGATCTGGGTGCTGTCCCAGAAATTATTTTCTCATTTCTGCCATTGAAGCCACAGCTCAATCACCAGGTTTTATTTTTCTTCCTTTTGGTGGTTAATTGGAGATAAGAGTATCATGTAAAGCCCAGCAAGACACAGGAGGCAGAAATCTGAGGATTGAAGTTGAAGCTATCCTGGATAGGAAAGTCCATGAGACTATTTGCATCAACTAAATACTCAAATTCAAGCCCTAGGCACACAGTAAAAAAGCCCCATGGACTTTCCTGTTTGGACTGGTCTTAAAATGTATCTTCAGACTTCAGCTCCATGAATAGCTAAAATAATAAGCAGGAACCACCAGCCCCAGGCTTATTTTCAAATCTCAAATGGTCATTTCTCCTCTTCTTTCAGTTTTGTTTTTGGTCGACTTTGGGCTGAATTATGGACCAGGGAACTATTTCCCAGTTTTTTTTTTTCATGAAATTTCAGTACTTTACAACTACTATCACACCTTCATTTCCAGCTTTTACTGGGTAGTGGGAGAAAAGAATTTCAATCACTTTCCTGCCCAGGCTGGCTTTTAGCGGTGATCCTCATATTTCATCTTTCTGAGTAGCTAGGAATACACACATAAACCAATAACTCATGACTCATTTTGAAACTATAATTTTCTCATTCTCCCATCTTTTATAATTTGTGCTTTTTTTTCTTTTCTTTGTAAGTGTCTGTGCTAGGGCATCAGCACCAGGGTCTGTGTGCTGTCCCAGAGCTTTCTGTTTAAGACTAGCACTCTACCACATGTGCTAGAGCACAGCTAGTGGCATATTTTTGGTGACAAGTGAGACATAAGAATCTCAGGGATTCTCCTACCTGGGCTAGCCTTCAACTGTGATCCTAGGCTTTCATTCTCCTGAGTAGCTGATAGAACATCAGTGAGCTACCAATGTCATTGGATCTGTCATTGAACTCTGTCATTGGATCTTCCTTCTGCACTTCTACCCTCCTTTAATTCTTCTGTGATTGTCCTGGGGCTTGAACTCAGTGCTTGGTTGCTGTCCTAGAAACTGATTGCCCAATTCTGCCACTTGAGCCATAACTCAATTCCCAGGTTTTTTTTTCTTTTATTTTTGACAATTAATTGGAGATAAGAGTCTGAGACAAAGCCTAGCATAAATCAAGCTAGCCTGGGAAGGAAAGTCCATGAGACTATGACCTCCAATTAACCACTGAATAGTTGGGAGTGGTAGAACTCTATCCTTGAACAAACCAGCACAAGTTCAAGGATGGCACACACAAGCTGCAGGATGGCACCGAGATGCACACACACAAAGTCTCATGGATTTTCTTGCTTGTGTTAGCTTTGAACTCTGATCCTCAGATTTCAGTCTCTCTTCTTCCACTGTCCTTTTTATTTATTGTTTTTATTTGTAATTTTTAGTGGTCCTACAGCTTGACCTCTGGCTCTGGGGACTATTTCTTAGCTTTTTAAACAAAGGCTGCTACTTTATCACCTCAGCTTCAGCTCAGGGCTTTGTGCTAGGTAGCTTGGATAAGCATCTCAAGCACGTTTATGCCCAGGCTGACTTGATATCACAATCCTCAGATGTCAGCCTCTTGTGGAGTTAGGATTATACACAGGACCAACAACCCTTGTGTCATTTTAAAACTTTAATATGTGCTTTCCACTATCTACTGTTGTTTACTCTTTTTTTGCATGTGTGTGTTGTTACTGGGTCTACAAATTGGGGCTCATATTCTGTCCCAGAAGTTTTTATTCAAGGCTATCCTCTATTACATGAGACACACTATAACTTTTTGTCCCTTTTTTGGGGAGGGTGATTAATTACAGACAAGATTTTCATGAACTCTCCTGCCAGGGCTGGACATAAACCATCATCCTCAGATTTTAGCCACTTGTATAGCTAGTAGAACATGTATGAACCACCAATGCTTGATTCATTTAAGCCTTTGTCACTCACTCTTCCTTGGTTACTTCTACTCTTCTTTATTTCTTCTGTGCATGTCCTGGGGCTTCAACTCAGGGTTTAGGTGGAGTCCCAGAAAATATTTTCCCAGTTCTGCCACTTAAGTCATAGCTCAAATTCCAGATGAATTAGGTGGCTGAAATCTGAGGACCACGTTTCAAAGCTAGCCTGGGCAGAAAATCGATGACACTCTTATCTCCAATTCACCACCCAAAATCTGATAATGCTAGGGTACTAGCAAAGTATGGTACACAAACACACACATCACAAATACAAACACACACACACACAAACAAACATACACACACACACACACACATACACCCAAAGTTTCCTGGATTTTGCTTCTTGACCTGGCCTTGAAAGTTGATCGTCAGGGGTTGGGAAGATGGCTCAGAGGTAGAGCGCTTGCCTTGCATGCATGAAGCCCTGGGTTCAATTCCTCAGCACCACATAAGCAAAAAGAAAAAAGCCAGAAGTGGCGCTGTGGCTCAAGTGGTAGAGCACTAGCCTTGAGCTGAAGAGCTAAGGGACAGTGCCCAGGCCCAGAGTTCAGGCCCCACGTCTGGACCCAAAAAAAAAAAGAAAAAGAAAAAAAGAAAGTTGATCCTCAGATTTCTGCCCCCACGATCAACAAGCACCAGGCTTATGTTTCAATTTACAATTGGCCTTTCTTCTCTTCTCCTACATTTTTTTAGCACCAGGAATTGATCCCTGGATCAATAAACAATTTTTTCTTTTTAGCTTTTTCAACAAATACAATGTTTTACAACTACAATGATATCTACACTGGGTAGTTGGGTATAAGAGTCTCATGTACTTTCTTGCCCAGTCTAGCTTTGAACCTTGAATAGCTAGGAATACACATATGAACCAAAACCAATGCTCATTTTGAAACTGGCTTTCTCTTTTCCCATCATTTTTAGTTTGTGTTTTTTTTTTTTTGTTTTTTGAAATATGTGTCTAGGATTTCAACTTAGTGCTTAGGTGCTGTTCCAAGCTTACTGTTTAAGACTACCACTCAACCGCATGAGCCAAAGTACAGCTTGTAGCTTATTTTTGGTGGCAAATTAGATAGATGAGTCTCATGGGTCTCATGGACTCTCCTGCCTTGGCTGGTCATGAACTGTGATCCTTAGATTTCATCCTCCTGAGTACCTCGTATAACATGTGTGAGCAACCAATGTTTGATTCATTTCAACCTCTATCACTGATAGAGGTTTTGTACTTCTATCCTCCTTTTCTTTTATTTCTTCTGTGTTTGTCCTGCAGCTTGAACTCAGGGTCTGAGTGCTGTACCAGATACTATTGCCCAGTTCTGCCAGTTGACCACAGCTCAATTCCAGGGTTTTTTTTTTTTTTTTCTGTTTTGGTGGTTAATTAGAAATGAGTAGAGCCAGTCCACATTCATGAGGCTGAAATCTGAGGATCAACGTTTGTACCAGCCTGGGCAGGAAAGTCCATGATATCTCCAATTATAACAACTAAAAAGCTGAGAATAATAGAGCCTTGAGAAAAACAGTACAAGTTCAAGCAACAGGACTCTCACACAGACATACAGACACACACACACACACACACACACACACACACACACACACACACGTGTCTTATGGACTTTCCTAATTGGTCTGGTCTTTAAATATTATCCTCATATTTTAGCCTCCTGAGTAACTAGAATTACAGTTATGAGCCACCAATGATTGGCTGATTGGCTCATTGAAGCCTCGGTTATTGGTTCTTCTTCTACCCTTCTTTACATTTATTCATTTCATTGTTTTGTGGGTGATGGTCCTGGAGCTAGAACTCATGCAAGGCTTGGCCTGTTTCAGGAGGCTGAAGTCTGACCATCATGGTTCAAAGCCACGCTGAGCAGAAAGTCTAAGATCCTTACCTCCAATTAACTGCCACAAATCTGGGAGTAGTACAGTTCCAGCCCTAGGATGTGCCACAAAGAACTGTCTTCTGGGCTTTCTTGCTAAGTTTGGTCTTTACACTGGATCCCCATATTTCTGCCTCCTGAGGTTCTAGAATTACAGGCATGAGTCACCAGCCCTGGGTTCTATTTTTCTTATCTTTTTTTTTGTGATCCAGAGGCTGGATCTCTGAGGCACTCAGGGCACTGTTTTGTAGCTTTCTCACTCAAGGCTGGTGCCTTACAACTCCAATCACAGCCTCACTTCTCTTTTCTTGTTTGTTTGTTTTGTTGGTGATTTGATGATGAGACACCATAATCCTAAGATTTCATCTATCTTAGTTTCTAGGATTACACACATGAAACAAAAACTCATGGCTCATTTGGAAAATTTAATTGGATTTTCCAATACATTTTTTAATTTCTATTTTTTATTTCTATATGTATGCTGGGCTTAGGGCTATAAATCAGAGCCTGGGTATTGTCCCAGTACTTTTTGTTTTTGCCGGTCATGGGGCCTGAACTCTGGGCTTGGGCACTGTCTCTCAACTCTTCAGCTTGAGGCTAGAGCCCTACCACTTGTTCCACAGTGCCACTTCTGGCTTTTTTTCTTATTTTTTGCTGAGGAATTGAACCCAGGGCCTCATGCATGCAAGGCAGCACTCTACTACTGAGGCAACTTCCCAGCCCCGTCCCAGTACATTTTTAATACTAGCATGCTAATACGTGAGCCACAGCACAATTTGTGGATTTTTTTAAAAACTGTAGTTGACTAATTAGAGATGAGTCCATGGACTCACCTGCCTTGGCTGGCCTTGAACACTGAGTCTCAGATGTGTGACCCTTGAGTAACTTTAATAACAAGTGTAAGCTACCTCAGTTTTTATTTTATCCTCTGAAATTTGCTCTCCCTTTTCTTCTTCTACCTTTCTTTTCATTTATTTATTTTATTCTTGTTTGTACTGGTCCTGAAGCTTATCTCAAGATGTGGGTGCTGTCCCAGAAATCAGTCTCATTTCTGCCATTGGAGCCACAGCTCAACCTCCAGCTGTTTATTTTTGTTCTTTTCTTTATTTTTTTGGTGGTTCATTGGAGATAAGAGGATCATGCAATGCACAGAATACCTCAGGAAGCTGAAATCTGAGGATCACAGTTTTGAAGCCAGCCTGCAAAGGAAATTCCATGATTCTCTTTATCTCCAGTTAGCTGGTAGTGATCCCACCAAAAAGCTGAGATTGATAGAACTCCAGCCTTGAATAAAGTAGAACAAATTCAACTCTCATGACTGGCACACACAGAAAAATGGCCAATGGGTTTCCCTGCTTGGGCTTGCCTTTTAAATGGTATTTTCTGACTTTAATCCCCTATGTAGTTAATATAACATGTGTAAGCCACCTGTGATTGATTAATTTAAAACTCTGTCACTGTCTATTACTTTTCTTCTACACTTCTTTATTTCTTTTGTGGTGGTCCTTAGGCTTTAACTTGGGGCTTTGGTGTTGGTCTTTTTATGTCTTCTATATAACTTGTTCCAGTTTTGTTCTAATGTTTCATTTGTTTATATTGCTTTTTATATCTTACATAAGTAAATTTTTATATCTCACAAAAGTAACGTTTAGCTGGTGGCTCATGCCTGTTATCTTACTCAGGAGGCTGACATCGAGGATCACAGTTTGAAGCCAGCACAGGCAGAAAAATCTTGGAAATTCTTATCTCCACTACACTACCAAATGTACTAGAAGTGAAGATATTACTGAAGTAGTAAATTGCTAGACTTGAGCAAAAAACTCAGAGCCCAGGTCTCAAGTTCAAACCCTTGGACTGGCACAAAAAGAAAACTTTCATTAACTTATATTATACTAGGATTACTGGTGTGAGACACCAGTTGGTTTTAAGAACCAACTTTTGTAGCAGCTGCCACTTTTGATGTTTTCCCTAGGAACTTTTATGTTGTTTTTTTCCATGCCTTACATTTACATTCCATTAAATGGCATTCTTACTTCTTTTGTTTGGAGGGACATATCAATAATTCAATGACAAATCAAAAAAGGCATGTCTTGAATTTTTCTTTAATTTAAATAGGAAAGGGAAACGCTGAGTCTAAACCTAGCAGAGAGTGAATGACGGTTTGTTTAATGTATTCGTGAATGTGGGAACCTGCCATTTTGGGTGCTTTCATGGTGGGGTCATCCTGCAGCTTCACAATAACTTCTATGATGTCACAACCTCTTTTTCCATCACAACGGATAGGTGTCAGCCACTGATCTCACCCTTATGTGGACTTAGATACACAAGGAGGAAAAAAATAATTAGAAGAAATGACTATTAACTACAAGACCACAGCTTGATGAGTTTTCCTGACTGAATTCTGATATTACATGAGCAGAGCAGGCTCACCTCTATACAAGAGTACTAAGCACTAAGGCTCATCTCTACACAAAGCTACTAAGCCGTAGGCAACTGGAGAAACATGTGAATGCAGCTATAAATGGCCTTCTCCATGCAAATTTCATGCTGAAGGAGAAAACCAGAAATCCCAATGATAATATCAATGAATCAGAAAGATGGTAATCTGGGGAGACAACTTCACATTGAGGATGGGAGGAAGAGACATATGATCTAACAGCAGGGGACTTCATCCATGCTGGCACCAATCTCAATCCCAGATCTCATCCTTCTGAGTAGACAATTATAGGTATGAAGTACCTGCAGTGGGCTCTTTGATATCAATATCTAACCAATGTGTGCTAAGTTTCTTGGAAGTTTCTTGAGAGGAAGGTTCAAAATTAAGCATATTATGTATCCTAAACATTCATTTCATTATCTTCTAATTATTTGAATATGAGCTGTATTCCTCACTTTTTGGAAAAACCAAGACAATTTTTTTTTCATTGTTCAAATCCTGGGGAGGGAAGGAAAATCACAGCTTCTTTGCCAAACTAGAAAGTAATAGTCATTTCAACTTAACAGTTTTTCCAAATAGTATGTCTTGTCCTTGATGGATTTTTCATCTTCAACAATGTTAGATGGATGAAATTATAAATGGGAGAAAAGCAACCACATAGTAGCAAGTTTATCACAATGACATATAATCTGTCCACTTTCTATCCAATGAAAACATTTGCCACAAGAATTAAAAAACTTGAATAAAAACTTGGAGATTCTACTCTTTATACAAAGTTGTTTTTTTGTTGTTTTTTGTCAGTCGTGGGGCTTGAACTCTGGGCCGAGGGGCAGTCCCTTAGCTATTCAGCTCAAGGAAAGCACTCTAGCACTCGAGCCACAGCACAACTTCTAGTTTTCTGGTGGTTATTTGTAGATAAGCTTCATGGAGTTTCCTGCACAGGCTGGCTTTGAACTGCAATCTTCATGTCCCAGCCTCCTGAGTAGATAGGAATACAGACATGAGACATCAGCACCTAGCCAAACTTGTATTTTCTTCAGTTTTGCTGGCTTGAATGATTACCAAGGAAAAAATAGAACCTAAAATTATTATTTTGTGCTAAAATTTGCAATAGTTTTACCACGAAGAATAGTGAAATATTTAGAATTACATATTTTGAGAAAATGTAGCTTATTAGCTTTTATTGTTCTAAAATAATAGAATCTCTTTTTTTGTAGACACTGTACTCTGCGTTCAGAACTTGTACATGTTGACAGACACTCTATTCTGTGAGCCACATCCTTCTCATTTTTAAATCAATCATCATTTAAATAATTTGAAGCTCACAGGCATCTTTTGTTAAGATTAAGTAAAATAAGCCTAAACTCCTGCCTTTTGAGTAACAGAAGAAATCCTAATATCTAGAATATATAGACAAAAAATGAAACACCCTAAGAACAAATAATCTAATCAATAAATAGGCAAGTGAATTGACTAGATAGTTCCCCAAAACTGATGTAGGTGTCTAAGGAATACATGAAAATATTCAACACCGTTAGTAATCAAGGAAATGCAAATCAAATCTATGTTGAAGTTCATGTCTGCCTAATCAGAATGCCTATTAAAAAAGAAAACAGAAATACTTGCAAGGAGGTGGGGAAAGATACCCTACACAATGATGGCAATTAAGTGAATCATTGCAGCCCCAACAGAAATCAGTGTGGAAGTTCCACACAAGAAATCCTACATATACACCTGAAGAAATGTAAGTCAGCCTTATAGTACAGCTATTTGCACACACATTTTTTACAGCATGATTCAAAATAATCACATTCCAAAATTGGCCACCACAGGCAGAAAAGTGTGTAAAACTGTTATCTCCAATTAACAATTAAAAATCTGGGAGTAGGACTGTGTACCAAGTCGCAGAGTACCAGCCTTGATGGAAGGAAGCCAATCAAGAGATTAATGTCCTAGGTTCAAGCCTCAGGACTGGCAAACACACACACACACACACACACACATACACACACACACACACACACACACACACACACACACACACACAATGCTTACTATATTTTTTAGCCAAGTTTCTTATTCCCCTAAGATTCATACATCTATGACAGATCTAAATGTAATGGGAAAGAGATATTTATAATGATAAACTTCTACTGAAGAACCCAACTTTTTCTTGTTTTTTTTTTGTGGTCTTTGGACTTGAACTCATGGCCTGAGTGCTGTCTGTGTGCATTTTCCCTCAAGGTTGGTGCTCTACCACTTAGATACAGTGCCACTTCCAGGTTTGTGATAGTTTGTTGGAGATAAAGAGTCTCAAGAACTCTGTCCTCCACACACTGATTTCTAACTGCAATTCTCAGATTTCACATTCCTGAATTGGTAGAATTAGAGGCCTGATCCACCAATGCCGGGCTAGAACCTGAGTATTTTCACCTTTGCTCATTAGAAGAGTTCAATTCTTTTTCCTCCAGAACACTTACCAAGCACAGTTCTCTCTCGATGGTAATCAAGCAAATACTGAGGCACCAGTAGCTCACACCTGTAAATCCTAGCTACTGAAAAGTCTGAGATATGAGGATAGTGGTTCAAGGCCAGCCCAGATAGGAAAATCTGGGAGACTTTTAGTCCCAATTAACCACAAAAAAATGCCATATGTTGAGTTGTGGCTCAAGAAGTAGAGCTCTACCTTGATCAAATACCTCAGGGATAGACCTCAGGCCCTGAGTTCAAGGCCCAAGACCAGTGCACATGCAAACACACACAATTTAATAACATGGTTCTCAAACCTAGCAAGGTGCCATCCTAATCCATTAATGTCATGCTTTGTTATGAGAACTGGAAAAGTCTAACGTCTGGCGTGGGCTGGTAAACAGCATCTGGACATAGTAATTAGCTCACAGCCAGTCAGACCAACCCAGACCGGAAGCAAGATTGAGTTGGTACAGGCACATGGCCCCTACTCCTTATTCACCCAGACTGGAATCAGGAGTGAGGTGACACAGGCAAGCAGCCCCCACTCACCAAGACCGGAAGACAGAGTAAGGTGACAAGGGCACCAAGCCCAGACTTATCCAGCCAGGAAGCAGTAGTGAGGTGATGCAGGGACATGGCCCCTACCCACCCAGACCGGAGGTTGTCGTGAGGTGACACAGGCAGCATGGCCCTTACTCCCCCACTCATGCAGACCAGAAGCAGGAGTGAGGCGAAACAGGCACGTGGCCCCCACTCACCTAGAGTGGAAGCAGGAGTGAGGTGAAACAGGCATGCAGCCCACACTCACCCAGACTGGAAGTGGGAGTGAGGTGGTGCAGGCACACGGCTCCTACCCACCCAGACCAGAAGCAGGAGTGAGGTGACACAGGCATGCGGCCCCTATTCATCTAGCCAGGAAGCAGAAGTGAGGTGATGGTCGCATGCCACACCAGAGGCATGATCCTAGCATTCCATGGCAGCTCTCTTCTCTCCCAGCCTTTGTGAAGGGCTGCTAGGTTCCATGATGCACTCCGGAGGTCAAGGGGCTGGAGCCAAGGTTGCTGCTGCCTCCCCCAACTGTTACTCCACCTGCTGCAGCTATGGTAGCAAATTTAATAAGTTCTAATTCACAGACCATATACTATGAACTATTAGTGTCTTCATGTACCATGTTCCACTTGCTAGTCACTTAATTGTATAGTTGCCAATGTCTTAAGTGTTCACTGACTTGTAAATATGCTGGAATGGAAATCCTAATATCACTGATGTCTTTTAATTTCTAGGAATGATGATTTTGAAATGACCCTTTCTGAAGAGAAGAGGAGGGGACATAGACTCAACTGTTCAAGAGTGCCTTTGGTTGACATTATTGGCCCAAGAATGAGTCGACACAGCTGGTATCCAGTTGTTTTGTGTTAGTCTTTGGGTCATGTTTTCTGTTTGGCCTTGGAGTCTTAGGCTTCTCTTTGTAGACACAGAAGATGGGAAAGTAATTGCCAAGGCTTATATAATCAGGAGCCATTTACTTCCTGCCCTTCTGAAATGGCATCTCACTACATAGCCAAGATGGCCTTGAACTTATTTTGCTTCTGCTTCAGCTTCCCAAGTGATGGAATTACAGGCTTACCATACCATGCCGAGCTATCTCTCATGGACCATTTGAAATAGAAAAATCATGACATGTGCGCTGTATCTACTAAGAGACTTGTGCAAAGACCAAATAATTTACAACCCTGTTGTTAAGAATATAGACTCATATTCAACTGAATTTCAAATTCAATTTTGGTTTCTTACCTGCTTTGGGTTAAAGAGGTAGACACTATATCACTGAGTTTTATTCACTTGTACAGAAATGTGGATGGTGCCAGGGACAGGTGGCTCATGCCTATAATCTTACTCAAGAGGCTGAGATGTAAGGATTGTGTTTTGAATCCAGCCCGGGCAGAAAAGTCAACATTAGAATAGGAGGGCAAGAGCCAAACTGATGAGCCAGATACTCTTCTGAAAAATGGTTTAATATGGTACAATGTTTCCCATATGTCAGTTTGTCATTCTGCTTCTAGTCAGAAAATTTATAAGGCTCAGAAAAGGATTCAAGCTCTCTGTTAAACCATACTGTAGCCATTTTGATTTGTATTAAAGGAATAATCAATTTAGACATTGGTAGCTCATGCCTATAATCCTTGCTGCTTAGGAGGCTGAGATCTGAGGAACATGATTTCAGGCCAGCCCAAGCAGAAAGTCCATGAGACTTGTCTCCAATTAAGCAGTGATAAACCCAGAAGAAGAGGTATGCCTTAATACAGTATTATTCCTAAGGAAAAAGCTTTATTTAAGCTGGCTTAAAACTTTGGGTCATATGTTGGGACATTGCCACGTACAATGCTGCTGGACCCTGCCTTCCTTTGGTGTGTTTGCCTAGAGCCTGGCTTTCACTCCTGTGGATATAGGCTGTTTAGCCCACAACCTTGGGGGTGGCATGATCCGTGTATGCCATATACTGCCCAGACAAAAACCTATGATGGAAGCAATGATTGACAAGGTGTTAGTCCAAAGTTACAATGGTAAGGATGTATTCTGTTTAGCTTTTTTCTTTAGTTAATTGCTTTTTAAAGTTTATCTGCTTATTTAATGTACTCTAGGAAATCAAAAGTTAATATTTGGAATTTTTGGTGCAATTTGCAACTAGGCAAGTAGAGCACCCATTGCCCCCAAATTCAACATTTAAAATTATTAAAACTCTGTTCAGATGTTTTAGTCATCAGAAATTTGAGCCAGGGATGGGAGCTCACACTTGTAATGCTAGCTGCTGGGTCTTGACAGATACAGAGAGGATTATGATTTGATGTTAGCCCAGGAAAAACATTCAAAATATTGGATCTCAATCAATATTGAACCCAATGCATTGTGCTTCTTATTTCATCTACTCAGAAAGGGTAAAAAGAAGGATTATGGTCCATGCTGGTCTGGTCATAGACATAAAACCCTACCACAAAAATAGCTAAAGCCAAGCCAGGCGCAGGTGGCTCATGCCTGTAATCTTAGCCACGCAGGAGGCTGAAATCTGAAGATCACAGATCAAAGCCAGGCCAGGCAGCCCAGTGAGACTCATATCTCCAATAAACCACTAGAAAACCAGAAGTGGTACTGTGGCTCAAACAATAGAGCTTTCACCTTGGGCTGAAGAACTCAGGGACAACTCCCAGGCACAGAGTTCAAGTTACATAACCAACAAAAGAAAAATGAGGGCTGGGAAGGCGGTCAGTGGTAGAGTGCTTGCCTTGCATGCCTGAGGCCCTGGGTTCGATTCCTCAGCACCACATAAGCAAAAAGAAAAAAGCCAGAAGTGGCGCTGTGGCTCAAGTGAAGAGTTGAGGGACAGTGCCCAGGCCCAGAGTTCAGGCTCCACGACTGGACTCCCCCCCAAAAAAAAAGAAAGAAAGAAAGAAAAATAACTAAAGCCAAAAAAAGCAGGTGTATGGCTCATCTGGTAAAGTACCTACCTAAAATGCATGAGGCCCTGAGTTTAAGTTCTAGGATAGAAAGGGGGAAAGGATGTGAAGGAATAGAAGGAAGAAAAGAAGGAAGGGAAAAGTTATTCTGTATATTGTACTTGCCTAGCTATTTCATTAAGGTGGCTTCTCATTCCTTTTTTTTTGTTTTTTGGTCGGTTGTGGGGCTTGAACTCAGGTCCTGGATCCTGTCCCTGATCTTTTGTGCTCAAGGATAGTGCTCTACCATTTTGAGTTACATTGTCACTTACGGTTTTCAGTGGTTAATTGGAAATAAGAATCTCATAGATTTTCCTTCCTAGGCTGGTGTTGAACCTTGATCCTCAGATCTCAGCCTTCTAACTAGCTAGAATTACAGGTATGAGCCATTGGCTCTGGTCACTCATTTGTTTTCTTTCTTTTTATTTGTAAGTCATAGGACTTGAACTCTGGGTAATGTCCCTGAGCTCTTCAGCTCAAGTGAAGTGCTCTACCACTTGAGCCAGAGCCCACTTCTGGTTTTCTGGTGGTTAATTGAGGATAAGAATCTCATGAGCTTTCCTATATGGGCTGGCTTTGAACTGCAATCCTCAGATCTCAGGATTACATGTGTAAGCCACCTGCACCCAACTTCCTCATTTATTTTCTCATGGTGAGTTGTAGCTGATTTCCCTACTCCTTGTAGTTCCTAGCAACTACAAAGTAGTCCTAGAGGTACCTCATCCTTTATAGTAGTCCTTAGGACCAAGTGACTGCTGAGTGCAGGAAAGCAGATGAGGCCAATATAAAATACAATGCTATCTATCTATCTATCTATCTATCTATCTATCTATCTATCTATCTATCTATCTATCTATCTATCTATCTATCTATCTATCTATCTATCTATCTATCTATCCAGTGGAGAGAACTAACACAGTCCCCCACTACCACAAATTATACAGTCGAATTTCCCACATTTGGGGAAATCTCAGGGGTCAGCACATCTGAAGTGCAATAGATAAGCCTGGCCCTGGGAAAACCATCTTCATGATCATAGTATCTCCCCTGCCAGGTAAGTAACAAGTGCCAGGTAAGTAACAAGGCTGACTTGGTATTTAAAAAACTAACAAACACATGAGAGCAGTTCACATTTGTAATCCTAGCTACTCAGAATGCTGAAATCTGAGGATTAAGCTTTAAATACTAGATAAATTTTGCTGAATTTTTATTAAAGCTCCTTTGGTGTTTTTAATTGAAGGTTTTATTTATTTTCTTATTTTACTGTTTCTTACTGTGACTACCAAAAAGCTGAGTGACTTCCGTGGCTTGTATTCCTGGATTACTTTGGAGGTGCTCTAAGACTTCATCAGAGGCCAGACTTGTTCTACTCAGTGGAGTAGCCAGCCACAAAGTTGTAAGTGACAATACTTACAGTAAGCAAAATTACATAAAATTAAAAATTCAGACACACATTTCCACTAGCCATATTTCAAATAAAAATAGAATTCAAGTTTCAGTGAATGTTAGTAAAGTTATAATGCATTCATTTTATGTGTCCCCTGTCACACTGCCACAGAAGAATGGAATACTTAAGGCATATCATGTGACTCCCAAGGCCTGGATGTACTTACTCTGTTCCTTTACAGAAAATGTTTGCCTGACCATGTACCCTAGTGAATATCATTTATTATGCAGAGCTACCCTCTTTTCTATATGCTGTTATTTCTCCCTATACTTTTCTCCCTCCCTCTCTCTTCCCTCACCCAATCCCTCCCTTTCCTTGTTTTAGGGATCAAAACTCATGCATGGTAAGTTGCTAAGCTGAATCTCAGCCCTGTGTATGATTTTGTGTTTGGTGAGGGGGTACTTTTTCAGGGCTTGAACTTTGGCCCTGGACACTATCTCAACTTTCTTCCTCCCTCCCTCCCTCCCTTCCTTCCTCCCTCCCTCCCTCCCTTCCTCCCTTCCTTTCTTCCTTCCTTCCTTCCTTCCTTCCTTCCTTCCTTTCTTTCTTTCTTTCTTTCTTTCTTTCTTTCTTTCTTTCTTTCTTTCTTTCTTTCTTTCTTTCTTTCTTTCTTTCTTTCTTTCTTTCTTTCTTTCTTTCTCTCTTTCATTTTGTCAGTCATGGGGCCTGAACTCTGAAATCTGGGCCTGGTCACTGTCCCTCAGCTCTTTAGATGAAGGATAGTGCTTTACCATTTGAGCCACAGCACCACTTCTGGCTTTTTCCGACTTATGTGGTGATGAGTAATGGAACTCAGGGCCTTATGCATGCATGACAATCACTCTACCCCTAAGCAACCTTCCCAGCCCTCATTTTATTTTAAAAATAAAATTCAAAACATGCCTTTTATGAATCTTCTTTCAATTTATTGAAACATAGTATATATTCTTTAAGCTGTTTTTAAAATATTTTTAGTGTAAAAATATTGTACAGAAGGTTTACAGTTACATGAGTAAAGTAGTGGGCACATTTCCTAGTGAGCATTGTCACCTCCTCCTTTCTTTTTCCCCAAACATCCCTTCCCTCCCCACCTTCCCAACACCTCCCATCCACCACAAATGTTGTAAAGTTTGTTTTCAACATAGTGTTTTGTACATCTCATTGTTACAATGGGTTAAACTGTATCCTTATTTAAACATCTTGTTATGTACATATAAGACGCAGGTCACCAGAAACAAATACAGTGAATACAGAGTAATACCCTGGAGGAAGAACATACCAGAGAAACAAAAAAAATCACATAGTACATTATAAATATGTTAAAAACAATAGCAAGAAAGAAAAAAGCACTTGAGTTACTATCTTGAGGTTTATTTCACTTAACATCATCCTATATGGTCATATGTACATAGCTTTTGATTTTTTCTTCTTGTCCTAGACATATACTAGATATTGAAAAAAAGGGAAACTATAAGACCTACGTTTTGGGGGGGCCTGGCCTACTTCACTTAATATAATTTTTTCCAAGTCTTTCTATTTCCTAACAAGTGGGGTGATGTAATTCTAATGGAGGCATAGAATTCCATTGTGTACGTGTGTATGTGTGTGTTTGTGTGTGTGTGTGTGTGTGTGTATTATATATATATATGTATGTATATATATATGTATATATACATATATATGTCACATTTTCTTGATCCATTTATCTACTGAGGGACACCTGGGTTGGTTCCATATCCTAGCTATGGTAAATAATGCTGCAATAAACAATTGTGCTGGTAGCTTTAATATAGCCTTGTTTGTGATCATTTGGGTAAATGCTCAAAAGTGGTATTTCTGGGTCATAGGGAAGCTCTATGTGGAGTCTATTGAAGAATATCCATACTGCTTTCCAAAGTGGATGAACAAGTTTACACTCCCACCAACAATGCAGTAAGGTTCCTTTTTGACCACATCCCCTCCATCATCTGTTATTATTAGAGTTCTTGATTATAGCCATTCTAACTGGGGTGAGGTGGAATCTCAACATTGTCTTGATTTTCATTTTTATTCTTCATGTGTCTATTGGCCATTCCTATTTCCTCTTCAGAGACCTTTCTCTTTAAGTCTTTAGCCCACTTATTCATGGGGCAGTTGTTTCTTTGAGGATTGGTTTTTGGGGAATTTAATTTTTTGAGTTCTAAATATATTTTAGATATGAGACCCTTGTCCATTGTATGGCTAGTGAAGATCTTCTCCCAGTACTTGGGCTTTCTATTGATCTTGCTAGCTATGTCCTTTGCCATGCAGAAGCTCTGCAGTTTCACGCAATTCCATTTGTCCAACCTTTCTATGATTTTATGTGTTTCTGGGCCTTTATTAAGAAATTTTCGGCATGTGCCAAGGAGACCTAGAGGTTTTCCTCTTCCTTCCTGAAATGTTTTCAGGCTATCTGCTTTGACTCCAAGGTCTTTGATCCATTTGGAGTTGATTCTGTTGCAGGGTGCTATATAAGGATCTAGTTTTAGTTTTCTACAGGTGTGAAATATAGTATATATTTTATAAGTCTTTGTCCATCTCTCTAGAGGCCTCCACAAGTTTATATGTATTTGTAGCTTGGGAAGGGAAATAAGATTTAAATCAGGACAGTAGGAGGCTATGGTTTATAAGACTCATTTGAGACCCTTTTGGAAGGAATGTTGACTTTTTCCATCTGATATCCTACAGATGACAATCTTGGTACAGGTATTGAGTAGTCACAGGATAGGAAGCTTGTACTGATTTCTCCTGACTTTCCCCTGGGGACAAAGAAGGTGAAGTAGCCATAGGCATGAATCTGTAGGGGGATTGCAATTTATTTGTACTGACTGTATATTTCTAATTACTGTTGCCACAGGCCAGTGGGTGAAAGGTTTTTTTTTCCTTTCCTACTTTAGCTGTAACTAGTTATTTTTCATTTTTTAAATTTTATTTTATTGTAAAGAGTCTATAGAGGGGTTAGAGTTACATAAATAAGGCAATGAGTACATTTCTGGTCAAGCATTGTTACCCCTTCCCTTGTTTATCTTCCACTATCCCTTACCTCCCCCACCTCCCACACTCCTCCCCTCCCCACCCGAAGTTGTAAAGTTCATTTCCAACATACTGTCTTATGGGTGTCATTGTTGCAACGGGTCATCCTGTGTCCTTGTTTTAGCATTTTGTTATTTCCCTTCCCCTCCCCAAATTAGAAAAATGTATCTACAAGATGCAGGGTATCAAAGTCAAGCACAGTGACAACAGGGGATATACCACAGGGGGAAGAATATACAAAGGAAACCAAACACTTACATAATAAATCTAAAACAACAACAACAAATGAACCCCAAGATATAGTAATTTGTTTTTATAGGATATTTATTCTAAAACTCCCTAGACATCTTAAGTTTGGACTGTTTCTTTTTTTTCTGCCAGCCTGTGGTTTGAACTTAGGGCACTCTACCGCTTGAGTCCCAGAGCA
This sequence comes from Dipodomys spectabilis, assembly GCF_019054845.1. NCBI lineage: Eukaryota > Metazoa > Chordata > Mammalia > Rodentia > Heteromyidae > Dipodomys > Dipodomys spectabilis. The sequence continues at coordinate 899,228 of NW_024871020.1, read as the reverse complement.
CCACTTTGAGCTTTTTCTGAGTAGTATATCTTATATAGAGTGTCATAACTTTCCAGCTTAGGCAGGTTTCAAATAATGATCCTTAGTTCTCAGCTTCCTGAGCATCTAGGAGTACAAGTATGAGCCACTAGGACCTGGCTTGAATAATCCCATAGTTTTAACTAGCTGTTTTCATATCCCCTACCAACAATGCTTTCTCATACTTTTTAAAGTTATCTCTAAATAGCTTAGGAAGGAGTTTGAGCATTGCTTAATCATTTTTTCACTTTCATTAGTATATACTAGTTGCACACACTGAGAGGTTTGATGGAATTACTTCCACACACGCATATGATATACTTGCTCACATTCATCCTGACATCCCAGTGCCCAGCCCTTGAATTCAAGGCCCAGAACTACTGTGTACATGCAAACATTCACGGAGACACACACACACACACACACACACACACACACAGAAGAACAATTAGCAAAGGTTATACTATTGATCAGGAACTGCAAGGAAACATGGGAAGGTAGATTGTCTTTTCCCAGTTTCTCTGTCTTCCTCCATTCTCTGCTTTTCCTCAGAACAACTCAAGCCCTCCACACCTCGCTTCTGTCTGTTTGAACACCCTGAGCCTGGCTTCCAGTATGCCATTCATAGGGAGCTGCCCTTGCCTGGATAGATGGTCCTCAAAGTAAGCAGAGTGTCTCAGGTTATATTTTATTTTTCCATTTGGAGTGTGAATGCAGGCCCTGGGACCATAAGCAGCATCTTGAAGTGTATGGACAGCTGTTTTGAGCTACAAAACTCACCTCAGAAAACAAGCAGAGGAAGTGGGATGCAAAATACACAACCTGAACCAATAGATCTATAGGTGACTGAGAGCCAATTTCCACATTAATGTGAATACAAGGGTGAGTCCATTTGAAGACAGGTCTCCAACGATTTAATGGGACCCCATGGACAAGCCTGGCAGGAAGACACGTGTGTGTGTGTGTGTGTGTGTGTGTGTGTGTGTGTGTGTGTGTGTGTGTGCCTGAAGGCTGGGCTGGGGCTCAGGCTGAGGCTGAGTGCAACCTGCCCTTATGCCTTTTTTGCTGCTCTACCACTTCATCCACAGCTCCACTTCTGGCTTTTTTGTTAATTGATTGGAGATGAGATTCTGATGGACTCTCCTACCATGGCAGGCTTCAACTCTGATCTTCAAATCCTCGCCTCATGAGTAGCTAGTATTAAAGAAGTGAGGCACTGGAACCTGTCAGGAAGCCTCTTAAATAACAGAGCTATTTTTAGGGAGACAGGAAACACCTCAGTCCAAAAGATGGTGTTGCGTTTTCATGTTTTAAAGGAAAAAATGCACTCAATATTGAAGTGTGAAGTAATATTGAAGGAAAGAAGACAGCAAACTTTCATAAATCTGGTGTTGTGAAAGCCCATCAGACATGAGTGTTTCATATAGGAATCAAAATAATATCCATGTGGCAACATTGAGACTCACCCATGTGGTCACTTGAACTGGTTGAAGACCTATTCTCAGACTGACTAACCTTCAAAAGTCTGGGATTCTGCTCTGTGGAAGATGTTTTCCAGTCACACTTGTAAGTCTCTTAGTTCTGTTTTTCACACTTCTCATCCCTCATTCTTAGTATTCACCAAGTATCTTTTCCATTGCTGCTCCAGAAGATGCTTTCAATGTCACTGTAAGAAGTGGCGCTGTAGCTCAAGTGGTAGAGCGCTCGCCTTGAGCTGAAGAGCTGAGGGACAGCGCCCAGGCCCAGAGTTCAAGCCCCACGGCCAGCCAAAAAAAAAAAAAGAATCTTTGGGGCTGGGAAGGTGGCTCAGTGGTAGAGCACTTGCCTTGCATGCCCGCGGCCCTGGGTTCGATTCCTCAGCACCACATAAGAAAAAAGCTGGAAGTGGCGCTATGGCTCAAGTGGTAGAGCACTAGCCTTGAGCTGAAGAGCTGAGGGACAGCGCCCAGTCCCAGAGTTCAGGCCCCACGACTGGACCCCCCCCCCCAAAAAAAAGAAAGTAATATCAATGTCACTGTAAGGATTCATCTAATAAGAGAAACTTGTTTGAAGAACTTTAATACTTATATTAATAATATCATTACTAATAAAGAGTATTATTCAAGAACTACTTTAAGATAAATAAAACATGATTCAGAGCAGTTATGTAGTTTGGATATTAAATCTGATAACACACATATATTCCTAGGCCATTACAAATCTGTAGTTACTTCAATCTTACAATACAAATGTTCTTAAGAAAGAAAGTGTTGATAATATAAGCAACCCAGTAGTTGTTGAATGAGATAAATATAGTGAGGACTTCTGTTGAGCTAGTACACACTGGTTCTTGCTCTGAAAGCATCACCTATCTGTTCTGAGAGCCAGTCAGGCTTAAGTAGGACACATGCTTCTGGATGACAGACCTGCCTGGCATTCACTGCCTAAGTCCATTCAGGCCCACAGCCCATAGGCAATATAGAACAATCTTCAGAACAGTCATCCTGACTTTAAAGTTCAAGCCTCTAATCCTAGCACATCAGCAGACTGATGTCTGAGGATTGTGGTTCAAAGTCACCCTGGGCAGCAAAGTCTGGAAGACTCTTATCTCCAGTTAACCACAAAAAAGCCACAGTGGAAGGGATAAACTGAGAGCAAGGGAAGGGGTGTAATTGTCCCCAAAAAATGTATTCATTACCTGACAACTGTTTAATTTAACTGACTTAACTGTTACCCCTCTGAACGTCATATTCCTAATAATATTTTTTTAAGAAAAGGAAAGATGAGTCTGGGAAGGTGGCTCAATGGTAGAGTGCTTTCCTTGCATTCATGAGGCCCTGAATTCAATTCTTCAGTACCATATAAGCAGAAAGAAAGCTGGAAGGCACACTGTGGCTCAAGTGGTAGAGCACTAGCCTTGATCTGAAGAGATGAGGGACAGTGCCCAAGCCCAGAATTCAGGCCCATAACTTACAAAAAAAATAAAGAAAAGGAAATAAAAAAGGAAGAGTATTGCTGCCAGGCTCAGTGGCCAAGCCTGTAATCCTAGCTATTCATGAGGCTGAGGATCAGTGATTGAAGCCAACTTGGGTTGGAAAACCTATACCACTTTTAGCTCCAATTATGTACAAAAAAACCTAGAAGTAGAGTTGTGGCTCCAGTGGTAAAGCAGTAGCCTTGAGGGGAAAAACATAAACTACAGGGATAGTATCCATTTCCTGAGTGCAAGCCCCAGAAAGGCACAGAATAAAAGAAGGAAAGACACTATGAACTTGGTTTATCTGTACCTGAGATGTCCTTGTTAGAGACGATTATGGACTGAAACTCTGAACAGGGCATACTAGGTCTGGCATTTTTTCTGCACAAACTGTGTGCACAACCATCTTAACTCCTTCGCTATTCTATAGTTGCAGGTTGCATTATCTTCTCACCATGGAAGAGGTCCAGTATTTACTTTCCCTAGGGTACCTGTTTCCTTGTCTTCTGCTCTTTATTCATGGACAGCAGTATTTTAACTGAGAATGCAAGGAGGAGGATTGGCAAGGCCTTGAAAAAGAGAATTTGCTAGAAGTGGGTGAGACAGTGGTGATAATGCCCAGGACCAGGTGAGCATTTTGGTGATGATTGGGCATGGTGTGTCATTCTTTATCAATATGCTGAGGGGCCATGGGCATGAAGAGGAGGCCTCAATGCCTCCTGGGGTCATTCAGATTGCACAGATATAAGCCAGCTAATCTTCCTCTCACTTTCCCAGCATGGAGTTATGGGTCCTGCCTGGAAGGGGACTCATGCCCAAGTATGGACAGCTATCCACACAACATCCAGTTGTGTCCTCTACATTGTTACTACATTGAGAGCAGTGCAGCACAAATCACATGGAGCATGTCTAAATCATTAAAGGGATGGGAAAGTGGTTCTATGTTATATGGACCAAGACAGACAGAGAACACCATATAAGTTCCCTTTCAGAGACCCCACTTCTGTTCAATGGCCAAGAGAACATACAGGAAAACCTCCAGAAGGAGGAGCTATGTTCCTAACCTGGACCTTCACTGCATGATTTCCCAAAGCTTATGGATACAATAAAACTAAATCTCTCCAAGATCAGGCATGAAGTCTCTCAGAGACCATTGCCCACATCTGTGAGGAGAGCATAGGAGGTAAAATGGACTGTCAGGGAGGGGAATAGCCACAGAGTGTCTCCGTGACATCTCTGGCATCCAGTATTCAGATAATTAGGGAAAGGTTACGAAAGCCTATTTGGTGTGGATAATGAATCATTGCAGCAGGTGGCACAGAGGATGGGAAAGCTAGTTGAAGAATACATGGGTCCCATCAAGTCCCAAGATGTGCAGATCTACCATCAAGAGAGCTGGACTATATGTTGGATATGTTACATGATAGCCTTTGCTAATGCCAGGTCTTAGACATGTGTTATACTACAGTGACTCTGCTGTCTACTACCACAAAGGCATGTAAGAGAGAGAAACTTGATACAGTTGCTGACGTCACCAAGATCATCCTAAGGAAGAACTTCGTAGACATTATCATCTGATTGTGTGTGGGGTCTGGGGTGGGGGGGGTGTATGTGTGGACACTAGAGATTCAACTTTGGGTCTGGACAGTGCCCCTGAGCCTCTTTTGCTCAAGGCTTGTACTATAGCTCTTAAGCCACAGCTCCACTTTCAGCTTTTTTGATATTTTATTGAAGTCTCACAAGTATTTACTTACAAGATAAACTTTAATTATGAGGTGATATGATTTTAAGGATGATATACTACTATGCAAATGCAATAAATAAAAATAGGAGGTAAAAAGACACTCTAAGGACTATATAGGAAGTTTTATGAAAGCCATGAAAGTATATCTTAAAAAAGTGTTATTAGTGACTTAAACAGCAGTGCTAAATTTTTTGTCCTGTATAAATGAATGAAGTCAGTTATTTCTGTTTAAATGTATAATGTTATTTTTCTCTTTTTACTGTTTGTAATCCATACTATTAATATTAATAGGTGTAGGAGACTCAAGCTTAGCTGTTGAACCTGGAAAAGGTTTGAGAGGTTGGAACATCACCTGAATAGTACTCAGAAAGCTGAGAGCTGACTATGCAAAGGTTAAAACACAGCTCTGTGAAGTAAGCCAGGCCCAAAGAAATATAAGTCCCATGGTTTCCCTTATTTGAAATAACTAGTATATGTCTGAGACAAACAGAAACTGTCAGACAAGTTGATGTTAGGTGAAATGAACCCCAAGATAAGGATTCAAATGTTTTTTTTTTTTCTTTCTTGAGATTGTTTCCAACATATTTATAAAATGATTTCTTTGTTGCTTTGTATGTACCTCCCCATGGAATTAGCCCTGCTTTCACTGTAGTTGTGTTGGTATAATTTGTGGAAAGGAAGGAAAAAAAACAAATTGTTTAAATAGGGATACTGGTGGACCCATTGCATGAATGAGATGTACAACACGTTATGTCGAAAAGCGAACTTTACAACTTTGAGGGGGAGGTAGGAAGAGCTGGAGGGAGGGGTGGGGGGCGCGACATGGGGAGGGATGGGAGATGGGAAGGGATAGGAAGGGAAAACAAAGGAGGAGGCAGCAATGCTTGATAAGAAATGTACTCATTATCTTGCCCATGCAATTGTAACTCCTCTGTATGGTATTTTCACAATAAAAAAAAAAAAACAAATATATAAATAGGGTTACAGGTGACCCCATTAAAACAATGAAATGTATAAGATGTTATGTTGAAAAATGAACTTTACAACTTCGGTAGGGTGTGGGGGTAAGGAAAGGGGGTTGAGAGGGGAAGGGATGGTAAGGGGAAACAAAGGAGGAGGCAACAATGCTTGATAAGAAATGTACTCACTATCTTGTCAATGTAATTGTAACTCCTCTGTATGGTATTTTCACAATTTTTAAAAAAAGCACAGCTGTGGAGAGTGTTAAGCTATTGCCCCCTTCCATAGTGCTTTAAAGGCCTTGAAGCCTGGGAGGTAAAAGAATTGACAACTTAACCTAGGAAGCTAGATAAAATAGACCAAATGTCTGGATTTTCTCTAGGTTGCATTCTCCTTTCTCAAAACAAAAAGGGAACCAGTGTTTCTCTCTCACTGTGGTGGTTCTGATTGCAATATAGAAGCTTCATTTTTGCATGTATCCATGGTAACCTTCCCAGTGTGAATCCAAATAAATATGATTGCTTGTATGACCTGGGGCCCAAGTGCCAGTAAGCCTTGGGACCCCAGGTCCTCATTGATTTTTTTTTCTTTTTCTCTATACCTGTCCGTGTATTTTCTAATTTTCTTCAGCTTGGTATCCTATTGCACTGCCTTGGGTTGCAATTAGCAACAAATATGAATATTCTTGAGTTGTAAAACATAAAGGACTTATCCCAGATGGCTTCAAACCACAGTCCTCAGATCTAAGCCTTCTGAGTAGGATTACAGGCATAAGCCACTGGCAACCAGCATGCATCTGAAGACTTGATGTCAGTGAGATCTTTCTTGGGGAATGTCTGCACATCTCAGTCCTCCTCAGCTCTGTTCCTTCCTGTTACCCAAACAGAGTCAACATTTTCACTCCTTTATGTTCAAAATCCTTGAGGTTAGTGAACTGACTTGCCTGCCATGTACCTCCTTTCTATAAATACAATAGTGGGTTTTACTCCTTACCATCGATTAACTAAATTAACTGGGATCCACACAGAGGTGACATGTCCTTTTCTGGATTGCACACCGTACACCTATGTTTTACTTTATCTAATAAAGTTAACATAACTTACCTTGTTTGAGGGTTCTTAGTTCCCATATTTCTTCCTTCTCATCCCTCTTTCCCTTGCACAGAGGGAAGAACCATTTGGAATTGTGAAGAGTGAGTTTTTAGTCATTTTCTGAAAAGCTTTGCCAATGGATCCTGATTTCCAAGTCCTGAGTAACTGGCCTGTAAAGCCTTGTTCTTTAATCTCTCCTCAGCTGACACAAATGACCACATATATCTAAAAAAGGCTTTGGGAAATGAGTTCAGGTTATCAGTTAGGAATCCTTATTACCTGGTCACTGTGCATAAGTTGTTTTTGTTTTTTTGTTTTGTTTTGTTTGAATAGTGTACAATTAGTACCAGAATTAGACTTCCAAGTATTTTTTTTTAATTCAAAGCTAGCAGGCACTCTTATTTGAACCACAGATCAACTTCTGCCCCACACTCTTTATCTTCTGGTGGTAAATAGGACAGAAGTTTCCCACAGGAAGCCAAGGGCACTACACAGTATCCTCAAACCTGAAGACTGTGGTTCACAGCCAGCCTGGGCAGGAAAATCAATGAGCCTCCTATTCCCAACTAATCAGCAAAAAGAAGTGGAACTGTGGCTGAAGTGGTAGAGCAGCAACCTTGAGCATAAAAAAAGCTAAGAAAAAGCTAAGAAAAAAAGTTTTAAAAAAGGTAAGTGAAAAACAGATCTAGCACTAAGACAACCACAAAATAAATTTTTTTAAAAAGTGCAAGAGAGCACAAAGAGTCTTAAAAATGATAAAAATTAACAAGAAACTGGTGGCTCACACTTGAAATTCTAGCTACTCAAAACACTGAAATTGAGCATTACTATTCCAAGCCAACCAGGACAGGAAAGCCTATTGTGTGTGTGTGTGTGTGTGTGTGTGTGTGTGTGTGTGTGTGTGTGTGTGTGTGTATGAGTGTGTGTGTGTTCCTTTCTGGGATATGATCTACAAGTTTTTGCTTGACCATTTCCAATCTTTTGGAGGTTAATTTGAGATAAGAGTCTCATGAACTTTCCTTGTCTCCTGACAATGAACCGCAATCAGTATAAGTCAGGACTTTGTGGGAGTGTCTATACTTACCTCCTACTAACCACCAAAACCAAAAAATGAACCAAATTGCAACTGTTACTAAAGTTTTAGAGCATTCTATCCTTCAGCAGGATTGGTGAGGCCCTAAAAACAAGACAGAGAACCAACAAATAAATAAATGTATTTGAAGAAGAAAAGAGCCAATTAGTTTTTTATAATATAGACTCATATCTTTAATCCAAGCTGAAATGTAAAGATCACAGTTCGAATCCAGCCTGGGCAGGAAAGTCCAACTAACTTCTTTTTGAGTGTGCTAGACATGGGCTTGAACTTGAGGGTTTTTACTCAAGTTTAAAAATACTACTTCCTGTATCATGTGCTGAATTGGAGATGAGACTGATGGACTTTCTAGCCCAGGCTGGCTTTAATCTGTAATCCTTAGATTTTAGGATACTGTGTAGTGCCTTGGTTCCCATGGGACTCTTATTTACTATTAACCACTAAAAGAAAAATAGAGGCGGAAGTTGAGCTGAGGCTCAAGTAGTAGAGCCTGCTAGCTTTGAAATGAAAAACAAAATACCCACAACAAAACAAAACAACCCTCAACGAGAGTCACTAGGCCTTGAATTCAAGCCTCCTCTCCCCCCAAAAAAAGACCTCAGGAGTTGAGTTTTTGTTCCTGCTAGCTTTGAGCAAAAAACAAAAGGCCAAAAATCTCATGGACAGTGAAGTAGTGTGGCCTAAATATAGAGCCTGCTAGTTTTGATCTAAAAAAAACAAGCCAGGTGCCTCTGGCTCATGCCTGTAATCCTTGCTACTCAGGAAGCTTAGATCTGAGAATCACATTTGGAAGCCAGCCTCGGCTAAAAGGTCCCCTGGTGACTGTTTTTTCCAACTAAGTAGAAGTGGCACTATGTCTGAAAATAGTAGTGTGCCTGCTGTGTCCCTGATGGACAGTTCCTAGGCATTGAGTTCAAGCCCCAAAACTGACAATATCAATAAATTGATTAATTAAATACTGAGCATAAATGAGTAGGCCCTAATAATAAAGGACATGAACTTTGAAAAAGGGGGAAGGGACAATCAAATAAATGAAAAGGTGGAAAGGGAGCATATTAAGGCCTTCTAAATCAAAACTGTAATTCTACCTGCTCAGATTACTGAAAACTGAGGACTTTGGTTCAAGCCAGCCCAGGCAGGAAAATACAGGAGACATATTTTACTGTGTTCAGTATGGAGGCTTGAACTTGCTATGTTTTGCTCATGGCTACAGGTCTACTTCTTCCAACCTCTAGGTGGTTATTAGAGATAATTGTCTCATTGACTTTCTTGCCCAAGACTGGCATTGAAACATGATTCTCAGATTTCAGTCCTTTCTGTAATGCTCTTGACTTTCTATTGATATTCTAATCTCCTATTAACCATAAAAAAATGCAAAAGTTGAGCTGTGGCTCAAGTAGTGAAACCAGCTACTATTAAGGTAAAAATAAATAAACCTCAAGGAAAGTCATCATGACTTAATTTCAAGACCTAAGAACCACCACTCAATTAAAAAAAAATAGAACCTCAGTCACTGTGACCTGAGTTTAAGCCCTAGAAAAACAGCTGCAAAAAAGAAAAACAGCCTGTAGTTTACCTGTGGTCAAAGTTGTAGGTCATGGTAGTTTCAAGGGAAACAAAAAATCAGCATAATAGCTAGTGCCTAATAACAAATGCCAAAAAGAAAGAAATAATAAATAACTGAAAAGGTGAAAGAAGAGGTAATTAAAGATTTGTAAATGTTGACTCACACTTATAATTCTGAATGCTAAGGAAACAGAAATCTGTAGGTCATGGTTCAAAGCCATACTGGACAGGAAAGTCCATGAAACTTGCTTCAGTATGTTCAGTCGAGGGACTTAAAATTGAAGTGTTTTGCTCAAGGCTACAGCTCTACTATCTTCCACCTATTAGGTTGACTGGAGATAAGAGGCTCATTGACTTTCCTGCCCAGGCTGACTTTGAACTCTGATCCTCAGATTTCAAGCCTCTCTGTACTGCCCTGGACTACCCATGGAATTCTTGCCTCATATTAATCACTTAAAAAAGGCAGAAGTTTAGCTGTGGCTCAAGTAGTAGAGCCATCTACCCTTCAGTTAACTAAGTAAATCAATAAAACCTCAGAAAGAGAGGAGAGGAATGAGAGTGAAAGACAGAACGTCTTACAATAAGCAAAAGGAAAGAAATGTATATATCACCTGGAAGAAATAATTGTATTGTCAAAGCTTATAGAATTGTATTGTCAAAGCTTATAGAATTCACAAACTTTATCGACCATAATAATGACAATTTGCATTGTGAAGGTTAAAGTATGTTTGTGACTTCAACTAAATATCACTATTCCACAATATTCTGAAATAAGAGAAATTTAGGTAATCACCTAATCTCAATAATAGTAAAAATCTCAGAAAGAGTCACCAGGCCTTAATTTCAAGCCCTAACACCAACGTGCCTAACTCCAGCCAAACACACACACACACACACACACACACACACACACACACACACACACACACAGAGCAGGAGCTGAGTTCTCACTCTTGGAGCAGAAGCCAAATGAAACAAAAAGTAGACTGTAGTAGACCTATGGCTTAACTAATAAAGCAAGCTGCTTTTAAGAGAAAAGAAAAGAAAACTTGAGTATGAAGGCAAGGCCCTAAGCCCCTGACTCTTCCCAGAATGGAAATCAGTCATGGAATCCAACAGAACGTGCCCCTTCAGTTCTAGGCCCTCCTATCAAAAATAGATGGTAGGCTTGTTCTTGGCTTCTGGCACAAGTACCTTGTGTAGAGGAAGCCCCTCCTCTTGCTTCCTGGATCCCAGGGTTCAGCCTCTCTTGTGAGTCAGGGTGGGAGGTGGATGGCAGTGTGGCAAGAGGTTCCAAATAGAGTGGCAGCTGTGCTAATTGACTTGAGGCTGACAGCTGGATGCCAGGGCTAAGTGATAACAGGTAGCTATCTCTGATTACCCAGCAGTAGGCAGACTGAGTTGGAGCACCTGCTGGCTCTGCCTATCAAGTCCACCCCATCTCCTCTGCCCCATAACAACCAGAGGTTTAAATGGGGATCTGAGTTGGCTGTGTCAGATTCCTGCTCCCCAGCCCTACCTGTTTTCCTCGGTGTACACCACTGCTGAGGACACGCATCCAACTGCTTTGCAGCCCTACACCGTGAGGGAGATCGTGTACATACAGGCAAGCCACTGTGGCAACCAGATTGGCTCAAAGGGGAGCATGACACTGGCCTAGGATCCTAGTCTCAAATTTAGGGGGATAAGGAGGAAGAGGACGGGGTTGGAGGGTGCAGGTGGTGGTGGTCATGTCTAGGCTGAGGTAGGTGGGGCTCCATAGTAGTCCCTAACCTCCTAGAAATCAAGTCCCCCAGATAGTTTCCCCAATTTCCCTAATTTGTGTGGCCCAGGTGGGTGTGGTTTTTTAAGCAAGGCTGGGGTGGTTTCAAATCCCTTGCATGTCTTAGTCTTACCTGAGACTCAAGTCATTGTACTTAGTTTCCTGGGAATAGACTAATGCATTTTTGGTCTGATTTGAAAGAAAGGAGTGCAGTGTCTTTGAGCTGACAGATACAGAGGATTCCCTTTTTGTCAACTGATGAGTATTAGATAATTGAGAACAGTTCATCAACCTTAATGCAAATTTCTCTGAGTTTTCATGCCCTATCTCAGTTCCCTTAAGTTGGGTGTTTTCTAAATCCGTGGTTGTCGATGTATGCTCTGAGGACCCTTGGGGTTCTGGAGACCCTTCTAGCTGAGTCTTCAAGTTACTGCTTTGGCAATTTCATGTCCATATAAGGCCAGGTTCTCATCATAGAATCCAAACAGAATATTGTATCCCGTAAGATAGAATAAACATAGGAGAACCCAGATGTCTTCTATTCAGCCAGATAGCAAAGAGATTAACAAAACTAAAATACCATCAATTTTTGTGCTTTTTTTAATTTAAAAAATTAATTTTTTTACAAAAATATTTGTGTCAACAGGACTTGGATTTCTTATAGTTATTTTAAAATCCATTGTTTGGACAGTTAACATTCTAGGCCATAATACACTTCTAGTTCCATCTCAGTTTTGGGAAATGCTAAGCGATGAGCACAACATTGACTGCACTGGCAACTATTATGTAGACAGCAGCTTAGAGAATCGAGGTATATTACAACGAGGCAGCTAGTGAGTGTCTCCTGTCTGGCTTCCAATACTGTGGCAGAATAGGTCCCTGGGGAATACTAATGACAAGGAAGGAGTTCCTGCCTTTCTTAGGGTGGTATTGTAGTTCGAATTTGGGGCCTCAATCTTGTAAGTCAAGTGCTGTATCCACCTGAGCCCCTCCACCATATATTTTGTTTTAATTTTTGAGTATACACTTGTGAATTTCCTCAGGAAAGCCTTTTACTGAATTCCCCCTACCTGAACTTGCTGACTAGCCACACCTGGATTTTTTTTTTTTGTCATGGGGCTTCAACTCTGGGCATAGGCATTGTCCTTCATCTCTTCAATCTTTCTTTTCCTTTTATTACCAGGGGTTCCTTTTTTTAGAACTCTCTGGGCTTCTGGGATAACTCCTTCTAGCTTAGTTTAATTCATTAATTCTGCTTGTTGTAACATATTTGGAAATTTTAAGTTTTTATGTTTACTATGCGTGAGCCGCAAAACCGCTTGTGAAGTTGTAGGAGTTTTTGGAGGCAGCGTCACATCAGATGATTGATTGGGGCATCGCCCACATTTAATCTTTGGTCCTAGTCTTTATTATTTAGAGAAGTCATCTCTATTGGACTGGAAAGAAACAACATGCTCTGTTCACGGATCAATAGAAAAATAGCCAAAACGAGAATAAAAGCAATGAATGTACAGCCAAGAAGAATATAGTAAGAATAAAGGTAGAGGCTATAAAGGTGCAGCCAAGTGTATGGGAAGCCTTGAACCAACACCCCCTTCCTGCAGGCATGCTTCCTTAAAGCTCTTTGTCTAACGCGATCTCATGCAGACTCCGCAGGAGGTGGCATGACACCAACTATTTCAGGTAGTTTCTTGGAAATGAGAGTCTCCCAGAATTTCCTGCCCCAGCTGGCTTCAATCTGCGATCCTAAGATCTCAGACTTTTGAGTAGCTAGAATTTCACCCTTCAGCAACCAGAGCCCAGTTGCATTGCCCTCTTTAAAATACAGATTAAATTTCTAAAAAAAAATTTTGAAATTGAAAATTTTAAAATTTTAAAGAGGGATGTTCAGTCACTAATATATATGTGAATAGTCCAAATCATAAAGCATAAATAAAGTGTCTCACCCTGAAATCTATAACACTTCTGGACTTTAGCATTTTGAATATGAATACTTAGCCAACAATAAATTCTTTTTAAGGTTTTTAAAGTAAAAAACATTGTTGTGATGTAGAAAAACCCAATAATAATGTGTAAACACTGCTTTTAAGTGATATATATTGTCTTTCCTAACACAAACAACCTTACTGAAGTCTACAGAGTAGATTGTCAGTTTTTGTAACTGTCAATGTGAAATTCATTTAATTTTATATAAAGAGTTTCCATTCTACATCATTGTATACAAACAGAATCGTAGATAATTGGTTTTCCTGTGTAATAAACCAATGAAAAAGTGCAAACAAAAGGACAGAGCTATTTAATGTATTTGAGTTTTATAGATCTACATTTGGGGATGTCCTCACCTTCGTATTTTGTGGTGATATTGCTTAAGTAAGATATAAGACTTTAATCTTGTGGTTCCTTGGTTGAGAGTCGTTGTGTGGAATTGTATCACTGCTATGAACAGTATTTTATGTTGTGTCTTTATTAGATCCTGTATATCAGGCAGGATGGCCAGTTTTCTTCATGTCATTGTTTAGGAAGGGGGCAGTCTCAAACTCATGTTTATATCATTTTAACTGATATCCCTTTTGAAAAATCAGGTTAAATGGCAAATTGCAAGTAATTGCCCAAGGTTGCTCTGAGTATTTGAATACAGGGAAATGTGCTATTTGATAACAATTATTGAAAAATTGTAACACAAGAAATATGAATTTTATGTATTTTCCCCAGGAAAGCATTATACTTGAATTTCCCCTACATCTACTTGCTGAAGAGCCACACCTGGCTCTTTTGTTTTATTTGTTTGTTTTTTTGTCGTCAGTGGCACTTAAACTCTGGGCCTATGCACTGTGCCCCAACTCTTCTGTTCAAGACAAGCAGCTCTACCACTTAAGCCACAGTGCCATTTCTGGTTTTCTATCAGTTTATTGGAGATAAGAGTCTCACAGACTTTCCTGCCCAGGCTGGCTTTGAACAATGATGATCTCCAACTCCATAGTTGCTAAGATTATAGGCATGAGCACTGGTGCTCTGCACCTAGCTACTTTTAATTGGGGAATGGAAGGGATAGTGGGAGAACAACAAAGGAGTGGGTAACAATGTTCGACAATAAATGTTCTCATTTCCTTACTCATGTAACTGTAACTCCTCTATACAGCACCTTTACAATAAAAATAAAATTAACAAAAAAGAGAAAGCTTCTTGCTGATAGGCAATGATGACTCACACCAATAATCCTAGCTACTCAGGAGGCTGAGAAATGAGAATCATCGTTCAAATCCAGCCTGGGCAGGAAAGTCCCTGAGACCTTTATCTCTAATAAACAACTCAGAAAACTGAAAGTGGGACTGTGCCTCAAGTGATAGAGTGCTAGCCTTGAGCTGAAGAGCTGAGGGACAGTGCCCAGGCCCAGAGTTCAAGCCCCACCATGAACAACAACAACAAAAAAAAGGTGTTGTCATCTTTCTTTTGCCCCATTAGACTCAAAGCCTGATGCTCATCTTTGCCTCCTGAGTAGCTGAGATTTCAGCCACCATGCCCAAAGCAAAGGAATAAAATGCATGGAAATAGACAACTGCAAACGTCCTTAAAGTTGCTGAAGCCTCTTGCATGGTGATTCATTCTCAAGATATCTTTTCTGTTTCCATGTCTGAAATGCTGTAATTTCTATAATGAATGCTGAGAGCCACTTAGAATCATAAGCTCTGCTCCTAAGTTCCTTGTCAAGTATAGGCCCAAGTCAACTCTTGTTCCCACAGGCAACAAATATGTTCCTCGGGCCATCATGGTGGACCTAGAGCCTGGCACCTTAGACTTAGTAGGATCGGAACCATAGAGTTTCAGACCAGACACTTCATATTTAGTACGTCAGCATGGTCCATAGAAGATGGCTAACAGGCACCCCTCCTTCGTAACATCCAGACACTCCAGTTCCCAGAGCTGAGCTGAGCCTTTATTCATCTAGATAACATCCTCACCTAACCCACCTATTTCAGTCCACGGGAGTCATGTCCCTGTCCACTCAATCAGCACAGATAAATACCAGTCTGCAAACAGCCTCTGAAGGGAATGAACAGCGAGCAGGGAATGCCTCCAACAAGGTTTCAGCGCTGCTGGCCCTTTCAAATACCTGGCAATAACAGGGAACCATTTCAGGACACCAGAAATCAAAGCACAGCTATATGTGAGCAAGGTGCAGACAAGTGCCTTCAGCTTAGCTTCCCTCTGACCATTCTGTTCTCCTGTTCCTCCTGTGAAAGTAAGTACTTTTCCAGTATTGATGCAGGCTCTGTTCATTTTTTTTGGTCGGTCGTGGGGCTTCAACTCTGGGCCTGAGCACTGTACCTCAGCTCTTCAGCTCAAGGCAAGCACTCTACCGCTTGAACCACAGCATCCCTTCTGGCTTTTTCTGTTTATGTGGTGTTGAGGAATCGATCCCAGGGCCTTGTGCATGTGAGGCAAGCACTCTACCATTAAGACCCCTTCTCATCACCAGGCTCTGTTCAATTTTAGAAGTACGTGGTTTGGGTTAAAATGTATCTTCCTCCACATTGTCTTTACTTTCTTTAGAACCTGGTTGATTTGTAGGGTCCCAGATACATTGAAAACATTTCCTGGGGGCTAGGAAGGTGGCTCAGCAGTACCGTGCTTGCCTTGCATGCATGAGGCCCTGGGTTCGATTCCTCAGCACCATTAATCAGGAAAAAAAGCCAGAAGTGGTGCTGTGGCTTAAGTGGTAGAGCACTAGCCTTGAGCTGAAGAGCTGAGGGACAGCTCCCAGGCCCAGAGTTCAGGCCCACAACTGGACCCCAAAAAAGAAAACATTTCCTTTATTTCACCAGTGTATCTAAAATAATAGCCAAAGTTGCTCAGAGGAGCCTATAGTCTTCACAATGCATATAGCAAAGTCATTATTCCTGGAGTATGTGTCTCATCATGTCTTTGTGTCTGATAGGCCAGAACAGAGCAGGCAATAACTGGGCCAAGGGCCACTACACAGAGGGAACCGAGCTGGTGGAGTCAGTGCTGGAAGTGGTGAGCAGAAAGGTGTGTCTGTCTCCAGGGTTTCTAGCTGGCCTACTCCCTGGGAGGTGGCACCAGGTCAGGCATGGGCACCCTGATTCTCAACAAGATCCGAGAGGAGTTGCCAGACAGCATCATGAACACCTTCAGTGTCATGCCCTTGCCCAAGATGTTGGACACTGGCACCTTAGACTCAGTGAGATTGGAACCATTTGGCCAGTGTTTCAGACCAGACAACTTCATATTTGATACGTCATCATAGTCCATGGGAGATGGCTAACGGGCACCCCTCCTCCCTAACATCCAGACACTCTAGTTCCCAGTGCTGGGCTGAGCCTTTATCCACCTAACCCTATCATCCTCACCTAACCCTACAACACCATCTTGTCTGTCCACCAGTTGGTGGAAAATGCAGATGAAACGTTCTGCATTGACAACAAGGCCCTGTATGACATCTGCTTTTGCACTCTGAAGCTGCCCATGCCCACCTATGGAGAACTGAACCACCTGGTGTTGGCTACCATGATCAAGGTCATCACCTGCCTGCGCTTCCCTGCCCAGCTGAATGCAGACCTGCGCAAGCTGGCTGTGAACACGGTGTCCTTGCCCTGCCTGCGCTTCTTCATGCCTGGCCTTGCACCCCTGACTAGCCGTGCCAGCCAGCAATACAATGCTCTCTCAGTGCCCAAGCTCACCCAGCAGATGTTTACACCAAGAACACGATGGTCACCTGTGATCCCCGCCATGGCTTCTACCTGACAGCGGCTGCCATCTTCCGAGGCCGCATGTCCATGAAGGAGGTGGATGAGCAGATGCTCAACTTGCAGAACAAGAACAGCAGCTACTTTGCAGAATGGATCCCCAACAACGTGAAGACACTTGTGTGTGACATCCCCACACATGGCCTCACGATGTTGGCCACATTCATTGGCAACAACACGGCCATCCAGGAACCCTTCAAGCACACCTCAGAGCAGTTCAGTGCCATGTTGCAGCACAAGGCATTCTTGCACTGGTATACAGGTGAGGGCATGGATGAGATGGAGTTCACTGAGGTTGAAAGCAACATCAATGACCCGGTGTCCAAGTACCAGCAAATCAAAGATGCCACTGCTGATGAACAGGGGAAATTTGAAGAAGTCTCGTGGAAGAAGAGGTTTAAGACTTCCCATTGCTAGCAGTGCAACAGGAATGCCAGAGCCTGCCTACTGCTTCTCAAATAAATGGTGCTTTCCTGAGCTACTGTTGTCCTGCAGTGGGACCTTGCTATGTATCATCATGCTCAGCCTTCTCTGTCAGGAACTCACTGACAGTGAATGTAAAAATGCAGATTTCTTTTAAATATGATTGTTTTAAAACCCTATTTGTATAAATAAAGAAGTATACATTTTATACCCTGAGCCCTTATTCTTCTTTAGAATCCTTTTTATTCTTTCAGTGTATTTGAAATATAAATTTGGCCAGAAGGATTTAATCTTAGCAATATAGGACTGGTGCTCAAGAGGAGTATTAAATTCATGGTTTTTCTGCTATTTTGAAGAGGAGGATGACAAGTGCCAAGTTGTTGTTTTTCCCCCTGGCCCAGTTTTATAGTTTTCAATCTCTCAAAAGCATGCAAGTAGCAAAAAAGCAGTTTGAAGAGAAAGAAAACTAGATCCAGATGCTACTTCTCCTTCAGACAACCACAGGTTCTTGTCTCATGTCCCATCAGAGGGATTTCAGTCACATTCCCCAGAAACAGTATCAGGAACACTGATCCCTGTGTTTAGAGTTCAGTTGGCAATGAAGCAGCACTCACAGGATGAGTGCAAGTTCCTGGTTGCCAGGGTAGTTTCTCAAGGTGTCTGGCAGCTTTAAGTACAGAAGTGATTCTAGCTGTTTGAGGGAGTGAGAGGCTGAGAAGCTGACCAATCCCATAGTGTATCAAGAACTGCTTGACACAGTACTTCCAAGTCAAACAGAGGAGGGGAGACATGGCCTCTCCCAATGACCCATTCTCATGTTCATTTTTCCAGCAGTCAAAGCTGTCTGAGGCCCACAGGGTGTTGTAAGGATATAAGGGATGGATGGATCTAGCCTGTTGGGTATGTTTACTTTACATGAGTGAAACAGAAATCTCAATTGCTTAGAACCTACAATGGCCAGGAAGAGGGTGAACACTTCTGTTTTCACTGGAGGCCAAATCAATCACTGGTTCTTTTTGCCAGAATCTTTCACTCTTCTTTCAGTGAGGCTCCAGGCAGGTTGTCTGTGCCAAGCATTCCTCCATGGCCACCAATAACCTGTAAGAGTACCTTTTTCTTCAGAAAAAGGGCTATGGGAATACTGCAACTTATAGAAAGCTCTAAGGAAAAGGTACTTCTGGGTGAGGTGCAAGTACCTTGTTGCTAGTAAAGTTGGGAGATGGTAAGTTCCGTAAGTTTTCCTCTACCAGGCCTGAGGTTGGGGTAGGGTAGGGAGGGGTGGGATAGAGATCTTTAAGCCAAGCTGGTCTCACTCATTAGAAAGTAAACTGTCCCAGAGAGTGATCTGTGACTAGAAGCAGGTTATTTTGTGTCCTTGCCCCAGGGAGATCAAAGTGCAAATAGCTTCCATTGTGGGAGTCCTATGGAGTAAGTACTGATACCCCTGGGTCTCTAGTCCTAGAACTGACCAGGTTGGATGAACCCAAATCTTCTAAGGCTGCTGGGTCAGAACTGAAGGCAGGCCTGGCCAAGGCACTCTCATTCCTCAGTGGGTTAAGGATTGAGGCCAAGCTGTGATGGAGGCACCACCCATCCTATCTACCAGTGTTTGACTAAGAACATTTTTGTTTTCTCTTAAGTACCCATTTATGAGTCTTTTCATGAGTCTTTTCTGGTGGCTTTGGCTTATTTCTTTACACTTTTGAAGAAGTAGTTCTTGGTTCATAATTAATGACTCATGCCTCACTCCTTAGAAAACTCCTGTTGATAATTTTACCAGTAGACCACCATGTATTTCTCAGGCATGACTTTTGTTTTCTCCTAGCCAGAGCTCTGCATTCATTGCCACACAAGCTAATGTGGAGGTGATTCCTATAGATCAGTGATTTTTTGTCCAATTGCTAAGTGCAGCATCTCCCTTATTCTCATGTACCTTAGTAATTGTATCAAATACTTAATAGAGTTCTTGACAAGTATGATAAACAAAGTTCAGAGGTGAAGATGCAGCTCAGTAGTAGAGTACATCCCTGGCATGCACATGACTCTCAGTTCAGTCCCTAGCACCAAAAGGAGGAAAGGCAACAAATGTTAGGCTCAGGAGAGGATACATTAGGACTCATAGAACAGCAGCACCTAGATTGGCAATGAGGAGTTGTGAAATGAGGGAACATTGGTAGAATATTTGTAGGGGGAAAGAAGAGAGCCCCTTGATGTGTGTACCCTTTTAGAAAGCAGAGGTAAAAACAGGGAATGAACCTCTGGTAGTCAGCCTAGGCCGTGGAAGGAAGAAGCCATGACATGTATGTTACTCTATTGGGACCAGAGTGTAAAGTGGCACCACCATACCAGGTCATGGCCCAACAAGAACAAGTTTGTCAGAAACACATTCTTGCATTGAGAGATGTCTTTTGACCACTTTGGCCATGTTAATATTTCCTTATGCTGCTTCTTTTTCCTTCCAACTTGTCATACCTATAGCAGATCCTGTCCAGGAGACCCATTCTCTCTAATCTTATTCTCTAAGTCTCCCAGTTTATAGCTCCATATATCCTAGACCAAAAAAGTAGGGGGTAGATACTCTGTCAGACATAGATTGAAACTGAAAGGTATCTTTGAAGTAGACTTTGACAAGGTTCAGGTATTGACAGTCTTGTGTTGATATGTGCTGTGATTGCAACCAGCTTCTGGTCTAATTCTGAGATGACAGTGGGAGAGAAATGGTGATAGGACATCATGGACCACTATGGTTTCAAAACCTTCGCAGGTACATCTCCATTCATGGATGTGCTATCAGCCAACATACAGATGTCTGTTAAAGGGATGATGGCCGGGAAAAGGAAATTTATTGGCCACAGATGAGACCAGCCTTTGGACAAGTGGTTGCCTTTCAGTGTGAGGCAAAGAATGCCTACCTATACAGAGATATTTTTCAGGAAGCAAGATGATTCACTCACATCTTCTTATCCACAAAATAATCTGAGAATAACTCTGGAAGACCAGGGGTGAGAGTCATGTGCTTTGTGTTTCTACACGACTGCTTTGCTTCATGGCTCTTTATGCTCTTCTGAAACCTCCTTCTGAGCTGGCCCACAATGTGCCCAGGAGGCAGGAATCAAAGGGGACTTGGAAGCTTGGCTGCTAATCACTCTGGCCACACTGACTTGGGGCTGTAGGCATGTGCTGGGAATCTGCTCCATTCTAATGGTATGGGCTCCAGTGGGAGCTTTGGTTCTTACCAGGAGAAGATAACAGTGCCTCTGTTTTTGAGCCATCTCCCAGGTCAGGATGTCTTTATCTGCAGAGGCTGGAGCTTTGCCATATCTCTCATCATGACAGGTTTTTTTCTTTCGACTTTTTCTTTTTTCTTTCTTTCTTTCTTTCTTTTTCTTTCTTTCTTTCTTTCTTTCTTTTTTCTTTCTTTCTTTCTTTCTTTCTTTCTTTCTTTCTTTCTTTCTTTCTTTCTTTCTTTCTTTCTTTCTTTCTTTCTTTCTCTCTCTCTCTCTCTTTCTCTCTTTCCTTTTTCCCTTTCTTTCTTTCTTTCTTTTACTTTTTTTTCCTTTATTTTGTCAGTCATGGGACTTGAACTCTAGGCCTAGGGGCTGTCTCTCTGTTCTTCAGCTCAAGTCTAGCTCTCTATCACTTGAGCCACAGTGCCACTTCCAGTTTTCTGGTGGTTTCTTGGAGATAAGTTTCTCAAGGCCTTTCCTGCCCAAGCTGGTTTTTTACTGGCATACTCATATCTCTGCCTCCTGTGTAGCTAGGTTTACAGTCAAGGGCCACTGGTGCCCAGTTTGACAGGTTAATTATTTGCTAAACATAACAATGGCCACATTCTGTCCTGGGAGAAGTTTCCCCATCATCCTACAACACTGATGGTCTTAGTGTTGTGGCAGAGCACACAGCAAGGGGGCTTTCTATGCATGCATATTGACTAATACCTGAAAAGGCAGCTTGCAAAGGCCAAGGAGATTGTTGTTGGAGAGATTGTTGTTCAAAAGCCCTTAGTGCTAGGAAGACTCTAGAAATGCATACATCTCAACTTGCACTGGGCATTTCCAAATTTTAAGTTCTAGTATTGTTTCTTTTCCTTTGTACACAGCTTGAGTAGGTTGTTCCAGACAAGGAAAGCTACCTACAGAAGGTCTGTGTGCTAGCTACACTCATACAGAACAAGTTCAGGGCTTGATTTTTGGTACATTTTTAGACTGCAATCTGTTCACTGGTGAGGTTTTTTAATGTTTCCAAGATCATTTTAAATGATTTTGTGCCCTCTCACCATATCACTTAGGTTTCTATCCTAAGCTAAATCAGCAACAACAATAACAAAAACAACAACAAACAGACTGGACTCACTTGTAAAGTAGTTAAAAGTGCCACCTGCTGTTCAAACTGCAGAAATACCCATTTCTTGTAACCTTCAGAGAAACAAAGGCTTTCTTCTTCTTCTTCTTATTATTATTATTATTATTGTGAAAATACCGTACAGATGGGTCTTTCTTTTCCTATGCTATTCCTCTTGTTTCATAGTTACAGTGTATTTTGTCCCCAGCACATATGTCTCTCCTTCCAGAAAATAAGCAATGTACAGACTGTTTATTGCTGTTCTATGCAAAGCAAAGCACATCAGTCTGGGCATGAGTTTTCTGTAGTCTAGTTTGTCGACTAGTAAAACGCTTATAGTAGTCTGTACCCAAAGTGGTTCTTATCATTGGAACTTATGGTGACTTCCAGGTGATAAAAGAAGTCCAGAGTGCCCTGAAAACAGCCACTGCCGATGACAGCAGGTGTATCTCAGTGCACTGGGCAGCGTCTTCTATTGTGGCCTGGATTTAACTTACTTCATAGACCATCTCACAGATGATAGAAAGAGAAAAGGCACCAAGATGGCAGATGCAATCAGGTTTGCAGAGCCAATGTGTTTGCATCAGGGTTGGGGTTAGTTTTCCAAGTACTAGAACTGAAGATCACAGCCCTGCATAGGCTTCAATGTCAGTCATTTAAGTCAGTTGACTCGATTAACTCATCTGCTCTTTCTGTGAGTCTGATATTAATGACTGCTTATCAGAGGCCAACAACTGAAACCCAGCAAGTGCTCAGCATGTTGGCTAAGAGTGCTGTATAGATAATGTACAGCTGCATGGTACTTGTGCTGTACACTTCTCCTATGCTTCCCCAAATTCTAAATATTTCTAGTAGAGAGGAAAAAAGCTGAATCCAGCTAATGAGCACATCTTACATCTGTTGGGTTGTTTTAATAGTATTATCGTTTGATTGGACTCAAAGCCTCATACATGCTAGCATGCATTCTACCACCTCCTGCCCCCTTCTTGCTTTAAGTATTTTAAGTAATTTTGGGGCTTTGCTCTTCCCTCACGTACACCTCCCACAGAGCTGGGATTTCAGGAATGAACCACCTAGCCAGAAGAATTTGTTGAGATAAGGTCTGCTTGCTAACACATTGCCTAGACTAGCCTTGGATCTCAATCCCCCCCATCTCTGTTATTCCCCAGAATAACATACCTATGGTCTGAAATATTATAATCCCATTAAATATTATAATCCCATTATTATTCTGAGTTCTCAGATTGGAGTTTTGTGGTGCTAGAAGGCACTGCTTTCTTACTTGACTTGAAATTACAAACCTTCATCAGTGGACATAATTCTGCTCTAGATTATCAGAACCTCATATCAATGTGTGACACTGCTCATTGTTAAATCATAGTTCAGGATATGTTGCATGACTTTAAGCCTCACTTTTTACACACACACACACACACACACACATACACAAACACACACACATGCCATTGTCTTCAGTGGTGACTTTGTACATCTTCTGTGAGACCACCTGAGTCCTCTCCTGTGCATCTTAGAGCTTTTTTTTTTTTTACCAATCTTGCTGCTCTCCAGTCTGCTCCCTCCTCAGGTATCTAGTCTCTGCCCTTGACAGTGGCTGAGGCTTATAGTACTAGTATTAGAGAAAGAGAAAAGATAGATACAGATATTTAAGTAGAAACTTCATCTCTTGCACTTTTAGGTGATTTTAGATGCTTGTTTTCATCAGATCCTCACTCCTATTATTTCTCCCAGCCTCACAATGCCATGTCCTTCTCCTAGATCCCACAGAAGGCTCAACTGATATTATAGGAAACCGAAACATTGTGCTTCTGTGAAACCTGCATTGCTGCTGCTTTGAGTAAATGCATTTTTATCAGTGATAATTTTGCTTAATGGAATATGGGAGAATCAGAAAAAACTACTTATTTAAAGCTGTTTCACTTAACCTTTCTCTTACTCAGTTTATTTAAATTAACTTCATATGCCTATGAGGGACATTACACAAAACAATCTTTCTATGTATTATATTTTTGCCTGTTTCTGTGGTATCATGACTCAAATTCCTTAAACTTTTTGAGGCAAAACTCTTCATTGTGGCAAATATTCAGAATGGAAGGAAAGGGAAGTGAGAATGGAGATCAATTAACATCTTACATCATCCACTGTCCAGGGCTGCTATTTCCACTATTGGAATTGATGATACCCAGTTTGCAGATTCATTGTCATGAAATGGCCCTTACATCATTGATAAAACTGAGTATCTTGGGTTCCCTTTATAGCATTGGACTTTTGATGTCTGCATACTATGTGTCTGAAGGACCCAAGAGCAAGCTTATCTCCACAGAAGTGAGGTCTCCTCTCATGATAGAGTGAGATAATGTGGGGACTTTCCAAAGGAAGAGGCTATTACTCAGCACTCCTATCTTACAGGATTTGGAGAGAGAACAAAACAAACCCATAAACTGGCCCTAGAACTTGACCTCTTCCTACTCATTCCTTTCTTCTTCAGATAATAAAGCTGAGTAAGCTGAGGAAGGAAGCACATTACCTCCTAATTCAAATTTTGTTGCCTGGTTTCCCCAGACAATTCCTACACCATTCCATGAGGGTTTGACCTAACATCTGATCTTGTCAAGTGTCTTCTCAGAAGGAATTCTATTGAATAATAATGTCTTCAAAAACTAACTTTGTGGAAAATCTTTCCTTCCCTTCCATATCTAAGACAGCCTTTAACTCAGTTCACAGATGATCCAGTGGGAACAAATACAAATTGAGTATGCTGCATTGTACACCTCTTAATGTTTATGGGCTTTCATTTTAAGTTTTAAAGGATAAGTATAAAAACCAGGAGCCTGCTGGTTCATGCCTGTAATCCTAGCTACTCAGGGGGCTGAAATCTGAGGATTGCAGTTTGAAGCCAGCTGAGACAAGAAAGTCCATGAGACCCTTATCTCCAATAAACTACTAAGAAAAAGCTGGAAGTGGTGTTGGGATTTAGTTGGTAGAACACTAGCCTTGAGCACAAAGAGGCTGAGAGACAGTGCACAGGCCCTATGTTCAAGCCCCATGGCTAGCAAACACAACCACATGTATACTTACTTAACAAAACTGTACACATTTCCTCTTTAGGTCCATCATGATCTCCTACCACTAGCCACACTGCCGCTGGACTTTTGTAGTACATGATCGTACAGCTTTGTGGACCGGAGAGGTCTCTCCTGACAGGTCATTTCTACAAAGATTTGGTGGGTGGCTGTGTTTTAACAAACTGAGTTTCTGTTCAACTCATGTTTACAAATGAGTTTACACATCATCATTGCACCCTTCCTCTGAGCAGGGCTGCTGGTGAATTTAGCATGGACCTCTGAAATAGAGACATAATTTCATTTGACATTATTACCATTCCAGGCAAAAATTGAAATTCCAGTTATAAAACAATATATCAATCCTATTGAAATCCTCGTATTGATTTTCCTCAAAGACTTTGAAACCAGAATTTTTTTTTTAATCTTGAAAATGTAGTACAGAGGGGTTACAATTACATGAGCAAGGTAATGAGTACATTTCTTTTTTGGGGGTTGGGGAGTCCGGTCGTGGGCCTGAACTCTGGGCCTGGTCACTGTCCCTCAGCTCTTCCCCTCAAGGCTAGCGCTCAACCTCTTGAGCCACAGCACCACTTCCAGCTTTTTATTTCTGCTTCTGTGGTGCTGAGGAATCAAACCAGGGCCTCATGCATGCAAGGCAAGCACTGTACCACTGAGCCACCTTCCCAGCCCAAATGAGTACATTTCTTATCAAGCATTGTTCCCTCCTCCTTTGTTTCCCCTTACCATCCCTTCCCATCTCCCTCCCCATACCACACCAGAGTTGTAAAGTTTGTTTTTCGACATAACGTCTTGTACATCTCATTGTTGCAATGGGTCCATCTGTATCCCTGTTTAAACAATTTGTTTTTTCCCTTCCCCTCCACAAATTATAGCAACATCAAATACAGTGAAAACAGGGTTTATACTGAGGAGGAGGGACATAAAAAACCACAAAGCAATCATCTTATAAATATGTTTAAAACAATAGCAAGAAAGAAAAAAAATGTGAGTCCTTATCTTGGGGTTCATTTCACCTCTGAACATTTCTGCTTGTCTCAGACATATACTAGTCATTGCAAATAAGGGAAACCATGGGACCTGTGTTTCTTTGGGCTTGAGATGAGAATTTTTTATATATGTACAAATATATCATGGGAGAAGCATGGAATCGTGGACAGTTTTTGATTCTTATGTGTTCATGTACCAGAGCTTTATTGTTAAACTCCATTGTGAGCTTTCAAATAATGCCTTGGGCCATCTCATTTAGAAACCTTAGATATTAGTGCAGCTTGTTCTTTTAAAGGATCAATTCTTGCATAATGCAAAACATAACTTACCTTGGGGGCAATTGGCAAGGCTGAGATGAGGTCGGCCTCACCTAACAGACAACATCTCACACCAATTGCTGGAATCTGCATCTGTAAGCCCTGTTCTCCTGTGTTCCTTACAAACCTCCCAACCTCCCTCCTTACAATATAATCTAGCTGGAAGCATTGACTCACACTTGTAATTCTAGCTACTCAAAAGTCTGAGATACATCCAGAGGATTTGTGTTAAGACCAGATCAATTAGAAAAGTCTGTTAAAATTGGGCCTCCAATGATTAGTACAAACAGAACTGAAAGTGTGATTCAAGTAGTCAAGTGCCAGCCAACTAAGCAGAAGACCCTGAGTTCAACTGCAGGACTTGCAGAGGGGTGGGGTGGGGGGAGGGAGGGGGGAGGGGAGATGCAGCACTATATTCCATCTGATAGTATTCAGAGGATGAGGAACTAGTAGCAAGTGCTTCAATAGCTGTTGTCAGTCAAGCCCTGGCTTAGAACTCTGCATATGAAAAGTTGTAGTTATTCTTCAATGGTCAGGCTCAAACTACCTATAAAGAATAACTTTATATGTATGTAGGTATAAGTTTATGCTTTGATCTACTGTGTGAAATCAGAACAAGAAACTACCTCTGAAAACAGAATCAGCTGTATGGTAGGGAGGAAGAAGCAGATTCCCTATATAGTATAGCATCAACCTCCCTGGAACTACAAAGCCTATAAAACAAATTCCAGCACAGCATTGGCTGTGTTTTATGGCAAGTGCTTGTCCCCTGCAAAGGCCACCCTCTCCCATGTCTGCTTTGCTCTCCAATTTCCTGTGGCAGTAGCATCCACCAACACATAATGGGATACAGGCATTGAGATGCTTGCTGATCTTTCTTTCCAACCTTATGTCTTAAATTAGCTTATCTCCATGTCCATAAGTTAATTTAGTCCAGTTTATAAGACCTTAGAAAATACGTGTTTCCAATTCAATGTGTAAAGTCTCCTTGCAGGGGCAGGTTATATCCCTTGGTCAATAACCCTTCAGTCAGTACCAGACAATCTTAGTGCCAAGTTCACTCTGAATTTTCCTTTTTCTTGGATACAAGAACTCCCTAAAAAAAAAAAAGAACTCCCTGAAATCAGTATGATCTTTGGGTCTTCAAAGAGAAAAAGTTGGAAAGGCTATATGCAATAGTCAGAGTGGCCAAGAGCCACTGTAAATACGAAAGCCGTTCTGGCTATGTCACCTACAACCGGTGGCAGCAGCCACACCTGTGTAATATCCAGGCTGTAGGTAAGCCTTTACAACCTGCAGCAGGTAGATCCACAGTCTACCTTTTCTGGGAGGAGGCTTTTTAAGAAATCTTAGTTTTTATGATTTGCACAGTTTCTGCTTGGCAACTTCCAATCTAGAATATATTTTTGTCATCTGCTCACATATGCAATGTTTTTACTTGTTCCCTGTGTATTGTTTTTAACTTTAGAAACTTAGTGAATACTTTCATCCAGTCTAAGAAGCCTAATTTTGTAGCAGTAAAGGGCCCAGCCATTGGACTAGAAGCATCCATATTGTCTCTTTGTGATGTGGTTTGGACTAAGGAAAAGGCTTGGTTCCAAATACCCTGTACACCCGTAGGACAGGATTCAGATGGCTGCTCTACTGGTATCTTTCCCAAGGATATAGGAGGCACATCTGTGAGTACCTTGGTTAAAAACTTATTTTAGACAATGTCCTAAGAACCTGTGCTTTGGGTGTTGTTCCACTCAGGGTATCTTGTGTGTTCTCTGGGGACATTTCATCAAACCTACTTGGTTCATGTAGTGCTGTAATACTTCCAAGGAGAAGGCCTTTCCTCCCATGAGGAGCCTCCAGATTTACCTAAATCACACTGATATCCAGTTTTCAATCAAGAATTTTCTTTTACTTCACTTTAAAAGCTGCCCTTTTAAAGTGGCAGTGGGAGGCCATGCACTAGTTGCTCACACACACCTGTAATACTAGCCTTTTGGGAGGCTGATACCAGAATTGCAGTTTGAAGCCAGTGTAGGCAGAGAAACCCAAGAGATTCTTATTGCAATTAGCTTGGAAAAAGCCACTAGGGATCAGTGGCTGGAATGGTAGAGTGCCAGCTTTGAACAAAAAGAGCCAGGTTAAGAGCCAAAGGCCCTGAGTTCAATCCTATTATACACAATGTCCCCCACACCCGTACCCACACACCTTCCCCAACAAACACACAAGAGCAATTAGGGAGCAAACTTGCACAAATAAAAGAAGCGGGGAGAGGGGTTCAGTATAATTTTGTGGTTCATTTTTTTCACTATTTAAATTGGTCCATTCATGATGAGAGATTGTGTTTGTGGTTTCTCAATTACATATACCTTGTTCCTTAGTTCTAGAGACAGACTGAGAGTGTTGGCAGAGAGGAGAATGCACAGAGATTGAATTCTGTTGAAGGGAGGGACTGGATGTCAGATTGGATAGGGGACAAGTGCAACTCCTCCAGCTCCACCACTGAGTGTCCCATAGTTTGACCTGGCCAATTGGCATGATGCTGTCTTTGTACCCATCAGTGTGGGGAGTGTAGGAAGACCATTGTGTCATGGAAAATGACTGTAGCTGAGGGAGTTGCAGAAGGAACTGACAGCCCACAACTGAAATAACAGGATCTCCCTTTGGGGTTCACAGCTTAGTTTACCTCCTCATGTAGAAATATCCAGTATCCAAAGGTATCACTTCCTTGGGGAGCCTACAATGAGGGGAGATAGTACAATTTCAGGAGCAATCTTGGGAGCAATTAGGGTACAATGAAAAAGAAAATGCGTGACTCCTCTCTGAAATTCCAGAGGGTAAGAGTAACTGAGGAGAGCAAGCTGTCAGTCACTGCTGAGTTGGTAGGGTTGAGAAGGAAGGCACATTGGAGCTGGAAGTCACATGTGTATTCCTAACTATTTAAGATGCTGAGATTTGGATGATCATTATTCAGGGCCAGCCCAGGCCAAAAACTGGGTGACATCTCCTCTTAAGCTAGCAATGAATATCAACTTCACTACAACAGGAAGCTTAAAATAGGTGAGTCCAGGCCCAGGCATGTACCTGGATAAGAAGCAAGACCATAACTAAAAAATGACCAGCACAAAATAGGCATATAGCTCACCTACCTAGCAAGTACAGTACTCTGAGTTCTAACACGAGTACCATGAACAAGGGTAAGCATGGTGATCTCGGTGCCCCAGTGTGATTCACTGAGATGGCTGCAGCATCTGTTGCTCTGTAGGCTCCTGCCAAAGAGGAACAGTCCGTCGACATCCCTCAATCTATGTCTACCAAGACAGCAAATGCTGAGCAGAACCCCTCACAATGGCCAAGGATGGAGGTTTGGTTGGAACTTTGGCCCCTCAAAGGGGAGGAGAGCAATGATCTGCAGGACCAGATGGCCTCCTGAGTGAGAGAAGGGCAGAAGGAGGCAATGTTGAGGTTGGTATGAGGTTTGTGTTTAATGACTAATACGGCTTCAGTGGAAATGTTCTGACTTTGAATAATATGTTTTATGACATGTGAACCAAGGGAGAGCTAGGGCAGTGAGGGAAACACACTTGTGTAAATTTTCCATAGGTTGAAACTTACTCTAACGTCTAAGTTGTTTTTGAAAACTGAAATGTGGAGAAGTTGATAAAAGAGCACAGCTCCCCAGTACTGGCACTGTTGTCTGTAGATTTACCTGCCCTATCCATCCCTCTACTGGTGGGTACTTGTCCCCAGGGTGCCTCATACCCCATCCCAGTGTGCTGCTCAATCCAGAACGGCTGCTGTTGGGCAGGGAGGATCAGGAAGCCCTGATGCACTCATGTGCCAACAGTGCCTCCTTCCCTTGGAGGCACAACACAATCCAGAGCTCTGCATCACCCTATCATTGCTATGAATTGGAGCCTCCAACACTTGGGCTTTGCCTGCATTATTCCCCCACACTTCCAGACCAGCCTTTTGGGGACTTCTGAGACCTGGAGAATACGAAAGGGAGGCCTGGAGGCAGCATCTATTCCCATTGGAGCACTGAGTTTGCCACAAGGACCTAACAGGCTGAGAATCTTGGAAATGAACAGTGCAGGGTGGCTAAACATTGATTCTCTCTGCTAACATGTAGGCATTTACTGACATTTATATTCTAGCCCTCTGTGTCCACCAAACCATGGCCATTTGTGGTGTGTGTGTATGTCTGATAAGTCAGAAAGTGATTGGCTAGCAAACAAGAATGACCAGTGCTAATGGGTTCACATGCTTGACTGTATTGGCCCTTTATGAGAGATCTCTGGTAGATCTGAATGTGATGTTGCAGTTGACAATTCTTTCCATCAACTCATCCCTCTATCATTCAATTCACATCCTACTCCCTACTTTTCCAGCTCTCTGACCAGCAGTCCAGGTTAACACTCAGTATTGTTCAGCCCTAATACTTTGACATCAAGTAGATGACCAGTGCAGTCCCATTTGGGGTTATTTTCCTCTTCTTGTCACTATAGGATGATACTGTAAGGAAGTGGTCAGTCCCCTCCTTGGCTTGCATACCCACACTGTCTGACCACAACCAATCCATTTCTATAAGCTCATAAGTTCTTAGTAAGTATGAAGGTGTCTTCTCAGAAATTGCATGCTACGTTTTAGGCTCCTGTCTTTCTTCACCTGTAGCCTAGCATACCTTCCTTGGGCAGATTACTGAGTTTTTCTGAAACTTCGCCAGCAATTTGAGAAGAGTAAGGGTTGGACTCAGGTCTCAGCCTCCTACTTTCCTGATATCCAGGAGTCCCATAAGTACAAGAGGGTATTCTGCCCTCACCTTGGAGGTCCATGTTTAGCACATGATGGTATTGGGTCAGGTCCCATAGTGCTCCACCTGGCATTGAAATGCTGTTTTGTCCATTTTACTATGCTGTGTCCACCTATCCCTACCTGATTAAGGGTAGATCTTTAAGCTCATTGTGAGTTATTACTGAAGAAGGTGACTTGCTAACAATTAAATGCTAATTCTACCACTAAAGAATCTTTATTTCCAGGAAACTGTTAAGATCATTGTAAACAATAATCTGGGGGAATGTGTGGAGGTGCAATGGTATGGGAGGATGAGGGTCAACTAGAGGAAAGACTAAGTAAATATGGATAGGTAAACACCATCTAACCAAATGGCATTTTGGAAGTGGAATCTTTGTACTGAATGTTTCAGTGGTAGAATTCTTGATGGTTCATTGTGTTTGGAAAGATTCAAATTGGTTTGAAGTCTCTGCAACATAAGCACGTGCAACTTAATATTATCAGTGTACACAACAAGTGCATGAGTATGTGAAGTTGTACACATACACACTCATACATAAAGTTGGAATTGAAGAGATGTTATTAGTACAGACCTGGGACTAAAGGGCCTGTGCTACCAGCAGCCCAAGGTGACCTACACTATGATAGCTCTTGCTCAGATTGTATGCTCACCGTAAGCCATACTTCCAGCCCTTCTTTTGTGATTATTTTGAAGGTGGGATCTCAAGACTTTTCTGCTTAGGCTGGTCTAGGAGCCACCATCCTCCAGATTTAAGCCTACTTATTAGCTAAGATCACAGGTGTGAGCCACCAATCCTGGCCCACTGCTTGTGTGTTTAAGTGGAAAATAGTTAACAGCCTTGAATCAGCCATGTCATTCACACTCTTGGCAAAATTCAGGAACTCCTTTTATTGTCTTGCACATCCAGTCATTTGGAAAAGTGAAAAGCACAAGTCAGGAAAGACTCCCTAGTAACAAACAAATGTGTATGGAGCTAGCTGGGAAGAAGGAAGATGGACCACCATGACAGTGTGCTGGCTAGAGACAGATGGCTCCAGTTAGACCAGATGGAGAGAACCAGATAAGGACGTGAATAGAATGTAAATGGAAGAGAGCGATGTTAGAGCTATTGGCTGACTTTCAAAGGGAAGAAAACAAAAAGAAGTAATGAGGCTAGTCATGGTGGTACATGCCTATGATCTACATACACAGGGAGCTTAGCCCAAAGTCCTACTTAGATTAGACCTATCTCAAAAAAGAGAAGAGAAGTTACTGAGAGAACAGAGTGGAACCACTATCACTGAGTTCTCTGGACCTCAACATGTTGGCATATACTATTGAGAATATATTTCTATTGGCTAGCTGGACTAGGCTGTGGCTTCCCTACTGTATGTTGAGAAAGAAAATGATGCTCTAAGATGGGAAAATTCAGTGGTCCTAGGGCCCTTCTCCTTTATCCATTCTCACTTGTCTGCCTTGAAGGACTGACTTAATATAAAGAACAAGGTTTAGTGAGATTTCTGATAAGTGTTTACTTATAGTAGATCCTTTTCCCCCAAGGAGAGGCTGCTTAGTCAACCTGTGGATTAGCAGAACATTCCACACTCTTCAGATGCTCATGACCTGTCCAAGACTGTGCTCAAATGCCAGCCTCACTTAGGGTGATGTTCAGAACCTTGCAAGGCTTTCTGCTGAGGAACAGGTCCCCTGCCACTGTGTTCATCTTTTTTGACTCTCTTGAAGGGTGGTGAGTCAGCCATACCTGTGCCCTCCAGCATTTGCTCGTGTGCTCTGTGCACTGCGTGGAAGTAAAAAAGCAGTGGAAACTGTAGTGTCCTCTGGGCACTTTTCATGAAGATTTCATCTCTTGAGAAGGGAGACTCTATCCACTGCTTGTTTACCTGAAGCCCAGAATCTCTGGGTCTGGTTTTCAGCACTGCCAGGGAAACACAGAAGGAAGTCATCATTTCAACCCATTCTCCCCTCTTCACCCTGCATGAGCATCTGGGAGCCTGTTGCTGGAATGGTAAATCCAGACACTTTCCTCTGAAACCAAAATGAAAACCTGGGACAAAATTAAAGTCAGTGTAAAGTGAATAAGCATGTATCGATGTATACACTATTACATATTGTAAAAACAAAAGAATGTCCACTTCCTTCATGCAGTCATTCGAAGTCATGTGTCAGACTCTCTCAGCATGGCAATAATTTTGGGAACATCAAAGTCCTGGCTGCTTTGTCTCTTTTAGTTATACCCACATGGTGAAATGTGATATCCAGCAGTAATAGCTCAGCCATTAGAACATGGGCTCTGTGTCTCAGGAACAAGTCACTTTTTGTAACTCAGAGAGGAAAAGAAACCCCAGACAGCCATTCTATGCCTGGCTGACTTCCATAAGATTAACAATTACTTGGCCTTATTTATGGCTCATTTTCTGCATATGAAGAGTTCACACATGGGAGCTGGCTTTAGAGGACAGAGTGCAGATAAAGGAAGTTAAAACAATAATCTCAAACACAAAGTAGACCTTTTCTAGTTCACACTTTTGGAGTCCATATGATTCTGAAGGAGGTTATGCCTTTCTCATAGTAGCCCAGCCCATCTGCCCATTGGATCATGACTCCACACAATTCATAATTAGTGTCTACTAGCATGTGTGCCACAGGGTCTGGGGTTTGTGAGTACCCATCCTCAGTGTTGACAGTGGGGGATGAGGCCCCCTCTGTCTGCTTGCATCATGTTTCACATCTCAAAACTCTCCTTCCTTTCAGGCCAATGAAACGATGCTCAGTGGTTGGAAGCTGACCACACAGGAGACTTGTGGCAAAGGCCTGGTCTCCCAGGTTTCTGGCCAGGGAAGTCATGGTTCTAGTCATGGAGCTCGCCTCCTGTAATACAGTTGTTCATGTACTTGGTTCTTTTACATGTTAGCATTTAAAAAATAAAATCTTGGGCTGGGAAGGTGGCTTAGTGGTAGAGTGCTTGCCTAGCATGCATGAAGCCCTGAGTGTGATTCTTCAGTAACCACATACCCAGAAAAAGCCGGAAGTGTTGCTGTGGCTCAAAGGTTAGTATGTTAGCTTTAAGCAAAAAATGCTTAGGGACAGTGCACAGGCACTGAGTTCAGGCCCCAGGAATTGCAAAAATGAACAAATTGTTGATCAGCTTTTACCACTTCAGGCCATAAAAAAGGGTAACAAGGCTCAGTACTGCTGCTACAAGAGCTCATGTCTTCCCACAAACAGAGGGATAAGGCTCATGTCTCTCACTTTCCAGTACCCAGAAAACCCTCATATGGTGAATGGATCAATAAAATGTGGCATACATGTATGAGGTTACATATATATATATATATATATATATATATATATATACATGTATGTATGTATGAGGTTACATACATGTATACCACATTTTATATACATATATGTATAAATAGATATAAATATATACATATATGTGTGTATATGTACATATATATACATATATATAAATGTATGTATAAACACACACACAAACAGAGAGAAATCCCACTCATCCATCAGAGAGCATGATGCACTACCATTTGTAATAATGTGGAAAGACTGGGAAAGCATTATATTATGGGAAGTAATCCAGACCCAGAGAACACAAGCTTCATGGTTTCCCTTATTTGTGGCTGCTAGAATGCTCCAATAAACCCAAAAGCAAATTCACTCAGTTGTATACTAATAGTTACAGATGAATTAACTGAAGTATAGTAGACTCTATGAAGAGAAGAAATAGTGTGGTATTTTTTCCTCTAAAGAAATGTTTAATGGTTTGCCAAGAAAACAAAAACTCTCAAAGTTTGCCTGGCAATCCATTCACTTGTTAATAACTTAGTAATTAAGGATGCTCTCACCAGAGTGGGCAAGAGTAAGTGTAGTAGTCACACACATTTTAGTGACTAAAATTCCAAAGCCTACTGACATCACAAATAAATGTATCATGTTTAAAATTTTAATCTATTTCTATTTCCTAACTTTCCACACCAAGAATTATTGTCTTACAAGGGAATATGAAAATAAAAACATCCATTTGTGGAAATGAGCATGAGGTTAGTTGTTCTTTCTCAGAATTTTGTCTCAATGAAAACAAAGAATTAAACTTAAATGCTGGGGAAAATAAATGTTATTACTTCATTATACCATAAAAGAATGTAAACTGTGAGCAAGGTAAATATGACAGGCAAAAATAAGGCAAATAACCGAGTTTCAGTGAAGTAAATTTCTTTTTTCTCATTGCTATCTAAAACCCTCCATCTCTGTGTTCTTCTGGTACACAGCTGAGAATCTAGCAGACCTCTTAAGGACCAGAGCAGAATGGACAATCTCCACACAGGCCAGATGAACACAGTGAGTTGACAAGTACCCAAGGAGTGGGTGTTTCAATATGGGAAACTGTTGGAATAATTATTCTTTCCTCATAATCCAGACAAATGTTCATGCCAAGGTCCAAAAATGTCCAAGTCAGGCTTATAAAGGCCACAGGTGAAAAAGAAATAATCTAACATGAAAGTTAAATGTTTCAAACAGAAATGTGGTTATGCATGACTGTAATCCTAGAACTCTGCAATGTGAGGCAGGAGGATCTTGACTTTTAGTCCAGCTAGGCAATAAAGCCAGGTCTTGCCTTAGGAAGCTCAGGTTTCCTACTATCACTTGCCAAAGAATAACTACTTGCAGTAGAAGCACCATCTGAGATTTCCATGGCACCCTCTCCATCTTCACATTCATTGCCTTTACTGGTTTCTTCTCTGCCACCATTTTCTAGTCAATTAACTACAGTTCATCTTCCTTGGCCCTATCTTCTGCACACAAATTGTTCCTGCCAATAGTGCCAATCCTATTGTTTCTCTGTATTTTAAACAGTGTCCTATCTTCATCTGATTGATCATTTTCACTGGATCTCCATGGTATACTTGTGAGCTCAATTACTAGATGTGGTTGTTTCTTTGGTCTTGGAGATAATTCAATATTTCAATAATTCAATATTTCAGATATCCTGAAATCCCTCTCCAAACTTGAGCCATGCTTCAGAGAGGGAAGCAGCAGCTGTGCCCACTCTCCTAATACTTGCTCTTCTGACCTGTGGTGGACTCTTGTGAAAAGGATGGGTACTCTATGTCCCACTTCCTTTTCCACTTGGATCTGCTGATGCCATCACCAGAGACGTGGTATCAACCCATGATAATATACTTGTTTGGAGAGAATAAGACAAAAACCAATAAAGGAAGCACAAGGAAAGTATATGGTGTTCAGTGTGAAAATAGAAAATTCATAGTGAAGCAAAATTTATGCAGGTTAAACCTTCATTTTCAGAGGCCATGAAGGTCAAGCCATCATACTAGTTCTTCATGTCTGTGTGTAACGTTTATCCTCATGCTCTTCTGTGGTCATGTAGATCATACTGACCACCAGGAGACACTGGAAGTACAGGATACATTTGGAGCAGGGGTGCAGGGGTTCTCCTGGAGGCCTTTTTTGGCACTGACAGGCCAGTGATGAGGGCAAGAAGGAAGCAGCAGTAGTTGCAGGAATTACTGCCAATTATTAGATATTAAATTATGTCTCCAGCCGGGTGCTGGTGGCTCATGCCTGTAATCCTAGCTACTCAGGAGGCTGAGATCTGAGGATCGCAGTTCAAAGCCAGCCCGGGCAGAAAAGACCGTGAGACTCCTCTCTCCAATAAACCACCAGAAAACCGGAAGTGGCGCTGTAGCTCAAGTGGTAGAGCGCTCGCCTTGAGCTGAAGAGCTGAGGGACAGCGTCCAGGCCCAGAGTTCAAGCCCCACGACCGACCAAAAAATAAAAATAAAAATAAATAAATAAATAAATAAATAAATTATGTCTCCATTTAATGATGCGTCCCAGCTGAGCAATTAATAAAGCATTAATTAATAATTACTCAATATCCTGTTATTGTTTATTATATATGTACATATATACATATATTTACATATTTTATAGAATGAGACAGATGTCTATATATAATTAAATTATGCATCATGTGTCACTACCTATTATTAGGTATTTAATTATGTCTCCATGTAATTTTTATTCTGGTAATGCTTAATAAAATATTAATAAAACTTAACACACTTCCTATAATTGTTGCATCTAATTTAATCTAGAATGATTCACTAATTCAACCCTTTATCATTTATTGTAGTGACAATTATTCCACCTATGCCATTTATTACATTTATGACATCCTATTACATAGCATATAGATTTGCATCCAAATTATACATCCTACCTGACACTGAGCACTTTCAAAGAAAAAGAAAACGTGTCATGCTCAGCTTCTCACTCCAAGATTATACTTTTGGCAGTGCTGGGATCTAAATTCATGGCCTAGAAGTTCATGAATGAGTGATTGTAAGCACAGCAGCCAATTCAGCTCCTAGGCAGTTCCCAGGCCCTGAAATCAAGCCCCATATGTTGACTCCATATTGTGCTTAGTGTATCTATTCACTAATTTTTTTCTTTTATGCATCTATTTGCCATTTATTTTATTGACTGTTATTACACATGGAAAATTTATTACATTTATTACAGAGGATATAGATTTACCTTTGTATGAAACTTCACACCTGACATCCAAGACTTTCACAGAAAAGGAAAACATGTGTCACCATGGGCTTCTTACTCCATGATTCAATTTTTGTGAGTGCTGACATCTGAACTCACAGCCTACAAGGCCCAATGCATGAATGGGTGAATGTCAGCATGCCAGCCTAGTGCATATTGAGCCCACAAGTAGTTCCCAGCACCTGAGATCAAGCCCCTGGGTTTGACAAAATAAGAACAGATTGACATGCAGATGGTAGTACACAAATAAATATAGATCTTTATAGAGTGCCAGAGATGTCTATATAATATTCAGTTATATATGCTACCTTCCTACCAATTATTGGGTACTTATTATTTTTTTTTAATTTAATTTAATTTTATTTGTGAACATACTGTACAGAGGAGTTACAGTTACATGGGCAGGATAATGTGTACATTTCTTACCAAGCATTGCAGCCTCCTCCTTTGTTTATCCTTCACATCCCTTCCCAGCCTCCCCCCTCCCCCCCTAATCCCAATCCTTCTCCTTCCTCCCTCCCCCCAGCCCCCCCCCCCCACCAACATTGTAAAGTTCGTTTTGGACATGACAACTTGTACTTCTCATTGTTGCAACAGGTCCACCTGTATCCTTAAACAACTGGTTTTTCCCCATCTCCTCCACAAGTTATACTGACATCAAATATAGTGAAAGCAAGGGTTATACTGTGGGGGAGGGACATACAAAGCAACAAAGAGATAATCTTATAAATGTGTTAGAAACACATGCATGAAAGAAAAAAACATTAAAATACACATCTAAGGGTTCATTTTCCTGACATCACATTATCTGACCTTTTCCGCTTGACTCATACATATACTAGATATTACAAATAAGGGAAACCATGGGACCTACGTTTCTTTGGGCCTGGCTTACTTCACTTAATATAATTTTTTCCAAGTTTTTCCATTTCCTAACAAATGGGGCAATGTCATTCTTTCTGATGGAGGCATAGAATTCCATTGTGTATATATACCACATTTTCTTGATCCATTCATCTACTGAGGGGCATCTGGGTTGGTTCCATATCTTAGCTATGGTAAATAATGCTGCAATAAACATAGTTGTGCTGGTAGCTTTAGTGTGGTCTTGTTTGTAAACATTAGGGTAAATGCCCAAAAGTGGGATTGCTGGGTCATAGGGGAGCTCTATGTGGAGTCTTTTGAGGAACCTCCATACTGCTTTCCAAAGTGGTTGAACAAGTTTACATTCCCACCAACAATGAATTAAGGTTCCTTTCTGTCCACATCCCCTCCAGCATCTGTTGTTGTTAGAGTTCTTGATTTTTGCTGTTCTAACTGGAGTGAGGTGATATCTCAATGTTGTTTTGATTTGCATTTCTTTTATGGCTAGGGATGTTGAACATTTCTTCATGTGTCTATTGGCCATCCTTCTTTCTTCTTCAGAGAAGTTTCTCTTTAAGTCTTTCGCCCACTTATTTATTGGGCAGTTGTTTCTTTGAGGATTTGTTGTTGGGGGGTTTAATTTTTTGAGTTCCAAGTATATTTTAGATATGAGACCCTTGTCCGTTGTATGGCTAGTAAAGATCTTCTCCCAATCCGTGGGCTTTCTATTGATCTTGCTAGCTATGTCATTTGCCCTGCAGAAGCTCTGCAACTTTATGCAATCCCATTTGTCCAACCTTTCTTTGATTTGTTGTGTTTCCAGGTCTCTATTCAGAAAATTTCGGCCTGAGCCAAGGAGACCTAGGGTTTCTCCTATTCCATCCTGTAATGTTTTCAGAGTGTCTGCTTTGAGTTCAAGGTCTTTGATCCATTTGGAGTTGATTCTGGTGCAGGGTGATATATAAGGATCTAGCTTAAGTTTTCTACATGTAGTTAACCAATTTTGCCAGCACCATTTACTGAAGAGGTTGTCTTTCTTCCATTCTATTGTTTTAGCTCCCTTATCGAAGATTAGATGGCTATAGGTCTGTGGGTTCATTTCTGGGTTTTCAATTCTATTCCATTGGTCCTGAGGTCTGTTCTTATGCCAATACCAAGCTGTTTTGATTACTATGGCTTTATAGTAGAGTTTGAAGTTTGGTATTGATATTCCTCCAGCAGTGTTCTTTCCATTCAGGAGCGTTTTTGCTATTCGGGGTCTTTTATTGTGCCATATGAATTTTTGGATTGCCTCTTCTATTTCCTTGAAGAATGAGGGTGGAATTTTGATAGGTATTGCGTTGAATTTGTAGATAGCCTTGGGAAGTATTGCCATTTTCACGATGTTAATCTTTCCAATCCAGGAGCATGGGAGGTTTTGCCATTTTTTAAGTTCTGTGTTGATTTCCTTTTTCAAGATTTTAAAGTTTTCATCATAGAGGTCCTTCACTTCTTTAGTTAAGTTAATTCCTAGGTATTTTATTTTTTGTGGGGCTATTACAAATGGAGTTGCTTTCCTAATTTCAGCCACACTTTTCTCATTGTTGGCATACAGAAAAGCCATTGATTTTTGGGGGTTAATTTTATAACCTGCTACTTTGCCGAAGTTTTGAATCAGCTTGAGTAATTTGGGAGTGGAGTCTATGGGATTCTTTAAATACAAGATCATGTCATCTGCAAAGAGGGAGAGTTTTATTTCTTCTTTCCCTATTTGGATCCCCTTTATGTCTGCATCTTGTCTTATTGCTGTAGCTAGGCATTCTAATACTAGATTGAAGAGAAGTGGAGAGAGTGGGCATCCTTGTCTTGTTCCTGAGTTAAGAGGAAATGGCTTTAGTTTTTCACCATTGAGTATAATGCTGGCTGTAGGTTTGTCATATACAGCCTTTATCGTATTGAGGAATGTTCCATGGATTCCTAATTTTTCCAAAACCTTCATCATAAAGGGGTGTTGGATCTTGTCGAATGCTTTTTCTGCATCTATTGAGATAACCATGTGGTTCTTATTCTTGCTCCTGTTGATGTGATGAATAATATTAATTGATTTGCGTATATTGAACCAGCTTTGCATCCCTGAAATGAATCCTGTTTGATCGTGGTGTATGATTTTTTGGATGAATTGTTGAAGTCGATTGGCCAAAATTTTGTTGAGAAGTTTTGCATCAATGTTCATCAAAGAAATGGGTCTATAGTTCTCTTTCTTTGATGAGTCCCTGCCTGGTTTTGGGATGAGGGTTATGATGGCTTCATAGAATGTGTTCGGTAGTGAGCTTTCTCTTTCAATTTCATTGAAGAGTTGGAGGAGAATTGGTGTGAGCTCTGCTTTGAAGGCCTTGTAAAATTCCGCTGTAAAACCATCTGGTCCTGGACTTTTCTTAGCTGGGAGGTCTCTTATTGCTGTTTCTATTTCAATGCTTGATATGGGCCTGTTAAGCTGGTTTAACTCATCTTGGTTTAGTTTTGGCATGTCAATATTTGCTAGGAAAAGGTCCATTTCTGTCAAGTTCTCAAACTTATTAGCATAAAGTTTTGAGAAGTATTCCCTTATACTGTTCTGAATCTTGGTTGTTTCCGTGGTGATGTTTCCATTTTCATCTCTGAGTTTATTAATTTGGGTGTGTTCTCTTCTTTTTCTGATAAGATTTGCTAAGGGTCTGTCAATTTTGTTAAGTTTTTCGAAGAACCAACTCTTTGTTTTGTTGATTCTTTCTATAGTTTTTTTGGATTCTAATTCATTTAATTCTGATTTAATTTTGATTATTTCTTTCCGTCTACTGGATTGGGGTTTATCTTGCTGCTCTTTTTCAAGGAGGTTTAGATGTGTCATTAAATTGCTAGTTTCAGATTTCTCCAATTTGTTGATGTGGGAGCTCAGAGCTATAAACTTGCCTCTGAGTACTGCCTTTGCTGTGTCCCAGAGGAGCTGGTAATTTGTGTGTTCATTTTTGTTGAATAGCATGAACATTTGAATTTCCTTTCTAATCTCTTCCATGACCCACTCTTGATTCAGCAGTGTGTTGTTCAGCCTCCATGTGATACTGGACTTTCTTTGGTGGCTTTTGGTGTTGAGTTCTAATTTTATTCCCTTGTGGTCAGAGAGAATGCAAGGTATAACTTCAATGTTTCTGAATTTAGACAAGTTTGCTTTGTGGCCTAAAATGTGGTCTATTTTAGAAAACGTTCCATGTGCTGCTGAGAAAAACGTGTATTCTGATGCTGCTGGGTGAAATGTTCGGTAGATGTCTGTTAAATCTAGTTGATCTATGCAGCTGTTTAGATCTGCGGTTTCTCTGTTGAGTTTTTGCCGAGTTGATCTATCTAGTGGGGAGAGTGGTGTGTTAAAATCCCCAACAATTAATGTCTTTGGATCTATATGGGATTTGAGGGAAAGTAGTGTTTCTTTGATAAATTTGGGTGCTCCATTGTTTGGCGAATAGATATTTAGAATTGTAATATCCTCCTGAAGGAGAGATCCTTTAATTAGTATGTAGCGACCTTCTTTATCTCTTCTCACGAATTTTAATTTGAAGTCTATTTTATCTGATATTAAGATTGCAACTCCCGCCTGTTTATGGGGGCCGTTTGCTTGGTAGATTTTGTTCCAGCCTTTAACATTGAAAATGTGTTTGTTTTTACGGGCAAGATGTGACTCCTGCAGGCAGCAGATAGAAGGGTCTTGTTTTTTAATCCAACTAGACAGTCTATGTCGCTTAATTGGAGAGTTCAGTCCGTTAACATTAAGAGATAGGACTGAGAGGTCTTTGGGAGTTCCTGCCATGTTATCCACCTTCTTGGGGGCTGCGAAAACTATGTTCTTCCTATGGTTCTTGGATTCTCAGTTTGGGTGCAGTTTCTTGGCCTTTGTTGCGGTCTTGTTGGTTTTCTATGTGTAGGACATCTTTAAGAATCTTTTGTAGGGCTGGTTTGGTGGAGATGTATTGTTTCAATTTTTCTTTGCTATGGAAGGTTTTTATTTGGCCTTCAGTTATGAAGGAGAGTTTAGCTGGGTACAGTATTCTTGGTTGATAGTTGTTTGTTTTTAGGGCATGGCATACATCATTCCAGGCTCTTCTTGCTTTGATTGTCTCTGCTGAGAAATCTGAGGTGATTCTAATTGGTTTCCCTTTATAAGTGATTACCCTTTTCTCTCTGACAGCTTTAAGGATCTTTTCCTTGTTCTGAGTTGATCCTGTGTGGATTATAATGTGACGGTGGGATGTCCTATTCTGGTCTGGTCTATTTGGGGTTCTAAAAGCTTCTTGTATCTGAATAGGCCTATCTTTTTGTATGTTTGGGAAGTTCTCTGCTAGGATCCTGTTAAACAAATTTCCTAGACCATTAACTTCTGTTTCTAGGTGCTCCTCTACACCCATTATCCTTAGATTAGGCCTTCTGATGGTGTCTTCTAGGTGTTGAATAGATCTATCATACTTCTTGGACTTGTCTTGGATGGTTGTATGTTCTTTCTCTATAATATCTAGGCTGTCTTCAATCCCTGAGATTCGATCTTCTGCATGGTCTAACCTACTGTCAAGACTCTCTACTTTGTTTTTTATCTCTTTTCCTTCTAATTGGTCAGCTTTGATGGCTTCAAGTTCTTTGTTGAAGCTCTGTTTTAGGTCTTGTATGAATTTCTTTACTTCCTTAATTTGGTGTTCAGTGTTTGTTCTCAAATCACTTAGTTGATTGGTTATGATTTCTTTGGACTCCCATTCCTTCTGTTGGGTTCCATTCAGCATTCCCTTTGTGGTCTCCCTGACTTCCTTCAGCTCTTTGTTAATGGATTCCATGAATGCCTTTAGTGATCTTTGTGTGTTCTCTACCTGGTCTCTCAATTCCTGAATTACTCTTTGATTAGCTTCCTCCCGTTTGTGGGATTCCTGCAGTTCTCTTTCCTCCCGTTCCTGGGATTCCTGCAGTTCTCTTTGAGTGTTCTCAGCCTGCTCACGCCATTCCTCCCTTTCTCTTTGAGTATTCTCAAGTTGTTCACGCAAATCCTGTATCATTTTTTGAGTAGCTTCCTCACGCTTATGATATTCCTGCATAAACTTTTGGGATGCCTCCTCTCTCTCCCTATCACGCTCATACAGAGTCCTTTGTAAGTTGTCAAACTTCTCATTTATCATATTTGCCACCAGTGTTTGTAGAGCTATTTGGGAACTCTCCTCTGGATTGTTCATTATCTGATCTGACCCCTGATTATCAAGATTGGGAATTGAGATACCTGGATTTGCCATTTTTCTTGTGTTTTTTCGGCTTACTCTGCCCATTTGAGATGAAAATAGCACCAGTTTTGTGCTAGAACACTATCTTAAGGCAACCATCAACCAACGTTTGCATTTATACTGTCAATAGTCTACAGATACAATCTAGTTCAACAGATACATCTATTCAACATCAAACAACTATATGTTAATGGGCTTCGAACCGCAGAGAAGAATTTGGGAAACCAGAAATTTTTAGGGTTAGGGAGAGATGTGGGTAAAAATTAGGAATAGATTGGTGTGGGGAGGCACAGGGAGAGTTAACTATGTCCTAATCTCAATGCAGGAAATAGGTTGGGTAGGATGCAAGTAGAGAGGGAGAGAAAAAGAAGAAAGGTAAAGGGAAATGAAAAGAGACCAGAAAAAAAATTAGAAACGTAAAAATTTATATAGTTATGGAGATTGAAAGACCATCTATTTAGAGAGGAATGTGAATGTAATGAGAAAACAGGAGGGAGATAGAGGAGATGTGAAAAACTTAAAAAATGCTTAAAATATTATATAGGTATAAAGAGGTAGTACTGCTATTAAGGAATTTAAGTCTCAGAGGTTTTGGATTGAGTAATAAATTTGTGGA
This sequence comes from Dipodomys spectabilis, assembly GCF_019054845.1. Taxonomy (NCBI): domain Eukaryota; kingdom Metazoa; phylum Chordata; class Mammalia; order Rodentia; family Heteromyidae; genus Dipodomys; species Dipodomys spectabilis. The sequence goes on along the minus strand of NW_024871020.1, from coordinate 854,953 downwards.
TTAAGTGTGTACACAATGGGGGATAGGGTCTACTAGTTAACTATGGGTTTATCAGGATGTGCAGGACAAGAGTTAAGGCACATACAGAAGAACAAAAGAAAGGAAAAGGTGAAAAGGATAAGAAAGGGAGAAAAAAAAAGATCAGAAGTTCAGTAGAGCTAGACAAAAAACAAAAAGATAATTAAGAAAGAAAGAAATAAAAAGAGAGAAGACAAGAAAAGAAAGGAAAACGTACATTCACGTATTCCTAAAATAAAAATTATAAGAGGAAAAAAAAGTTACTGGAAAACAATTATTTTTTCAAAAAAGGCAAAAATTAAAGATTAATAAAAGTTTTAGAAAAGGAAAAAAAAATTTTATATATATAAGGTACCAAAAAAAAAAAAAAGAAAAAAAAAGAAAAAAGAAAAGAAGAAAAAAAAAGTTCTTTGATTTTTTTTTTGATTTTTTTTTTGGGAGGTTTGGGAAGAATCCTGTATCTCCCTTTTGTCTGTTACCAGCCTCTTGTTGGAGTCTCTGGTCAGCTTGAGGTCCTGTGGCTTGATTGGTTTCTTAAGTCAGTTTGTTCGAACAGGCAGAAAAATGCTCTGCTTTACCCAAGATTTTGAGATCCCCCTCCCAGGTTAGTTTAATGGGAGGGTGATCTGCTTTGAGAATCACAAAAGAGGGGTGATGAGGCTAGGTTCTGGTAGAGTTGAGGCCTTTCAACAAACAGTAGCTTTTCCCTGGGGCTATTTTGTGAAAAATTCACAGAGCCCACCCTGGAGCCATTCTCAGGGTTTCTGTTTTTCAATTGATTGTGGAGGCTGCTAGAGGGAGGGGCAGCCTCTGGCTCTGGTTACCCAGTGAGGAAAGCCACTCCAATGGCTGGTGCCTGAGCTGGGTGACTTTTCCCTGGATGGAGCTGAGTCTGGCAGGTCACTTCGCCGTTAAGTTCTTGTGACCTGTTAAATGACTCGTTTTATTCCAAGGCCTGAGTTGGAGCTAGCAGCTCCTCTGAGCTTTGTCGGTATCCAAGATGGAGATCACCGGTGCTGGGGGGGGAGGGGTGGCCTTCCCTCCTCTGCTCCCTGAGAAGGAGTGAGGAAGTGGGGCTACTCACGCCGAGTCTTGGATCCTGGGTCGTCTCTGGTCTGCAAAGTGCAGGATGAAGTTGTCCGCTCCTTGTCGGTTCTTGCTGGTGTTGAGTAGAATCCTCTCGCCCTCTGCGTCTGGCTCCTTCGTCCCGGACTCTCTGTGTGAGCGCTCAGGTATGGCCGCGGCTGCGGTAGCCGCTGCGACCCTGCCGCCGCCGCCGCGGCTGCTGGCAGGCAGTCAGATGTGTCTCCTTGTCTTGGCTTCCCCTCTCTTGTCTAACTCTCTGTCCTGTGATGGCACACTTGGTGTGATTCTCTGGCTTAGGACTGTTCACTGGAACTCTAAAACTGCTTTCTATGCGAGAGCTTGTTCAGATTCCAGCTTCTCCTCCGCCATCTTCCCGGAACTCCTTTGGGTACTTATTATGCCTCCATGTAATTAATATTGTTTTCATCCTTAATGAATTATTAATTAAATCAACCACTGTCCCAAAATAATTGCGTCCATGTAATTAATAGTATTCATTTAGTGTGCCAAAAATATTCATTAAACTCCATCGGCCTCCTAAAATAACTCTAATTTTATAGTAGTATCATTCAGGAACAACCAATTCAACCTTGAAATTCATAACCTTCCATCGGTATTCCTATGAATAGGAACAAGACTCTTAGGATCTCCTGCCATTGGTAATGTCAGGACCTGGCTTCCCACCCAGAGCCTATGTTGCCATGTTGGCCTATGGCTTCCCTGATAGTCTGCCAGCCTTCAGCAATGCTAGGTTACCAACACTTTTCAACTGTGTCATTCCGACCCAGGAAGGTCACCTTGCAAAGAAAACAAATGTAAAACTTTCAGCCGTATGCAAGTTGCCAGGGTTTTTTTTTTTCTTGTGTTATTTTTTTTCCTATCAGCCTTTGGGGCCCAGGAACCAAGGTTCCGCTGTGGGTCCAGTGGCTAGAGTAAAAGAAGCTGAGGCAGAGTTGACGGACCTGAGTTCAAGCCTTGTGCTTGACAAAATAAAAATGCATACATACATATATGCATACATACATACATTAAAAATATATAAAATATTTTGAGGCTCCTTGGCTTGGAATTCAGGCCATTTTTTCTGCCAGGCCTGGGATTTGAACTCAGGGTCTGGGTAAATCTGCAGCATTGTGGGGAAGGGGAAGCTCACCATGCTGGAAGACAAGAAAGTCAGACCTGTCTCCAGGGCCGGAATTCAAGTCCTAGCACTCATATACATTTTAAATCCATGGTTTATATTTACATACACGTTTACTGCATATTGCAGCTAGTGTAGTTATTCATTTTATTCTGTTTTATTTATTTATTATGTATTTTAGTGAGTATGATTACACATATAACATTTTTTACATCCTATTTCGTAGGACATAAATTTGCCTATGTATTGTACATCATTCCTGAGACCCAGGACTTTCACCGATAAGGAAAATAAGTGTGACAATTGGCTTCTTCCACCAGGATCAAGTTTTTGGCAGTTCTGTTATTTGAACTCTGGACCTAGAAGGCCCACTTCATGAATGAGTCAATGTTAGCACACCAGTCTGATGCAAGTGAAGCTGTCGGGCAACTTTGAGGACCTGAGATCAAGCCCTAGGGGTGGCCAATATACAAACACATAGATGTGTAGATTTCAGTGTGTGTGTGTGTATTTACGTATGTATATGCATCCATAAATGTATACAGAGACAGATAGACATTTATGTAGATTTTAGTGTATAACTCTATATAAAGTGATGTCTATATCTTACTTTTATATATTCTAATACTACCAACTATTTGGTCTAAAATTATGCCTCCATTAATTAATCACAGTACAAGACTTAATAAATATTAAATTATCAATGAGTTGTATTTATTGCATACAAACTTATAGAATGACAAGCTAATTAGTAATTCAGTTAGCACATTTCAAACATCCTATTAGTGTTTCTATACATAGGAACAAGTTTCCTAGGATCTTCAGCAGTGTGTAGGTGCCAGTCCCAGAATCCAACTCAGGGCCTAGATGTGTCAGTTGAGCTTCACTAATAGCCCACCAGCTTTCAGCCATGCAAGGTCACGTTCAATTTTCAAGCCAAGTCATTGAGACCCAGGATGGTCACAGTGCAAAGGAAACAAAGGTAAAACAGTTATGTAAAACTTCCTGGTTTTTTCCTCCTCCATTTGTGTTGGTTTGATTTTTTTTTTTTTTTTTTTTTGCCAGTGCTGGGAGTTGAACTCGGATCCTAGGATCCCTGGATCATCTGTGGGTGTAAAAGCTGCACCCCAGCCTAGAGTAATCATGGTTTAAGACACAATAAAATGCTTCCTTGAGCAAAAAGAGCACAGGGAAAATGTCTAGGTTCACAGTTCAAGCCGCAGGACCTGCCACACAATAAAAAAGCCAGTAACTCCACGTGTCTGTGTATGTATGCATGTATTTCTATTGGTGAACATCCAGATTCTCTATGAAGAAAAGCACCCAGCTAGGAAATTTGCTTTGAATAGAATGATTTCATAGCACAGAGAGTGCTTTCAAGACAGTGCATGTTCCGGGGCTCCCCTCACTGTTCCCAGTGTAGCCTGAGTGTTTCTGTGCACCCCAGGCAGCTGGAGGAAGTCTGCTTCATTGTTGGAACAGGCAGAACAAAAGCCTCACTCCTGTACAGCGTTGTAGCAATTCATCTGGGGGCAATTGGTGAGGATGAATGTGGGTGGGCTCTGAAGTCCAGGAGAAAAAGGCCTCTTTGTACCCCAAGCTCTTTCTCTCCCCAGTGCTCTGTTTTGACAGGAAGCCTTCATTTGTGCCACTTCCCATGTCAGGCCTGGTTTATGTCTCCGAGCTCTTCAGCTCAAGCTCTACCACTTGAGCTACAGCACTCCTTCAGGCTTTCTGGTGGTTCACTGGAGATAACCATCTCAAGGAATTTCCTGCCCAGGCTGGTTTGGAATGTGATCCTCAGCTCTCTGCCTCCTGAGTAGCTAGGATAACAGGCACGAGTCAGCAACGCTGGCTTCCACTTCAAGTTGCTAAGTGGTGAGTAGGAGATAATAGTCTCATGGGACCTTTTTTGTCCCGGATAGTTTTGAACCCAGATCCTCAGATCTCAGCTTCCTGAGTAGGCAGGATGACAGACCTCAGCTACAGATGCTTAGGGTCCTTGGTTCCACGTGATAGGGCACTAGCCATGAGCCCAACAGGGAAGGGTCACAACCGAGAAAAATAAGCCAGGAGACAACTCATTAGAGTTCAATACATACTTAATTTTGGCCCTGATATGGGGACATATTTGAGCTTCAACTTTCTTATGTGCACAATCATCTTATTTGTGGACCAGATGAAAGAATGCACCCTGTGGAGAGTTCCGGGAAGATGGCGGAGGAGCAGCTGGAATCTGCACAAGCTCTTGCATAGAAAGCAGTTTCAGAGTTCCAGTGAACAGTCCCAAGCCAGAGAATCACACCAAGTGTGCCATCACAGGACAGAGAGTTAGTCAAGAGAGGGGAAGCCAAGCAGACACATCTGAGCGCCTGCCAGCAGCTGCGGCTGCGGCGGCAGGGTCACGGTGGCGACCACCGCCACGGGGGCATACCTGAGACACAGTCCGGGATGAAGGAGCCAGACGCAGCAGACGAGAGGATTCTACTCAACACCAGCAAGAACCGACAAGGAGCGGACAACTTCATCCTGCACTTTGCAGACCAGAGACAACCCAGGATCCAAGACTCGGCATGAGTAGAAGCCCGATTTCCTCACTCCTTCTCAGGGAGCAGAGGAGGGAAGGCCAACCCTCCCCCCCCCCAGCACCGGTGATCTCCATCTTGGATACCGACAAAGCTCGGAGGAGTGGCTAGCTCCAGCTCAGGACTTGGAATAAAACAAGTCATTTAGCAGGTCACAAGAACTTAACGGCGAAGTGACCTCACAGACTCAGTTCCATCCAGGGAAAAGTTACCCAGCTCAGGCGCCAGCCATAAGAGTGGCTCTCCTCACCGGGTAACCAGAGCCAGAGGCTGCCCCTCCCTCGAGCAGCCATCACAATCGATTGAAAAACAGAAACCTTGAGATGGCTCCAGGCTGGGTGCTGTGAGTTATTTTTTCACAAAATAGCCCCAGGGAAAAGCTACTGTTTGTTGAAAGGCCTCAACTCTACCCAGAACCTAGCCTCATCACTGCATCCCCCTCTTTTGTGATTCTCAAAGCAGATCACCCTCCCAGTAAACTAACCTGGGAGGGGGATCTCAAAATCTTGGGTGAAGCAGAGCATTTTTCTGCCTGTTCGAACAAACTGACTTAAGAAACCAATCAAGCCACAGGACCTCAAGCTGACCAGAGACTCCAACCAGACTCTGGTTACAGACAAAAGGGAGATACAGGACTCTTCCCACCCCTCCCAAAAAAAAAAATCAAAGAACTTTTTCTTCTTCTTCTTCTTCTTCTTTTCTTTTTTTCTTTTTTTGTTTTGTTTTTTTTTTTTTTTCGTTTTTTGTTACCTTATATATATAAAAAAAATTTTTTCCTTTTCTAAAACTTTTATTAATCTTTAATTTTTGCCTCTTCTGAAAAAATAATTGTTTTCCAGTAACTTTTTTTTTTCTCCTCTTATAATTTTTATTTTAGGAATACGTGAATGTGTGTTTTCCTTTCTTTTCTTGTCTTCTTTCTCTTTTTCTTTCATTCTTAATTATCTTTTTGTTTTTTGTCTAGCTCTACTGAACTTCTGATCTTTTATTCTCACTTTCCTATCATTTCCACATTTTCCTCGTTTGTTCTTCTTTATGTGACTTAACTCTTGTCCTGCACATCCTCTGATAAACCCGTAGTTAACTAGTAGACCCTATCCCCCATTGTGTACACACTTAATCCACAAACTTATTACTCAATTCAAAACCTCTGAGACTTAAATTCATTAATAGCAGTACTACCTCTTTATACCTATATAATATTTTAAGCATATTTTTAAAGTTTTTCACATCTCCTCTATGTCCCTCCCTTTCTCTCAACATATTCACATTCCTCTCTAAATAGATGGTCTTTTAATCTCTATAATAACATTAATTTTTACGTTTCTATTTTTTTTTCTGGTCTCTTTTCATTCCCCTTTCCCTTTCTTCTTTTTCTCTCTCTCTCTACTTGCATCCTGCCCAACCTATTTCCTGCATTGTGATTAGGACATAGTTAACTCTCCCTGTGCCTCCCCACACCAATCTATTCCTATTTTTTACCCACATCTCTCCCTCCCACATCTAAACCTCCTTGAAAAAGAGCAGCAAGATAAACCCCAATCGAGTAGACAGAAAGAAATAATAAAAATTAAATCAGAATTAAATGACTTAGAATCCAAAAAAACTGTAGAAAGAATCAACAAAACAAAGAGTTGGTTCTTCGAAAAACTTAACAAAATTGACAGACCCTTAGCAAATGTTATCAGAAAAAGAAGAGAACACACCCAAATTAATAAACTCAGAGATGAGAATGGAAACATCACCACGGAAACAACCAAGATTCAGAACATTATAAGGGAGTACTTCTCAAAACTTTTTGCTAATAAGTTTGAGAACTTGACAGAAATGGACCTCTTCCTAGCAAATATTGACATGTCAAAACTAAGCCAAGATGAGTTAAACTATCTTAACAGGCCCATATCAAGCACTGAAATAGAAACAGCCATAAGAGACCTCCCAGCTAAGAAAAGTCCAGGACCAGATGGTTTTACAGCGGAATTTTACAAGGCCTTCAAAGCAGAGCTCACACCAATTCTCCTCCAACTCTTCAATGAAATCGAAAGAGAAAGCTCACTACCGAACACATTCTATGAAGCCATCATAACCCTCATCCCAAAACCAGGCAGGGACTCATCAAAGAAAGAGAACTATAGACCCATTTCTTTGATGAACATTGATGCAAAACTTCTCAACAAAATTTTGGCCAACCGACTTCAACAATTCATCCAAAAAATCATACACCACGATCAAACAGGATTCATTTCAGGGATGCAAAGCTGGTTCAATATAAGCAAATCAATTAATATTATTCATCACATCAACAGGAGCAAGAATAAGAACCACATGGTTATCTCAATAGACGCAGAAAAAGCATTCGACAAGATCTAACACCCCTTTATGATGAAGGTTTTGGAAAAATTAGGAATCCATGGAACATTCCTCAATACAATAAAGGCTGTATATGACAAACCTACAGCCAGCATTATACTCAATGGTGAAAAACTAAAGCCATTTCCTCTTAACTCAGGAACAAGACAAGGATGCCCACTCTCTCCACTTCTCTTCAATCTAGTATTAGAATGCCTAGCTACAGCAATAAGACAAGATGCAGACATAAAGGGGATCCAAATAGGGAAAGAAGAAATAAAACTCTCCCTCTTTGCAGATGACATGATCTTGTATTTAAAGAATCCCATAGACTCCACTCCCAAATTACTCAAGCTGATTCAAAACTTTGGCAAAGTAGCAGGTTATAAAATTAACCCCCCAAAATCAATGGCTTTTCTGTATGCCAACAATGAGAAAAGTGTGGCTGAAATTAGGAAAGCAACTCCATTTGTAATAGCCCCACAAAAAATAAAATACCTAGGAATTAACTTAACTAAAGAAGTGAAGGAACTCTATGATGAAAACTTTAAAATCTTGAAAAAGGAAATCAACACAGAACTTAAAAAATGGCTAAACCTCCCATGCTCCTGGATTGGAAAGATTAACATCATGAAAATGGCAATACTTCCCAAGGCTATCTACAAATTCAACGCAATACCTATCAAAATTCCACCCTCATTCTTCAAGGAAATAGAAGAGGCAATCCAAAAATTCATATGGAACAATAAAAGACCCCGAATAGCAAAAACGCTCCTCAACGGAAAGAACACTGCTGGAGGAATATCAATACCAAATTTCAAACTCTACTATAAAGCCATAGTAATCAAAACAGCTTGGTATTGGCATAAGAACAGACCTCAGGACCAATGGAATAGAATTGAAAACCCAGAAATGAACCTACAGACCTATAGCCATCTAATCTTCGATAAGGGAGCTAAAACAATAGAATGGAAGACAGACAGCCTCTTCAGTAAATGGTGCTGGCAAAACTGGTTAACTACATGTAGAAAACTAAAGCTAGATCCTTATATATCACCCTGCACCAGAATCAACTCCAAATGGATCAAAGACCTTGAACTCAAAGCAGACACTCTGAAAACATTACAGGATGGAATAGGAGCAACCCTGGGTCTTCTTGGCTCAGGCCGAAATTTTCTGAATAGAGACCTGGAAACACAACAAATCAAAGAAAGGCTGGACAAATGGGATTGTATAAGGTTGCAGAGCTTCTGCAGGGCAAATGACATAGCTAGCAAGATCAATAGAAAGCCCACGGACTGGGAGAAGATCTTTACTAGCCATACAACGGACAAGGGTCTCATATCTAAAATATACTTGGAACTCAAAAAATTAAACCACCCAACAACAAATCCTCAAAGAAACAACTGCCCAATAAGTAAGTGGGCGAAAGACTTAAAGAGAAGCTTCTCTGAAGAAGAAAGAAGGATGGCCAATAGACACATGAAGAAATGTTCAACATCCCTAGCCATAAAAGAAATGCAAATCAAAACAACATTGAGATATCACCTCACTCCAGTTAGAACAGCAATAATCAAGAACTCTAACAACAACAGATGCTGGAGGGGATGTGGACAGAAAGGAACCTTACTTCACTGTTGGTGGGAATGTAAACTTGTTCAACCACTTTGGAAAGCAGTATGGAGGTTCCTCAAAAGACTTCACATAGAACTCCTCTATGACCCAGCAATCCCACTTTTGGGCATTTACCCAAATGATCACAAACAAGACCACACTAAAGCTACCAGCACAACTATGTTTATTGCCGCATTATTTACCATAGCTAAGATATGGAACCAACCCAGATGCCCCTCAGTAGATGAATGGATCAAGAAAATGTGGTATATATACACAATGGAATTCTATGCCTCCATCAGAAAGAATGACATTTCCCCATTTGTTAGGAAATGGAAAGGCTTGGAAAAAATTATATTAAGTGAAGTAAGCCAGGCCCAAAGAAACATAGTTCCCATGGTTTCCCTTATTTGCAATATCTAGTATATGTATGAGTCAAGCAGAAAAAGTCAGATAATGTGATGTTAGGAAAACAAACCCTCAAATATGTATTTTAATGTTTTTGTTTCTTTCATGCATGTGTTTCTAACGCATTTATAAGATTATTTCTTTGTTGCTTTGTATGTCCCTCTCCCACAGTGTAACCCCCGCTTTCACTATATTTGATGTCAGTATAACATGTGGAGGAGACGGGGACCAACAAGTCGTTTAAGGATTCAGGTGGACCTGTTGCAACAATGAGAAGTACAAAATGTCATGTCAAAACCAGCTTTACAATGTCGGTGTGGTGGGGGGGAGGGGGGGTATGATTGGGCGGGAGGGAGGGGGGAGGCTGGGAAGGGAGGTGAAGGGTAAACAAAGGAGGAGGCTGCAAAGCTTGTAAGAAATGTATGCATTATCCTGCCCATGTAATTGTAACCCCTCTGTACAGTATGTTCTCAAATAAAATAAAATAAAATTAAAAAAAAAAAGCATGCACCCCCTGAAAGACAGCACAAAACACCTCATGAAGGTCTCATCACATATCTGTATCCCACAAGCTGTCATTAGAATTAGGGTGTTTTCATCAGTATCACCATTCTTTCAGAAACATGTCACAAACTGCACAAAGTTCACATCTAATGGTTTAGAGGGGTGGGTTTTTTTGGGGGGGGAGTTAGCCATGGGTATTGCACTCTAGAGTTGGGGCTACTGTCCTAAGATCTTTAGCTCAAGGCTAGAGCTCTAAAACTTTGAGCCACAGCTCAGACTTTTGCAGACTTCCTGCCAGGGCTGGGTTTTAAACCCACCAGTGTCAGATCTCAGCCCCCAGGTATCTTAGATGACAGGGGTGAATGAGCCAGCAGCATCTGGTTCCATGGAGCTAGCTGGGTTGCAGTGGTTTACTTCTGGCTAAGTCAGGTTAGATGGCAGTTGTCAGTACCAGACTCCCAGCTTGCTCTGTGATGAGGTATTTGCAATCCTATCCTTATATCATTGTGCTCAGAACATTCTTTTTTTTTTTTTTTTTTTTTGATGCCAGACAGCACGACTTCCGAATTTTTCTGTGCATGTGGTAGTGAGGAATAGAAACCAGGGCTTTGTATGTACTAGTGGAGCACTCTACACTGAGCCCCAGCAGTGACAAGTATATATACAAATAAAAGTGTAGATTGGTAGATAGATAGACAGATAGATGTATATGTATAAAACAAGAGAGATGTCTATATATTATGAAATTGCATATACGATAGTACTACAATTGGCAACTAAATTATTCCTTCCTTTTTTAAGTATCATGATTGAATACATAATAAAGTAGTAATTGAAAATTAGTTAATGTAGTATAATACTGTATAATTTTATAATATGAAAATCATACACTAACTACTAATTTAATTGTTACTTTTATAACATTCCATTTTTATGGATGTATCATCAGAATGGGTTTCTTAGAACCTCCCACCATTCATTAGTGGTAGTCCTGGGATTTGACCTCCAGGCCTAAGTTGCCAGTTTTGGCTATGGTTTCCCTAATAGCCCACCAAACATCAGCAATGCAAGGTGCACTTTCTGGGCCTTGTCATTTAGGCCCAGGATGGTCACAACACAAAGGAAAAAACATATTAAAACCACCTCCTTGAACTTCTCAGTTTTATCCTTCTCCTTATTATTTTTTTTTTTTGCCAGCCCCAAGATTTGAACTCGGGTCCTAGGATCCCAGGGTCAGCTGTGGCAGAGGTGCCAAGACCTAAATGCTTGGCCAAAAAATAAATAAATAATAAGGCCCTGGCTTGGAATTTGCACCATTTTTCTGGCAGGCCTGGGATTTGAACTCAGGGTCTGGGTAATTCTGTGGCATTGTCCTTAAAACAAGAAATTCAGATCAGGTCCCAGGGCCTGAATTCAAGCTTCAGCACTGGAAAAAATAATATTCACATATCAGATCTATTTACATACATGGGTTTACTGTGTATGACGTTTACTACCCTTATTTATTTAGTATTGTTACACATGTAACACATTTATTATATCATATCACCTAGATTATATTTGCATATGGATTATATATTATACTGAGACCCAGGACTTTCACGCAGAAGGAAAAAAAATGTGTCAAAGTTGGCTTCATACTCCACGAATAAGTTTTTGGCCATGCTGGGATTTCAACTCATGGCCTACAATGCCCAATCCATAAATGGGCGTCACAGTCTTAGCACACCAGCCTCCAGAAAACTGAGCTGCCAGGAAGTTCTGAAGACCTTTGATCAAGCCACAGTAGTGCCCAATATATACATTGATAGATATGTATATGTATATGTGTGTGTGTGTGTATATATATATATATATATATATATATATATATATACTGAAAGAGAGGGAATGTGAGGATATTAAATTATATATATATATAATTACCAATTATTAGTTATTACATTATGCCACCATTTAATGAAGTATCATGGTTGGATACTTATACAAGCATTAATTAAAAATTAGTCAATATCCTTCAATTAGGGAAATCATACCATAGTGCTAGAATGGAAGATATAAATCCAATAATATTTGTGTGGCATTCTAAAATAGAATCATGAATTAACTGCAAATTTAATTATTATTTTTCTAATATTTCATTAACATTCACACAAATAGGAATGAGTTTGTCAGGATCTCCCTCCATTTGTGGGTGACAGTCCTAGCAATCAAGCTCCAGGGTAGTTTACTTCAAATGCAAACCATTGGAATGACACGGTGAAGATTTCAGATTGTCATGGTTAAAAAAAGAATAAGAAAAGAAAGCTAGGTGTCAGCGGCTCCTGCCTGTAATCCTAGTTCCTCAGGAGGCTGAGATGTAGAGAATGCCAATTTGAATTCAGCCAGGGCAGGAAAGTAGGTGACATTTATTTCTAAGAGATCACAGGAAAAAAACAAAAACAAAAACAAAAAAAATATGAGTGGGATCGTGACTCAAGTTGCAGAGTACTGCCCTTGAGCAAAAGGAGCTCAGGGACAGGGCCTAGGTTCATAGTTTAACCCCAGACCTGCCCCCCCCCTCCAAAAAAAAAAAGGCAGCAGTAACTCCATGTCTCTGTTTATGGATGGATGATATATGAATGATGGGCATTCAGCAGGTTGTCCATGCTCAGCCCACCCAAGCTGGGCAAGCTGGGACAAGCCCTCAGAGTTCCTAGGCTGTAGGAGTGGTCGAAGGTTCTGGATCCATATTCTGTATCCCTCCGTAGTATGTGAGCCTAGACCTCTGGGGCCTGGTGGCTCTCACTCTTTCATCATTCCTCATTGCCGAGTCACAGACTGGTCCCAAATCTCGGCAAAGATATGACATAGTCAGCGATTTCTATGCTGAATGGGGTAAGCCAATAAATCCCACCCTCATAACTCCTGTTACAATTCAGCCTTGGGCTGCGAATGTGGCTTAGCGTTAGAGTGCTTACCTAGCACACACAAAGCCTTGGGTTCTATTCCTCAGTACCATAGAAACAGAGAAAGCCAAATGTGGCACTGTGGCTAGCCTTGAGCAAAAGAAGCTCAGAAGCAAGCCCAGACCCTGAGTTCAAGCCCCAAGACTGGCAAAAAAAAAAGTGAGCCTGGTGAGACATATTCTTCTGGGACTCAAGTGGTAGAGTGCTAGCCTTGAATGAAAAAAACTGAGGGACAGAGCCCAGGACCTGAGTTCAAGCCCTAGTACCAAGATGCACCCACACACACAGGAAGGTGGTAATGATGAGCTGAGCCAGAACTGGAGGCAGTCCTGAGGCATAGTCATAGTAAACTCTCAAGCCAGATCATGTGGTTTCTCCCTAAGTCCTTCTTGGGCTGAGGGGTCTGGGCCATGGCAGTAAGTTCCAGGGAACCTGCCCCTCCATCCGTGCATGGGGCCACAGGACCTAGGGAAAGAACACTACAGATGCGCCTTTGTAGTTGGCCCATGATTGCAGACCTTCATTTGCCCCCAAGCACTGATGAGGAAAGAAGGGCTCTGAGCCCTGGGACTCCACGTGCTGCTAGAAGCAGCAGCCAGCCAGCTGTGGATTTGTGAGCACACAAGTCTTTCATGAGCCCAACTCAATACCCACCCGAGGTGTGCCTGACAGATTTGCACTCTTGTGATCCCTAGATGAGTGGGCATTACCTACCCTGCCATCTTGCAGCTTCTGCCCCTCCTTGCCCAGATCTCAGCCTCCTGAGTAGCTAGGAATATGAGAGCATGAGCCATCACTATCCTTCTTGGCTAAAACCAGAGTACCTCTCTACCAGCCTAGCACCCATCTACAGTTACCCCTCCTACTCCACCCCTACTCCTCCAGGCTTCAGAGGGATCATACCCTTCCCTGAGGACAAAGAAATATGATCAGGTTTGAGCTTTATGTTCTCCACATAGTCAGGGGCTTCTGGGAGCTGAAGTGTACTGTAGTTCAAGTGGTAAAGCACCAATCTTATGTAACCAAGCTAAAGAATACCACCTAGGCTCTGAGTTCAAGCCCCAGTAAATTCATAAACACAAACACAAACACACACACACACACACACACACAAAGCACACACAAAAACATCCTTAGCAGATCCCAATGGCTTATACCAGCAATCCTAGCTACATAAGAAGCCAGCCCAGGCAGGAAAGTCCGTGAGACTCATCTCTCCACTAAACTACTAAAAAAGATGAAAGGTGAGCTGTGGTTCAAGCGGTAGAGTGTTAGCTTTGAGCAATGGAAGCTCAGGGACAGTGCCTAGGCCCTGAGTTCCAGCTCTAAAATTTTTTTAAGACACCCTTTGCCCCCACTCCACCCCCAATTAGGCCATAAATCCAGATTTTGGTCACCCTGGATCTCACTTCCACTCCTGCCACTTTCACAGCACTGGCACAAGTGGCCGGTGTGGGGCCAGCACTGGATTAAGAAGTGAACGTACAACAAGGGGAGCAGAGCCAGGTCAAGGCTAATGCCCCAGAACATTGAGGTATTGGACATACTGGTCTCTTATCTCCCAGTTGCCTGGACTTAGAATCTAAAGTGTGTGCATCTGTATTCTGGGCATCCAAATTGTCTAGAAGGGCCTGAGCGGCCAAGCATGGGGGGGGGGGTGAGATAGACTTTCCTGCAACAAGGTATGTTGACATTTCCTAGACACTGACGGATATTTCCAAGCCACCTTGGCCTCACCACACATGTAGCTCCGGATCCTCCTTGCTTGAGCGGCCTTCCGTCAGCTATCAAGCTCGAGTTGGCCAGAGCCACCAGAAAACTTCCATCCCCCACTCCACTGCCAGCGTGCAGGGAGGGACATGCAGCCAGAGACCTAGCTAAGGAAAAGGACAGGACATCGCATGACTGAGGCCCCCCAGAGGCAGGGGAGACCCTATGCTAGCTGGCCATGCTGACCCAGAATCCAGAATCCCCTGGAGGCGCCCAAAGATTTGGACAGGCCGGACTTGGGCCCCAAAGAAAAACTGGAATGCAAGCCTCTGGCAATTTAGGACTCGTTGTAGACCCTGACAGGGGGCTAAAGGGCAAGGTCAGTGTGGAGGAGGAGCACCATCCAAGGTCAGAAAGAGGCAGACAGGCACCCAGGAAGGAGACAGAGAGAGACGAAGGAAACACACACACACACACACACACACACACACACACACACACAACACACACACACACACACACGGTAGCCCAAGGCCTCAGCAGTCCCTGAGCACCCTGAACATCCCAAACCCAAGAAGATGGCACTACCATTCTCAGACCAAGTGTAGACAAAACTCAGGACATCTCATACATCTGGAATGGCTCATAACATATCTTGGCATTTCCTAAATGTACATACAACTATGCAGAAAACTCAGCTACTTTATTTTTGGTTTTCAGTCATGGGGTTTGAACTCTGGGCCTGCACGCAATCCCTTAGCTCTTGAGCTGAAGGTGGGCACTCTACCACTGAAGCCACAGTACCACTTCAGGCTTTCTAGTTGTTCACTGGAGATAAAGTCTCACAGATTTTCCTGCCCAAGCTGGCTTTGAACCACGATCCTCAGATCTCAGCCTCCTGAGTAGCTAGGATGACAGTTGTGAGCCACCGGCAACAATCGGCTTCAGCCACCTTCTAATACCAAGGGAAAACCCAACTCATCAAGACACAAACCACATGTAACCCTACACTTCAGACTTTGTCACCAGCATCCAAAACCATTCTTCCATGAGTGGAGAGCATATAATTGACACTGCCATCCCACCCTTGCTCCCATTCACCCACTCCCTGCCTACCACAGGCCACGACCTCTGGAGTTCTTGGTAAGGCATCACCCACCCTGTTACGGCTTCATACTGGGGCAAACCCGGGGAGGCCAGCATCTGGCCTCCCAACCATAGCAACCATACTGCTTCAAAATCTCTTGCAAGCAAGGAAGGGATGCCTTTCTTTCTTTCCTGTTTTTTTTTCTTTTTTGTTTTATTTTTCTTCTTTTTTTGTTGAGGGGCTTGAACTCAGGGCTTGGGTACTGTCCCTGATGTCGATTTTTCTTCAAGGCCAGTGCTCTACCACTTGAGCCACAGTGCCACTTCCAGTTGGATTGGAGATGAGCCTCTCAGGGTACTATCCTGCCTGGGCTGGGAAATGAGATCCTCCCGAGTGGCCAGGATGACAGGTGTAGGATGAGAGGGGTGAGCGACTGGCTTAAGGTGTCTAGTCCTTCAGAATTTCCACCTAGTCCTCCTCTAGAAGCTACCACGTAGACACCCCTCTACCTCCCTCAGTGACAGCAAAGGGAGGCTCAGAATCTGAGTGGGGCCATGGGGATTAAAGGGCCCCCTCCAAATCACTAGCCCTCTCTAAGCTCCCATCTGCCTCCTCCTGATTGCCTGGTCTTCCAGGGCAGATCAGACCCACAAGGAGTTCTGGGGCCTGTCCTATATCCTCCTGCCCCACCCACTCGATACCTGAGGATTTCTGGGTCCAGCTGCTCCATGTCTCGGTGGAAGACGTTGGGAGGGTTGCTGATAACTGGATCCACGGGTGCCCAGGGCAAAAGGAGTGTCCAGCTCCCCTCTGCCAAAGAAGACACAAAGCACGGATGGATCTACTGAGAGCTTCAGGGCATAGCCATCCACCTGTCACCAAGGTCCCTGGGAGAACTGTTTTGTGGTGACAGCCCTGGGGCCTGACATTGGGACCCCGACGCTGTCCCCGACTTTCTTTGTCTCCAGGGGAGGGCTCTTTCACCTGAGCCACAGTGCCACTTCCAGCTTTTTCTGTGTATGCAGGACCTAGGAATCCAACCTGTACTTTCCTGCGAGCTTGATGAGCCCTTTACCTCTAAGACACAATTCCAGCCCTGGATAGCTGTTCTTCTATGACCCCTCAGACCTGTCTCGGGACAGTCTCGCACATCTATACCAAGTCGCACATCTATACTGAGTCTCTCACCAGCAGACCTGGCTGGAAATGAACATGTTCTGATGTGTTGTCCATCATATTCAGCACCTTTGCTCTCGGTGCTTCCTGCCAGATCCTCAATCTTAAGCAAGACCCCCTTTTCAAGTGCTGCCTCCAAGAAGACCATTCCGATCACCTTGGCAGAGCTGGAGCCTCTCCACTCTGCAGTCTTCCAGCCTTGTAAGGCTCTGCCTTCCAGCCAATGTGGGTTGACAGTGCACAAAGGGAAAGGCCTGGATTCCATCACCGGATTTCTGAAGGCCCTGATACACCACCCAGGGACAGGTGTTGTATCACACTCCATGAGAGGGGACTCGAGGCCCAGGCAATCTGTGGGCAACAAGATGGGGACATTTTTTGTGTGGGCTTGAACTGAGGATCTGGGAACTGTCTTTCTGAGTTTTATTGTTCAAGGCTGGTGCTCTACCACTTGAGCCACAGCTCCACTTCTAGCTTTTTGGTGGTTCCATGGAGAGTAGAGTCTCACGGACTTTCCAGCTTATGGCTGGCTTCAAGCTGTGATCCTCAGATCTCAGCCTCCGGAGTAGCCAGGATGACAGGCATGAGCCTGAGCCTGAGGTGATGGGCACCAAAGGCTTTTTTTTTTTTTGTGCTCCTGTTTATCTCCTGTCAACTAGCAAGCCCAATTTAAAATAATCATTACAGGGGATCAAAATTCTCTCCTAGGTCAGTTAATCCAAGGAGATAAAGTGTCTTTGGAAAAGGCTAGTCTGAGTTGGCTTAGGGGTGTTTGTGTGTTCGTATGTGTGTGTGTGTGTGTGTGTGTGTGTGTGTGTGTGTGTGTGTGTGTGTAAAAGTGTCCAGGATACCTACCCTCATCTCTGCGGTGCCTCATCGTCCCAGCAGGGAGTGCATCCAGGATCCTAACCCCAAGGAAGGTGGGGGAGGGGAGGGTACCAAAGGTCACATCCAGGGGGATGATCCGAATTCTGTCCTGCAGCCTAAGCCTGGACAGATAAAGGAGAGAAGGAGAGGTTTAGGGGAATATCTAGGGCAGCCCCTTACCTTTGGCTACAAGTACCAGCAGAAGACTGTATCCATCTTTCTTGGTAGTCAGATAAAATGTGTACATTGTTCATTTATTTTATGATTGTGTTAGTCCTAGGACTTGGATTCAAGGCCTGGGTGTTATCCCTGAGCTTCTTTTGTTCAAGGCTGAGGCTCTACCACTTGAGCCACAGCACATCTGGCTTATGTGTGGGTTTGAGGAGGGAGGTGGTTTATGAGAGATAAGAATCTCCTGGACTTTTCTGCCCGGGCTGCTCTGAGTCACAGTCATCAGACCTCAGCCTCCCAAAGATCCAGGATGATGGGTGGGAGCCATGAGCTCCTGACTGCCACCATCCATTCATAATCCCTTAGGCCCAGGGCCGGGCCACCCACACTACACCTCCTTGTTGGGAGTAGGAAGCAGACATGAGTGAGTTTGATACTACAACAGCCTACCTATCTTTGAGCATTGTTCTGGGTCAGTCTGATCGAGGCTTCGTTCTTATCCACAGCAATGACTTGGCTCTGTCACAAGAACAAATGTCCCCTGGAAGGTGTCAGGTCTGGGGTCTTTCCTCTGAACCCCACCCCCCTAACCAAAATGACACTCCCCAGCAAAGGGTAGTACACACAGAGTGTTTTTATTGTCTTATAGCCAGGGTCTTGTCAGATAGGTGGGGGTATAGGTCAGAGGCCCAGGATTGTGCTGGGCAGGGGGAAAAGGCGACACCTTCTCATCCACTTTCCTTCAATGGTGTAGCAGAGGGATGTTGGGAAGGACTCATGGGATGGACAATGAATAACCGTCACAGTCTAGCCAGGGCACAGAGGGGCTTACCTCATGAAGCTGCTTCAACAGGCTGAGCAAACCAGCTCCTGACCCACAGCCCACCTCCAGAATGAGAGGGCCACCTAGGGTTCCAGCCACATGGGGATGCTGGGCTACCTCCTCCAGCACCAATTCAACCAGTTCCTGAGAGAGAGAAAGAGAGAGGGAGAGAGAAAGAGAAGGAGAGGGAGAGTGAGGGGGGAAAGAGAGAGGGAGAGGGAGAGGGAGAGGGAGAGGGAGAGGGAGAGAGAGAGAGAGAGAAGACCAGAATTACACTTAAGCCAGGTGCCCGTGGCTCAGGCCTATAATCCTAACTACACAGGAGGCTGAGATGTGAAGATCATGGCTCATAGCTGGCCCTGGCAGGAAGATATGTGAGACTCTTATCCTCAAAGAACCAACAGAAAACCGGAAGTGATGTGGTGGCTCATGTGGTAGAGTGCTAGCCTTGATCTGAGGAGCTCAGGGACAGTATCCAGATCCAGAATTCAAACCCCACAAATGACAAGAAGTGGACTTCCCACCACAAGAAGTGGACTGAATAACACCCACTGTCCTAGGAAGCATGGCAGAGAAATCAGGCCGAGCTTCCTGTCAGCTGGGGGTCATGAGTAGTTCACCTGGCTTCACCATGACTCATTTTCCCGAGCTGCAAGACTGTATACAGTGAAGGATCCCCTTCCTCATGGGAATAGGGTAATGATGAAAGACAGACATGTTTTGTTTCATATTCCCACACCTGTTGCACTATTAATAACAGACCCCATCTGAGCCCTTTCTGGTAACTTCCTGTCATATAATCACAGAATTGTTGAGAACTGTATCTGAC
Organism: Dipodomys spectabilis; assembly: GCF_019054845.1. Classification (NCBI taxonomy): domain Eukaryota; kingdom Metazoa; phylum Chordata; class Mammalia; order Rodentia; family Heteromyidae; genus Dipodomys; species Dipodomys spectabilis. The sequence continues at coordinate 835,637 of NW_024871020.1, read as the reverse complement.
ACCTGCTCCCTCTGTGCCTGGCACTGCTCCAAAGATCCCTCTGTATTATTCCCTTATTTCCTCACAACTGTCCCATGAGGAGACTGAGGTGCGATAGTCGACATCCAACCCAGAGCTTCACCTGTAGTGAAGAATCTGCTGCTGTGAACTAAGAGTTTGGGACAATCCATCTAAAATGATGACTGAGCAGGCGTTAAATGTCTACCACCCCCCCCCACACACACACACATACACACAAACACACCTCCACCGTCCTTTGCAGCCAAAGATGTTTTACTTTCTTTCTTTTTGTTGGTTGTGGGGCTTGAACTCTGGGCCTGGGTGCTATCCCTGAGTTCTTCAGTTCAAGTCCAGCACTGTACTACTTGAGCCACAGCACCACTTCCAGTTTCCTGGTGCTTTATTGAAGAGAAGAGTCTGAGGGTCTTTCCTGCCCAAGCTGGTTTTGAAACCTGATCCTAAGATTCAGCTCCTGAGTACTTAGGATGACAGCCATGAGCCATTGGCACCTGGCCAAAGGTGCTTTTCCATGCCTGTCATACTATCCCCTCAGGAAACTGAGATCTGACGACTGCAATTGAATGCCACTCTTGGCAACAAAGTCATTGAGAACTCTTATCTCCAATTAAAAACCCAAAAACATTGCAAGTTGAGCTATGGCTCAAATGGTAGAGTGCTAGCTTTGAGCATGAAAAAAGGGATGGGACCCAGGCCCTAGTTTTAAGCTTTTTCTAGCATAGACCCACCCAAAAAAGGGAAGCAGGTGAGCACACGGGAGCTCAAAGCTCACACATAATACTCAAGAATAGCAGAATAGACCCCATCGTGCTCTGAGTCTCTAGATTCTATGTCCTAGGTCATGGCAGTCTTAGATGGGACTGACCATGCACCAAGTCAGGACATTCAAGTACAATCTCATACTGAGAATCCCGTGATCTCATCAAGGACTCAAGATCTCTCACTGTCCTGCCTTGACACTGGGCAGTCAGGTGAGATCTAGTTATACAACCAAAGGATATGAGAATGAGTGAATTTCTCAGCCAAGGGATGCAGACTGGAAGGCTCTCGGTCCCTCTCTCTTGGGAAGGAGAAAAGGGCTGATCCATCTCAGTACTATTCCTGTGTTTGTGTATCCTCAAAGAAACAACCCTGCTCAGAGCCCAGTGCCTCTGGTTTTCTCACCAGCCTTGACCTTCAGTCTGCCCTCTCTAAATCCCACATCTGCCATCTAGACTAAAGGCTGAGCCAGCAAGGAGACCCACCTCTACCTCTGAGAATGGCAGTCACGGGGTCCTAGAGTCCCCTAGAGGAAGTCTGGGAGCAACACGGATCTGACTCCTGCCATCATTCCCAGGCTGTCTTACCTCTGTCTCTACTCGAGGAATGAACACTGGGGGTGTCATCTTCAGATTGAGCCAGCAAAAGTTCCAGTACCCAAGGATGTACTGCACAGGCATCCTGCAGTGGACGACAGCGAGGTCGTCAATGGTGAACCCAGAGTGCCAGGAATTTTAATGGCCATGTGTCTGGGTCAAAGGCTCTATCACTGATGGTCTAGGTTGTCAGGTGAGGTCATGGCTTCAATGGCCTGACACACCTGATCTGGGATCATCCTCCCTCTTCATCTTCCTGCTTATCCCTTGCCAACCCCCTCTGGACACTCCCTCTCCCTATCCTCCCTAGCTTTTGGACAATTTCTTCTTATCTGACCAGAAAATAAACTCGGTGAGCCAGGGGACATTGAAACTCCATGACCCACCCTGAGCCGTAGGGTCTACCTGAGGCTGTTTCCCTCTGCAGTCGGCGACCACTCAGATCCTGAATGTCATGAAGTTGCTGAGGGGACAGTGGCTTGGTCCTACATATTGGCTTTAGGCTCTGAAACTGTCCCCACAGAGATTGTGAATGGTTGGCTCCCTTGATCCAGGAACTCCAAACCAAGGCCTGCATGATCCCTTCTTCCTTCCTTTCCTCCTTTTCTCCCTCCATCCTTCCCTCCTCTCTTTCTCTTTCCTCTCTTTGTGTCACTCCTAGGCCTTAAAATCAGAGCCTGGGTGCTGTCTCTGAGCCTTTTTACTCAAGGCCAACAGTCTATGGCTTGAGCCACTCATCCACTTCTGGCATTTTCTTTTTGGTAGTTAGTTGTAGATAAGAGTCTTATGGGCTTTCCTGCATGGGCCTTAAGCCTCAATCCTCCCATCTCAGCCTCCTAAGTAGCTAGGATGATAGGAGTGAAGCAATGGTATCCAGCTCAAACCAAGATTTCTTCATGTGCTCTGGAACCAGCACTGGAACTTTTCATCGTGTATGACCCTCCCCCTTCCCCCGGGCTTGACATACACTGTAATGGTTTATTGGATAAATACATGAGCATCTGTCTATGACAATACTACAGAAAAGTCCCATCTAATTCAGGTAAGCATCCTGGGTGGGGGCAAAGCCTTATGTAGCTCTCCAACAGTTCTCCCTCCTCCCTCTTCCCACCCTCCTGGACCCACCGCACTTAACTGTTTTGGTTGCAAGGATGTGAGACATGGTGTACTCACTGGATTCCAGGGCCTCTGGGAAGCCTATCTTCTTAAAAACCTCTGTCCAGCCACTGACCAGCTCTGTGGCACTCCATTCCCCACTCAGGTGTGAACAAGGTTGCTGTGAGGTGAACGCCAGGCTCATGGGGCCTTCTCTCCACTCCCTGGGACAGACAGGATGGTTCACTATATCTGGCCCCCAAGTTTCATGTTGCAGAGAAAGGATCCTTGAGGCATCCCGGGTCTCTGAATCTCCCAGATTCCAGTGCAGGTGCTGAGAATTGTCTCTGTTCACAGCTGGCAGGCTGTGGATGGCGAGGTCACAATCTCTGCTCCCCAAGACATTCTCAACTGTGGTGGTCACCCTAGAGAGAGCCGGAGGAGAATCAACAGCTTCCAGAGAAAGGCAGTCAAGGCACGTCGTTCGTAGTAGGAAACCATCTGGCTTGGGAACTCTGCCTGTGCCGCTTTGAACGTCATTGTTTGGTGGCTGAAATGGTCCATCTAATTTGACCCAGAATCCCAGGCGTTAGTAGAAATTGCCAGCTTCAAGAAAAAACCTTGTAAAAGCTGGCATTTCACTTGTCCCAATCAAACTTAATGGGTTCCAAAATCAGTAGTTCCCTTTTCCTTCCAGACAGCCTACAGCAGGTTACAGAAAATGGCATTCAGATAGCCTCAGGTAACTGCCATGCCCTGATCCCAAGCAGGCTCTAGCAGGGGGAACACACTTGCCTACCATTGTCCAGCTGGAAACAGCCCAAGAGGGACACAGATTGGAGTCTGCAGGACTCCAGGGAGGTCTGCCCACCAGTGTACTGCCCTGGGAGGAAATCCTTGGCAACATTGGGGGCCCGGAGCCCCCTGCTCAGATGCCCATGGACACCGTCAATGCCCTTGGTAAGATTCCCCTCTCATCCTCGGTCATGGTGAACCATCTGCCATGTCACACCATTCATCACTTCCCAGACCCTCCTAGCTTCACAGCCCCTGCCCTACACGCCCTATCTCCTTCCCTAATTATGTTTGGCAGACACATTCTCAACTTTGAATTAGCTCCAACTATACATATGAGAACAGAATGTCTGACTGGAAGACTGCGGCTGTGGTCACAGTAGCCTCATGAGCCTTCTGGCTAAAGACAGAAGGGCAGGTATCCACGCTGGTCTGCAGTGCACACAGGCCTCCTAGGTGAGACCTACACAGGCCCAGCAGTTACTGCGGGGTGCAGAAAAGGGGAAGAAAATGATAGGAAGTAAGATGTAATGAAACCTTCTCTAAAGGAACCATGACACTGTGAAAGAGAAAACAAAAATTGTGGCTGGGCTCATACTGGGCATTAACGACAAAAGAACAACAAATACACACGTGCACACAAATAAAATGCTTTTGCTCATGCTAGGAAGGTGGCTCAGTGGTAAAGCACTTTCCTTGCATGTACCAGGCCCTGGGTTTGATTCCTCAGCACCACGTAAACAAAAACAAAAAAGTCAGAAGTGGCGCTGTGGCTCAAGTGCTAGAGTGCTAGCCTTGAGCTGAGGAGCTGAGGGACAGCGCACAGGCCCAGAGTTCAGGCCCTACAACCGGACCCTCCCCCCAAAAAAATGCTTTTGCTCTTTTTAGACATGCTAACTGTACAATGAGAAAGATTATCTCTCCTCTCTCTCTCTCTCTCTCTCTCTCTCTCTCTCTCTCTCTCTCTCTCTCTGTCTCTCTGTCTCTCATACACACCTAAACACACAGACTCAGAGCAGTGCCTCTCCTGAATTTGTTGGTTTCTCATCTAGGCAATGTACCAGCTCAAACACTGGAGTTCCCGTGTCAGAACCAGGGGCAACCACCCAAGGGGAACAATGCTCTAATAATGCAAAACCACCCTCCCTCCCTGGTTCTCTAGGACCAGACCCTTCCCCTTGGGAACAACCAACATTGACTCCCCATTCACCAAAACCCTAGGCTAGGACTCTGGGTGAAGGAGTCCCGAGACACGTGGCTCCTCAGAGCCTGGACAGAAAACAAAGCAGGGGGTTATGGTGCCTCCAGAGAGGTGTCTGACCTGGGGTGGGGGCGTTGTTGGGGACTTTGATGAGGTCCTAAAGGCTATATACATGGATGGAATCCCTACTTCCAGCCTACATACTTCTGGGCTACTTGACAGATTCTTGGGGAGGACAAGGAGACCAGATGGACTGGGAGTACTAGCAGAAGCTGGCAGAACTGGGAAATGTGATCACACAGTCAGAACTGTTGAATGCTGGGGTTGGGGGTACAGGCCGATTGTATGGCTGTCAGAGGGGGTGTGTTTTTCTCCCAAATACCCACCTTCTATCTTACCCCAGTGCCCTCACCTCTCTACTGGGCTCTTCTGGGAATGTCCTCAGGTGAAAGTGTGACTGAGCACAGAAGACAAGGGCTCACACAGCAAGGGGGGCCTATCTTCTGTATCCTACACCTCCCTCCCCATCAAAAAGAAAAGACCTAAGGAGGCAGGTGTGGGGTGCTGCTCCCCACCTCTGACTAAAGCCACCAGGTTCCCACAAGGGAGAGAAAGGATGCAGATGCAAGGCTGTGTGGTTCCCACTGCTCCAGGCCAGGGGCTCTGTGGTGCCCCCTCCTTCCCATCCCTGCAGCTCCCCTTTACCTGGGACACTGGCCACTAGGGATGAGGGTGGGATCCCCGGGTGGACACCCACCTCCAAACACCACCCTTGGGGTGAATTTGTGGCAGAGCCAGGACAGACTGTGGGGCATGGGGGAGGTGCAGGCAGGACTGGACTGGGAGGGGAGAGGCAAGGGTCTGGGTCCCCGAGGGTGGGAAGGAAGAGTAGAGTGGGGGGCAGGGTTTACAGGGGGGTGATCGTGGAGTGTGGGAGCGCAGGTCGGCCACACACGTGAGCTGGTGGGAGAAGCTGTAGGCTGGGATTCGGGGTGTGGGTCGGGAGTCTGAGGACCGAGGGCCGGAATCAAATCCGGGCCACAAGCAGGTCAAGGGTGCACCAGCTCTGCCAGGTGACCACTAGAGGCTCCTCAGGTCTGAGCCAGCAGCGCCATGTTTGAAAAGCAGCGTGGGCACTTGGTAGGGCTGCACACAGCTTCTGCTCCTCCTCAGGCACCACCGCAGCCTCAGTGGCCTCCTAATCTGAGGCCGCTGCTGAATCAGCAGAGACTGCCTCTACCGTGCTCCCTGCACCGGGACCTCAGACTCAGGGCCACCATGCCTGGGTACCTCCAAGGGGCTGCATGTGGCAATGTGCCTGCCATGGAGGCTCCGCATGCTTTGCGCTCCCGGCCAGGACCCACAGTATGGTAGGAGCAGCCTCCAGCCACTGAAGCCATTTCCACTGGTGCTTGTGCTCATGCTCGCTCTTCTCCCAGCTCCCTCTTGGCCCCACACTCCTCTCCTGGGTCACCCCGCCCCTTCTGTGCACACACCCCTGCCCCCTTGGTTCCCTGGTCATTGCTGCCACCAAAGTGCGCTCCTGGGCCCCGCCCCCACTTCCCCTGGGCCCCGCCTCCCACCCCTGGCCACAATTGCAGCCCTGACTGGGCCCTGAGGCTTCTAGAAGGTGGCAATTGCAGCCTTACCTCAGCTCAGCACTAACCCCCAACCCTAGTACCGGCTCAGTGGATCCAATCTCACCTCAGCCCCACCCCTCCATCCCCCTCCACTCCACACACCAAGCAGGTGCATTGTGACACTCGTGTGTGTATGTGTGTTTGTGTGTGTGTATGTGTGTTGGGGATAACCACCTCTCAAGGACTCAGAACATAGCACCCTATGGAATGACTCAGCACACAGCACACTTCCAAAATCAGCACAAAGCACCCTGTGTAAATGAGTCAGCACACAGCTCCTTTTGAAGGATTCAGCATGTAGTATGCTGGGTAGAGTACTCAGCACACAGCACCGTTTGAAGGAGGGAGTCTATACCCACAGTGTAAAGGACTCAGTGCATGGCCACTTTGAAACACACAGCACATAGCACTCTTTTCCAGGGACTCATCACACTCTGTGTTGAAGCACACTGTGTAAAACACCCAGTGCACAGCTTCCTTCAATAAATTCAGCACACAGAACAATTTTGAAGGACTCAACACATACCACACTGTGGAAGCTCTCAGCACACAGCACCATTTGAAGGACAGTACAGAGCAGGCTATGTAAAGGACTTGGCACACAGCACTCAAAATATACCTCATCCCACTCTTCTCAAGGGCTCACATATAGCAGGACTCTTTAGGATGCATTAGCACACCAAACCTTTTGAAGGACTCAGCATACAATACGTTGTGTAACGGACTCAGCACAAAGCCCCCTTTAAAAAACCCAGGATGGGCCACTCTTCTCAGGGACTCAGCACATAGCACCCTTTGGGATGACTCAGCAAACAGCACCTTTTTGAGGACTCAGCACATAACTCCCATGAGGGAAGAACCCAGTAAATAGCGCCCTGTGAAGGACTCAGCACATAGCTGTATGTCACAAGTTCAGCTGTCACTAGAATTAGGGTGCTTTCTTCAGTATCACCATTCTTCAGAAACACTGTACAAATCCTACTAGTTCACATTTAGACAAGCTGTGTTTTATGGGGGAAGTCAGCTGGGGGTCTTGAACTCAAAGCTTGGGGGCCCTGTCCCTGAACTCTTTGGTTCAATGCTAGAGCTCTACCACTTGGAGGCACAGCTCCAATTTTGTTTTTTGGGGTTGTTCTTTGACAGGTCTTATGGTGATAAGTAAGGCCAAGTTGGGGTATCTGTGGTCAAAGGCTCTTAGCTCAGCCTGGAACTGACCTCTCCCTTCCCTCTGTCCCTGGAAAGATGGGCCTCCTGGAGCTCTCTTGGCCTAGGGTGGAACAGACCTGCTCGGGCATCAGCAATCAGGGTGAGCAAAAGTCCACTTGGCCCTAGTAACTTGCCCAAATTGAACTCTAGAGGATAATGGCATGGGATCGCATGTTCCCCGTGTGGCCACCAGGGGTCAGGAGTGGCCCACCATAGGGATTGTAATTGCGAGCTGTGTTTACTCTTGCTTCCATTGGGCACCCATCATGATTCAAAGCCATGCTGGACAGGAAAGACATTGAGACTCTTACCTACAATTAACCATTGAAAATCAAGTGGGGCTGTGGCTCAAGTGGCACAGCACTAGTTTTGAGCAAGAAAACTCAGGGATAGAGCCTAGGCCCTGAGTTCACACACACACACACACACACACACACACACACACACACACACACACTACACGCATGCAAAATCAGAGATTTCTACACTGCAGTCTTTGGGTATTCTCTACTTTTTCCCCCACTAAGCCTGGTGGCTGCTGGCCTAGGTGTTTGGTGCATCAACATCACCTGGCATCTTCAATTTTGGGGGAACAGAATGGCTAGAAGGTCAACCTTCCCCCATCCAAGCTACTTGACTGGGTCATGGTCTATCCAGGCCCTTTGAGGCTCCTTTACAGACTTGCCAAGATTCCTTCAAAAGGCATCACATACTGGGCACTGGTGGCTCATGCCTGTCATCCTAGCTACTCAGGAAGCTGAGATCTGGAGGATCATGGTGCCAAGCCAGTCTGGGCAGGACAGTGTATGAGACATGTCGTTGAACCATCAGAAAACAAAAGTGGCACTGTGCCTCAAGTGGTAGAGTGCCAGCCTTGAGAAAAAGAGCTCAGGGACAATGCTCACTGACAACAACAACAGAGAGAGGCATTGCATGCTGTCTTTGGGATTGGCATGGGCCAAATATAATTGGAATTAATTATAATTGGAATTAATCAAGTCCTCCAAGACAAAGCAGTACCTCTTTTTGTCCTGTGCTCCTCCATCTCGTCTCACCCCCTGGCCTTGTCCGTTCTGTGGGTCAGCATGGATCTGGCTGGACAGGAGTGCTCCAAGAAAGATCCCAGAGCAATCACCCCACTTCTTTCTGCCCTGCTCACCCTGCTGCTTCTGCTCTTTGCCATAGACCTTCTTCCCGGAATCCATCCATGAGGTCATCACCAACAACATAGTGGTGAATGGTGGGTCTGGCCTAACTAGGGGCAGTCAGAGGTGGAAGTAGGTCTGGACTAGGAGCTTCCACTTTGGGCTGACTTTTATTTCATCCTGAGCCTTGCAGTGGTGGGGAGACAGTGTAGACTTCACATTGAGTCAGGTAAGATCACAATCTGGAGGACCACTTGTGTGGGGAAGGATGTGGGACTCAGGGGGCCACGGTTTTTGGTACTCTCTTGGGACTCCCCTCTCCCTCTCATCCCTCAATGGTAGAAGAGAAACTTCAACTCAGGGTGTGGGAAGAGGGGGCGGAGGAATATTTTGGGGGGAACCAGACTTGTGCTTCATATTCATCCTAGCCCCTACTTCCTATTTATCTGAGGAATGGCCATATGGGTTTGGGAGGGAGAAAAATCATCCAACCTGATAATGTGGCTCACTGGTAGAGTGTTCGCCTAGCATGCCTGAAGCTCTTGGTTCTATTCCACACAGAAAAGGCTAGAAGTGGAGGTGGGGCCAGCCTTGATCAAAAAGAGCTCAGGGAGGGAGTTCCTGGAAGATGGCGGAGGAGAAGCTGGAATCTGAACAAGCTCTTGCATAGAAAACAGTTTCAGAGTTCCAGTGAACAGTCCCAAGCCAGAGAATCACACCAAGTGTGCCATCACAGGACAGAGAGTTAGTCAAGAGAGGGGAAGCCAAGCAGACACATCTGAGCAGCTGCCGCTGCGGCGGCAGGGTCGCAGCTGCGACCACCGCCCCGGGGGCATACCTGAGACGCAGTCCGGGACGAAGGAGCCAGACGCAGCGGACGAGAGGATTCTACTCAACACCAGCAAGAACCGACAAGGAGCAGACAACTTCATCCTGCACTTTGCAGACCAGAGACGACCCGGGATCCGAGACTCCGCGTGAGTAGAAGCCCCACTTCCTCACTCCTTCTCTTGGAGCAGAGGAGGGAAGGCCACCCCTCCCCCCCCAGCACCGGTGATCTCCATCTTGGATACCGACAAAGCTCGGAGGAGCGGCTAGCTCCAACTCAGGCCTTGGAATAAAACTAGTCATTTAGCAGGTCACAAGAACTTAACGGCGAAGTGACCTCACAGACTCAGTTCCATCCAGGGAAAAGTCACCCAGCTCAGGCGCCAGCCATTGGAGTGGCTCTCCTCACCGGGTAACCAGAGCCGGAGGCTGCCCTGCCCTCTAGCAGCCACCACAATCAATTGAAAAACAGAAACCCTGAGAATGGCTCCAGGCTGGGTGCTGTGAGTTTTTTTTCACAAAATAGCCCCAGGGAAAAGCTACTGTTCGTTGAAAGGCCTCAACTGTACCCAGAACCTAGCCTCATCACTGCATCCCCCTCTTTTGTGATTCTCAAAGCAGATCACCCTCCCAGTAAACTAACCTGGGAGGGGGATCTCAAAAGCTTGGGTAAAGCAGAGCATTTTTCTGCTTGTTCCAACAAACTGACTTAAGAAACCAATCAAGCCACAGGACCTCAAGCTGACCAGAGACTCCAACCAGACTCTGGTTACAGACAAAAGGGAGATACAGGACTCTTCCCACCCCTCCCAAAAAAAAAAAAAATCAAAGAACTTTTTTTTTCTTCTTCTTCTTTTCTTTTTTTTTCTTTTCCTTGTTTTGTTTTTTTTTCATTTTTTGTTACCTTATATATATATAAAATTTTTTTTTTGCTTTTCTAAAACTTTTATTAATCTTTAATTTTTGCCTCTTCTGAAAAAATAATTGTTTTCCATTAACTTTTTTTTACTCCTCTTATAATTTTTATTTTATGAATACGTGAATGTGTGTTTTTTTTCTTTTCTTGTCTTCTTTCTCTTTTTCTTTCATTCTTAATTATGTTTTTGTTTTTTTTTCTAGCTCTACTGAACTTCTGATCTTTTCTTCTCACTTTCCTATCCTTTCCATCTTTTCCTCTTTGTTCATCTTTATGTGACTTAACTCTTGTCCTGCACATCCTCAGATAAACCCGTAGTTAACTAGTAGACCCTATCCCCCATTGTGTACACACTTAATCCACAAACTTATTACTCAATTCAAAACCTCTGAGACTTAAATTCATTAATAGCAGTACTACCTCTTTATACCTATATAATATTTTAAGCATTTTTTTAAAGTTTTTCTCATCTCCTCTATGTCCCTCCCTTTCTCTCAACATATTCATATTCCTCTATAAATAGATGGTCTTTTAATCTCTAAAATAACATTAATTTTTACGTTTCTATTTTATTTTCTGGTCTCTTTTCATTCCCCTTTCCCTTTCTTCTTTTTCTCTCTCTCTACTTACATCCTACCCAACCTATTTCCTGCATTGTGATTAGGACATAGTTAACTCTCCCTGTGCCTCCCCACACCAATCTATTCCTATTTTGTACCCACATCTCCCCCTAACCCTAATAATTTCTGGTTTTCCAAATTCTTCTCTGCGGTTCGAAGTCCTTTAACATATAGTTGTTTGATGTCGAATAGATGTATCTGTTGAACTAGATTGTATCTGTAGACTATTGACTGTACAAATGCAAACTTTGGTTGATGGTTGCCTTAAGATAGTGTTCTAGCACAAAACTGGTGCTATCTTCATCTCAAATGGGCAGAGTAAGCCGGAAAAACACAAGAAAAATGGCAAATTCGGGTATCTCAATTCCCAATCCTGATAATCAGGGGTTAGAACAGATAATGAATAATCCAGAGGAGAGTTCCCAAACAGCTCTACAAACACTGCTGGCAAACATGATAAATGAAAAGTTTGACAACGTACAAAGGACTCTGTATGAGCTTGATAGGGAGAGAGAGGAGGCATCCCAGAAGTTTATACAGGAATATCATAAGCGTGAGGAAGCTACTCAAAAACTGATACAGGATTTGCGTGAACAACTTGAGAATACTCAAAGAGAAAGAGAGGAATGGCGTGAGCAGGCTGAGAACACTCAAAGAGATCTGCAGGAATCCCACGAACGGGAGGAAGCTAAGCAAAGAGTAATACAGGAATTGAGAGACCAGGTAGAGAACACACAAAGATCACTAAAGGCATTCATGGAATCCATTAACAAAGAGCTGAAGGAAGTCAGGGAGACCACAAAGGGAATGCTGAATGGAACCCAACAGAAGGAATGGGAGCCCAAAGAAACCATAACCAATCAACTAAGTGATTTGAGGACAAACACTGAACACCAAATTAAGGAAGTAAAGAAATTCATACAAGACCTAAAACAGAGCTTCAACAAAGAACTTGAAGCCATCAAAGCTGACCAACTAGAAGGAAAAGAGATAAAAAACAAAGTAGAGAGTCTTGACAGCAGGTTATACCATGCAGAAGATCGAATCTCAGGGATTGAAGACAGCCTAGATATTATAGAGAAAGAACATACAACCATCCAAGACAAGTCCAAGAAATATGATAGATCTATCCAACACCTGGAAGACACCATCAGAAGGCCTAATCTAAGGAAAATGGGTGTAGAGGAGCACCTAGAAACAGAAGTTAATGGTCTAGGAAATCTGTTTAAGAGGATCCTAGCAGAGAACTTCCCAAACATGCAAAAAGATAGGCCTGTCCAGATACAAGAACCTTTTAGAACCCCAAATAGACCAGACCAGAATAGGACATCCCACCGTCACATTATAATCCACACAGGATCAACTCAGAACAAGGAAAAGATCCTTAAAGCTGTCAGAGAGAAAAGGGTAATCACTTATAAAGGGAAACCAATTAGAATCACCTCAGATTTCTCAGCAGAGACAATCAAAGCAAGAAGAGCCTGGAATGATGTATGCCATGCCCTAAAAACAAACAACTATCAACCAAGAATACTGTACCCAGCTAAACTCTCCTTCATAACTGAAGGCCAAATAAAAACCTTCCATAGCAAAGAAAAATTGAAACAATACATCTCCACCAAACCAGCCCTACAAAAGATTCTTAAAGATGTCCTACACATAGAAAACCAACAAGACCGCAATAAAGGCCAAGAAACTGCACCCAAACTGAGAATCCAAGAACCATAGGAAGAACCCAGTTTTCGCAGCCCCTAAGAAGGTAGATAACATGGCAGGAACTCCCAAATACCTCTCAGTCCTATCTCTTAATGTTAACGGACTGAACTCTCCAATTAAGCGACATAGACTGTCTAGTTGGATTAAAAAACAAGACCCTTCTATCTGCTGCCTACAGGAGTCACATCTTGCCCGTAAAAACAAACACATTTTCAATGTTAAAGGCTGGAACAAAATCTACCAAGCAAACGGACCGCATAAACAGGGGGAGTTGCAATCCTAATATCAGATAAAATAGACTTCAAATTAAAATTCGTGAAAAGAGATAAAGAAGGTCACTACATACTAATTAAAGGATCTCTCCTTCACGAGAATATTACAATTCTAAATATCTATTCGCCAAACAATGGAGCACCCAAATTTATCAAAGAAACACTACTTTCCCTCAAATCCCATATAGATCCAAAGACATTAATTGTTGGGGATTTTAACACACCACTCTTCCCACTAGATAGATCAACTCGGCAAAAACTCAACAGAGAAACCGCAGATCTAAACAGCTGCATAGATCAACTAGACTTAACAGACATTTACCGAACATTTCACCCAGCAGCATCAGAATACACGTTTTTCTCAACAGCACATGGAACGTTTTCAAAAATAGACCACATTTTAGGCCACAAAGCAAACTTGTCTAAATTCAGAAACATTGAAGTTATACCTTGCATTCTCTCTGACCACAAGGGAATAAAGTTAGAACTCAACACCAAAAGCCACCAAAGAAAGTCCGGTATCACATGGAGGCTGAACAACACACTGCTGAATCATGAGTGGGTCATCGAAGAGATTAGAAAGGAAATTCAAATGTTCATGCTATTCAACAAAAATGAACACACAAAATACCAGCTCCTCTGGGACACAGCAAAGGCAGTACTCAGAGGCAAGTTTATAGGTCTGAGCTCCTACATCAACAAATTGGAGAGATCTGAAACTAATAATTTAATGACACATCTAAACCTCCTTGAAAAAGAGCAGCAAGATAAACCCCAATCCAGTAGACGGAAAGAAATAATCAAAATTAAATCAGAATTAAATGAATTAGAATCCAAAAAAACTATAGAAAGAATCAACAAAACAAAGAGTTGGTTCTTCGAAAAACTTAACAAAATTGACAGACCCTTAGCAAATCTTATCAGAAAAAGAAGAGAACACACCCAAATTAATAAACTCAGAGATGAGAATGGAAACATCACCACGGAAACAAGCAAGATTCAGAACATTATAAGGGAATACTTCTCAAAACTTTATGCTAATAAGTTTGAGAACTTGACAGAAATGGACCTCTTCCTAGCAAATATTGACATGCCAAAACTAAACCAAGATGAGGCAAACTATCTTAACAGGCCCATATCAAGCATTGAAATAGAAACAGCAATAAGAGACCTCCCAGCTAAGAAAAGTCCAGGACCAGATGGTTTCACAGCGGAATTTTACAAGGCCTTCAAAGCAGAGCTCACACCAATTCTCCTCCAACTCTTCAATGAAATCGAAAGAGAAAGCTCACTACCGAACACATTCTATGAAGCCATCATAACCCTCATCCCAAAACCAGGCAGGGACTCATCAAAGAAAGAGAGCTATAGACCCATTTCTTTGATGAACTTTGATGCAAAACTTCTCAACAAAATTTTGGCCAACCGACTTCAACAATTCATCCAAAAAATCATACACCACGATCAAACAGGATTCATTTCAGGGATGCAAAGCTGGTTCAATATACGCAAATCAATTAATATTATTCATCACATCAACAGGAGCAAGAATAAGAACCACATGGTTATCTCAATAGACGCAGAAAAAGCATTCGACAAGACCCAACACCCCTTTATGATGAAGGTTTTGGAAAAATTAGGAATCCATGGAACATTCCTCAATACAATAAAGGCTGTATATGACAAACCTACAGCCAGCATTATACTCAATGGTGAAAAACTAAAGCCATTTCCTCTTAACTCAGGGACAAGACAAGGATGCCCACTCTCTCCACTTCTCTTCAATCTAGTATTAGAATGCCTAGCTACAGCAATAAGACAAGATGCAGACATAAAGGGGATCCAAATAGGGAAAGAAGAAATAAAACTCTAACTCTTTGCAGATGACATGATCTTGTATTTAAAGAATCCCATAGACTCCACTCCCAAATTACTCAAGCTGATTCAAAACTTTGGCAAAGTAGCAGGTTATAAAATTAACCCCCAAAAATCAATGGCTTTTCTGTATGCCAACAATGAGTAAAGTGTGGCTGAAGTTAGGAAAGCAACTCCATTTGTAATAGCCCCACAAAAAATAAAATACCTAGGAATTAACTTAACTAAAGAAGTGAAGGACCTCTATGATGAAAACTTTAAAATCTTGAAAAAGGAAATCAACACAGAACTTAAAAAATGGCAAAACCTCCCATGCTCCTGGATTGGAAAGATTAACATCGTGAAAATGGCAATACTTCCCAAGGCTATCTACAAATTCAACGCAATACCTATCAAAATTCCACCTTCATTCTTCAAGGAAATAGAAGAGGCAATCCAAAAATTCATATGGAACAATAAAAGACCGCGAATAGCAAAAACGCTCCTCAACGGAAAGAACACAGCTGGAGGAATATCAATACCAAATTTCAAACTCTACTATAAAGCCATAGTAATCAAAACAGCTTGGTATTGGCATAAGAACAGACCTCAGGACCAATGGAATAGAATTGAAAACCCAGAAATGAACCTACAGACCTATAGCCATCTAATCTTCGATAAGGGAGCTAAAACAATAGAATGGAAGACAGACAGCCTCTTCAGTAAATGGTGCTGACAAAACTGGTTAACTACATGTAGAAAACTAAAGCTTGATCCTTATATATCACCCTGCACCAGAATCAACTCCAAATGGATCAAAGACCTTGAACTCAAAGCAGACACTCTGAAAACATTACAGGATGGAATAGGAGAAACCCTGGGTCTCCTTGGCTCAGGCCGAAATTTTCTGAATAGAGACCCGGAAACACAACAAATCAAAGAAAGGCTGGACAAATGGGATTGTATAAAGTTGCAGAGCTTCTGCAGGGCAAATGACATAGCTAGCAAGATCAATAGAAAGCCCACGGACTGGGAGAAGATCTTTACTAGCCATACAATTGACAAGGGTCTCATATCTAAAATATACTTGGAACTCAAAAAATTAAACCACCCAACAACATATCCTCAAAGAAACAACTGCCCAATAAGTAAGTGGGCGAAAGACTTAAAGAGATGCTTCTCTGAAGAAGAAAGAAGCATGGCCAATAGACACATGAAGAAATGTTCAACATCCCTAGCCATAAAAGAAATGCAAATCAAAACAACATTGAGATATCACCTCACTCCAGTTAGAACAGCAAAAATCAAGAACTCTAACAACAACAGATGCTGGAGGGGATGTGGACAGAAAGGAACCTTACTTCATTGTTGGTGGGAATGTAAACTTGTTCAACCACTTTGGAAAGCAGTATGGAGGTTCCTCAAAAGACTCCACATAGAGCTCCCCAATGACCCAGCAATCCCACTTTTGGGCATTTACCCAAATGATCACAAACAAGGCCACACTAAAGCTACCAGCACAACTATGTTTATTGCAGCATTATTTACCATAGCTAAGACATGGAACCAACCCAGATGCCCCTCAGTAGATGAATGGATCAAGAAGATGTGGTATATATACACAATGGAATTCTATGCCTCCATCAGAAAGAATGACATTTCCCCATTTGTTAGGAAATGGAAAGGCTTGGAAAAAATTATATTAAGTGAAGTAAGCCAGGCCCAAAGAAACAAAGGTCCCATGGTTTCCCTTATTTGCAATATCTAGTATAGGTATGAGTCAAGCGGAAAAAGTCAGATAATGTGATGTTAGGAAAACGAAACCTCAAATATGTATTTTAATGTTTTTGTTTCTTTCATGCATGTGTTTCTAATGCATTTATAAGATTATTTCTTTGTTGCTTTGTATGTCCCTCCCCCACAGTGTAACCCCCGCTTTCACTATATTTGATGTCAGTATAACATGTGGAGGAGATGGGGACAAACAAGTCGTTTAAGGATTCAGGTGGACCTGTTGCAACAATGAAAAGTACAAAATGTCATGTCAAAACCAGCTTTACAATGTCGGTGGTGGGGGGTATGATTGGGTGGGAGGGAGGGGGGAGGCTGGGAAGGGAGGTGAAGGGTAAACAAAGGAGGAGGCTGCAATGCTTGGTAAGAAATGTATGCATTATCCTCCCCATGTAATTGTAACCCCTCTGTACAGTATGTTCTCAAATAAAATAAAATAAAATTTAAAAAAAAAAAAAAAAAAAAGAGCTCAGGGACAGTGGCCAGGCCCTGAGTTCAAGCCCCAGGGTTGGAAGAACAAATCTTTCTTTGTAGACTTTTTTTTTTTATTGCTTTGAAAACAATTTATTCTTTGTGATAAGCAAAACATAGGACTCTTTCCTGGCCACCAATGGGCCATTAGATGTCCCTTGAGTTTGGGCCAACTCCCTTGAGCCTCTACCCTACCCTACCACCAGTTTAACCTTCCCGTTGCCCGGCAGATGGAGGCCTGAGAGAAAGCCACTTGGTCACCTACTTCTGGTGGCTGCCAAGGCTTTTGAGAGTCAGTATGTGACTTAGAGAGTCATCATCCGCATCAATCTACAGGAGAAAGTGAGAGAGCACTCCTCCCCTGAGCCTGGGAGCTGTGGGCAGATCTGGATGTGGGGCATCTGGGGCAGGACATACTCCTTGAGGGAGTCCACTATGGGGTCGGGAACTCTGACCTCTCCTCTGGCAGTTTCCATGCTGTCTTCAAGTTACTTCTGAAGCAGTGTTGGGGAGGAGCGTGGGAGGCTGAGCTTGTGCTGGCATCTGGACACTGCTGTCTGTGCCTTCCCTGGTGAGGAGTGACAGCAGCTCCGCAACACTCTTCCTCTTCTCTATCTTCTCCTGGGACAGCCAGTGCATGCACTGGGCTTTCTCCCAACACAGCTCATTCAGGACCAACATCTACTCTTTACACACCATGAGGGACTCCTTGATAGTATGGATGTGTGCGGAGAGCTGGCTGCATCAATGGTGGACCTCACCTGCTGGACTCTGGAAGTACGCCTCACCAGGCAGATCATGGGTGAAGCAGATTTTCTTCTCAGATGCCCTTGTCCCGCTGCCCATCCCCACGCATGCTGTGGTGGCAGCTCATGGGTTTGAGGGCCTGTGGCTCCAGCTCAGTCTGGCACTGAGCTGCTGGGTTGGCCAGGAGGTGTCTGCAGCTGGCTCATAATTCTTGTGGCAGGAGTTTCTCCCTGTGGATCTCATCCTCCAAGAGCACTCTCAGAGCCATGTCACTCTTGGTCTGGGGGACATCTCCATCCTGTGTGATGGTCACATGGGGGGAGACTCGCCTCCTTACCTTTTGCTTCTCTAGGGCTCATGCCTTCCCCTTCCCCAGGGAAAGCCAGGAAGCTCAGCTGGGCCTGCTGGCACTCCTCCTGTGATCTGGTGTCCTGCCACTTCGGGACATCACCTGGTCCCTCCAGTTTGTTGAGCCCTGCACTTGCTTCAGCTGCTCCAGCAGCTGGGTCTGCCTCACTAACTGCTGCTGTAAGGCCTCCTTCTTAGAGCACAGTTGCTCATTGGAGACACTGTTCCATTCACAGGAGACTCTGAACTCCTGCACTGGCCCAGGGACTGCTCCTGCTGCTCCTGAGTCACTTGGCTCTCTCTCTCTCAGCCACCACTATCCATTTCTCTATCTTCTTCTCTGAACAGTCCTACTGTTCCCGCAGATGTTTCTTCATCTGCTGCTCTGAGTCCAGGATGCTGGCAAGCTCCTCCTTCTCACTGCTCACCCTGTGGAGAGCGTCCCACACCATGGCCAGCTTTTCCTTCGGTTGTCCATCCCACACACATGCTCATCGTAGGGTCTCAGGGATCTCCTGCCGATCCTAGGCTTTCTTCTCCAGTCTCTGCAGTTGCTCCTGCTGCTCCACGTTCTCAAGATGGAGACTGGCTTTCCTGGACCTGGATGTGAAGTTGTTCCTCCAGGTTTTTCAATTCCATCTTCTTGCTGTCCGCCTGGGTTTGCAGCTGCCGCTTGGCCTGAGATGGTCCTGAGGGGGGCCATGGCTTTACCAGCTTCCTTCTTAGTTCCCACAGCTCATTCCCTAGGTCCAATACATGTCTTGCCCCTCATTCCTTCTCCTCTGTCAGTTGGTTCAGCCGTTGGGTCAGCTGCCATGCCTCCTTTTTCCATGCGGACCTCTCAATGCTCACGTCCTCCTTTAAGGAGTCTCTCTCCAGATTCGTTGTTGTCACCAGCCAGCTCAGGTTGTCCAGTAGTCTCTTCAGTACCTCACGCCCCTCCAGCGCTTGTTGGAGCTTGCATATTCTCTTCTTCATGTTGCTCCTCTGTATCCACAGCACTTCCAGCTTCTCCTGCAACTCTGTTCACTTGATCCAGGTCATTTAAGCTTCTGGTATTTTCCTCCAGCTGAAGGGTCACATCATTCAACTGTTCGAAGAACATTTTGGTCTCCTTCTTTGCAGCAGTGACCGCAGAAGCTGCTATCTCCAGCTCTGTGATGCGCCACTCTGTAGCTTGCAGGCAGCTGGTGAGAGCTTCGTGCTCCCTTTCTCTGTCATCAGTGGCCTGCTGCACTTGGGCCAGTGCACATTGTAAATCGCTTTCTGCTGAAACCAACCGCTGTATGGGTGCCTTGTGGATCTCTACCTCCATTTTTGGTGCTGCATTTATCTAGGCTATCTTCTCCCTCTCTTACTCCCATTGATCCTGCAGGTCTGTCTTTCCCAGCTTCAGTGATTGGATTTTGGCACAGAGTGCCTGGTTTCTACTTTTCTGCGGTCCAGGGTGGGCACCACATGCGGAGAGCACCTCTGTGGATCCTTGGTGGGACTGGGACCCTTGACACTCTGGACCCTGGTGGCTGTGACTGTGTCCAAAAGCAGAGAAGGCCCATGATTGGCATCACCTTTGGCCGGACTCTCCATTCAATCTGGCTCCTCAGTGGTGTTTGTCTTGGGGATCCCTCCCTTTTTCGTGTTCTTTATTTTCTTGAATGTTTTAGATCTGTCGGGAGGATACTGCTGGTGTTCTTGGGGCAGTTTCTTGCCCACAGTTCTCTCATTGAGTCTTATTGTTTCAGACATCTGAGCAATGGGACAGGAAAGTTGGGCTGGCCACGTTCCCAGGCTCTAGGAAATCCTCTATTCTCCCACTCACCGACTAGGACATCATTTCCTACTCTACCTCAAAGTCACCTGGGGTCTCTTGCTCACCACTCAGCCACCTCTACCTTCCTCCACTGCTGGTTGTGGTGTCAACCAACAGAGGGAATCCAGGTGTAACTGGGAAGCATGGAATATGTGTGTGGCCACTATTCTTGTATCCCATTGTTCAAAAAGAACCATGAAAGAATGAGGGTGTGCCTGGAATCCTGTGATGCAGACAGAATGGACAGAGTCAAGATGACAGCAGCCCCTTTACTAGGAAACTCTGTCAAATCCAGTTGGGGACAAGAGGGAGACCTGCTTTAGCCAGATAGCTGCACAGATTGTGTGTATGTCGTTTGTTGCCAGTCCTGGACCTTGAACTCAGGATCTGGACACCGTCCATGAACTGTTCTTGCTCAAGATTAGCCCCCTACCACTGGAGCCACACAGCTTTACTTCTGGCTTTGTTGGCATTGAGGTGGGACAGGGGTCTCAAGAACTTTCCTGCCTTGGGTGACTTTGACCATGATCCTCTTATCACAGCCTTGTAAGTATCAAGGAGGACTAGTGAGAGCCACTGGTGCCTGGCTAATCATTGTTCGGGATTAGAGCTTCCCCAGTAGCTTGCAAGCCTTCAGCAATTGCAAGGTGAAGTATCTTTTGGATCCAGATCACTCAGACCCAGATGGCCACAGAACAAAGGAAGAAAATGTAAAAACGCCATCCTGCCACGTTTTTTCTGTGCATCTCCCACCCGCACTCCCTGCACAAGCCCTGAAGTTCTAGTATCCCAGGATGGGCTGCATTTCCAGCGGCTGCACCCCTGCCTATGGTGATGAAAGCTGAGGCACGGTTGCCATGACCTGAGTTTAAGACTGTGCTTCGCAAAAAAAGCAAAAAAAAAAAAGCTTTCTGGCTTGCAATTCCCACCGTTTCTCCTACCTTTGAATTTGAACTTAAGGCCTGGGTAACTCTGAAGCACTGTGGATGATGGGGAAGCTCACCATGCTTGAAGACAAGAAAGTAAGGCCTGGTCCTAGGCCTGAATTCAAGTACCCACCCCGGAAACATTCTATTTATATACATTGTAAAGGTAGGATTTGTACTTATGTATAGATGTTCAGTCCATATCCTGTTTGTTGTGGTTATTTATTGTACTTTTGCTTTATTCATTTATTTTCCATTTTTTCATTGTGAAAATAATGTACAGAGAGGTTACAATTACATGGGCAAGATAATGAGTACATTTCTTATCAAGCATTGTAGCCTCCTCCTTTGTTTCCCCTTCCTATCTCTTCCCATCCTCCACCCCGCCCCCCCACCCAATCCTACCCGCCCCCACCACACCCTCGCACCAAAGTTGTAAGGTTCCTTTTCAACGACTTATACATCTCATTGTTGCAATGGGTCCACCTGTATCCCTATTTAAACGATTTGTTTTTCCCTTCCCCTCCACAAATTATACGACAACAAATACAGTGAAAACAGGGGTTATACTGTGGGGGAGGGACATGCAAAGCAATAAAGAAATAATCTTATAAATGTGTTAGAAACAATCGCAAGAAAGAAACAAAACATTTGAGTACATATCTTAGGGAACATTTCCCTAACATCACCTTATCTGACCTTTTCTGCTTGACTCAGACATATACTAGATATTGCAAATAAGGGAAACCATGAGACCTATATTTCTCTGGGCCTGGCTTACTTCACTTAATATAATTTTTCCAAGTCTTTCCCTTTCCTAATAAATGGGGCAATGTCATTCTTTCTGATGGAGGCATAGAATTCTGTTGTGTATATATACCATATTTTCTTGATCCATTCATCCACTGAGGGGCTTCTGGGTTGGTTCCATATCTTAGTTATAGTAAATAGTGCTGCAATAAACATAGTCGTGCTGGTAGCTTAAGTGTGGTCTTGTTTGTAAACATTTGGGTAAATGCCCAAAAGTGGGATTGCTGGATCAAAAGGGAGCTCTATATGGAGTCTTTTGCGGAAGCTCCTTACTACTTTCCAAAGTGATTGAACAAGTTTACACTCTCACCAATAATGAAGTAAGATTGCCTTCTGTCCACATCCCCTCCATCTATTGTTATTAGAGTTCTTGATTATAGCCATTCTAACTGGGGTGAGGTGGTATCTCAATGTTGTTTTGATTTGCATTTCTTTTATTGCTAAGGAGGTTGAGCATTTCTTCATGTGTCTATTGGCCATGCTTCTTTCCTCTTCAGAGAAGTTTCTCTTTAAGTCTTTTGCCCACTTATTTATTGGGCAGTTGTTTCTTTGAGGATTTGTTGTTCGGTGATTTATTTTTTGAGTTCCAAGTATATTTTAGATATGAGATTTTTTTATTGACTGTGATGACACACATTCCATTTATGATATAGATGACAACCCATCACATAGTATCTAGATTTGTAGATATGTTCTCCATCATGTCTGACACCCAGGACTCTCAGAGAAAAGGTAAACAGGTATCACACTCAGCTTCTTATTCCATGATCCAATTGTTGCCAGTGCTGGGATCTGAACTCAGGGTCTGGCAGACCCAACTCAGACCCTGAATGGGTATGTCAACACGGCAACCTCTAGCCAATGAAGCTGGAATTCCCAGACCCTGAGATTGAGCCACAGGGGTGGACAAAATAGCCATACATGGATAGACAGGTGGTAGAACAACAATAAATATATATTTGTACAGAGTGCCAGAGACATCTATGTAGGATTCAATGGCATCAATTACGTTCCTACTAACTCTTAGGTCTTTATTATACCACCATTGAAGGAATAGTATTCTTTTCATGCTTAATAAACCATTCATTAAGCGGAATCATTTTCCTAGGATCATTGCGTCTAATTTTGGACTAGACCAATACACGCAGAAACTTCTCATTCAATCATGAGTTTGCTAACATTTCATTGTTATTCTCATGCATAGGAACAAGTATCTTGGGATCTTCTCCACTGGTAGGTGTCAGGACCAGGATTTAAGCTCAGTGCCTACGTTGACAAATGGTACTATGGCTTCCCTGATAGCCCGTTAGCCTTCGCCAATGCAAGGTGAAGTACCCTTTGCAGCCATGTAATTCAGACCCAGGATGGTCACCGTGCAAAAGTACAAAATATAAAAAATCCATCCTGCGACATTATTTCTGTCATTTTTTCTGTCATTTTTTCCTGTCATTTTTCTCTCATTTTTTCCTGCAAAGCTTCAGAGCCTAGGATGCTAGCATCGGCTACGGGCCCATGGGAGCCTGCCAGCCAGAGGTGATCGAAGCTGAGGCAGAGTTGTCATGAACTGAGTTCAAATCCCATGCTTGGCAATAATAGTAATAATAATAATAATAATAACACACCCTGGCTCAGAATTCTCACCATTTTTCTGCCACCTCTGAGATTCCAACTCCGGTCTGGGTAACTTTGTTGCACTGTGGGAGAACGTGAAGCTCACCATCCTTGAAGACTACAAGGTCAGGCCTATTCCCAGGGCCTGAACTGAAGGCCCAGCACTGGCAAAAATCATATGCTCATGTATTTTACACATAGGATCTCTCTTTACATGGAGATGTGGAATGCATCATGCATTCAGTGTAGTTATTCTTTTTATTGTGTGTCTTAGTCATGGATGCATTTTGTATTTTATTGCATATGATGACAGCTATAACTGTGCTGACATGGATGGCAATTGATTCCCATGAATATAGAGTTGCCTACATAGCATACTGCATCCTAGCTGAGACCCAGGACTTTCACAGGACAGAAAAACAGGTGCAACGATTGGCTTCTCACATCAGGATTCATCTATTGGCAGTGCTGGGATCTGACCTCGGGGACTGCAGGCCCAATAGGGGAATGGGTCCAGGTAAGCACACCAGCCTGTAAGCCACTAAGGAGCTAGGCCGTTACCAGGACCTGAGATTGAGCCCCGCAAGGCGGGAGAGGGGGGAGCACAATAGTTATACATTCATAATCTGAAGGTAGTATGTAAATAAGTACATATTTGTATAGAGTAGGATGGTGACCAGTGATGGAATCCAATCTGCCTGTGACTAACGATTCTTGGATCTTCCCTAATGCCTCCATTTCATGACTGTGATGATATGGTCATGTTTCATCAGCTCTTCATTACAAATAATCGATACCCCATGAGTCTTGCCTATCGTTTCCTACTTGCATCAAGCAGGAACTACTCATTCAAAGATGAGGTCCATCGAATTCCATGGCTCTTCCTAGGTTCAGAAACGAGTATCTCAGGATCTCCTGCCATTCCCTTAATGTATGGGGGCTGAACAGGGTTCGACCTCAGGCCTCTGTTGCTGGGTCGGCCTCTGGCTCTTCTGAGAGCTAACAGGCTATCTGCCACCCCAGTTCACCTTCACTCTGCAGGCCACCGTGTTTGCTCCCAGAATGGTCACCATGCAAAGGAAAATAAATGTAAAAGCACCAGGTGGAACTTCCCACCGCTTTTATTCCCCCTCGCGGCTTTTTTTTTTCCAGCAAGCCCGGTGATCCTAGGGTCCTAGGATGGGCTGTGGGTCCAGAGGCTGCAGCCTAGGATGATCAGAGCTGATGCAGAGTTGACATGACTTGAGTTCAAGCCCCGGGTCTGGAAAAAAAATAAAAATAAAAAATTATGAATGAAGCACCCTAGCTAAGAACTCACACCATTATACTGCTAGAGCTGGGATTTGAACTCAGGTCTGGGTAACCCCATTGCACTGTGGGAGAAGGGGAAGCTCACCATTCTTGAAGACTAGAATGTCAGGCCTGGTCCAGGGCTTGATTTGACGCCCAAGCACGGGATAAAATAACAAGCCCAACTCTTTTACACATAGGAACTCTATTTACATACAGGTGTGGTATGCATCTTGCATTCAATGTAGTTATCTTTTTTTAAATTTTGAGTCTTATTCATGGATGTATTGTGTATTTTATTGAGTATGGTGACAGGTATATCTGTGCTGACATGCATGACAACCTATTCCCATGGCTATAGATTTGCCTATGCTCTCTAGATCCTAGCTGTGACCCAGGACTTGCACAGGATAGGAAAACATCTGCAAGGTTTGGCATCTCACATCAGGATGAACCTTTTGGCAGTGCTGGAAGTTGAACTCAGGGCCTAGCAGAACCAACTGCCAAATGTGTCCATATGAGCACAGGAGCTTGTGAGCCACTAAGGGGCTGTGCCATACCCAGGACCTGAGATCTAGCCCCGGGGTGGGGGTGGAGCACCATATTCATCCATTCATAAGCTGAAATTAATATGCTAATAAAGGCCTGTTTGTATAGAGTAGGAGATGTGGTGAGCTGTGTTGGAATCCTATCTTCCATGTGACTACCGATTCTTGGATCTTTCCCAATGCCTCGATTTCCTGAATGTAATTATTATTGTCACACTTCATGCAGTCTTAATTAAGATCTTGCCTATCATTTCCTATGTGAGTCATGCATGAACTTCTCAACTCTTCCCTAGGCCTGAAATCAAGCACCAGGACTGAAAAACGTAACATTCATAGACATTTTAAATATTTGAGTTATATCTCTATATTCATTTTAAATCGTGTTTGTTGGAGTGATTCATTATATTTTATTATTATTGATGGATTGACTTAGCATTTATTTTATGGACTGTGAGTACACCTATAACATGTATTACATTTGTTCCAATCTATTCCATACCATGTAGCTTTGCAGACATAATATGTACAGCATACCTGACACCCAGCACTTGCACAGAAAAGGAAAACAGGTGTCACCCATGGAATCTTACACCAGGAAGAAGCTTTTGGCAATGATGGGAACTTGACTGATGGATTAGAAGGCCCAATTCATGAAGGGGTGAGTGTCAGCATGGCAGCATCTAGCCCATGCAGGTGCCAAGTGGATCCCAAGACCTGGGATCGAGTTCCAGGTTTAGTCAAAATAGCAAAAATGCTCTATGCAGATGATCGTATTCAAATAAATATAAACTTAGATATTTACATACTGCCAGAAATGTCTATTTAGTATTCAATGACACATTCTACGCTCCTACAGATTCTCAGGTCTTTAGTGAGGACTCCATTTAATCAACAGTATTCTTTTACTGCATAATAAACTATGAATTAAAATCAGTCCGTGTCCTGTGATTATTGGGTCTAATTTTCTGCTAGACTGATTGATGGACTACTCATCCAACCATGACATTGTTCACATTCCTCTGGTGCTCCTATGGACAGGCAATAGTTTCTTAAGCTCCCCGCCCTTTGTAAGTTGCGTGACCGGGATTCAAACTCAGGACCTAGTTGTCCAGGTTGGCATATGGCTTCACTGGCAGCCTGAAAGCATTCAGCAGTGCCAGGTGACCTACAGGTTGCAGCCATGTCATTTGTACCCGGGATCGTCACCATGCAAGGAAGGAAAACCAAGAAACCGCCGAACATCCACAGATCGGGGTTTTTTTCAGTGCTGTTTTCATTTTGTTTTCCTGTCAGCCCCCGAGGCGCACCATCCTGTGATCGGCTGTGGGTCCACAGGCTGCACCTTCCCAGCCTAGGGTGATGGAAGCTGAGGCAGTGTTGCCACAACCTCAGTTCAAGCCCCGTGATTGGCAATCAATCAATCAATCAATAAAAGTTTAAAATATTAAAAATAGCCTGGCGCCAGTGGCTCACATCTGTAATCCTAGCTACTCAAGAGGCTGAGGATTGTGGTTCAATCCAACCCAGGCTGTAAAGCCCATGAGAATCTTATCTCCAATAAAGCACTAGAAAACCAGAAGTGGTGCTGTGGCTTAAGCAGTAGTGTGCTCGCCTTGAGCTGAAGAGCGCAGAGACAGAGCCCAAGGCCAGAGCTCAAGCCCCATGGGAAAAACAAAAATTGCAAAAACACTAATGAAGCTCCCCAGCTTGGCATTCATGGCTTTTTTTTTCCTTAAGGCCGGGGATTTGAACTCAGAATCTGGGTAACTCTAAAGCACTATGGAGGATGGGGAAACTCAACGTGTTTGAAGACAAGCAATTCAGTCCTGTTCCCTAGGCCTGAATTCAACCTCCAGCCCTGTTAAAGTAATATTCATCCACATTAGAAATAATGATTAATCTCTACATACTTATGTTTACCGCATATTATTTTACTGTGTATTTATTTTATTTTTTGCACTATTCATTCTTTATTTATATTGACTATTATTACACTTATAACATGTATTAAATTGATTACATCTTATGAGAACTATACAGATTAGCATATGAATTATATATCTTACTTCAGACCCAGGACATTCACAGAAATTCTATAGTAGATGATACCATGCTTAGAAAAACAGAAAAAATACACCAACCAAAGTCGAATTCATCCCTAGCACCCCAGTGGCTCACATCTGTAATCCCAGCTACTCAAGAGGTGAGAGCTAGAAGATGAGGTTTCAAAGCCAATCCAGGCAGAAAAGCCTGAGAGACGACATCTCCAATTAACTGGCAAAATGCTAGGCTACAGGTATGGCTGAAGTGGTAGAAAATCAGCTATGAACAATCAAGCTAAGAAAGAGCAAGCTGAATTCAAGTGCAGAGAGAGGGGTGTAGGGGAAGAAAGCAGAGAGAAATCCTCCAAAACAGAGAACAAAACAACAGTACACACATCCCACCTAATTTATGGTACCAAAAAACTGAAAATAAAAAATCAAGTTGGTACAGTTGTATAACTTTACATGAGCACATATGCTTTTAGGTACACTTCAAAGCTATGTTTTAATAATATATATGTATATATATTAAAAATGTGTGTGTGTATATATATATATATATATATATATATCTTTAAATAAACTAAGAAACCAGCCAATGAATAAATACGACTGAATTAGTGCCTTAAATATGCCATTATAAATTATTTCTATTAAAATGTATTCCAAGTTTCTTTCCTCAGAATCAATCTTTAAGAAATTTGTTCATGCACCGGGCGTCAGTGGCTCACGCCTATAATACTAGCCACTGAGGAGGCTGAGATCTGAGGATGGCAATTCAAAGCCAGCCTGGGCAGGAAAGTCCATGAGATTCTTATCTCCAATAAACTGGCAATGGCACTATGGCATATCTCCAATAAACCGGAAATGGCACTGTGGCTCAAGCTGTAGAGCACTTGCCATGAGTTGAAGAGTTGAAGGCGGGCAGCCAAGTCCAGAGTTCAAGCCTCACCACTGACAAAAAAAAAAAAGAAAGAAAGAAGTTTGTTCATACAGATCATAAAATTCTAACCTTCTGAGCTTTAGGAAACTTGCCTTCTTTCTCTTCCCGGGTCTTATGCTCTTTAGGCAAGTACTCCACTACTGAGCTACATCCCAGTCCCAATGTTTTTGTTTTTCATTTTACAATTCACTTTATTCCCAAAATGCTTACAAGTACCTACTGTCCTCACAGAAGTGAGTTTTGCGGTATGAGGAATCCCCTAGTGTATTTTGTGGTAGGCACTGAGGAAAACTCACATGATACAATTGCAGAGAGTTTATAGCTATAGAAATAACTCTAAATAGAAATAACATCAACTGTCCCTCTAGGGAGGAATGATGTACTCATTTTCACTTTCACTCTTCATGGCAGATGGTCAAAATGGAAACACCAATGTGCTATGCTGAAATGTAAAACGTTTAAACCCTTTTTTTAAAAACTCTCATGTTATAAAATCAAAATGTATCAAATAAATGCCAAGTGAACTTTAAAAAATATGAAAAATGCTAATAAAGCTCCCTGGCTTGGAATGTGTGCTATTTTTTTGTCTGCAAGGCCTGGGATTTGAACTTAGGATCTGGGTAACTGTTGCACTATGGGGGAAGGGGAAGCTCTCTATGCTTAAAGATCAGAAAGTCATGCCTATTCCCTAGGCCTGAATTTAGGCCCCAACCCTGGAAAACATAGTCCTTACATGTATTTTAAAGATAGATTTGAACTTCCAGACAGGAGTTCAGTCTATATCCTGTTTGTTGTGGTTATTCATTGTACTTTTTGTTTTATTCATTTATTTACCGTTTATTTTGTTGACTGTGATGACACCTAACCATGTATTACATTGTTTACACCCTATCACATAGCATTTAGATTTGTAGACTTGTCCTCCATCATGCCTGACACCCCGCACTCTCACAGAAAAGGAAAACAGGTGTCACACTTGGCTTCTTACTCCAGGATGAAATTTTTGGCTTGCTCTGAGATCGAGCCCCAGGTGTGGCCAAATTAGCCATACATGGATAGGCAGGTGGTAGTACACAAATAAATACATATTAGTACAGAGTGCCAGGGCTGTGTATCTAATATTCAATGACATCTGCTACATTCCTACCAAGTCTTAGGTAGTTATTATGCCTCCATTGAAGGAATATTATTCTTTTCATGCCTATTTAACCATTAATTAAGTTCAATCAGCGTCCTAGGATTATTGCGTCTAATTTGAGTCCACACAGCTGCATGAACTATTCAGTCATAAGTTGGATACCATTCCATGGGGATTTCTATGCAGAGGCAGGAGTCTCTTGGGATCTCCTGCCATGGTAGGTGTTAGGACCAGGATTTGAAATCAGGGACTGTGTTGCGGGGTTGGCCTATGGCTTTCCTGACAGTCCGCCAGCCTTGAGCAATGACAGGTCACCTGTGCGTGGCATCCATGTCATTCAGACCTAGGATGGTCACCGTGCAAGGAACCAAAGCCAAGAAACCGCCTACCATGTACGGCTCGTGGCTTGTTTTAGTGTCATTTTCATTTTGTTTTCCTGTCAGACATCGGGTCTTAGGATTCCAGAATCGGCTTTGGTTCTGGAGGCTGCACCTGAGGCTAGTGTGATAGAAGCTAAGACAGAGCTGTCACGATCTGAGTTCAAGCCACATGCATGGTCAAAAACAAACAAAAAAATTAAATTAAAAAAGTAAAACAATTAAAAAATTAAAACAATTTAAAAAATTAAAGAAAATTTATTCCTACTTGCTAATTAGGAGAACATTCTCTGGAAAATGAACAATGATGTACACCAGAATTGGAGTCAGAGCTCAAGGTTCAAGTTTAGCAGATACATATGCCCAGCCTCTCAGACCCTAGCATTACAGCCTTGTGTCCTACAGGGTTCTGAAAGGTCCATTGTTGAAAGGTTTAATAAGCTCCCCAAGCCCTTTGTGATAAGCAGTTGACTTGTATTGTCAATGTCATTACAGTTTTGACCTAGTAGAACACCAGTAGCTAAGACCCATCACCCTAGCTCAGGAGGCTGAGGTCTGAGGATCACAGGGTGAAGCCAGCCAGGGCAGGAAAGTCTATGACACTCTGACTTCCACTTCTGAAAGGGCAGATGTTCAAGAGCTTCCTGGGTTTCCCTTGGTGATGAGAAGTTACTTGTACTTGAGTTGAACTCAAGGCCTGGGCACTGTCTCTAGCACTCTACTACTTGAGCCACAGCACCAATTCTGGCTTTTTCTGTGCATGTGCTACAGAAGGATGGAACCCAGGGCTTCTTGCATGCTAGGCACTCATCCACTTTCCCAGCCCTCTCATGTTTTTCTTAATGGTAGTTTCTACATAAGTATACTACTATTTTACATCCCCCAAGTTTAATATTCTGAATACCGGTTATTTCAAAAACCCTGATCTCCTCTTCCCCTGCTTGATTTGTGACTGTTCCTTCCTTGGTCACATAATAAAATGTAAATTAAGGATGCTGAGATATTAAGTATGCATCATATAAGGACACAGGGCTGGAACTCTGGAAGAGAAAAGCCATGGGCCTGAAAAGAAGAGAAAGATGCAGAATGTGCAACAAGCCTATCTGAAAAATAAATCTGTACATAAAAGAAGATGCATTGCATACAATCTGTTTGCACTCAGGGAGGTAATATACACACATAAGTAGGTATGACACTGATACATAAACTAGGCATTTTCTTTTTGAATTTTTTTGGTGACCATCCCAGGGCTTAAACTCAGCGCCCTATGTGTTCCTCAGCTGTTTTGCTCAAGGCTGAGACTCTACCACTGCCACAGCTCCACTTCTAGCCATCTGGCTTAATTGGACATAAGCGCCTGCCAGGCTTTCAGGCCTGGTCTGGCTTGTATCTCCTGCTCGGCTTTCTTTCTCAAAGCTGGTGCTCTACCCTCTGGGCCTCTGATTCCCTTCTGATTTTCTGGTGGTGTATTGGAAATAAGAGTCTCACAGAATATCCTGCTCGGGTTGGCTTTGAACAGAGATCTCCTGAGTAGACTTCAAGTGGCTTTCCTCAGGGATTCACCGAGGATCTGCTCCACATAAACCCTTAGTTTAAATCTCGAGAGGTACTAGAGAAAAACGGAAACTTGATGATGCTTCTAGTGTGTTCTAGATACTTAAGGTTGGAGACACAAAACACTCATAATTATTATATAATTTTATAGGCCTAAGGAGCAATGCAGACAGTATGAGGATCACTCCAGCTTTTGGTCCTCTTGTCCTGAGACAGTAAATGCACTGCAGCTCAATGCAAAGTGACTGAACTGGCATGTTCTGTGGACAATTGCTGCCAAAATCATGAGACACTCATTACTCACTTTTGGCTTCAAACCTGTGAGTAGAGGAGAAGAGTAGGAGAGAAAATCCTTTTCAGAGAAAGCACCTATAAAGAACATTGGGTAGTTTACTTATAAATTCAAAGCATTGGAATGATGTTGTTAAGTAGTCAGATTGTCCAGATTAACAAATGAAGAAGAAAAGAAAGGCAGGTGCCAGTGGCTGCTGACTATAATCCTTGCTCCTCAGGAGGGTGAGATGTAGAGAATCTGAGATATAGAGAATCTGAGTTTGAATCCAGCCAGCATAGGAAAGTTCATGACACTGTTATTTCTAAGAGATCACAGAAAACCCAGAAGTTGGGCTGTGGCTCAAGGTTAATGCACTACTCTTGAGCAAAAGTAACTCAGGGACAAGCCTATGCTCATAGTTCAACCTCAGGACCTGCTTCCATGTCTTTGAGTATGTGTGGATGTATTCCTATAGGGGAAACTCCAGAGTAGCTATGATGAAAGGCACCAAGCTAGAAAATTTGTTTTCAATACAATGATTTCATAACACAGAGACTGCTTTCATGGCCGTGCATGTTCCTGGGCTCCCCTCACAGTTCTCAGTACAGCCTGAGGGTTTCTCTGCCTCCTAGGCCTGCTGTAAGAAGTCTCTCTCATTGTCTGGACAGGCAGACAAAAGGCCTCAATAGTGTACAGCTGTGCAACAAACAACTCCATCTGGGCCAATTAGTGAGGATGAGTGTGGATGGGCTCTGAAGGTCAGGAGAAAAAGGCCTTTTTGTATCCCAAGCTATCTCTCTCCCCAGTGCTCTGTTTTGACAGGAAGCCTTCATTTGTGCCACCTCCTGCGGCAGGCCAGGTTCCCAGCACTTATCCTGCCTTTGTGAGACTATATTCTGGTGTTCACATACAGTGCTCAATATAATTCAGGAGTCCTTCTGGAAGACAACTAGGGCACTTAACCTCAAGAATTGTTTCATTGAGGGCGATGATGGGCCTATGATACCTCTGCTAGGTTTCCGGAAGTTTTGGAAATCCAAGCACATGTCTGATCTCACCATGCTTCCTGTCATCTAGGACTGCTGAAGCACATTAGGTTTTGAAACCTTTGACCTCTCCTAGTTGAGCCCTGGGTGGCAAGGTTTGGGGGTTGAAGAGAGGGCCTGGGTCCTGACCATGAGCTCAGTGCAGGAGCCCAGTGATTTACCATTTTGTGTCACAGCTTTACTTCTGGTCTGTGTGTGTGTGTGCGTGCATGTGAACACATACACCAGTCCTGGAGCTTGAACTCAGGACATGAGCACTGTACCTAATTTCTCTTGTACAAGAATAGCCCTCTCCCACTTGAGCCACAGAGCCACTTCAGGCTTTTTTCTAGTGAGGTGTTCCTGAGAAATCAAGTCCAGAGTTCCACAGATACAAAGCACTCTACCTCTAAGGCACATTCCCAGCCCTCTACTTCATGTTTGTTATTTTGTTTCTTTTTTGTTGTTGGTTGTAGCAGTTGAAGTCTGGGCCTGGGTGCTGTGCCTCAAGTCTTGTGCTCTACCACTTGAGCCAAAGCACCATTTCAGGTTTTCATATGGTTCATTGGAGCTAAATGTCTCGAGGACTTTGCTGCCCAGGCTAGCTTTGAACCATGATCCTCAGATCTCATCCTCCTGAGGAGCTAGGATGACAAGCATGAGTGACAAGCATCCAGCTTCCACTTCAGGTTTCTTAGTGGTGAATTGGAGATAATAGTCTCATGGGACCTTTTGTGTCTGGCATAGTTTGGAAGCCAGATCCTCAGATCTCAGCTTCATGAGAAGGCAGGCTGACAGACCTCAGCTATAGACCCCTAGGCTACTGCAAGGGGGTCCTTGGCTCCAGGTGGTGGAGTGCTAGCCATGTGCCCAAGAGATAAGGGTCAGTGCCTATGCTGCGAGTTTAAGGTTCATGAGAGAAAACAAAACAAAACAATTGTCTGCAGTAGACTACTCACCCACTCTTAAGTAATGCATAATTTTGTCCCTGCCATGAGGACATATCTGCGTCTCAATATTCTTTTTTGCATAATCATCTTAGTTGTGTTGCTCTTACAAGGACCATATGAAAGAATGCACTCTGTGAAGGACACAGCAGATGACACTCTTTGAAGGACTCAGCACACAACATCCTGTGATGACTCAGCACCCAGCACCCAATGCAAGACTCAGCACACTGAACCCTGTGAAGGACTCAGTACACAGCACCCTGTGCCAGACTCAGCACAGAGCACCCTATGAAGGACTCAGCACATAGCTCTATTTCACAAGCTTTCATTAGAATTAGGTTGCTTTCATCAGTATCACCATTCTTTGAGGAACATTTCACAAATCACCCAAGTTCACATCTAATGGTTTAGTGGGGTTTTTTAGGGGGCGGGCAGGCTACCCATAGGACTTGAACTCAACGCATGGGGATACTGTTCTAATAACATTTGCTCAAGGCTAATGCTCTACTACTTAGAGCCATATCTTCAAGAGTCTCACATACTTCCTACCAGGGCTTGGTTTTAAAGCTCCCAAGCAGCCAGGATGATGGGGGTAAGCCAGCAGCATCTGCTTCTGTGGAGCTGGGTTGCAGCTGTTTACATATGTCTAAGTCAGGTTAGGTGGCAACTGTCAGTGCCAGACTCTTAGCTTGTTCTGTGATGTGGTATTTGAAGTCCTGTCCTACTATAATTGCAATTAGAACATTCTACCTTTTTTTGGTGGCAGTGCTGGGGCTTGAGTAAGGGCTGAGACACTGTCCCTAAGCATTTGTGCTTAAGGCTAGCACTCAATTGATTGAAAGACACTTATGTGGCACTGAGGAATCGTACCTAGGGCTTCATGCTTAGTAGGGGAGCACTCAAACACTGAGCCCCAGGAGTAAAGGAGGTATAAATAGATAGATTGTTGTACATATAAATAATATATACACAAAAGAGAGATGTCTATATTATTACATTATAGATAATATTATTAGCAATTACTAGGTATTAAATTATATCTCCATTTAATGATGTGTTCCAGTTAACATTTAATTAAGCATTAATTAATACTCAATATCCTGTTATTGTTTATCATATATGTACATACATCCATACATATAATTAAATATTTTATAGAATGAGACAGATGTCTATATATTATTAAATTATGTATCATGTGCTACTACCAATTATTAGGTATTTATGTCTCCGTGCAATTTTTATTCTGTTAATAATTAATAAAATATTAATTAAACTTAATCCACATCCTATAATTATTGCATCTAATTTTATCCTAGAATTATTCATTACTAATTCAATCTGTTTATCATTTATTGTAGTGACAATTCTTCCACCTATGACTTTTTTTTTACCTTTGTGACATCCTATTTACATAGCATATTGATTTGCATCCTAATTATACATCCTACCTGACACTGAGCACTTTCAAAGAAAAGAAACTCATGTGTCACGCTCGGCTTCCCACTCCACAATTATATTTTTGGCAGTGCTGGGATCTAAACTCAGAGCCTAGAAGGCTCAATTCATTTATGTGTGGCTGCCAGCACAGCAGCCTCTAGCCAATTCAGCTGCCAGGTTGTTCCCAGGCCCTGAGATCGAGCCCCATATATTGACTCCATATTGTGCTTAGTATAGCTATTCATTTTTTGTTTTACTAATTTATTTACATTTATTTTATTGGCTGTTCTTACACATGGACTATTTAATACGTTTATTACATAGGATAAATTTGCCTATGTATGAAACTTCACACCTGACATCCAGGACTTTCACAACAAAGGAAAACCTGTGTCACCATGGGCTTCTTACTCCATGAGTCAATTTTTGTGAGTGCTGGCATCTGAACTCACAACCTTCAAGGCCCAATTCACGAATGGGTGAGTGTCAGTAAGCCAGCCTGGGGCATATTGAGCTGACAAGCAGTTTCCAGCACCTGAGATCAAGCCCCAGGGATTGACAAAATAAGAACAGATTGACATGCAGATGGTAGTACAGTACACAAATAAATATAGATCTTTATAGAGTGCCACAGATGTCTATGCATTATTCAGTTAAATAGGCTACATTCCTACCAATATTTGGGTATTTTTAATGCCTCCATGTAATTTATATTATTGTTTTCATCCCTAATGAATTATTAATTAAATAAACCACCTCCCGAAACTACTGCATCCATGTAATTAATAGTATTCTTTTAATGTGTCAAAAATATTCATTAAAATCCATCGGCCTCCTAAAATCACTCTAATTTTATAGTAGTATCATTCAGGACCAACTAATTCAACCTTGACATTCATAACCTTCCATTAGTATTCCTATGAATAAGAACGAAACTATTAGGATCTCCCGCCATTTGTAGTGGTCAGGACTAGGCTTTGAACCCAGGGCCTATGTTGCCATGTTGGCCTATGGCTTCCCTGGTAGCCCTCCAGCTTTTGGCAATGCCAGGTGTCCAACACTTTTCAGCCATGTCATTCAGACCCAGGAAGGTCACCTTGCAAAGAAAACAAATGTAAAACCGGCAGCCATCTGCAAGTTGCCGGTTTTTCTTCTTTGTTCCTGTGTTGTTTTCTTTCTTTATTATTCCTATCAGCATTTGGGCCCCAGGAACCCAGGTTTGGCTGTGAGTCTAGTGGCTGCACCCCAGCCTGGAATGATAGAAGCTGAGGTAGAGTTGCCATGGCTTGAGTTCAAACTCAGTGCTTGACAAAATAAAAATAAATAAATTAATTAATTAAAATATTTTAAAAATTATGAGGCTGCTTGGCTTGAATTCATGCCAAATTTTTTGCCAGTCCTGGAATTTGAACTCAGGGCCTAGGTACATATACAGCAATGTGGGAGAAGGAGAAGCTCACTATACTGGTAGACAAGAAAGTCAGGCCTGTTCCCAGGGCCTGAATTCAAGTCCTAGCTCTTGCAAAAATAATATTCATATGCATTTTAAATACAGGATTCATATTTACATACACATCTTTGCTGCATATTGCAGTTAGTGTGGTTATTCATTTTATTTCATTTATTTCTTATGTATTTTAGTGAGTATGATTACACGCATAACCTTTTTTACATCTTATTACATAGGATATATATTTGCCAATGTACTATACATCATTCCTGAGACCCAGGACTTTCATTGATAAGAAAAACAAATGGGACATTTGGCTTCTTCCACCAGGATTACTTAAGTTTTTGGCAGTTCTGTGATTTGAACTCAGGGCCTAGAAAGTCCACTTCATGAATGGGGAGTGGGTCAATGTTAGCACACCAGTCTGATGCAAATGAAGTTGCTGGGCAAATTTGGCCCTAGGAGTGTCCAATATATAAACACATAGAAGTGTAAAATGCAGTGTGTGTGTATTTACATATATATACATCTATAAACCTATACAGAGAGAGACAGATAGACATTTATGTAGATTCTAGTATATAACTCTATATAAAGAGTGATGTCTATATCTTACTTTTATTTACTCTATTACTACTAATTATTTGGTCTAAAATTATTCCTCATTTAATTAATCATGGTAGAAGACTAGTTAATTAGTAATTCAATTAGTACATTTCAAACATTCTATTAGTGTTCCTAGAGATAGGAACCAGTTTCCTAGGACCTTCAGCCATGTGTATGTGGCAGTCCCAGGATCGAACTCAGGGCGCAGCTGTCTGGGTTAACCTCAGGCTTCACTGATAGCCCACCAGCCTCAGCCATGCAAAGACATGTACAATTTTCAAGACAAGTGAGTGAGACCCAGGATGGTCACTGTGCAAAAGAAACAAAGGTAAAACTGTTGTGTAAAACTTTCTGGTTTTTCCTCTTCCATTTTGATTTGTTTGTTTGTTTGTTTTTTGGCCAGTGCTGGGAGTTGAAATTGGGTCCTAGGATCCCTGGATCATCTGTGGGTGTAAAAGTTACACCCCAGCCTAGGGTAATCAAGTCTGAGGAAGAGTTGTGACGACCTGAGTTCAAGCCTCGTGCCTGCCCCCCCCAAAAAAATTTAATGTCCTGGCTTGATGGGACATTTTATCTGCCATACCTGGGATTTGAAATCAAGGCCTGGGTAACTCTATTTTGCTGTGGGTAAAGTGGAAGCTCACCCTCCTTGAATAAAAGAAAGTCAAGAGCATTTCCCAGGGCATGAATTCTAGCCACAGGACTGGCAAAATAATATTTATATACATTTATAATGTACATCATATATATGTATTTGCATACGTATTACATATTGTACCTAGGAAACAATATTCTCACAGACAGCAGAACAGGTCAACATTGGCTTCTTACTCTACTCTACCTATTGTCTTAGGCACTGCTGGGATTTGAAATCAGGGCCTGGAATGCCCAAATCATCAAGGGATCAATGTAAGCCCAGCAGCCTCAAACAAATTCACTGCCAGGGAGTTCCCAGGACCTAAGTTTAACCTCCAGGAGTGGCCAATATATAATAGATGTGTAAATTGCTTCAAATACATATATAGGCATAGAGAGTGAGAGAGAAAGAGAGAGAGATGTATATGTATATTCCAGTGTATATTTAAACATATAAATATATTTATAGAATGTGAGATGTCTATATATCATTAAATTACATGTAATATATTACTAATAATTATTAGGTATTAAATTATGCCTTCATTTAATGATGTATCATGGTTTAAGGCACAATAAAGTGCTTCCTTGTGCAAAAGGAGCTCAGGGACAATGTCTAAGCTCACAGTTCAAGCCTCATGACCTGCACCAAAAAAAACCATAGAGCCAGTAACTCCATGTGTCTGTGTATGTGTGAAAGTATTTCTAAAGGTGAACATCCAGAGTCGCTATGAAGAAAGGCACCCAGCTAGGAAATTTGCTTTGAATAGAATGATTTCATAGCACAGAGTGCTTTCAAGACAGTGCATGTTCCAGGGCTCCCCTCCCTGTTCCCAGTGTAGCCTGAGGGTTTCTCCACACCCCAGGATGCTGGAGGAAGTCTGTCTTATTGTTGGAACAGGCAGACAAAAGTCCTCACTCATGTTCAACACTGTAACAAACAACTCTATCCATGCAAACTTGTGATGATGAGTGTGTGCAGGCTCTGAAGAACAGGAGAAAAAGGCCTCTTTGACCCCAAGATATCTCTCTCCCCAGTGCTGTTTTGACAGGAAGCCTTCATTTGTGCCACCTCCCAGGGCAGGCCAAGTTCCCTGCACTTATCCTGTCTTTGTTAGACTATGTTCTAGTGTTGAAACAAACTGCTACAATTAATTCAAGATTCCTCTGGCAGACAACAACTAGGGAGCTGAACCTAATGCAATGATTCATTATTGGCAACGGGGCCTCCCTAGGTTTTCGGAAGCTTGCTACATCTAAGCACATGTGCAAAATCACAATGTTCCCTGTAATGTAGGGCTGGTGAAGCTCATCAGGTTTAGAAACCTTTGACCTCTCCTAGTTGGGCTTGGGTAGCTAGGTTTCCATGTTGAACACAGGGTCTGAGTACTGACTATGAGGTCAGAATAGAAGCTCAATGTGTAATAGGAAGACCCCTACTCAAGCAGGCAAACCCACCTAGTCGTCTGGAGTGACAGAGCCCACCGCAACAAAGTTGTTAACAAAGAAGAAACTTTGTTGAGAAGGCTCCTACACTGACCGGCCAGGGCCACAGCACAGGCTCAGGAGCTGATAATGCTACCCTGAGCAGCCCCCATTCTTTGGTTTTTAAAGGCAAAATCCATGAGGTCGGGCCTGGTCATGCGCAGGTGACCAATGGGATCATACGACACATGGTCATACCAGACCACACACAGGTGGCCAATAGGCAGAGTTTACTGTAAGCATGTGTGAAAGGCAGGGTTTACCCCATAAGCTTGTAGTTGGAGCCAGATTACAACCAATCTGTTTTATAGGTCAGTCTTTAACTCAACAATCAAGGTGAGTTAGGTTGTTAAGGGGAGGGGGACCTATAGGGATTCTTTCCATTCCAAGAACAGGGCTGGTTGGAGCCAAGGTCTAGTTCACCTTGTTTAAAGTTGTTTTTCTAAAATCCCTAAAACAAAGGCAAAGCCGTGAAAGAAGCTGTACCAGAACAAGTCTCCTCTCAGGGCCTACTTCCCACTGCTTTACCCTTTGATATCACAGTTTCACTTCTGGTATCTGGGGGGGGGGGAAGGGTTAATTTGTGTGCATATACCAGTCCTGGAGCTTGAACTCAGGACCTCAGCACTGTACCTGAGTTTCTCCTGTACAAGGATAGCACTCTACCACTTGAGCCACAGATCCACTTCAGGCTTTTTTTCTAGTGATGTGCCACTGAGGATTCAAAGCCAGGGTTTCATACATGCAAAGCACTCTACCCCTAAGACCCATTCCCAGCACTGCACTTCAGGTTTCTTTCTTTCTTTTCTTGTAAGTTGGAAGAGTTGAAGTCTGGGCCTGGGTGCTGTCACTCAGCTCCACTTGAGCTACAGAGCACATTCAGGTTTTCTGGTGGTTCGTTGGCGATAACCTTCTCAGGGAATCTCCTGCTCAGGCTGGCTTTGGACCGTGATCCTGAGCTCTCAGCCTGCTGAGTAAGTAGCTAGGATGACAGGCATGAGTCACCGGCACCCAGATTCCACTTCAAGTTTCTAAGTTGTGAATAGGAGATGATAATGTCATGGAACCTTTTGTGTGTGGGATAGTTTTGAACCCAGATCCTCAGCTTCCTGAGCAGGCAGGATGATAGACCTCAGCTAAAGACACCTAACCCGTGACACTTTGCTACAAGGGGGTCCTTGGCTTCACGTATTAGAGTGTTAGCCATGAGCATAAGAGGAAAATTAGAGTCTAGGCTCTGAGTTCAAGGTTCATGATGGAGAAAACTAAACCAAAACAATTGTCTGCAGGAGACAACTCAATAGAGTTCAGTACATACATAAATTTGGACTTGCCTTGGGACATATCTGTGCCTCAAGTTTCTCATCTGCACAATCATCTTACTTTTGGAGCTCTAACAAGGATCAGATGAAAGAATATACCCCGTGAAGGACTCAGCACATAGCACTTTGTGAAGGACTCAGCACACAGCACCCCTTGAAGGACTCTTCATATAGCTATATCCCACAAGCTGTCATTAGAATTAGGATGCTTTCATCAGTATCACCATTTCTTCAGAAACATGTCATGAACCAAACAAGTTCACATCTAATGGTTTAGACGGATGGTTAGTCAAGGGGAGGGGTGGGGGGGGGTAGAGAGTCATCAGACTCAGGGGTTGCACTCATAGGTTGTGGGTACTGTCCTAAGATCTTTTCCTCAAGGCTAGAGCTCTACCACTTTGAGCCACAGCTCAGAGTCTCACAGACTTCCTGCCAGGGCTGAGTTTTCAACCCACCAGTGTCAGATCACATCCCCTGAGCAGCTAGGGGTGAGCCAGCAGTGTCTGGTTCGATGGAGTTGGTTTGCCGCTGTTAACCTCTGGCTGTCAGGATAGATGGCAGCCATCATCTTCAGATTCCCGGCTTGCTCTGTCATGAAGTATTTAAAGTTCTGGCCTTGTATAGTTGCCGTTAGAACATTCTAATTTTTCTTTGGTGCTTGAGTGACAGAAACACTTCTGGCTTTTTCTGTGCATGTGATAGTGTGGAAATGAACCCAGGGCTTCATACATAGTAGGCAAGCACTCTACCACTGAGACCCAGGAGTGACAAGTGTAGAAATAGATATATAGATAGCTTATATATATACACACATATATATATATGTATGTGTAAAATAAGAAAGATATCTCTATATTATTAAATTACATATACTATATTACTACCAATTATCCATAATTAAATTATTCCTTCCTTTGTTTCTCATTGTTGAAAATATAATAAAGTATTAATTGAAAATTAGTCAATAAACTATGATTATTGTTTTTAATTTTAAAATATAATTATATACTAACTACTAAGGTAATTGTTAGTTTTACAACATTCCATTCATATGATGTATGTCATAATGCGTTTCTTAGGATCTTCAGCCATTCGTAGGTGGCGGTCCCAGGATTTGAACCCTGGGCATGCGTTGCTGGTTTTGGTTATGGCTTGCCTGATAACCCACCAAACTTCAGCAGTGTAAGGTCACATATTCTTTCCGGGCCCTTTCATTTAGACCCAGGGTGGTAACAATGCAAAGGAAAAAACAAAGTAAAACTGACTTCTGGAACTTCCCAGTTTTATCCTTATTCTTTTTCCCTCCTCTCTTCTTTTTTCTTTTTTGTTGGTTGTGGGGCCAGAAATCTGGGTCTGGACACTGTTCTTCAACTATTCACTCAAGACTAATGTTCTACCACTTGAGCCAT
Source organism: Dipodomys spectabilis (assembly GCF_019054845.1). Taxonomy (NCBI): domain Eukaryota; kingdom Metazoa; phylum Chordata; class Mammalia; order Rodentia; family Heteromyidae; genus Dipodomys; species Dipodomys spectabilis. The sequence goes on along the minus strand of NW_024871020.1, from coordinate 793,973 downwards.
AGCACCACTTACAACATTTTTCTTCTTATATGGTGCTGAGGAATCGAGCCCAAGGCTTTATGAACTCAAGGCAAGCACTCTACTACTGAGCCACCTTCCCTGCCCTTCTCCTTTTTCTTTTATCAGTCCCGAGATTTGAACTCAGGACCTAGGATGTCAGAATGGGCTGTGGGCCCATTGGCTGCACCCCAGCCTAGGGTGATCGAAGCAGAGGCAGAATTGCCACAATCTGAGTTCAAACACGGGGCCTGGACAAAATAAATTAAGGCTGTGACTTGGAATTTGCTCCATTTTTCTGGCAGGCCTGGGATTTGAACTCAGGGTCTCGATAACTCTGTGACACTGTGGGGGAGAGGAAGCTCACTGTTGTTGAAGACAAGAATTTCAGGCCAGTTTCCAGACTGAATTTAAATGCCAGCACTGGAAAAAATCTTGTTACATACATGGGCTTACTCCATATGACATTTATTACCCTTATTTATTCATTATATATTTCATTTAGTATTATTACATATATAGCATTTATTTCATTTGTTACATTTTATCACATGGACATATTTGCATATGGATTATACTTCATACTGAGATCCAGGATTTTTACAGAGAAGGAAAAAAAAATGTGTCAAAGTAGGCAGGATGCCAGATATCAGCCACAGATGCCTAGACTGTAACACTTTTGTACGGGTGTCCTTGGGTCCCCTTGGTAGGGTGCTAGCCATGAGCCCAACAGGGAAGGGTCAGTGGCAAGTGGCTAGAGTTCAAGGTTCATGACCGAGAAAAATAAACCAAAACAATTGTCTGCAGGAGACAACTCACTAGAGTTCAGTACATACATCATTTTGGCCCTGACATGGGGACATATCTGAGCCTCAAGGTTCTCATCTGCACAACAATCTGTGGAGCTCTTACAAGGACCAGATGCAAGAATGCACTCAGTACAGCATTCCTCATATAAGACTCATGACATAGCTGTATCCACACACTGTCATTAGAATTAGGGTGCTTTCATCAGTGTCACCAAACTACACGAAGTTAACATCTAATGATTTAGAGGGGTGGGGTTTTTTTTGGGGGGGCGGGGATTCAGCCACGGGGATTCCACTGAAAGTTTGGGGTTACTGTCCTAAGATCTTTTGCTCAAGACTAGAACTCTACCACTTTGAGCCACAGCTCAGAGTTTTGCAGACTTCCTGTCAGGGCTGGATTTTAAAACCACCAGTGTCTGATCTCAGCCCCCCAGTATCTTGGATGACAGGGCTGAGCGAGCCAGAAGCATCTGGTTCCGTGTAGCTGGGTTGCAGAAGTTTACCTCTGGCTAATTCAGGTTAGATGGCAGCTCTCAGCACCAGAATCTTAGCTTGCTCTACAATGATGTATTTGAAGTCCTAACCTTAAATCTTTGCAGTCAGAACATCCTATCATTTTGTTTTGGTGCCAGTTCTGCATCTTGAGTAAGTGTCTAGACACAGTCCCTAAACTTTTATGCTCAAAGCTAGTACTCGACTGCTTGAGCAACAGCATGACTTCTGGATTTTTCTGTGCAACTGGTAGTGAGGAATGGAACCCAGGGCTTTGTACATACTCGGTGAGCACTCTAACACTGAGCCCCAGGAGTGACAAGTGTATAAACAGATAAATGTGTAGATTGGTAGATAGAGATAGATAGATAGGTAGATAGATAGATAGATAGATAGATAGATAGATAGATAGATAGATAGACAGACAGATAGATAGATATAGATAGACAGATAGATAGATAGATAGATAGATAGATAGATAGATAGATAGATGTATATGTATAAAACAAAAGAGATGTCTGTATATTATGAAACTACATATATGACATTACTACCAATTATTGGCAATTAAATTATTCCTTCCTTTTTTAAGTATCATGATTGAATACACAATAAAGTATTAATTGAAAATTAGTCAATGTAGAATAATTGTGTATAATTTTATAATATAATTATATACTAACTACTAATTTAAATGTTACTTTTAAAACATTCCATTTGTACGTATGTATATCAGAATGCATTTCTTAGAACCTCCCACCATTCATTAGTGGCAGTTCTAAGATTTGACCTCCAGGCCTAAGTTGCTGGTTTCAGCTTTGGCTTCCCTAATAGCCCACCAAACATTAGCAATGCAATGTCATGTACACATTCTGGGGCATGTCATTAATCCCAGGATGGTCACAATACAAAGGAAGAAAAGTAAAACCACCTTCTTGAACTTCTCAGTTTTATCCTTTTCCTTTTTATTTTTTATTTTTTTGCCAGCCTCGAAATTTGAAGTAGGGTCGTAGGATCCAATGATCAGCTGTGGCAGAGATGCAAAGACCTGAGTTCAAGCCCTGTGCTAGGCCAAAAACAAAGTAATAATAACAATAAGACCCTGGCTAGGAAATTGCGCCATTTTTCTCCGAAGCCTGGGATTTAAACTCAGGGTCTGGGTAACTCTGTGACACTGTGTGTGAAGGGGAAAGCTCACCGTCCTTGAAGACAAGAATTTCATGGGGCTGGGAAGGTGGCTCAGTGGTAGAGTGCTTTCCTTGCATGCTTGAGGCCCTGGGTTCAATTCCTCAGCAGCACATAAGCAGAAAAAGCTGGAAGTGGTGCCGTAGCTCAAGTGGTAGAGCGCTCACCTTGAACTGAAGAGCTGAGGGAGAGTGCCCACGACCAGATTTCAGGCACCATGACTGGCAAAAAAATAAAGAAAGAAAGAAAGAAAAAAACAAGACTTCACACCAGTTCCCAGGGCCTGAATTGAAGCCCCAGCACTGGAAAAAATAATATTCATATATATGAGATATATTTACATACATGGGTTCTACTGCATATGACATTTATTACCCTTATTTATTTAGTATTATTACACATATAACATTTCCTTTATTATATCATATCACATAGGATTTATTAGCATATGGATTATACATCGTATTGAGACCGAGGACTTTCACAGAGAAGGAAAAAAATGTTTCAAATTGGCTTCTTACTCCATAAATACATCTTTGGCCATGCTGGGATTTCAACTCAGACTACAATGCCCAATCCATAAATTGGGTAGAGTCTTAGCACACCAACCTCTGGTAAACTGAGCATCCAGGAAATTCTGAGGACCTGTGATCAAGCCACAGTAGTACCCAATAGAAAGATGTGTAGATTCATATTATATATATATATATATATATGTATATATGTATATGTACATATATACATATATACACATATAATATATACATATATATGTGTATATATATATACACACACACATACAAAGAGGGAATGTGAGGATATTATTAAATTACATATGTTATTACCAATTATTAGTTACTAAATTATGACTCCATTTAATGAAGTATCATGGTTGAATACTTATAAAAGCATTAATTAAAAATTAGTCAATATCCTTAATCATACCATGGTGTTAGAATGAAGATATAAATCCAATAATTTTGTGTGGCATTCTAAAATAGAATCATGAATTAACTGCAAATTTAATTATTACTTTTATAATATTCCATTAGCGTTCACATGAACAGGAATGATTTCATCAGGATCTCCCTCCGTTTGTGGGTGGTAGTCATAGCATTCGAATTCCAGGCCTGGGTAGATTACTTTGAATGCAAACCATTGGAATGACACCGTGAAGATTTCAGATTGTCACGATTAAAAAAGAGAACAACAAGAAGAAAAGAAAGCCAGGTGTCAGTGGCTCCTGCCTATAACCCTAGCTCCTCCTGTGGCTGAGATGTAGAGAATGCCAATTTGAATTCATCCAGGGCAGGAAAGTCCACAACACTCTTCTTTCTAAGAGATCACAGGGGGGCTGGGAAGTTGGCTCAGTGGTAAAGCGCTTGCCTTGCATGCCTGAGGCCCTGGGTTCGATTCCTCAGCACCACATAAGCAAAAAGAAAAAAGCCAGAAATGGCGCTGTGGCTCAAGTGGTAGAGCGCTAGCCTTGAGCTGAAGAGCTGAGGGACAGACCCAGGCCCAGAGTTCAGGCCCCGCGACCGGACCCAAAAAAAAAAAAAAACAAAAAACTAAGAGATCACAGGGGGAAAATAAAAACATGAGTGGGGCTGTGGCTCAAGGGCAGAGTGCTATCCTTGAGCAAAAGGAGCTGAGGGACAAGGCCTACGCTCATAGTACAACCCTGGACCTGCCTCACCCCCCACCCAAAAAAAGGAGGCAATCACTCCATGTCTCTGTTATGGATGGATGCTGTATGGAAGATGGGCATTCAGCAGGTTACCCATGTCCATCCCTCCAACCTGGGCAAGTACTCAGAGAGTTCTGAGTCTGAGACAGCAACTTGAACAAAGCATCCTTCTCTGCCATTTAATAACTGAAGCCCCACTGGGTTTGCCTGGGCTGTACAAGTGCCTTATGTTCTGGCTGAGATGTCCCATCGGGACACCTAGCAGCCAGCCACTGCCTCCAGGGAGACCACAGTTCCTACGCTGTAGGAGTTGTCAAAGGTTCTGGCTCCATCTTCTCTATCCCTCTGTAGGATATGTGAGCCTACTCCTCTGGGGCATGGTGGCTATCCCTCATTCACCATTCCTCATTGCTGAGTCACAGGCTGGTCCCAAATCTTGGCAAAGATATGAAATAGCCAGCGATTTCCACACCAAAAGGGTAAGCCAATAAATCCCACTCTCATAGTTCCTGTCAGAAGTGAGCCTTGGGCTGCAAATGTGGCTTAGTGGTAGAGTGTTTACCTAGCACGCACAAAGCCCTGGGTTCCATTCTTCAGTATCACAGAAACAGAAAAAGCCAAAAGTGGCACTGTGGCTTAAGTGATAAGAGTGCTAGCCTTGACCAAAAGAAACTCAGGAACATGCCCAGACTCTGAGTTCAAGCCCCAAGACTGGCAAAAAAGTGAGCCGGTTGAGACATATTCTTCTGGTACTCATAGGAGGGCCAAGGTGAGAGGTAAGAAGTAGGGTAGAGGACAGTTGCTGGTGGCTCGCCCCTGTACTCTTAGCTACTCAGGAGGCTGAGATCTGAGGATCAAAATTGCAAGCAGGAAAGTCTATATGAGACACTTTTCTCCAAATAAACACCCAAAAAGTCAGAGGTAGAGCTGTGGTTCAAGTAATAGAGTGCTAGCCTTGAGCACAAAACCTCAGGGATAGCATCCAGGCCATGAATTCAAACTCCAGGACTGGCACAAACACTCACTCACACACACACACACACACACACACACACACACACACACACACACACACGCACACCAAGCTAGAGCATTTGCCAGTCAGCCTGCACAAGTTCATCTCTAGCAACTCAATAGTAAAAAAAGAAAGAAGAAGAAGGGAAGGAAAGACTTGCTCCTGGAGGTGATATAACCAATGCCAAAATTCCACAGGAGTTCTAAAATGTGGAACAAGATAGAGAGCCTCAGGCAGAAGGTACAACAATGCACAAAGTTTCCTGAGGTGTTGTGTAGAATAGGTGTTGTGGGTGGATGAAGGTTCTGTGGGTTCAGACAAGTCCGGCAGGACATTCAAGGCTGGGTCAAGGTTTGTACTTGAGCCACAGGGAGGGCAGAGTGTGGAGGTCCCAGAATGGGGCTCAGGGGGAAGATTAGCTTGGCTTTTCACCATGGACCCCAGCCATTTCCTGTGGCTCCAAGTCTATTTTTCACAGCTCCTGACCCTCAGGCCTCCTTTACATGGAGGAGTCAGGGCAAATACAGGGAAGAACACTTGCTTAAGAAAAGCTTCTAGCCCAATGCCAGTGGTGGCTCAACCCCTGTAAATCCTAGCTGCTGAAAAGACTGAGATCAGAAGTCCTGGGACAAAGCCAGCTCAGGGGAAGAAAGTTAGTGAGACTCTTCTTGCCGATGAACTACCAAAAGCCAGAAATAGAGCTGTGGCTCAAGTGGTTGAGTGACAGCCTTGAGGCAAATATTAAAGAGACTGGAGCCCAGACCCTAAGTTCAAACCCCAGTACTGGCACATAAAAAATAAAGAAAAGCTTTCAGGAGTTCCTAGTCCACTGTGGTGGAAGTCCAAATCAGTTGGGTGCTGCTGGCTCATGCTTATCCTCCTAGATCCTCAGGAGGCTGATATCTGAGGATCATGGTTCAAAGCCAGCCCGGGCAAGAAAGTCCGGGAGACTCTGATCTCCAATTAACCCCAGGAAAACTGGAAGTGGTACTGTGGCTCAAGTGGTAAGCTGAAGAGCTGAAGGGACAGTGCCCAGGCCCAGAGTTCTAGCCCCATGACCAATAGCTGGCATGCTTGAACCTCACTCTGTGGCTCTAGGCAGAGTAATTTCCAGTGGGCCCCTAAGAGTCTCCCAATATCTACGTGTTCTACAAGTCTTGAAAGCAGCCTCTTTGGGAGCCTTTGCCTACAGAGCAGGCCAAAGTATCAGAGAAGGGTCTAGCCTTGGGGCATGGAGGACATTGGCCAGAATGACATCAGAATAGCATCTCTCATGGGTGCAGTGTGGATCTGAGCAGTAAATCAGCATTTCAGACCAGGTTTCTGGACCAGGAGGGGCAAGAGCTTCAAGATGGCACAGCAGGTAATGCCTACGCACGGGGGCAAATTTGTCAGGCACACCTTGGGTGGGGGTGAGTTGGGCTCATGAAAGACTTGTAGGCTCAGGAATCCACAGCTGGCTGGCTGCTGCTTGTAGCAGTGGCTATCCCAGGAGTCCCAGAGCTCAGAGCCCTGCTTTGCTCACCAGTGTTCAGTGGCAGATGAAGGTCTGCAGTCATGCACTGAGTATAAATGAGCATCCATCGTGTTCTTCCCTTGGTTCTGTACCCTATGCATGGATGGAGGTGCAGGTTCCATGGCACTTATTGTCATGGCCCAGACCCCTCAGCCCAAGAAGGAGTTGGGGAGAAATAACTTACGTGTCGAGAGTTTACTATGATTGTGCCTCTGGACTGCCCCAGTTCTAGCTCAGCTTATCATTACCACCTTCTTGTGTGTGTGTATGTGTGTGTGTGTGTGTGCATGGGCACATCTTGGTACTAGGGCTTGAACTAAGAACCCGGGCTCTATTCCTCACTATTTTCATTCAAGGCTAGCAATTCTACCACTTGAGCCACAGTTTTTCTTCCAGCTTTCAGGTGGTTATTGGGAAAGGAAATTCTCACGCACTTTAGAAAAGTGAGCTGGTTGTGCATTCTGTTTATTCACACATATTTTAATAACTGCCATGGCATCTCTCTGGATTTCATCAGATGTTAAATTGCAGATGCTAGATGCTAACGTCTAACAGAAAAGTGTCAGAAGGCCAAGCAGAGTTCTTGTGGACACTTGTGATTCCTATTCCACAAGGCCTTAGTCAGAGCTAAGATAGTGACAGAGCTGGCACAGGGCAGTACACTCTTTCTCCTCCCTGGTCTCCTGAGTTTTATTAACTGTGGTAAATGTTTTCTTCAAGGGAATCAGATTTGGTTCTTTATACAGATTTTTTCCCCCAATGAAATAAAACATTGTAGTAGCTGTGTATGAGATGAAATAAACAGTTGTGGGCAGAGGGGAGGCAAAAAGAGAGGGGAAAGGTTCTTGTCCTGAACTGCTTATATGGATAACTGAAGTGGACTTCAGTTCATCAAGCAGATCTGCTCCCGGAGCCTACCAATGGATGGGGTATTGCTTAATTGTTTTCAAAGGTCAACCAAGTAGACAACGTGTCAGCAAGGAACTGCCTGAGTAAATGAAGTACTTGGTTTCTTAACCTCTGAATCATAAGCTTGAACAGCTCTTAGTACACTCCACTCGTGTCTTCTCCTTTATGGAACCTCATACCATTAGTTGCCCATTCTTGACATTTTATTGCATAATTTTATTACATATTTATTTGAAATATTTATTAAATTTCTTTATCTGACCTACAAAAAAAAAAAAGAAAGAAAAGTGAGCTCGTGATAAGAAATGTACTCATTATTTTGCCCATGTAATTGTAACCCCTCTGTCCAGTATTTTCACAAAAAAAGATCCTACTGATATAAAAAAAGAAAAAAAGAAAGAAAGAAAAGTGAGCTGGGCTGCCTCTGAATGCCAATCCTTAGATCTCAGCTCCTGAGGAGCTAGGCATATGAGAGCATGAGCTATTAACATCTGGCCACACTTTCCTTCTTGGCTAAGACAGAGTACCTCTCTCCCAGCCTAGCAGCCATCTACAGCTAACCTTTCTTCCCCTCCCCCTACTCCTCCAGGCTTCAGAGGAACCATACCCTCCCCTGAGGACATAGAAATTGGATGCTTGACAGGTTTGAGCTTTATGTTCTCCACACAGTCAAGGGCTGCTGGGACCTGATGTGGAGATCAGAGATCTAGGCCAGGTCAAGTAGACAGCTGTTAGAACAGAAGACAGTATGAAGAGACATCCTTGCAGCTGGATGCCAGTGGCTCATGCCTATAATCCTAGCTACTCAAGGCTGACACATGAGGATCAATCAAGATTCAAAGTTAGCCTGGGTGGGGAGACTCTTATCTCCAATGAATCACCAAAAAGCTGGGAAGCAGAGCTACGGTAGTTCAAGTGGTAGAGCATGAGCCTTGTGCAAACAAGCTAATGGATACCACCTAGGCTCTGAGTACAAGCCTTGGTAAACACACACACACACACACACACACACACACACACACACACACACACACAGTAAAATCTTTAGCAGGTGCCAGAGGCTCATACCAGCAATTCTAGCTACTCAAGAGGCTGAGCTCTTAAGATGGCAGCTTGAAGCCAGCCCAGGCAGGAAAGTTTGTGAGACTCTTATCTCCACTAAACTACTAAAAAAGAAGAAATGTGAGCTGTGGTTCAAGTGGTAGAGTGTTAGATTTGAGCAAAGGAAGCTCAGTGCCTTGGCCCTGAGATCCAGCTCTAAGAGTTGTTTTTTTTTCTTTTTAAAGACACTTTTTGCCCCAGTTCCTTCAGGCCATAATTCCAGATTTTGATCATCCTAGATCTCACTTCCACTCCTGCCACTTCCACAGCACCACAAGTGGCCTGTTTCTGGCCAGCTCTGGGTTAAGAAGTGAATGTACACGAAGGGGCATACCCAGGTCAAGGCTAATGCCCCAGAACATTGAGGTATTGGCCATACCAGTCTCTCATCCCCAAATTCCCTGGCCCTGGAATCTGAAGTCTGTGCCTCTGTATTCTGGGCATCCAGAATTCTCTAGAAGGATTTGAGAGGCCCAGATGGGGCTGGAAGATAGACTTGTCTGTGATAAAGTATGTTGACATTTCCTAGACACCAACAAACACTTCCAAGCCACCCTGGCCTCACCTCCAATGCACCCCGGAATCCTCCTTGCTTGGGTGGCCTTCAGTCCACTATCAAGCTGGAGTTGGCCAGAGCCACAGGCAACACCCTTCCCCCACTCACTGCCAGCCTGCAGAGAGGGACATGCAGCCAGAGGTCTAGCTGAGGAAAATGGCAGGACATTCCATGTCTCAGTTCCCCACCCAGAGACAGGCAAGACTCTATTGCAGCTGGCCCGGCTGATCCAGAATCCCATGCATGCAGGCAAAGGCTTGGACAGCTGGACTTGGGCCCCAAAGAAAAGCTTGAACTCAGGTCTCTGGCAATTTAGGACTCATTGTAGACCCTGATAGGAGGCTAAAGGCAAGGTCGGTGTGGAGGAGGGGCACCATCCCAGGTCAGAAAGAGACAGACAGGCACCCAGGAAGGGGACAGAGAAAGATGAGGAAAACACACACACACGCACACACAGACACACACACACACAAATATGGCACTGGAGTCTCACATCTGTCATCCTAGCTACTCAGGAGGCTGAGGTCAAAGCCTGCCAGCACAGAAATGTCTGTGAGGCTCCTATCTCCAATGAACCACCAAATAGCCAGAAATGGAGCTGTACCTCAAGTGTTAGAGCACTAGCTTTGAGCACAGAAGCATAGGAACTTCACCAAAACCCTGAGTTCAAGGCCCAGGTCCTCTACATCCAAACACACAGACAGACACACACAGACACACACATGAACACACAGACACACACACTGGTAGCCCAAACCCTCAGCAGTCCCTGAGCACCCTGAATATTCCACCCCAGAGATGATGGCACTACCATCATCAGACCAACTGTAGACAAAACCCAGAGCTTCTCACATATCTGGAATGATTCAGAACACATCATGGCATTTCTACTGTACACAGTTATGCAGAAAATTCAGCTACCTTTTGTTTGGTTGTAGGTTATGGGGTTTGAACTTTGGGCCTGCCAGAAGGCCCTCAGCTCTTCAGATGAAGTTGTGTGCTCTACCACTGGAGCCACAGCACCACATCCAATTTTCTGGTGGTTCATTGGAGATAAAGCCTCACAGACTTTCCTGCCCAAGCTGGCTTTGAACCGTGATCCTTAGATATCAGCCTCCGGAGTAGCTAGGATGACAGTTGTGAGCCACTAGCACCCGGCTACACCCAACTTCTTTTTTTTTTTCTTCAGTTCTTTTCTTTCTTTCTTTTTTTATTTTGAAAATACTGTACAGAGGGGTTACAATCACATGGGCAAGATAAGGAGTACATTTCTTATCAAGCATTGTAACCTCCTCCTTTGTTTCCCCTTCCCATCCCTTCCCAGCTTCCCCATGCCCCCCAACCAACCCTCCCCGCCCCCCCCCCACCACCAAAGTTGTAAAGTTCGTTTTCGATATGACAAATTGAACTTCTCATTGATGCAAGGGTCAGCCTGTATCCTTATTTAAACGACTTGTTTTTCCCCTTCCTCTCCACAAATTATACCATAATTAAATACAGTGAAAGCAGGGGTTGTACTGTGGGGGAGGGACATACAAAGCAACAAAGAAATAATCTCATAAATGCATTAGAAACAAGTGCATGAAAAAAAATTAAATATATACCTTACGGTTTATTTTCCTAACATCACCTTATCTAACCTTTTCTGCTTGACTCATATATATACTAAATATTGCAAATAAGGGAAACCATGGGTCCTAAGTTTCTTTGGGCTTGGCTTACGTCACTTAATATAATTTTTTCAAGGTCTTTCAATTTCCTAACAATTGGGGCAATGTCATTCTTTCTGATGGAGGCATAGAATTCCATGGTGTATATATACCACATTTTCTTGATCCATTCATCTACTGAGGGGCATCTGGGTTGGTTCCATATCTTAGCTATGGTAAATAATGGTGCAATAAACATAGTTGTGCTGGTAGCTTTAGTGTGGTCTTGTTTGTAAACATTTGGATAAATGCCCAAAAGTGGGATTGCTGGGTCACAAGGGCACTCTATGTGGAGTTTTTGAAGAACCTCCATACTACTTTCCAAAGTGGTTGAACAAGTTTACACTCCCACCAACAATGAAGTAAGGTTACCTTCTGTCCACATCCCCTCCAGCATCGGTTGTTATTAGAGTTCTTGATTTTTGCCATTCTAACTGGGGTGAGGTAGTATCTTAATGTTGTTTTGATTTGCAACCCTACTACTTCACCATCTCTTGCAAGCTAGAAGAGGTATCTTTCTTTCTTGTTTGGTTTTTTGTTTTTTGTTTTGGTTGAGGGGCTTGAACTCAGGGCTTGGGTACTGTCCCTGATGTCTAATTTTCCTCAAGGCCAGTGCTCTACCATTTGAGCCACAGTGCCACTTCCAGTTAGAGATTGGAGATGAGGCTCTGGAGGGACTTTAATGCCTGGCTGGGAAATGAGATCCTCTGAATCTCAGCCTCCCGAGTTGCCAAGATGACACGTGTGAGATGACTGGTGTGAGCCACCGGCTCATGGTTTAAGGTGTCTGAAGAACTAGACACCTTAAGCCAAAAATGGCAAAAACTCCCATGCTCTTGGATTGGAAAGATTAACATTGTGAAAATGGCAATACTTCACAAGGCTATCTACAAATTCAATGTGATACCTATCAAAATTCCAACCTCATTCTTCAAGGAACTAGAAGAGGCAATCCAAAAATTCATATGGAACAATAAAAGACCTCGAATAGCAAAAACACTCCTCAACAGAAAGAATACTGCTGGAGGAATATCAATACCAAATTTCAAACTCTACTATAAAGCAATAGTAATCAAAACAGCTTGGTACTGGGACAAGAACAGACCTCAGGACCAATGGAATAGAATTGAAAACCCAGATATGAACCTAAAGACCTATAGCCATCTAATCTTTGATAAGGGAGATAAAAAAAATAGAATGGAAGAAAGACATCTTCTTCAGTAAATGGTGCTGGCAAAATTGGTTATTACCTTGTAGAAAACTAAAACTAGATCCCTATATATCACCCTGCACCAGAATCAACACCAAATGGATCAAAGACCTCGGAGTCAAAGCAGACACTCTGAAAACATTACAGGATGGAATAGGAGAAACCCTAGGTCTCCTTGACCCAGGCCAAAATGTTCTTAATAGAGACCCAGAAACACAACAAATCAAAGAAAGGTTGTAGAAATGAGATTGCATGAAGTTGCAGAGCTTCTGCATGGCAAAGGACATAGCTAGCAAGATCAATAGAAAGCCTATGGATTGGGAGAAGATCTTCACTAGCCATAAAATGGACAAGGGTCTCATCTCAAATGTACTTGGAACTCAAAAAATTAGATCCCCCAACAAGAAATCCTCAAAGAAACAACTGCCCAATAAATAAGTGGGCTAAAGACTTAAAGAGAAACTTCTCTGAAGAAGAAAGAAGTATGGCCAATAGACACATGAAGAAATGCTCAAACCCTTAGCCATAAAAGGAGTCCATTTCTTATCAAGCATTGTAGCCTCCTCTGCAGCCACCTTCTTATACCAAGGGAAAACCCAACTCATCAAGACACAAACTAAATGTAACCCTACACTTCAGACTTGGTCAACAGCGTCCAAAACCATTCTTCCATGGATAGAGAGCATATAATTGACACTACCATTCCACTCCAGCTCCCATTCACCCACTCCCTGCCTGCCACAGGCCACGACCTCTGGAGTTCTTGGTAAGGCACCACCCACCCTGCTTTGGCTTCACACTGGGGTAAACCTGGGGACTTCTTAGAAATGTCTGTACTGTGAGGTCAGCATCTGGTCTCACAAGCACAGAAACCCTACTACTTCACCATCTCTTGCAAGCAAGGAAGGGGTGTCTTTCTTTCTTATTTTTTTTTTGTTTTTTTTTTTTTTTATTTGGTGGAGGGGCTTGAACTCAGGGCTTGGGTACTGTCCCTGATGTCTAATTTTCCTCAAGGTCAGTGCTCTACCACTTGAGCCACAGTGCCAATTCTGGTTGGAGATTGGAGATGAGGCTCTCGTGGGACTTTCCTCCTCGCTGGGAAATGAGATCCTCTGGATCTCAGTCTCCTGAGTGGCCAGGATGACAGGTGTGGGATGACAGGTGTGAGCCACCGGCTCATAGCTTAAGGTGTCTAGTCCTTCCGAATTTCCACCTAGTCCTTCTCTAGACACTACCACCTAGACACCCCTCTACCTCCTTCAGGGAAAGCAAAGGGAGGCTAGAATCTGGGTGGGGCCATGGAGATTAAAGGGCCCCCTCCACATCACTAACCCCCTCTAAGCTCCCATCTACCTCCTCCGGATAACCTGGTCTTCCGGCGTGGATCAGACCCACTCAGAGTTCTGGGGCTTGCCCTATGTCTCCATGCCCCACCCAACAGATACCTGAGGACTTCTGGAGCCAGCTGCTCCATGTCCCGGTGGAAGATGTTGGGAGGGTTGCTGGTAACCAGGCCCAGGGGTGCCCAGGGCAGAAGGAGTGTCCAGCTCCCCTCTGTCAAAGGAGACACAAAGCACAGATGGACCTACTAAGAGCTTCAGGGCATAGCCATCTACCTGTCACAAAGGTCCCTGAGAGAACTGTTTTAAGTGACAGCCCTGGGGCCTGACCTCATGGCCCAGCACTGTCCCTGACTTTCTGTGTCTGCAGGGGAGAGCTCTTTCACCTGAGCCACGGTGCCACTTCCAGCTTTTTCTGTGTATGCAGGACCTAGGAATCAAAACCATGCTTTCCTGTGTGCTAGGTGAGCCCTCTACCTCTAGGACCCAATCCCAGCCCTGGATAGCTGTTCTTCTGTGACCCCTCAGGCCTGTCTTGAGACAGTCTCGTACATCTATACCAAGTCTCTCACCAGCAGCCCTGGCTGGAAATGAACACGCTCTGCTATGTTGCCCATCATCTGTAGCACCTCTGTTCTCTGTGCTTCCTTCAGATCCTTCTTGTTAAACAAGACCCCCTTTTCATGTGCTGTCTCCAAGAAGCCCTTTCCAATCACTTTGGCAAAGCTGGAGCCTCTCCGCTGTGCAGGCTGCCACCCTTGTCAGGCTCCACCTTCCAGCCAGTGTGGGTTGAGAATGCATGAAGGGGAAGGCCTGGATTCCACCACCGGATTTCTGAAGGCCCTGATACACCAACCAGAGACAGGTGTTGTATCACACTCCGTGAGAAGGGGCTCCAGGCCTGGGCAATCTTTGGACAACAAGACAGGGCCATTTCTTTTTGTGGGCTTCAACTGAGGATTTGGGATCTAGGAGTTTTATTGCTCAAGGCTGGTTCTCTACCATTTCAGCAAAAATGCCACTTCTGGTTTTTGGTGGTTCCATGGTGAGTAGAGTCTCACGGTCTTTCGATCCTATGGCTGGCTTCAAACTGTGATCCTCAGATCTCCACCTCCTGAGTAGCCAGGATGTCAGGCTTGACCCTGAGCCAGAGGTGTCGGGCACCAAAGGCTTTTCGGTTGTTATTTGTTCCCATTTATCTCCTGTCAACTAGCAAGCCCAAGTTAAAATAATCAGTTACAGACGATCAAATTCTTCTCCTAGGTCAGTTAATCCAAGGAGATAAAGTGTCTTTGGAAAAGGCTACTCTAAGTTGGCTTAGGGGTGTTTGTGTGCTTGTGTGTGTGTATGTGTGTGAGTGTTGGGGATACCTACCCTCATCTCTGTGGTGCCTCATCCTCCCAACAGGGAACACATCCAGGATCTTGACCCCAAGGGAGGTGGATGGGGGAGGGTACCTAAGGTCACATCCAGGGGGATGATCTGAATTTTGTCCTGCAACGTAAGCCTGGACAGATAAAGGAGAGAAGGAGAGGGTTGGGGGAACATCAAAAGGAGCCCCTTACATTTGCCTACATGTACCAGCGAGAAAACTGAATACATCTTTCTTGGTAGTCAGATAAAAAGTGTACACTGTTCATTTATTTTATGATTGTGCTAGTCCTAGGGTTTGGATTCAGGGCCTGGGTGTTATCCCTTAACTTCTTTTGTTCAAGGCTGAGGCTCTACCAGTTGAGCCACAGCACCATATCTGGATTTTTGTGTGTGGGTTTGGGGAGGAAGACGGTTTATGGGAGATAAGAATCTCCTGGAATTTCCTGCCCGGGCTGCTTTGAGTCACAACCACCAGACCTCAGCCTCCCAAAGATCCAGGATGATGGGTGGGAGCCATGAGCTCCTGACCACCACCATCCATTTATAATTCCTTAGGCCCAGGGCCGGGCCACCCATACTACACCTCCTTGTTGGGAGTACGAAGCAGACATGAGTGGGTTTGATACTTCAACAGCCTACCTATCTTTGAACATTGTTCTGGGTCACTCTGATGGAGGCTTCGTCCTTATCCACAGCAATGACTTGGATCTGTCACAAGAACAAATGTCCCCCTGGAGGAATCAGGTCTGGGGTCTTTCCTCTGAATCCCGCCCCCCTAACCAAACAACACTCCCAAACAAAGCGTAGTACACACAGTGTGTTTTTATTGCCTTATAGCCAGGGTCTTGTCAGATAGGTGGGGGTATAGGTCAGTGGCCCGGGATTGTGCTGGGCAGGGGGACAAGGCAACATCTACTCATCCACTTTCCTTCAACGGTGTAGCAGAGGGATGTAGGCAAGGACTCATTGGATGGACAATGAATAACCATCACTGCCTAGCCAGGGCACAGAGGGGCTTACCTCATGAAGCTGCTTCAACAGGCTGAGCAAAACAGCTCCTGACCCACAGCCCACCTCCAGAATGAGAGGGCCACCTTGGGTTCCAGCCACATGGGGATGCTGGGCCACCTCCTCCAACACTCCTTCAACCAATTCCTGAGAGAGAGAAAGAGAGAGGGAGAGAGAGAGAGAGAGAGAGAGAGAGAGAGAGAGAGAGAGAGGTCCAGAATTACACTTAAGCCAGGTGCGGGTGTCTCTGGCCTATAATCCTACCTACACAGGAGGCTGAGATGTGAAGATCGTGGTTCATAGCTGGCTCAGGAGGAATGTCTGTGAGACTCTTATCCTCAAAGAACCAACAGAAAACCGGAAGTGTGCTGTGGCTCAGGGGATAGAGTACTAGCCTTGTTCTGAGGAGCTCAGGGATAGCATCCAGGCCCAGAATTCAATCCCCACAAATGACAAGAAGTGGACTTCCCACCACATGAAGTGGACTGAATAACACGCACTGTCTTAGGAAGCATGGCAGAGAAATCAGGCCAAGATTCCTGTCAGCTGGAGGTCATGAGTAGGTCACCTGGCTTCTCCATGACTCATTTTCCCCAGCTGGAAAAATGAATAGAGTGAAAGATCCCTTCCTCATGGGGACAGGGTAATGATGAAAGACAGCCATGTTTTGTTTCACAGTCCCACACCTGTTGCATGATTAATAACAGACCCCATCTGAGCCTTTTCCCGGCAACTTCCTGTCATATGCTCACAGAATTGTTGAGAACTGTATCTGACACCTGCTCCCTCTGTGCCTGGCCCTGCTCCAGAGGTCCCTCTGTATTAGTCCTTTATTTACTCACAACTGTCCCAGGAGGAAATTGAGGTCCGATAGTCGACATCCAATCCAGAGCATCAACTGTGGTCAAGAATTGGATGCCGTTGGGCTGGGAAGGTAGCTCACTGGTAGAGTGCTTGCCTTGCATGCATGAGGCCCTGGGTTCGATTCCTCAGCACCACATAAGCAAAAAGAAAAAAACCGGAAGTGGCACTGTGGCTCAAGTGGTAGAGTGCTAGCTTTGAGCATGAAATAAGGGATGGGACCCAGGCCCTAGTTTTAAGCTTTTTCTAGCATAGACCCACCCAAGAAAAGGAAGCAGGTGAGCACACGGGAGTTCAAAGCTCACACATAATACTCAAGACTCACAGAATAGACCCCATTCTGCTCTGATTCTCTAGATTCTATGTCCTAGGTCATGGCAGTCTTAGATGGGACTGACCATGCACCAAGTCAGGACACTCAAGTACAATCTCATACTGAGGATCCTGTGACCTCATCAAGGACTCAAGATCTCTCACTGTCCTGCCTTGACACTGGGCAGTCAGGTGAGATCTAGTTATCCAAACAAAGGACATGGGAATGAATGAATTTCTCAGCCAAAGGATGCAGACTGGAGGGCTCTAGGTCCCTCTCTCTCAGGGAGGAGAAAATGGCTGATCCATCTCAGGAATGTTCCTGGGTTGTGAGTATTCTCAAAGAAACAACCCTGCTCCCAGCCCAGTGCCTCCTGTTTTCCCACTAGCCTGGACCTTCCGTCGGCCCCTCCCACATCTGCCATCTAGACTAAAGGCTGAGCCAGCAAAGAGACCCACCTCTACCTCTGAGGATGGTAGTCAAGGGGCCTAGAGTCCCCTAGAGCAAGTCTGGGGGCAACACGTGTCTGACCCTCGCCCTCAATCCTTGGGTGTCCTGTTCCAGTGGCACGCTTACCTCTGTCTCTGGTTGAAGAATGAACATTGGGTGTGTCATCTTCAGATTGAGCCCTCAAAAGTCCCAGTCCCCAAGGATGTACTGCACAGGCATCCTGCAGTGGATGACAGCCAGGTTGTCAACGGTGAACCCAGAGTGCCAGGACTTTTAATAGCCATGTGGCTGGGTTGAAGATTCTATCACTGATAGTCTAGGTTGTCAGTTGAGGTCATGGCTCCCATGGCCTGACACACTGGAGCTGGGATTGTCCTCCCTCTTCATCTTCCTGCTAATCCCTTGACACCCCCGTCTTGCCACTCCCTCACCCTATACCTCCCTAGCACTTGGAAAGTTTCTTCTTATCTGACCAGAAAATAAACTCGGTGAGCCAGGGGAGATTGAAAATCTGTGACCCACCCTGAGCCCTAGGGTCTACCCGAGGCTGTTTCCCTCTGCAGTCAGCGACCACTCAGATTTGGATGTCATGAAGTTGCTGATGTCATGAATGTGTCAGTGGCTTGGTACTACACACTAGCTTTAGGCTCTGAAACTGTCCTCACAGAGATTGTAAATGGTTGGCTCCCTTGATCCAGAGACTCCAAACCAAGACTTGCATGCTCCCTTCTTCCTTCCTTTCTTCCTTTTCTCCCTACATCCTTCCCTACTCTCTTTCTCTTTCCTTTCTTTGTGTCACTCCTGGGCATGAACTCAGAGCTTGGGTGCTGTCCCTGAGCCTTTTTACCCAAGGCCAACAGTCTACAGCTTGAGCTACTCATTCACTTCTGGCATTTTCTTTTTGGTAGTCAGTTGGAGATAAGAGTCTTACAGGCTTTTCTGCCTGGGCATTAAGCCTCAATCCTCCTATCTCAGCCTCCTAAGTAGCTAGGATGACAGGAGTGAAGCAATGGTATCCAGCTCAAACCAAGATTTCTTCATGTGCTGTGGAACCAGCACTGGAACGTTTCATCGTGTATGACCCCCACTCTCTCCCCCCTAGGAACTGGCACACACTGTAACGGTTTGTTAGATAAATAGATGAGCATCTGTCTATGACAATACTACAGAAAAGTCCCATCCAACTCAGGTAAGCATCCTGGGTGGGGGTAAAGTCTGATGTAGCTCTCCCACAGTTCTCCCTTCTCCCTCTTCTCACCCTCCTGGTGCCACCACACTTAACTGTTTTGGTTCCAAGGACATGAGCCATGATGTCTTCACTGTATTCTGGGGCCTCTGGGATGCCTATCTTCTCAAAGATCTCTGTCTAGCCACTGACCAGCTGTATGGCACTCAATTCCCCACTCAGCTGTGAACAAGGTTGTCCTGAGGTGAAAGCCTGGCTCAAGGGGCCTCCTCTGCACTCCCTAGGGCCAGACAGGGTGGTCCACCATATCCGGCCCTCAATTTTCATGTTGCAGAAAAGGATCCCTGAGGCATCCTGGGTCTCTGAATCTCACAGAGTCCAGTACAGGTCCTGGGAATTGTCTCTGCTCACAGTGATCAGGCTGCAGATGGCAAGATCACAATTTCTGCTCCCCACAACATTCTCGACAGTAGTGATCACCCTCAAGAGAGACGGAGAATCGGCAGCTGTTGGAGAAAGGCAGTCAAGGCACGACATTCATACCAGGAGACCATTTGACTCGGCAACTCTGCTTGTGCTGCTTGAATGTCATTGTTTGGTGGCTGAAATGGTTCATCTCATTTGACCCAGTATCCCAAGCATTAGTAGAAATTGCCAGCTTCAAGGGAAAAACCCTGGAAAAGCTGGCATTTTAACTTGTCCCAATCAAACTTAAAGGGTTCCAAAGTCAGTGGTCCCCTTTTCCTTCCAGACAGCCTACAGCAGGTTACAGAATATGGCATTCAGAGAGCCCTAGCTAACTGCCATGTCCTGATCCCAAGTAGGCTCTAGCAGGGGGAACACACTTGCCTACCATTGCCCAGCTGGAAACAGCCCGGGAGGGACACAGATTGGAGTCTGCAGGACTCCAGGGAGGACTACCCACCAGTGCACTGCCCCTAGAGGGAATCCACGCCACCATTGGGGGCCCGGAGACCCCTGCCCAGATGCCCACTGACACCGTCAATACCCTGGGTAAGATTCCCCTCTCATCCTCAGTCGCGGTGAACCATCTGCTATATCACAGCGTTTGTCACTTCCCAGACTCTCCTAGATTCACAGCTCCTGCCTTACTACTACCTCCCATCTCGTTCCCTATTTATGTTTGGCAGACACATTCCCAACCTTGAAATAGCTCGAACTATACACACCAGAGCAGACTGTCTGGCTGGAAGAGTGCGGCTGTGATCACAGTAGCCTCATGAGCCTTCTGGCTAAAGACAGAAGGGCAGGTGTCCACTCTGGTCTGTGGTTCACACAGGCCTCCTAGGGGAGACCCACGCAGGTCCAGCAGCTACCGTGGGCTGCAGGAAAGGGGAAGAAAGTGGTGGAAAGGAACATCTACTGAAACCTTCTCTAAAGGAGCCATGAAACGGTGAAAGAGAAAACAAAAATTATGGCTGGACTCATACTAGGCATTAATTGAAAAAGAATAACAAATACACACATACACACAAATAAAATGCTTTTGCTCTTTTTAGACATGGTGACTGTACAATGAGTGAGAAAGATGCTCTCTCTGTCTCTCTCTCTGTCTCTCTCTCTGTCTCTCTCTCTGTCTCTCTCTCTCTCTCTCTCTTGCACATACACAAACACACAGATTCAGAACAGTGCCTCTCCTGAGTTTGTTGGTTTCTCATCTGGGCAATGTACTAGCTGGAGCACAGGGGTTCCCTTGTCAGAACCAGGAGATTGCAACCAAGGAGAACAATGCTCTAATAATGCAGAACCACCCTGACTCTCCCTTTCTTCAGGGCCAGACCCTTCCCATTGGGAACAACCAGCCTTGACTCCCCATTCACCAAAACCCTAGGCCAGGAAGCTGGGTGAAGGATTCCCAAGACATGTGGCGTCTCAGAGCCTGGACAGAAAACAAAGCAGGTGCCTCCAGAAAGGTGTCTGACCTGGGTTGGGTGTGTAGTTGGGGACTTTGATGGGGTCCTAATGGCTATATACATGGTTGGACTCCCTACTTCCCTCCTACATACTTCTGGGCAACTTGGCAAATTCTTGGGGAGGACTAGGAGACCAGATGGACTGGGAGTACTAGCAGAAGCTGGCAGAACTGGGAAATGTGATCACCCAGTCAGAACTGTTGAATGCTGGGGTTGGGGATACAGGCCAGTTGTATGTGTGTCAGAGGGGGTGTGTTTTTCTCCCAAATACCCACATTCTATCTGACCCCAGTGCCCTCACCTCTCTACTGGGCTCTTCTGGGAATGTCCTCAGGTGAAAGTGTGACTGAGCACAGAAGACAAGGGCTCACACAGCAAGGGGGGACTATCTTCTGTATCCTACACCTCCCTCCCCATCAAAAAGGAAAAGACCTAAGAAGGCAGGTATGGGGTGCTGCTCCCCACCTCTGACTAAAGCCACCAGGTTCCCACAAGAGAGAGAAAGGATGCAGATGCAAGGCTGTGTGGCTCCCACTGCTCCAAGCCAGGGGCTCTGTGGTGCCCCCAACTCCCCATCCCTGCAGCTCCCCTTTTCCTCGAACACTGGCCACTAGGGATGAGGGTGGGATACCCGGGTGGACACCCACCTCCACCCCCCACCCCTGGGGTGCATTTGTGGCAGAGCCAGGACAGACTGTGGGGCACAGGGGAGGCGCAGGCAGGAAGGGAGGGGGAGGCAAGAGGCAAGGGTCTGGGTCCGCGAGGGTGGGGCGGAAGGGTAGACTGGGGGACGGGGTTTACAGGGGGGGTTGTGGGATGCGGGAGCTCAGGTGGGCCACTCACCTGTGCTGCTGGGAGAAGCTGTAGGCTGCGACTTCGGGTGCGCGCCGGGAGTCTGAGGACCAAGGGCCAGAACCAAGTCAGGGCCACAAGCAGGCCAGGGGCGCACCAGCTCTGCCAGGTGACAGCTAGAGGCTCCGCGGGTCCGAGCCTGCAGCGCCATGTTTGAAACACAGCGCAGGCCCATGGTGGAGCTGTGTACAGCCTCTGCTCCTCCCCAGCCACCACCGCAGCCTCAGCGGCCTCCTAACCTGTGGCCACCACCGTCTCAGCAGCCACTGCCTCTGCCTTGCTCCCAGCACTGGGACCTCAGACTCAGGGCCACCATGGCTGGGCGCCTCCGAAGGGCTCCATGTGGCGATGTGCCTGCCATGCAGGCTCCGCATGCTCTGGGCTCCTGCCCAGGACCCACACTATGATCGGAGCAGCCGCCAGCCACTGAAGCCATTTCCACTGGTGCTAGTGCTCGTGCTAGTGCTCGTGCTAGTGCTCATGCTCGCTCTTCTCCCAGCTCTCTCTGGGCCCCACACTCCTCTCCTGGGCCACCCCGCCCCTGCACACACACCCCTGCCCCCTTGGGCTCCTGGCCATTGCTGCCACCAAAGTGTGCTCCTGGGCCATGCCTCCTCCTCCCCTGGGCCCCGCCCCCCCCCCCACTGGACACAATTGCAGCCCAGACTGGGCACTGAGGCTTCTAGACCATGACAATTGCAGCCTTACCTCAGCTCAGCACTACACCTCACCCTGAGTACCGGCCCAGGGGATCGAATCTCCCCTCAGCCCCACCCCTGGAGGAGACTCTCCTCCATCCCCCTCCACTTTACACACCAAGCAGGTGCATGGTGACACTGGTGTGTGTATGTGTGTTTGTGTTTGTGTCTGTGTGATTCTTGGGGATAACCAGTTCTCATGGACTCAGAACATAGCACACTTTGGAATGACTCAGCACACAACACACTTCCAAAATCAGTACAAAGCACCCTGTGTAAATGACTCAGCACACAGTTCCCTTTGAAGGACTCAGCATGTAGTATGTTGGGTAGAGTACTCAGCACACAGCACCGTTTGAAGGAGGGAGTCTATAGCCCACAGTGTAAAGGACTCAGTGCATGGCACGCTTTGAAACACTCAGCACATAGCACTATTTTCCAGGGACTCATCACACTCTGTGTTGAAGCACGCTGTGTAAACACCCAGTTCACAGCTTCCTCCAATAAACTCAGCACACAGAACAATTTTGAAGGACTCAGCACATACCACACTGTGAAAGCTCTCAGCACACAGCACCATTTGAAGGACAGTACAGAGCACCCTATGTAAAGGATTTGGCACACATCACTCAAAATACACCTCATCCCTCTCTTCTCAAGGGCTCACACATAGCAGGACCCTTTAGGATGCATTAGCACACCACAACTTTTGAAGGACTCAGCACACAATACGTTGTGTAATGGACTCAGCACAAAGCCCGCTTTAAAAAACCCAGGATGGGCCACTTTTCTCAGGGACTCAGCACATAGCACCCTTTGAGATGACTCAGCAAACAGTACCTTTTTGAGGACTCAGAACATAACTCCCATGAGGGAAAGACCCAGTAAATAGCGCCCTGTGAAGGATTCAGCACATAGCTGTATGTCACAAGTTCAGCTGTCACTAGAATTAGGGTGCTTTCTTCAGTATCACCATTCTTCAGAAACACTGCACAAATCCTACTAGTTCACATTTAGACAAGCTGTGTTTTATGGGGGAAGTCAGCTGGGGGTCTTGAACTCAAAGCTTGGGGGCCCTGTCCCTGAACTCTTTGGTTCAATGCTAGAGCTCTAC
This sequence comes from Dipodomys spectabilis, assembly GCF_019054845.1. NCBI lineage: Eukaryota > Metazoa > Chordata > Mammalia > Rodentia > Heteromyidae > Dipodomys > Dipodomys spectabilis. The sequence continues at coordinate 770,657 of NW_024871020.1, read as the reverse complement.
CACTTGGAGGCACAGCTCCAATTTTGTTTTTTGGGGTTGTTCTTTGACAGGTCTTATGGTGATAAGTAAGGCCAAGTAGGAGTATCTGTGGGCAAAGGCTCTTAGCTCAGCCTGGAACTGACCTCTCCCTTCCCTGTGTCCCTGGAAAGCTGGGCCTCCTGGAGCTCTCTTGGCCTAAGGTGGAACAGACCTGCTCTGGCATCAGCAATCAGGGTGAGCAAAAGTCAGCTTGGCCCTAGTAACTTGCCCAAATTGAATTCTAGAGGATAATGGCATGGGACAGCATGTTCCACGTGTGGCCACCAAGGGGCAGGAGTAGCCCACCATAGGGATTGTACTTGTGAGTTGTGTTTACTCTTGCTTCCATTGGGCACCCATCATGATTCAAAGCCACCATGGACAAAAAGTCCTTGAGACTCTTACCTACAATTAACCATCGAAAATCAAGTGGGGCTGTGGCTCAAGTGGCACAGCACTAGTTTTGAGCAAGAAAACTCAGGGATAGAGCCTAGACCCTGAGTTCACACACACACACACACACACACACACACACACACACACACACACACACACACACACACACACACACACACACACACCATGCATGCAAAATCAGAGATTTCTACACTGCAGTCTTTGGATATTCTCTACTTTTTCCCCCACTAAGCCTGGTGGCTGCTGGCCAAGTGTTTGGTACATACAACATCACCTGGCATCTTCAATTTTGGGGTAACAAAATGGCTAGAAGGTCAACCTTCCCCCATCCAAGCTACTTGACTGGGTCATGGTCTATCCAGGCGCTTTGGGCTCCTTTACAGACTCGCCAAGATTCCTTCAAAAGGCATCACACACTGGGCATTGGTGACTCATGCCTGTCATCCTAGCTACTCAGGAAGCTGAGATCTGGAGGATCATGGTGCCAAGCCAGTCTGGGCAAGACAGTGTATGAGACTCTTATTGATGAACCATCAGAAAACAAAAGCGGCATTGTGGCTCAAGTAGTAGAGTGCCAGCCTTGAGTAAAAGAGCTCAGGGACAGCTCTCACGGCCAACAACAACAGGGAGAGGCATTGCATGCTGTCTTTGGGATTGGCATGGGCCAAATATAATTGGAATTAATTATAATTGGAATTAATCAAGTCCTCCAAGACAAAGCAGTACCTCCTTTAGTCCAGTGCTACTCCATCTCGTCTCACCCCCTGGCCTTGTCCATGCTATGGGTCAGCATGGATCTGCCTGGATGGGAGGGCTCCAAGGAATATCCCAGAGCAATCACCCAACTACCTTCTGCCATGCTCACCCTGCTGCTTCTGCTCTTTGCCATAGACCTTCTTCCTGGAATCCATCCATGAAGTCATCACCACCAACATAGTGGTGAATGGTGGGTCTGGCCTAACTAGGGGCAGTCAGAGGTGGAAGTAGGTCTGAGACTAGGAGCTTCCACTTTGGGTGTGGGCTGAGGCCTGGGCTGACTTTTATTTCATCCTGAGCTTTGCAGTGGTGGGGAGACAGTGTAGACTTTACATTGAGTCAGGTAAAATCACAATCTGGAGGACCACTTGTGTGGGGAAGGATGTGGGACTCAGGGGGCCAAGGTTTTTGGTACTCTCTTGGGACTCCCCTCTCCCTCTCTCATCCCTCAATGGTAGAAGAGAAATTTCAATTCAGGGTGTGGGAAGAGGAGGCGGCGGAATATTTTGGGGGGAACCAAACTTGTGCTTCATATTCATCCTAGCCCCTACTTCCTATTTATCTGAGGAATAGCCATATGGGTTTGGGAGGGGGAAAAATCATCCTACCTGAGAATGTGGCTCACTGGTAGAGTGTTTGCCTAGCATGCCTGAAGCTCTTGGTTCTATTCCACACAGAAAAGGCTGGAAGTGGAGGTGGGGCCAGCCTTGATCAAAAAGAGCTCAGGGACAGTGGCCAGGCCCTGAGTTCAAGCCCCAGGGTTGGAAGAACAAATCTTTCTTTGTAGACTTTTTTTTATTGCTTTGAAAACAATTTATTCTTTGTAATAAGCAAAACATAGGACTCTTTCCTGGCCACCAATGGGCCATTAGATGTCCCTTGAGTTTGGGCCAACTCCCTTGAGCCTCTACCCTACCCTACCACCAGTTTAACCTTCCCGTTGCCCGGCAGATGGAGGCCTGAGAGAAAGCCACTTGGTCACCTACTTCTGGTGGCTGCCAAGGCTTTTGAGAGTCAGTATGTGACTTAGAGAGTCATCATCCGCATCAATCTACAGGAGAAAGTGAGAGAGCACTCCTCCCCTGAGCCTGGGAGCTGTGGGCAGATCTGGATGTGGGGCATCTGGGGCAGGACATACTCCTTGAGGGAGTCCACTATGGGGTCGGGAACTCTGAATTCTCCTCTGCCAGTTTCCATGCTGTCTTCAAGTTGCTTCTGATGCCGTGTTGGAGAGGAGGGTGGGAGGCTCAGCCTGTGCTGGCATCTGGAGATTGCTGTCTGTGCCTTCCCTGGCGAGGAGTGTCAGCAGCTCCGCAACATTCCCCTCGATCTTCTCCTGGTAAAGCCAGTGCATGCACTGGGCTTTCTCCCAACAGAACTCATTCAGGACCAACATCTGCTCTTTACACACCATGAGGGACTCCTTGATAGTTTGGATGTGTGCCGACAGCTGGCAGCATCAATGGTGGAGCTCACCTGCTGGACTCTGGAAGTCCACCTCATCAGACAGGTCATGGGCGAAGCAGATTTTCTTCTCAGATGCCTGTGTCTTGCTTCACATCCCCACGCATGCTGTGGTGGCAGCTCATGGGGTTGAGGGTCTGTGGCTCCAGCTCAGTCTGGCACTGAGCTGCTGGGTTGGCCAGGAGGTGTCTGCAGCTGGCTCATAATTCTTGTGGCAGGAGTTTCTCCCTGTGGATCTCATCCTCCAAGAGCACTCTCAGAGCCATGTCACTCTTGGTCTGGGGGACATCTCCATCCTGTGTGATGGTCACATGGGGGGAGACTCGCCTCCTTACCTTTTGCTTCTCTAGGGCTCATGCCTTCCCCTTCCCCAGGGAAAGCCAGGAAGCTCAGCTGGGCCTGCTGGCACTCCTCCTGTGATCTGGTGTCCTGCCACTTCGGGACATCACCTGGTCCCTCCAGTTTGTTGAGCCCTGCACTTGCTTCAGCTGCTCCAGCAGCTGGGTCTGCCTCTCTAAGTGCTGCTGTAGGGCCTCCTTCTCAGTGCACAGTCGCTCATTGGAGACAATGTGCCATTCACAGGAGGCTCTGAACTCCTGCACTGTCCCAGGGACTGCTCTTGCTGCTCTGAGCTGCTTGGCTCTCTCTCTCTCAGCACCACTATCCATTTCTCTATCTTTTCCTCTGAGCAGTCCTACAGTTCCCGCAGATGTTTCTTCATCTGCTGCTCTGAGTCCAAGATGCTGGCAAGCTCCTCCTTCTTACTGCTCACCCTGTGGAGAGCATCCCTCAGCAGGGCCAACTTTTCCTCCGGTTGTCCATCCCACACACATGCATATCGTGGGGTCTCAGGGATCTCCTACCAATCCTAGGCTTTCTCCTCCAGTCTCTGCAGGTGCTCCTGCTGCTCCACGTTCTGAAGACGGAGAATGGTTTTCCTGGACCTGGATGTGAAGTTGTTCCTCCAGGTTTTTCAACTCCATCTTCAGTACCTAACGCCCTCCAGCGCTTGTTGGAACTTGCATATTCTCTTCTTCATGTTGCTTCTCTGTATCTACGGCACTTCCAGCTGCTACTGCAACTCTGTGTTCACTTGCTCCAGGTCATCAAAGCTTCTGGTATTTTCCTCGAGCTGAAGGGTCACATCATTCAGCTGTTCGAAGAACATTTTGTTCTCCTCCTTTGCAGCAGTGACCGCAGAAGCCGCTATCTCCAGCTCTGCCACACACCACTCGGTAGCTTGCAGGCAGCTGGTGAGAGCTTCGTGCTCCCTTTCTCTGTCATCAGTGGCCTGCTGCACTTGGGCCAGTGCACATTGTAAATCGCTTTCTGCTGAAAGCAACCACTGCATGGGTGCCTTGTGGATCTCTACCTCCATTTTTGGTGCTGCATGTATCTGGTCTACCTTCTCCCTCTCTTACTCCCATTGATCCTGCGGGTCTGTCTTTCCCTGCTTCAGTGTTTGGGTCTTGGCACAGTGTGCCTGGTTTCCTCTTTTCTGTGGTCCACGGTGGGCACCACATGCGGAGAGTACCTCTGTGGATCCTTGGTGGGATTGGGACCCTTGACACTCTGGACCCTGGTGGCTGTGACTGTGTCCAAAGGCAAGGTAGGCCCACGGTCGGCATCACCTTTGGCCGGACTCTCCATTCAATCCACCTCCCCAGTGGTGTTTGTCTTGGGGATCCCTCTCTTTTTTGTGTTCTTTGTTTTCTTGAATGTTTCAGGTCTGTCGGGAGGATACTGCTGGTGTTCTTGGGGCAGTTTCTTGCCCACAGTTCTCTCATTGAGTCTTATTGTTTCAGACATCTGAGCGCTGGGACGGGAAAGTTGGGCTGGCCACATTCTCAGGCTCTAGGAAATCCTCTATTGTCCCACTCACCGACTTGGACATCATTTCCTACTCTACTTCAATGTCACCTGGGGTCTCTTGCTCACCACTCAGCCACCTCTACCTTCCTCAACTGCTGGTTGTGGTGTCAACCAACAGAGGGAATCCAGGTGTAACTGGGAAGCATGGAATATGTGCGTGGCCACTATTCTTGTATCCCATTGGTCAAAAAGAACCATGAAAGAATGGGGGTGTGCTCGGAATCCTGGGATGCAGACAGAATAGATGGAGTCAAGATGACAGCAGCCCCTTTGCCAGTTGGTTACAAGAGGGAGACCTGCTTTAGCCAGATGGCTGCACAGATTGTGTGTATGTCTGTTTGTTGCCAGTCCTGGAACTTGAACTCAGGATCTGGGCACAGTCCTTGAGCTGTTCTTGCTCAAGATTAGCCCTCTACCACTGGAGCCACACAGCTCTACTTCTGGCTTTGTTCGCATTGAGGTTAGACAGGGGTCTCAAGGACTTTCCTTCCTAGGGTGACTTTGACCATAATCCTTCTATCACAGCCTTGTAAGTATCAAGGAGAACTGGTGAGAGCCACTAGTGCCTGGCTAATCATGGTTCGGGATTATGGCTTCCCCAGTAGCCTGCATGCCTTCAGCAATGTAAGGTGAAGTAGCCTTTGGAGCCGGATCACTCAGACCCAGATGGCCATGGTGCAAAAGAAGAAAATGTAAAAACGCCATCCTGCCACTTTTTTCTATGCACTCCCTGCCATGCACAAAGCCTGAAGTTCTAGGATCCCAGGATAGGCTGTGTTTCCAGCGACTGCACCCCAGCATATGGTGATGAAAGCTGAGGCACGGTTGCCATGACCTCAGTTCAAGACCGTGTTTGGCAAAAAAGCAGAAAAAAAATAGCTCCCTGGCTTGCAATTCACGCCGTTTCTCCTACCTTTGAATTTGAACATAAGGCCTGGGTAACTCTGAAGCACTGTGGACGAAGAAGAAGCTCACCATGCTTGAAGATAAGAAAGTGGGAAGGGATGTGAAGGATAAACAAAGGAGGAGGCTGCAATGCTTGGTAAGAAATGTACACATTATCCTGCCCATGTAACTGTAACTCCTCTGTACAGTATGTTCACAAATAAAATAAAATTAAATTAAAAAAAAAAAAAAAAAAAGAAAGTAAGGCCTGGTCCCTAGGCCTGAATTCAAGTACCCACCCCGGAAACATTCTATTTATATATATTGTAAAGATAGGATTTGTACTTACGTATAGATGGTCAGTCCATATCCTGTTTGTTGTGGTTATTTATTGTATTTCTGTTTTATTCATTTATTTTCCATTTTTTAATTGTAAAAATACTGTACAGATGGGTTACAATTACATGGGCAAGATAATAAGTATATTTCTTATCAAGCATTGTAGCCTCCTCCTTTGTTTCCCCATCCAATGCCTTCCCATCCTCCTCTCAGCCCCCCCCCACAATCCTCCCTGCTCCACCCACCCCCCCTGCCCCCCCAGCACTAAAGTTTAAAGTTCGTTTTTGACATAACGACTTGTACATCTCATTGTTGCAATGAGTCCACCTGTACTCCTATTAAACGATTTGTTTTTCCCCTTCCCCTCCACAAATTATAAGTACATCAAATACAGTGAAAGCAAGGGTTATACTGTGGGGGAAAGACATACAAAGCAACAAAGAAATAATCTTATAAATGTGTTAGAAACAATCGCAAGAAAGAAAAAAAATATTTGAGTACATATCTTAGGGTTCATTTCCCTAACATCACCTTATCTGACCTTTTCTGCTTGACTCAGACATATACTAGATATTGCAAATAAAGGAAACCATGGGATCTATGTTTCTTTGGGCCTGGCTTATTTCACTTAATATAATTTTTTTCCAAGTCTTTCCATTTGTTAATAAATGGGGCAATGTCATTCTTTCTCATGGAGGCATAGAATTCTATTGTGTATATATACCACATTTTCTTGATCCATTCATCTACTGCGGGTCATCTGGGTTGGTTCCATATCTTAGCTATAGTAAATGTGTTGCAATCAACACAGTCATGCTGGTAGCTTTAGTGTGGTCTTGTTTGTAGACATTTGGGTAAATTCCCAGAAGTGGGATTGCTGGGTCATAGGGGAGCTCTATGTGGAGTCTTTTGAGGAACCTCCATACTACTTTCCAAAGTGGTTGAACAAGTTTACACTCCCACCAACAATGCAGTAAGGTTCCCTTCTGTCCACATCCCCTCCAGCATCTGTTGTTATTAGAGTTCTTGATTATAGCCATTCTAACTGGGATGATGTGGTATCTCAATTTGTTTTGATTTGCATTTCTTTTGTGGTTAGGGAGGTTGAGCATTTCTTCATGTGTCTATTGGCTATCCTACTTTCCTCTTCAGCGAAGTTTCTCTTTAAGTCTTTAGCCCACTTATTTATTCAGCAGTTGTTTCTTTGAGGATTTGTTGTTGGGGGATTTAATTTTTTGAGTTCCAAGTATATTTTAGATATGAGATTTTTTATTGACTGTGATGATACATATTCCATTTATGATATTGATGACAACCCATCACATAGTATCTAGATTTGTAGATGTGTTCTCCATCATGTCTGACACCCAGTACTCTCAGAGAAAAGGAAAACAGGTATCACACTCAGATTCTTACTCCATGATGCAATTGTTGGCAGTGCTGGGATCTGACCTTAGGGCCTGGAAGACCCAATTCAGACCCTGAATGCGTGTGTCAACACGGCAACCTCTAGCCAATGAAGTTGCCAAGGAATTTCCAGACCCTGAGATTGAGCCACAGGGGTAGACAAAATAGCCATACATGGATAGACAGGTGGTAGAACACCAATAAATATATATTTGTACAGAGTGCCAGAGACATCTACCTAGGATTCAATGACATCAACTATATTACTACTACCTCTTAGGTATTTATTATGCCACCATTGAAGGAATAGTATTCTTTTCATGCTTAATAAACCATTCATTAAGATGAATCATCATCCTAGGATCATTGCATCTAATTTTGGACTAGACCAATGCACGCAGAAACTTCTCATTCAATCATGAGTTTGCTAACATTTCATTGTTATTCCCATGCATAGGAACAAGTATCTTGGGATCTCCCCCCACTGGTAGGTGTCAGGACCAGGATTCAAGCTCAGGGCCTATGTTGCCGCATGGGCCTATGGCTTCTCTGATAGCCCGTTAGCCTTCTCCAATGCAAGGTGAAGTACCCTTTGCAGTCGTGTAATTCAGACCCAGGATGGTCACCATGCAAAAGAAGAAAATATAAAAAATCCATCCTGCGACATTTTTTCTGTCAATTTTCTGTCATTTGTTCCTGCAAAGCTTCAGAGCCTAGGATCCCAGGATTGGCTACGGGCCCAGGAGAGCCCGCCAGCCTGAGGTGATCGAAGCTAAGGCAGCATTGTCATGAACTGAGTTCAAATCCCATGCTTGGCAATATTAATAATATTAACACACCGTCGCTCAGAATTCTCACCATTTTTCTGCCACCTCTGAGATTCCAACTCAGGTCTGGGTAACTTTGTTGCACTGTGTGGGAAAGTGAAGCTCACCATCCTTGAAGACTACAAGGTCAGGCCTAGTCTCAGGGCCTGAACTGAAGCCCCAGAATTTACAAAAATCATTTACTCACCTATTTTACACATAGGATCTCTCTTTACATAGAGATGTGGAATGCATCATGCATTCAGTGTAGTTATTCTTTTTATTGTGTGCCTCAGTCATGGATGAATTTTGTATTTTATTGTATATGATGACAGCTATAACTGTGCTGACATGGATGACAACTGATTCCTATGAATATAGCGTTGCCTGTATAGCATACTGCATCCTAGTTGAGACCCAGGATTGGCTTCTTACATCAGGATTCATCTTTTGGCAGTGCTGGGATCTGACCTTGGGGACTGTCAGGACCAAGATGCGAATGGGTCCAGGTAAGCACACCAGACTGTGAGACACTAAGGAGCAAGGCCGTTCCCAGGACCTGAGATTGAGCCCAGCGGGGGGGGGGGGGGGGAGGGAGGGGGGAGAAGGGGGAGCACAATAGTCATCCATTCATAATCTGAAGGTAGTATGTAAATAAGTACATATTTGTATAGAGAAGCATGGTGACCAGTGATTGAATCCAGTCTACCTTGTGACTAACGATTCTTGGATCTTCCCCAATGCCTCCATTTCATGACTGTGATGATTATGGTCATGTTTCATCAACTCTTCATTAATAATAATCGATATCCCATGAGTCTTACCTATCATTTCCTACTACCATCAAGCAAGAACTACTCATTCAAAGATGAGATCCATCGAATTCCATGACTCTTCCTAGGTCCGGAAACGAGAATCTCAGGATCTCCTGCCATTCCCTCAATGTATGGGGGCTGACTGGGATTCGACCTCGGGGCCTCAGTGTCTGGGTCAGCCTCTGGCTCTTCTGATAGCCAACAGGCCATCAGCCACACCAAGTCACCTTCACTCTGCAGGCCAACGTGTTTGGACCCAGCATGGTCAGCATGCAAAAGAAAATAAATGCAAAAGTGCCAGGTGGAACTTCCAACCGCTTTTATTCCCCCTCGCGGCTTTTTTTTTTCCAACAAGCCCCAGGATCCGAGGGTCTGTGGACGGGCTGTGGGTCCAGATGTTGCAGCCTAGGATGATCGGACCTGAAGCAGAGTTGCCATGACTTGAGTTCAAGCCCCAAGTCTGTCAAAAAAATTAAATTAAAAAATAATGAATGAAGCACCCTAGATAAGATCTCACACTGTTATACTGATAGAGCTGAGATTTGAACTCAGGTCTGGGAAACCCCATTGCACTGTGGGAGAAAGGGAAGCTCACCATCCTTGAAGGCTAGAATGTCAGGCCTGTTCCAGGGCTTGATTTGAAGCCCAAGCAATGGACAAAAATAACAAGCCCATCTCTTTTACACATAGGATCTCTATTTACATACAAGTGTGGTATGCATCTTGCATTCAATGTACTTATCTTTTTTTTATTTTGAGTCTTATTCATGGATGTATTGTGTATTTTATTGAGTATGGTGACAGGTATATCTGTGCTGACATGGATGACAACCTATTCCCATGGCTATAGAGTTGCCTATATAGCATTCTCCATCCTCGCTGAGACCCAGGATTTCACAGGACAGGAAAATAGGTGGATCGATGGGCTTCTCATATCACGATGAATCTTTTGGAAGTGCTGGGATTTGAACTCAGGGCCTAGCTGGCCCAATTGGTGAATTGGGCCAATTTGAGCACACCAGCCTGTGAGCCACTACGGAGCTAGGATGTACCCAGGTCCTGAGACTGAGCCCTGGAAGGGGGGACTATAGTCATGAATTCATCATTTAAATACAGGATCTATATTATCATACATGGATGGGTGACATCTTGCATTCAGTGTACTCGTTCTCTTTATTTTGTGTCTTATTCATGGATGCAATGTGTAGTTTATTGATTATGATGACAGATATAACTGTGCTGACATGGATGGCAACCCATTCCCTTGGGTATAGGGTTGCCTATGTAGTAATCTCTGTCCTTCCTGAGACCCAGGTCTTTCTCAGGACAGGAAAACAGATGGATCGATGGGCTTCTCACATCAGGATAATCTTTTGGCAGTGCTGGGATACAAACTCAGGGCCTAGCAGGCACAATTGGTGAATGGGTAAAGGTGAGCACACCAGCCTGTGAGCCACGAAGGAGGTAGGCCACTCCCAGGACCTGAGATACAGCTCTGGGAAGACGAGATTGGGAGGAGGGGGAAAATAGACATGCATTTATAAGTGCAAGTTAGTATGCAAATAAGTACATGGTTTTAAAGTGTAGGAGAGATGGCAACCTGTGATGGAATTTACCTTGTGACTACCAATGCTTGGATCTTCCCCGATGCCTCCATTTCATGACTGTGATGATTATGGTCATGCATCATCAATTCTTCATTAAAAATAATCGATACCCCATGAGTCTTGCCTATCATTTCCTACTCACATCAAGCAGGAACTACTCATTCAAGGATGAGATTGATTGATTCCACGACTTTTCCTAGGTCCGGAAACGAGTGTCCCAGGATCTCCAGCCATAACTTCATTGTAACAGGGCTGACTGGGTTTCGTCTTCGGGGCCTTCATTGTCTGCTTAGCCTGTGACTCCACCAAAAACCAGCAGGCCTTCAGCCATGCCAGGTCAACTTCACTCTGCAGGCAGCCATGTTCTGACCCAGAATGTTCACCATGCAAAGGAAAATAAACATAAAAGTGCCAAGTGGAACTTCCACTGCTTTTTTTTCCCCTCGTGGGTTTTTTTTTCTTCCAGCAAGCCCCTGGGTCAGAGGGTTCGAGGACAGGCTGTGAGTCAAGAGGCTGCAGCCTAGGATGATCAGAGTTGAGGCAGAGTTGCCACGACTTGAGTTCAAGGCCCGGGTCAGGTAAAAAAAAAAAAATTAAAAAACTATGAACGAAGAACCCTGGTTCAGAATTTGTGCCATTTTACTGCGAGAGCTGGGATTTGAATTCAGGTTTGGGTAACTCTGTTGAACTGTGGGGGAAGGTGAAGCTCACCGTCCTTGAAGACTAAAAGGTCAGACCTGGTACTGGGCCTGATTTGAAGCCCCAGTACTGGACAAGTCCACCCCTTTTAAACATAGGGTCTCTATTTACATACAAGTGTGGTATGCACCTTGTTTTCAGTATAGTTAATCTTTTTATTTTGTGTCTTATTCATCTATGTATTGTGTATTTTATTGAGTATAGGATGACATATATAACTGTGCTCACATAGATGACAACCTATTCCCATGGGTATAGAGTTGCCTATGCTTTCTAGATCCTAGCTGTGACCCAGGACTTGCACAGGATAGGAAAACATCTGCAAGGTTTGGCATCTCACATCAGGATGAACCTTTTGGCAGTGCTGGAAGTTGAACTCAGGGACTGGCAGAACCAACTGTCAAATTGGTCCACATGAGCACACCAGCTTGTGAGCCACTAAGGAGCTAGGCCATTCCAAGGACCTGAGACCTAATACTGGGGTGGGAGTGGAGCACCATATTCATCCATTCATAAGCTGAAATTAATATGCTAAAAGGCCTGTTTGTTTAGAGCAGGAGATGTGGCGAGCTGTGTTGGAACCCTATTTTTCATGTGACTACCGATTCTTGGATCTTTCCCAATGCCTCGATTTTCTGAATGAAAGTATTATTGTCACACTTCATGCAGTCTTAAATAAGATCTTGCCTATCATTTCCTATGCGAATCATGCATGAACTTCTCAATTCTTCCCTAGGCCTGAAATCAAGCACCAGTACTGAAAAACATAACATTTATAGACATTTTAAATATTTGAGTTATATCTTTATATTCATTTTAAATAGTGTTTGTTGGAGTGATTCATTATATTTTATTATTATTGATGGATTGATTGATTTAGCATTTATTTTCTGGACTGTGAGTACACCTATAACATTTATTACAATTGTTCCAATGTATTCTATATCATGTAGCTTTGCAGACATAATATGTACATCATACCTGACACCCAGCATTTGCACAGAAAAGGAAAACAGGTGTCACACATGGAATCTTACACCAGGAAGAAACTTTTGGCAATGATGGGACATTGACTGAGGGACTAAGAGGCCCAATTCGTGAAGGAGTCTCAGTATGGCAGCATCTAGCCCATGCAGGTGCCAAGTGGATCCCAAGAACTGGGAACAAGTTTCAGGTTTGGCCAAAATAGCAAAAATGTTCTATGCAGATGATGGTATACAAATAAATATAAATTTAGATATTTACATACTGCCAGAAATGTCTATTTAGTATTCAATGACACATACTAATCTCCTATGGATTCTCAGGTCTTTAGTGAGGACTTCATTTAAGAAATAGTATTCTTTTAGTGCATAATAAACTATGGATTAAAATTAGTCGGTGTCCTGTGATTATTGGGTCTAATTTTCTACTAGACTGATTGATGAACTACTCATCCAACCATGACATTGTTCACATTCCTCTGATGCTCCAATGGACAGGCAATATTTTCTGAGTCTCCACAGCCCTTTGTGGCGTGACCGGGATTCAAACTCAGGAACTAGGATTCCAGGTTGGCCTATGGCTTCGTTGACAGCCTGCCAGCCTTCAGCAGTGCCAGGCGACCTACAGGTTGCAGCCATGTCATTTGGACCTGGGATGGTCACCATGAAAGGAAGGAAAACCAAGAAACCGCCGACCATCCACAGATCGCCGTTTTTTTCGGTGCTGTTTTCATTTTGTTTTGCTGTCAGCCTCTGATGCATACCATCCCATGATCAGCTGTGGGTCCAGAGCCTGCACTATCCCAGCCTAGGGTGCTGGAAGCTGAGGCAGTGTTGCCACAACCTCATTCAAACCCCGTGATTGGCAATCAATCAATCAATAAAATTTTAAAATATTAAAAATAGCCAGAAACCAGTGGCTCCCATTTCTAATCCTAGCTACTCAAGAGGCTGAGGATTGTGGTTCAAATCCAACCCAGGCTGTAAAACCCATGAGACTCTTATCTCCAATAAAGCACTAGAAAACCAGAAGTGGTGCTGTGGCTCAAGTGGTAGTGCGCTCGCCTTGAGCTGAAGAGTGCAAGGACAGTGCCCAAGGCCAGAGCTCAAGTCCCACGGAAAAAAAAATTTGTAAAAATACGAATGAAGCTCCCCAGCTTGGCATTTGTGCATTTTTTTATTACTGTCAGGCCTAGGATATGAACTCAGAATCTGGGTAACTGTAATGCACTGTGGGGGATGGGGAAACTCAACGTGTTTGAAGACAAGCAATTCAAGCCTGTTCGCTAGGCCTGAATTCAATCCCCAGCCCTATTAAAGTAATATTCATCCACATTTGAAATAACGATTAATATCTACATACTTATGTTTACCGCATATTATTTGCCTGTGTATTTATTTTATTTTTTGCACTATTCATTCATTTATTACTTATATTGACTATTATTACACTTATAACATGTATTAAATTGATTACATCTTATGAGAACTACACAGAGTAGCATATGTATTATATATCTTACTTCAGACCCAGGACATTCACAGAAATTGTATAGTAGATGATCCCATGCTTAGAAAAACAGAAAGAATACAAAAATCAAAGTCGAATTCATCCCTAGCCACCCCAGTGGCTCACATCTGTAATCCCAGTACTCAAGAGGTGAGAACTGGAAGGTGAAGTTTCAAAGCCAATCCAGGCAGAAAAGCCTGAGAGACGACATCTCCAATTAACTGGCAAAAAGCCAGGCTACAGGTATGGCTGAAGTGGTAGAAAATCAACCATGAACAATCAAGCTAAGAAAGAACAAGCTCAATTCAAGTGCAGAGAGAGGGGGGTATGGGAAGAACGCAGAGAGAAATCCTCCAAAAACCGAGAACAAAACAACAGTACACACATCCCACCTAATTTATGGTACCAAAAACTGAAAATAAAAAATCAAGCTTGTGCAGTTGTATAACTTTACATGAGCACATATGCTTTTAGGTACACTACAAAGTTATGTTTTAATAATATATACGTATATATATATTAAAAATGTATATATATATAGATATAGATATATATATATATATATCTTTAAATAAACTAAGAAACCAGCCAATGAATAAATACTTCTGAATTAGTGCTTTAACCATGGCATTATAAATTATTTCTATTAAAAGTGTATTCCAAGTTTCTTTCCTCAGAATCAATCTTTAAGAAGTTTGTTCATGCACTGGGCATTGGTGGCTCACGCCTATAATCCTAGCTACTCAGGAGGCTGATATCTGAGGATGGCGGTTCAAAGCCAACTTGGGCAGAAAAGTCCATGAGACTCTTATCTCCAATAAACCGGAAACGGCACTCTGGCTTATCTCCAATAAACCAGAAATGGCACTGTGGCTCAAGCTGTAGAGCACTTGCCATGAGTTGAAGAGCTGAAGGCAGGTAGCCAAGTCCAGAGTTCAAGCCCCACCTCTGACAAAAAAAAAAAAAAAAAAAAGAAAGAAGTTTGTTCATACAGATCATAAAATTCTAACCTTCTGAGCTTTAGGAAACTTGTCTTCCTTTTCTTCCAGGGTCTTATGCTCCTTAGGCAAGTACTCCACTACTGAGCTACATCCCAGTCCCAATGTTTTTGTTTTTCATTTTACAATTCACTTTTTTCCCAAAATGCTTACAAGTACCTACTGTCCTCACAGAAGTGAGTTTTTATTCAGAAACCCAACCTTTTGTGGTATGAGGACTTCCCTAGTGTATTTTGTGGTAGGCACTGAGGAAAATTCACATGATACAATTGCAGAGAGTTTATAGTTATAGAAATAACTCTAAATAGAAATAACATTTACTTTCCCTCTAGGGAGGAATGATGTACTCATTTTCATTCTCACTCTTCATGGCAAATGGTCAAAATGGAAACACCATTGTGCTATGCTGAAATATAAGCATTTAAACCTCTTTTGTAAAAACTCTCATGTTATAAAATCAAAATGTATCAAATAAAGGCCAATTGAACTTTAAAAAAATATGAAAAAAGCTAATGAAGCTCCCTGGCTTGGAATGTGTGCTATTTTTTGTCTGCAAGGACTGGGATTTGAACTCAGGGTCTGGGTAACTCTGTTGCACTCTGGGGAAGGGGAAGCTCTCTCTGCTTGAAGATCAGAAAGTCAGGCCTCTTCCCTAGGTCTGAATTCAGGCCCCAACCGTGTGAATCATAGTCCTTACATGTATTTTAAAGATAGGATTGAAATTCCAGACAGGTGCTCAGTCTATATTATGTTTGGTGTGGTTATTCATTGTA
This sequence comes from Dipodomys spectabilis, assembly GCF_019054845.1. NCBI lineage: Eukaryota > Metazoa > Chordata > Mammalia > Rodentia > Heteromyidae > Dipodomys > Dipodomys spectabilis. The sequence goes on along the minus strand of NW_024871020.1, from coordinate 755,308 downwards.
CTTTTTGTTTTATTCATTTATTTGCTGTTTATTTTATGACCTAACCATGTATTACATTGTTTACACCCTATCACATAGCATTTAGATTTGTAGACTTGTTCTCCATCATGCCTGACACCCCGCACTCTCACAGAAAAGGAAAACAGGTGTCACACTTGGCTTCTTACTCCAGGATGAAATTTTTGGCTTGCTCTGAGATCGAGCCCCAGGTGTGGCCAAAATAGCCATACATGGATAGACAGGTGGTAGTACACCAATAAATACATATTAGTACAGAGTGCCAGAGCCGTGTATCTAGTATTCAATGACATTTGCTACGTTCCTACCAAGTCTTAGGTAGTTATTATGCCTCCATTGAAGGAATATTATTCTTTTCATGCCTAATTAACCATTAATTAAGTTCAATCAGCGTCCTAGGATTATTGCGTCTAATTTGAGTCCACACAGCTGCACGAACTATTCAGTCACAAGTTGGATACCATTCCATGGGGATTTCTATGCAGAGGCAGGAGTCTCTTGGGATCTCCTGCCATGGTAGGTGTTAGGACCAGGATTTGAACTCAGGGACTGTGTTGCGGGGTTGGCCTATGGCTTTCCTGACAGTCCGCCAGCCTTGAGCAATGACAGGTCACCTGTGCGTGGCATCCATGTCATTCAGACCTAGGATGGTCACTGTGCAAGAACCAAAGCCAAGAAACCGCCTACCATGTGCGGCTCATGGCTTGTTTTAGTGTCATTTTCATTTTGTTTTCCTGTCAGACATTGGGTCTTAGGATTCCAGGATTGGCTTTGGTTCTGGAGGCTGCACCCCAGGCTAGTGTGATGGAAGCTGAGACAAAGCTGTCACAATCTGAGTTCAAGACACATGCATGGCCAAAAACAAACATAAAAAATTAAATTAAAAAAATTAAAACAATTAAAAAATTAAACAATTTAAAAAATTAAAAAGACAATTATTTATCTCCCTGTTTTGCAATTCGTGCCATTTTTTCTGCCAGGCCTGGGATTTGAACTAAAGGTCTGGGTAAATAGCAGCACTGTTGGGCTAGGGGAAATCACACCATATTTGAAGCCAAGAAAGTCAGGGCCCTATGTGTTCCTCAGCTGTTTTTCTCAAGGCAGAGACTCTACCACTGCCACAGCTCCACTTCCAGCCATCTGGGTTAATTGGACATACACACTTGGAGGCTTTCCTGCCTGGTCTGGCTTGTATCTCCTGTTTGGCTTTCTTTCTCAAAGCTGGAGCACTACCCTCTGGGCCACTGATACACTTCTGGTTTTCTGGTGGTTTATTGGAAATAAGAGTCTCACAGACTTTCCTGCTTGGGCTGGCTTTGAACAGAGATCTCCTGAGGAGACTTCTAGTGGCTTTTCTCAGGGATTCGCCGAGGATCTGCTCCACACAAACCCTTAGTCTAAATCTTGATAGGTACTAGAGAAAAAAGGAAACATGAAGATGCTTCTATTATTTTCTAGATACTTCAGGTTGGAGACACAAAACACTGAAAATTATTAGATAATTTTATAGGCAGACAGTATGAGGATCGTTCCAGGTTTTGGTCCTCTCGTGCTGAGACAGTAAATTCACTGCAGCTCAATGCTAAGTGACTGAACTGGCATGTCCTGTGGACGTTTACTGCCAAAATCATGTGACACTCATTTCTCACTTTTGGCTTCAAACGTGTGACCAGAGGAGAAGAGGAGGAGAGAAAATCCTTCTCAGAGAAAGCACCTATAAAGAACATTGGGTAGTTTACTTATAAATTCAAGACATTGGAATGATGCTGTTAAGTGGTCAGATTGTCCAGATTAAAAAATGAAGAAGAAAAGAAAGGCCGGTGCCAGTGGCTGCTGACTGTAATCCCAGCTCCTCAGGAGGCTGAGATGTAGAGAATCTGAGTTTGAATCCAACCAGCATAGGAAAGTCCATGACACTGTTATTTCTAAGAGATCACAGAAAACCCAGAAGTGGGGCTGTTGCTCAAGGTTAATGCACTACTCTTGAGCAAAAGTAACTCAGGGACAAGCCTATGCTCATAGTTCAACCCCAGGACCTGCTTCCATGTCTTTGTGTATGTGTGGATGTATTTCTATAGGTGAAACTCCAGAGTAGCTATGATAAAAGGCATCAAGCTAGAAATTTTGTTTTCAATACAATGATTTCATAACACAGAGACTGCTTTCATGACAGTGCATGTTCCTGGACTCCCCTCACAGTTCCCAGTGCAGCCTGAGGGTTTCTCTGCCTCCCAGGCCTGCTGGAAGAACGCTCTCTCATTGTCTGAACAAGCAGACAAAAGGCCTCAGTCCTGTACAGCTGTGTACTAAACAACTCCATCTGGGCCAATAAGTGAGGATTGAGTGTGGATGGGCTCTGAAGGTCAGGACAAAAAGACCTCTTTGTACCCCAAGCTATCTCTCTCCCCAGTGGTCCATTTTCACAGGAAGCCTTCATTTTTGCCACCTCCGGTGGCAGGCCAAGTTCCCAGCACTTATCTTGCCTTTGTGAGACTATATTCTGGTGTTCACATACAGTGCTCAAAATAATTCAGGAGTCCTTTTGGCAGATAACTAGGGCACTTAATCTCAAGAAATGTTTCATTGAGGGTGCTGATGGGCCTATGATGCCTCTGCTAGGTTTCCTGAAGCTTTGGAAATCCAAGCACATGTCTGATCTCACCATGCTTCTTTTCATCTAGGACTGCTAAAGCACATCAGGTTTTGAAACCTTTGACCTCTCCAAGGTGAGCTCCGGGTGGCAAGGTTTTGGGGATGAACACAGGACTTGGGTGCTGACCATGAGCTCAGTGTAGGAGCCCAGTGCTTTACCAATTTGTGTCACAGCTTTACTACTAGTCTGTGTGTGTGTGTGTGTGTGTGTGTGTGTGTGTGTGTGTGTGTGTGTGTGTGTGTGTATGCATGCGTGTGTGCACACATACACCAGTCCTGGAGCTTGAACTCAGAACCTAAGCACTGTACCTAATTTCTTTTGTACAAGAATAGCCCTCTCCCACTTGAGCCACAGAGCCACTTCAGGCTTTTTTCTAGTGATGTGTTCCTGAGAAATCAAGTCCAGAGTTTCATAGATGCAAAGCACTCTACCCCTAAGGCACATTCCCAGCCCTCTACTTCATGTTTGTTATTTTGTTTCTTTTTTATTGTTGTTGCTTGTAGGAGTTGAAGTCTGGGCCTGGGTGCTGTGCCTCAAGTCTTGTGCTCTACCACTTGAGCCAAAGCACCATTTCAGGTTTTCTCATGGTTCATTGGAGCTAAATGTCTCAAATACTTTCCTGCCCAAGCTAGCTTTGAACCATGATCTTCAGATCTCATCCTCCTGAGGAGCTAGGATGACAAGCATGGGTGACAAGCATCCAGCTTCCACTTCAGGTTTCTTAGTGGTGAATTGGAGATAATAGTCTCATGGGACCTTTTGTGTCTGGCATAGTTTGGAAGCCAGATCCTCAGATCTCAGCTTCCTGAAAAGGCAGGCTGGCAGACCTCAGCTATAGACCCCAAGGCTGTGGCACTCTACTGCAAGGGGGTCCTTGTCTCCACGTGGTGGAGTGCTAGCCATGTGCCCAAGAGGTAAGGGTCAGTGCGTATGATGCGAGTTCAAGGATCATGATTGAGAAATAAACAAAACAAAACAATTGTCTGCAGTAGACAACTCACCCACTCTTCAGTAATATATAATTTTGTCCCTGCCATGGGGACATATCTGCATCTCCATATTCTTGTCTGCATAATCATCTCAGTTGTGTAGCTCTTATGAAAGAATGTACTCTGTGAAGGACAGAGCAGATAGCACTCTTTGAAGGACTCAGCACACAGTGTCATGTGAAGACTCATCACCCAGCATCCAATGCAAGACTCAGCACACTGCACCTTGTGAAGGACTCAGAACACAGCACCCTGTGCCAGACTCAGCACAGAGCACCCTATGAAGGACTCAGAACATAGCTCTATTCCACAAGCTGTCATTGGAATTAGGTTGCTTTCATCAGTATCACCATTCTTTGAGGAACATTCCACAAATCACACAAGTTAACTTCTAATGGTTTAGTGGGGTGTTTTTTTGGGGGAGAGGGGGGAAGGCTTCCCGTCGGGCTTGAACTCAATGCATGGGGATACTGTTCTAATAACATTTGCTCAAGGCTAAGGCTCTACTACTTAAAGCCACATCTCCAAGCGTCTCACATACTACCTACCAGGGCTTGGTTTTAAAGCTCCCAAGCAGCCAGGATGATGGGGGTAAGCCAGCAGCATCTGCTTCTGTGGAGCTGGGTTGCAGCTGTTTACATATGCCTAAGTCAGGTTAGGTGGCAACTGTCAGTGCCAGACTCCTAGCTTGTTCTGTGATGTGGTATTTGAAGTCCTGTCCTTCTATAATTGCAGTTAGAACTTTTTTTTGGTGGCAGTGCTGGGGCTTGAGTAAGGGCTTAGACAGTGTCCCTAAGCATTTGTGCTCAAGGCCAGCACTCAATTGATTGAAAGACAGCAGAACTTTCAGGTTTTCTGCTTATGTGGCACTGAGGAATGAAACCCAGGGCTTCGTGCTTACTAGGGGAGCACTCAAACACTGAGCCCCAGGAGTAAAGGAGGTATAAATAGATAGATTGTTGTATACATAAATAATATGTATACAAAAGAGAGATGTCTATATTATTACATTATAGATAATATTATTAGCGATTACTAGGTATTAAATTATATCTCCATTTAATGATGTGTTCCAGTTAACATTTAATTAAGCATTAATTAATACTCAATATCCTGTTATTGTTTATCACATATGTACATTCATCTATGCATATAATTAAATATTTTATAGAATGAGACAGATGTCTATATATTATTAAATTTAGCATCATGTGCTACTACCAATTATTAGATATTTATGTCTCCATGCAATTTTTATTCTGTTAATACTTAATAAAATATTAATTAAACTTAATCCATGTCCTATAATTACTGCATCTAATTTTATCCTAGAATGATTCATTACTAATTCAATCTGTTTATTATTTATTGTAGTGACAATTCTTCCACCTATGACATTTTTTTACCTTTGTGACATCCTATTTATTGATTTTCATCCGAATTATATATCCTACCTTACACTGAGCACTTTCAAAGAAAAGAAAATCATGTGTCACTCTTGGCTTCCCACTCCACGATTACATTTTTGGCAGTGCTGGGTTCTAAACTCAGGGCCTAGAAGGCTCAATTCATTTATGGGTGGCTGCCAGCACAGCAGCATCTAGCCAATTCAGCTACCAGGTTGTTACCAGGCCCTGAGATCGAGCCCCATATATTGACTCCATATTGTGCTTAGTGTAGCTATTCATTTTTTTGTTTCATTCATTTATTTACCATTTATTTTATTGATTGTTCTTACACATGGACTATTTATTACATTTATTACATAGGATAGATTTGCCTATGTATGAAACTTTACACCTGACATCCGGGACTTTCACAGCAAAGGAAAACCTGTGTCATCATGGGCTTCTTACTCCATGAGTCAATTTTTGTGAGTGCTGGCATCTTAACTCACAACCTACAAGGCCTAATTCATGAATGGGTGAGTGTCAGTACGCCAGCATGGGGAATATTGAGCTGACAAGCAGTTTCCAGCACCTGAGATCAAGCCCCAGGGGTTGACAAAATAAGAACAGATTGACATGCAGATGGTAGTACACAAATAAATATAGATCTTTATAGAGTGCCAGAGATGTCTATACATTATTCAGTTAAATAGGCTACATTCCTACCAATATTTGGGTATTTTAATGCCTCCATGTAATTTATATTATTGTTTTCATCCTTAATGAATTGTTAATTAAATCAACCACTGTCCCGAAGCTATTGCGTCCATGTAATTAATAGTATTCTTTTAATGTGTCAAAAATATTCATTAAAATCCATCGGCCTCCTAAAATAACTCTAATTTTATAGTATCATTCAGGAACAACTTATTCAACCTTGACATTCATAACCTTCCGTCAGTATTCCTATGAATAGGAACGAGACTATTAGGATCTCCCGCCATTTGTAGGGGTCAGGACTAGGCTTTGAACCCAGGGCCTATGTTGCCGTGTTGGCCTATGGCTTCCCCGGTAGCCCTCCAGCCTTCAGCAATGCCAGGTTTCCAACACTTTTCTGCCGTGTCATTCAGACCCACGAAGTTCACCTTGCAAAGAAAACAAATGAGGAACTAAGTTCAAGCCCCGTGCCTGCCTCCCCACCCACAAAAGTTAAGGTCCTGGCTTGGAATTTGGGACATTTTATCTGCCATACCTAGGATTTGAAATCAGGGACTGGGTAACTCTATTTTGCTGTGGGTGAAGTGGAAGCTCACCCTCCTTGAATAAGAGAAAATCAAGAGCATTTCCCAGGGCATGAATTCTAAACCCAGGACTGGAAAAATAATATTTATATGCATTTATAATGTACATTATATATATATGTATGTATTTGCATAGGTATTACATATTGTACCTAGGAAACAATATTTTCACAGACAGCAGAATAGGTCAATATTGACTTCTTACTCCACCTATTGTCTTTGGCAATGCTGGGATTTGAACTCAGGTACTGGAATGCCCAATTCATCAAGGGATCAATGTAAGCACATCAGCCTCAAACAAATTCACTGCCAGGGAGTTCCCAGGACCTAAGTTTAACCTCCAGGAGTGGCCAATATATAAATAGATAGATGCCTAAATTGCTGCAAATACATATATATGCATGGAGAGTGAGAGAGAAAGAGAGATGTATATGTATATTTCAGTGTATATATAAATATATAAATATATTTATAGAATGTGAGATGTCTATATATCATTAAATTGCATGTAATATATTACTAATAATTATTAGGTATTAAATTATGCCTTCATTTAATGACATATCATGGTTTAAGGCACAATAAAGTGCTTCCTTGTGCAAAAGGAGCTCAGGGACAATGTCTAAGTTCACAGTTCAAGCCTCAGGACCTATACTAAAAAAAAAAAATAGAGCCAGTAACTCCATGTGTCTGTGTACGTGTGAATGTATTTCTATCGATGAACATCCAGAGTCACTATGAAGAAAGGCAACCAGCTAGGAAATTTGCTTTGAATAGAATGATTTCATAGCAACAAGGGTGCTTTCAAGACAGTGCATGTTCCAGGGCTCCCCTCCCTGTTCCCAGTGTATCCTGAGGGTTTTCTCCACACCCCAGGCTTCTGGAGGAAGTCTCCCTCTTTGTTGGAACAGGCAGACAAAAGGCCTCACTCCTGTATAGCTCTGTAATAAACAACTCTATCCGGGCCAACTAGTGATGATGAGTGTGGGAAGGCCCTGAAGACCAGGAGAAAAAGGCCTCGTTGTACCCCAAGATATCTCTCTCCCCAATGCTCTGTTTTGACAGAAAGCCTTTACTTGTGCCACTTCCTGGGGCAGGTCAAGTTCCCTGCACTTATCCTGTCTTTGTTAGACTATGTTCCAGTGTTGAAACAAACTACTACAATTAATTCAAGATTTCTTCTGGCAGGTAACTAGGGAGCTGAACCTAATGCAATGATTCATTATTGGCATCGGTGCCTACCTAGATTTTCGTAAGCTTGCTACATCTAAGCACATTTGCAAAATCACAATGTTCCCTGTTATGTAGGGCTGGTGAAGCTCATCAGGTTTGGAAACCTTTGACCTCTCTTAGTTGGGCCTTGGGTGGCTAGGTTTCCAGGTTGAACACAGGGCCTAAGTACTGACCATGAGCTCAGAACAGAAGCTCAGTTTGTACTAGGAAGAACCCTATGCAGGCAGACAAACACACCTAGTTGTCTGGAGTAACAGAGCCCACCGCAACAAAGTTGTTAACAAAGAAGCAACTTTATTGAGAAGGTTCCTACACTGACGGGCCAGGGCCACAGCACAGGCTCAGGAGCTGATACTGCTACTCTGAGCAGCCCCCATTCTTTGATTTTTAAAGGCAAAATCCATGAGGTTGAGTCTGGTCATGCACAGGTGACCAATGGGATCATACCACACAAAAGGATTGCATGGACATACCAGATCACACACAGGTGACCAATAGGCAGAGTTTACTGTAAGCATGTGTGAAAGGCAAGGTTTACCACCATAAGCCCGTGGTGTCAGGTAGTTGGAGCCAGATTACAACCATCTGTTTTATAGGTCAGTCTTTAACTCAACAATCAATGTGAGTTAGGTTGTTAAGGGGAGGGGGACCTAGAGGCATTCTTTCAATTCCAGGAACAGGACTGGTTGGAGCAAAGGTCTAGTTAACCTTGTTTAAAGTTTTTTTTTTTCTAAAATCCCTAAAACAAAGGCAAAGCCTGGAAAGAAGCTGTACCAGCTCAAGTGTCCTCTCAGGGCCTACTTCCCAGTGATTTACCCTTTGATGTCACAGTTCCAGTTCTGGTATCTGTGGAGGAGGGGTGGGGGGGTAATTTGTGTGCATATACCAGTCCTGGAGCTTGAACTCAGGACCTCAGCACTGTACCTGAGTTTCTCCTGTACAAGGATAGCACTGTACCACTTGAGCCACAGAACCACTTCAGGCTTTTTTTCTAGTGATGTGCCACTGAGGATTCAAAGCCAGGGTTTCATACATGCAAAGCACTCTACCCCTAAGACCTATTCCGAGCACTACTCTTCAGGTTTCTTTCTTTCTTTTCTTGTAAGTTGGAAGAGTTGAAGTCTGGGCCTGGGTGCTGTCACTCAGCTCTTCAGCTCAAGTGGAGAGCTCTACCACTTGAGCTACAGAACCCATTCAGGTTTTCTGGTGGTTTACTGGAGATAACCATCTCAAGGAATCTCCTGCTCAGGCTGGCTTTGGATCATAATCCTGAGCTCTCAGCCTGCTGAGTAAGTAGTTAGCATGACAGGCATGAGTCACCGGCACCCAGCTTCCACTTCAAGTTTCTAAGTGGTGAATAAGAGATGATAGTGTTATGGAACCTTTTGTGTGTGGGATAGTTTTGAACCCAGATCCTCAGCTTCCTGAGCAGGCAGGATGATAGAACTCAGTTAAAGACACCTAACCCGTGACACTTTGCTGCAAGGGGGTCCTTGGCTCCGCGTGGTAGAGTACTAGCCATGAGCATAAGAGGAAAATCAGAGTCTAGGCTCTGAGTTCAAGGTTCATGATGGAGAAAACAAAACCAAAACAATTGTCTGCAGACGACAAGTTAATAGAGTTCAGTACATTCATAAATTTGGAACTGCCTTGGGAAATATCTGTGCCTCAAGTTTCTCATCTGCACAATCATCTTACTTGTGGAGCTCTAACAAGGATCAGATGAAAGACTACACCCTGTGAAGGACTCAGCACATAGCACCCTGTGAAGGACTCAGCACACAGCACCCCGTGAAGGACCTAGCACTCCAGGAAGGACTCTTCATATAGCTGTATCCCACAAGCTGTCATTAGAATTAGGATGCTTTCATCAGTATCACCATTCCTTCAGAAACATGTCACGAACCACACAAGTTCACATCTAATAGTTTAGACGGGTGGTTAGTCGGTGGGGGGGAGGGAAGGTCATCAGACTCAGGGGTTGCACTCATAGGTTGTCGGTACTGTGCTAAGATATTTTCCTCAAGGCTAGAGCTCTACCCCTTTGAACCACAGCTCAGAGTCTCACAGACTTCCTGCCAGGGCTGAGTTTTCAACCCACCAGTGGCAGATCTCATCCCCTGAGCAGCTAGGGGTGAGCCAGCAGCGTCTGATTCGATGGAGTTGGTTTGCAGCTGTTAACCTCTGGCTGTCAGGATAGATGGCAGCCGTCATGTTCAGATTCCTGGCTTGCTCTGTCATGAACTATTTAAAGTCCTGGCCTTGTATATTTGCAGTTAGAACATTGTAACTTTTCTTTGGTGCTTGAGTAACAGCACCACTTCCGGCTTTTTCTGTGTATGTGATAGTATGGAAACCAACCCAGGGCTTCATACATAGTAAGCAAGCACTCTACCACTGAGCCCCAGGAGTGACAAGTGTAGAAATAGATATATACATAGCTTATATATATACATATATATGTATAAAATAAGAAAGATATCTGTATATTATTAAATTACATATACTATTTTCTACCAATTATCCATAATTAAATTATTCCTTCCTTTGTTTCTCATTGTTGAAAATATAATAAAGTATTAATTGAAAAATAGTCAATGTACTATGATTATTGTTTACAAGTTTAAAATATAATCATATACTCGCTACTAATGTAATTGTTACTTTTACAACATTCCATTCATATGGATCTATGTCAGAATGGGTTTCTTAGGATCTCCCGCCATTCGTTGGTGGTGGTCCCAGGATTTGAACCCTGGGCATACATTGCTGGTTTGGGCTATGGTTTGCCTGATAGCCCACCAAACGTCAGCAGTGTAAGGTCACATACTCTTTCCGGGCCCTTTCATTTAGACCCAGGATGGTCACAATGCAAAGGAAAAAACAAAGTAAAACCGCCTTCTGGAACATCCCAGTTTTAGCCTTATTCTTCTTTCCCCCCCCTCTCTTTCTTTTTGTTCTTTTTTGTTGGTTGTAGGGCCAGAAATGTGGGTCTGGACACTGTTCCTCAACTATTCACTCAAGACTAGGGTTCTACCACTTGAGCCATAGCACCACTTACAGCTTTTTCCTGCATATGTGGTGCTTAGGAATCAAGCCCAGGGCCTTATGCATTGAAGGCAAGCACTCTCCTACTGAGCCACCTTCCCTGCCCTTCTCATTTGTTTTATCAGTCCCGAGATTTGAACTCGGGTCCTAGGATCTCAGGATGGGCTGTGGGTCCATTGGCTGCACCCCAGCCTAGGGTGATGGAACCTGAGACAGAATTGCCACAAGCTGAGTTCAAGCCCAGGGCCTGGACAAAATAAATTAAGGCTGTGACTTGGAATTTGCTCCATTTTTCTGGCAAGCCTGGGATTTGAACTCAGGGTCTGGGTAACTCTGTGACACTGCGGGGGAGGGGAAGCTCACTTTTGTTGAAGACAAGAATTTCAGAACAGTTTACAGGCCTGAATTTAAGTGCTAGCACTGGAAAAAATAATATTCATTTATGTGATCTTTTTACATACATGGGCTTACTGCATACGGCATTTATTACCCATATTTATTCATTATTTATTTTATTTTGTATTATTACATATGTAACATTTATTTCATTTACTGCATCTTATCACATGGATATATTTGCATATGGATTATACTTCATACTGAGACCCAGGATTTTTACAAAGAAGGAAAAAAATGTGTCAAAGTAGGCAGGATGACAGATATCAGCCACAGATGCCTGGACTGTAACACTTTTGTAAGGGTGTCCTTGTGTCCCTTTGGTAGGGTGCAAACCATGAGCCCAATAGGGAAGGGTCAGTGGCTAAGGGTCAAGTTCATGACCGAGAAAAATAAACCAAAACAATTCTCTGCAGTAGAGAACTCACTAGATTTCAGTACATACATCATTTTGGCCCTGACATGAGGACATATCTGAGCCTCAAGATTATCAACTGCACAATAATCTGTGGAGCTCTTACAAGGACCAGATGCAAGAATGCACCCAGTACAGCATTCCTCATAAAAGACTCACGACATAGCTGTATCCCACATGCTGTCATTAGAATTAGGGTGCTTTCATCAGTGTCACCAAATTACACAAAGTTCACATCTAATGATTTAGAGGGGTGGGTTTTTTGTGGGGGGGCGGGGAGTCAGCCACGGGGATTCCACTGAAAGTTTGGGGGTACTGTCCTAAGATCTTTTGCTTAAGGCTAGAGTTCTACCACGTTGAGCTACAGCTCAGAGTTTTGCAGACTTCCTGTCAGGGCTGGATTTTAAAACCACCAGTGTCTGATCTCAGCCCCCAGTATCTTGGATGACAGGGCTGAGCGAGCCAGAAGCATCTGGTTCTGTGTAGCTGGGTTGCAAGCAATTTACCTCTGGCTAAATCAGGTTAGATTGCAGCTCTCAGCACCAGACTCCTAGCTTGCTCTATGATGATGTATTTGCAGTCCTATCCTTATATCTTTGCAGTCAGAACATTCTATCATTTTGCTTTGGTGCCAGTTCTGCATCTTGAGTAAGTGTCTAGACACAGTCCCTAAACTTTTATGCTAAAAGCTAGTCCACGACTGCTTGAGCAACAGCATGGCTTCTGGATTTTTCTGTGCAACTGGTAGTGAGGAATGGAACCCAGGGCTTTGTACATACTCGGTGAGCATTCTATCACTGAGCCCCAGGAGTGACAAGTGTATAAACAGATAAATGTGTAGATTGGTAGATAGAGATAGATAGATAGATGTATATGTATAAAACAAAAGAGATATCTGTATATTATGAAACTTCATATATGATATTACTACCAATTTTTGGCAATTAAATTACTCCTTCCTTTTTTAAGTATCATGATTGAATACAAATAAAACATTGTTGAAAATTAGTTAATGTAGAATAATTGTTTTGTATAATTTTAGAATATAATCATACACTACTAATTTAAATGTTACTTTTATAACATTCCATTTGTACGGAGGTATATCAGAATGCGTTTCTTAGAACCTACCACCATTCATTAGTGGCAGTTCTAAGATTCGAACTCCAGGCCTAAGTTGCGTGTTTCAGCTATGGCTTCCCTAATAGCCCACCAAACATTAGCAATGCAATGTCATGTACACATTCTGGGGCTTGTCATTTAGACGCAGGATGGTCACAATAAAAAGGAAAATAAAAGTAAAACCACCTTCTTGAACTTCTCAGTTTTATCCTTCTCCTTTTCCATTGTATTTATTTATTGTTTTTGCCAGCTCCGAAATTTGAAGTAGGGTGGTAGGATCCAATGATCAGCTCTGGCAGAAATGCAAAGACCAGAGTTCAAGCTCTGTGCTAGGCCAAAAAAAAGTAATAATATCAATAAGACCCTGGCTAGGAAATTGCACCATTTTTCTAGCAGGCCTGGGATTTGAACTCAGGGTCTGGGTAACTCTGTGATACTGTGTGTGAAGGGGAAAGCTCACCGTCTTTGAAGACAAGAAATTCATGGGGCTGGGAAGGTGGCTTAGTAGTAGAGTGTTTGCCTTGCATGCATGAGGCCCTGGGTTCAATTCCTCAGCACCACAGAAGCAGAAAAAGCTAGAAATGGCTCAAGTGGTAGAGCGCTCACCTTGAGCTGAAGAGCTGAGGGACAGTGCCCAGGCACAGAGTTAAGGCACCATGACTGGCAAAAAAAAAAAAAAGAAAGAAAGAAAAAAAGAAATTCAGACCAGTTCCCAGGGCCTGAATTGAAGCCCCAGCACTGGAAAAAATAATCTTTATATATATGAGATCTATTTACATATATGGGTTCTACTGCATATGACATTTATTACCCTTATTTATTTAGTATTATTACACATATAACATTTCCTTTATTATATCAATCACATAGGATATATTTGAATATGGATTATACATCATATTGAGACACAGGACTTTCACAGAGAAGGAAAAAAATGTGTCAAATTATCTTCTTACTCCACAAATAAATTTTTGGCCATGCTGGGATTTCATCTCACCTACAATGCCCAATCCATAAATGGCGAACAGTCTTAGCACACCAGCTTCTGGCAAATTGAGCATCCAGGAAATTCTGAGGACCTGTAAACAAGCCACAGTAGTGCCCAATAAATAGATGTGTAGATTAATATTATATATATATATATATATATATATATATATATACATTCATATATATATACCTGCATATATATGTATATATATATATACACACATATACAAAGAGAGAATATGAGGATATTATTAAATTATATATATATGTTCTTACCAATTATTAATTACTAAATTATGACTCCATTTAATGAAGTATCATGGTTGAATATTTATAAAAGCATTAATTAAAAATTAGTCAATATCCTTAATCATACCATGGTGCTAGAATGAAGATATAAATCCAAGAATTTTTGTGTGGCATTCTAAAATAGAATCATGAATTAACTGCAAATTTAATTATTACTTTTATTACATTCCAGTAGCATTCACATGAACAGGAATTAGTTCATCAAGATCTCCCTCCATTTGTGGGTGGTAGTCATAGCATTCGAATCCTAGGCCTGGGTAGATTACTTTGAATGCAAACCATTGGAATGACACCGTGAAGATTTCAGATTGTCACGATTAAAAAGAGAACAACAAGAAGAAAAGAAAGCCAGGTATCAGTGGCTCCTGCCTATAACCCTAACTCCTCCTGTGGCTGAGATGTAGAGAATACCAATTTGAATTCATCCGGGGCAGGAAAGTCCACAACACTCTTCTTCCTAAGAGATCACAGGGGGAAAAAACCATGAGTGGGGCTGTGGCTCAAGGGCAGAGTGCTATCCTTGAGCAAAAGGAGCTCAGGGACAGGGCCTAGGCTCATAGTACAACCCTGGACCTGCCTCTCCCTCCCACCCAAAAAAGGAGGAAATACCTCAATGTCTCTGTATATGGATGGATGATGGATGGATGATGGGCATTCAACAGGTTGCCTATGTCAATCCCCCAAGCTGGGCAAGTCCTCAGAGAGTTCTAAGTCTGAGCCAGCAGCTTGAACAGAGCGTCTTTCTCTGCCATTTAATAACTGAAGCCCCGGCGGCTTTGCCTGGGCTGCGCAACAGGTGCCTTATGTTCTGGCTGAGATGTCCCATTGGGACACCTAGCAGCCAGCCACTGCCTCCAGGGAGACCACAGTTCCTAGGATGTAGGAGTTGTCAAGGGTTCTGGCTCCATATTCTCTATCCCTCTGTAGGATAAGTGAGCCTACTCCTCTGGGGCCTGGTGGCTATCCCTCATTAACCATTCCTCATTGCCGAGTCACAGGCTGGTCCCAAATCTTGGCAAAGATATGAAATAGCCAGTGATTTCTGCACCAAAAGGGGTAAGCCAATAAATCCCACCTTCATAGTTCCTGTCAGAAGTGAGCCTTGGGCTGTGAATGTGGCTTAGTAGTAGAGTACTTACCTAGCACACATGAAGCTCTGGGTTCGATTCCTCAGGATCACAGAAACAGAAAAAGCCACTGTGGCTTAAGTGAAAAGAGTGCTAGCCTTGACCAAAAGAAATTCAGGAACATGCCCAGACTCTGAATTTTAGCCCCAAGACTGGCAAAAGCACTGAGCCTGTTGAGACATATTCTGGTACTCATAGGAGGGCCAAGGTTAGAGGTAAGAGGTAGGGTAGAGGACAGTTGCTGGTGGCTCACCCCTGTAATCTTAGCTACTCAGGAGGCTGAGATCTGAAGATCACAATTGCAAGCAGGAAAGTCTACATGAGACACTTTTCTCCAATTAAACACCCCAAAAGTCAGAAGTAGAGCTGTGGTTCAAGTAATAGAGTGCTACCCTTGAGCACAAAACCTCAGGGATAGCATCAAGGCCATGAATTCAAACCCCAGAACTGGCACAAACACACACACACACACACACACACACACACACACACACACACACACACACACACACACAGAAAAACACCAAGCTAGAGCATTTCCCAGTCATCCTGCACAAGTTCCATCTCTAACAGCTCAATATTAAAAAAAAAAAAGAAGAGGGGAAAAGGAAGGAAAGACTTGCTCCTGGAGGTGATATAACCAGTGCCAAAATTCCACAGGAGTTCTAAGATGTGGAACAAGATAGAGAAGCTCAGGCAGAAGGTACAACAATGCACAAAGTTTCCTGAGGTGTAGTGTAAAACAGGTGGTGTGGGTGGAATGAAGGTTCTGTGGGTTCAGACAAGTCCGGCAGGACATTCAAGGCTGGGTCAAGGTTTGTACTTGAGTCACAGGGAGGGCAGAGGGTGGAGGTCCCAGAATGGGGTCCAGGGGGAAGATTAGCTTGGCTTTTCACCATGTACCCAACCATTTCCTGTGTCTGGAAGCCTATTTTTTACAGCTCCTAATCCTCAGGCCTCCTTTACATGGAGGAGTCAGGGCAAATGCAGGGAAGAACACTTGCCTAAGGAAAGCTTCTAGCCCAATGCCAGTGGTGGCTCAACCCCTGTAAATCCTAGCTACTGAAAAGACTGAGATCAAAAGTCGTGGGTCAAAGCCAGCTCAGGTCAGGAAAGTTAGTGAGACTCTTCTTGTCGAAGAACTACCAAAAGCCAGAAATGGAGCTGTGGCTCAACTGGTAGAGTGCCAGCCTTGAGGCAAAAATTAAAAGACCGGAGCCCCGACCCTAAGTTCAAACCCTAGTACTGGCACATAAAAAATAAAGAAAAGCTTTCAGGAGTTCCTAGTCCACTGTGGTGAAAGTCCAAATCAGTTGGGTGCTGGTGGTTCATTCCTATCCTCCTAGCTCCTCAGGAGGCTGAGATCTGAGGATCATGGTTCAAAGCCAGCCCCAGCAGGAAAGTCAAAGAGACTCTGATCTCCAATGAACCACAAGAAAACTGAAAGTGGTACTGTGGCTCAAGTGGTAAGCTGAAGAGCTGAAGGGACAGTGCCCAGGCCCACACTTCAAGTGCCACCTGACCTGCTTGAACCTCACTCTGTGGCTCTAGGCAGAGTAATTTCCAGTGGGCCCCTAAGGGTCTCCCAATATCTAGGTGTCCTACAAGTCTTGAAAGCAGCCCCTTTGGGAGCCTTCGCCTACAGAGCAGGCCAAAGTATCAGAGAAGGGTCTAGCCTTGGGGCACAAAAGTCATCGGCCAGGTCATCAGAATGGCATCTGTCATGCGTGTAGTGTGGATCTGAGCAGTAAATCAACATTTCAGACCAGGTTTTTGGTCCAGGAGGGGCAAGAGCTGCAAGATGGCACAGCAGGTAATGCCTACTCACGGGGGCAAATTTGTCAGGCACACCTTGGGTGGGTGTTGAGTTGGGCTCATAAAAGGCTTGTAGGCTCAGGAATCCACAGCTGGCTGGATGCTGCTTGTAGCAGTGGCTATCCCAGGAGCCCCAGAGCTCAGAGCCCTGCTTTCCTCACCAATGTTCAGTGGCAGATGAAGGTCTGCAATCATGCACCGAGTATAAACAAGCATCCATCGTGTTCTTCCCTTTGTCCTGTACCCTATGCAAGGATGTATGTGCAGGTTCCATGGCCCACACCCCTCAGCCCAAGAAGGAGTTGGGGAGAAATAACATACGTGTCGAGACTTTACTATGACTGTGCCTCTGGACTTCCCCCAGTTCTAGCTCAGCTCATCATTACCACCTTCCTCTGTGTGTGTGTGTGTGTGTGTGTGTGTGTGTGTGTGTGTGTGTGTGTGTGTGCATGAGCACATCTTGGTACTAGGGCTTGAACTCAGGACCTGGGCTCTTTCCCTCACTTTTTTCATTAAAGGCTAGCAACTCTACAACTTCAGCCACAGTTTTTCTTCCAGCTTTCAGGTGGTTATTGGGAAAGGAGAGTCTCACACACTTTAGAAAAGTAATAAGAAATGTACTCATTATCTTGCCCATGTAATTGTAACCCCTCTGTCCAGTATTTTCACACAGAAAAAAAGGTCCTACTGATACAAAAAAAGAAACAATGAAAAGTGAGCTGGGCTGCTTCTGAATGCCAATCCTTAGATCTCAGCCTCCTGAAGAGCTAGGAATATGAGAGCATGAGCTATTAACATCTGGCCACACTTTCCTTCTTGGCTAAGACAATGTACCTCTCTCCCAGCCTACCACCCATCTACAGCTAACCTTCCTCCCCCTCCCCCTACTTCTCCAGGCTTCAGAGGAAACGTACCATCCCCTGAGGACATAGAAATGAGATGCTTGACAGGTTTGAGCTTTATGTTCTCCACACAGTCAAGGGCTGCTGGGAGCTGATGTGGAGATCAGAGATCTAGGCCAGGGAAAGTGGACAGATGTTAGAACAAAAGACAGTATGAAGAGACATCTTCGCAGCTGGATGCCAGTGGCTCATGCCTATAATCCTAGTTACTCAAGGCTGACACATGAGGATCAATCAAGATTCAAAGCTAGCCTGGGTGGGCAGACTCTTATCTCCAATGAATCACCAAAAAGCTGGGAAGCAGAGCTACTGGAGTACAAGTGCTACAGCACCAACCTTGAGCAAACAAGCTAAAGGATACCATGTAGGCTCTGAGTTCAAGCCCTAGTAAACACACACACACACACACACACACACACACACACACACACACACACACACGCATGCACGCAAACTAACATCCTTCGCAGGTGCCAGTGGCTCATACCAGCAATCATAAGACTCAAGACTCAAGAGGCTGAGCTCTTAAGATGGCAGTTTGAAGCCAGCCCAGGCAGGAAAGTTCGTGAGACTCTTATCTCCACTAAACTACTAAAAAAGATGAAATGTGAGCTGTGGTTAAATGGTAGAGTGTTAGATTTGAGGAAATGAAGCTAAGTGCCTAGGCCCTGAGTTCCAGCTCTAAGAGATTTTTTTAAAGACACTTTTTGCCCCCCCCCCCCCCCCGCACTCAGGCCATAAATCCAGAGTTTGGTCATCCTAGATCTCACTTCCACTCTTGGCACTTCCACTGCACCACCACAAGTGGCCTGTTTCTGGCCAGGTCTGGGTTAAGAAGTGAATGTATACAAGGCGGGCATACCCAGGTCAAGGCTAATACCCCAGAACTTTGAGGTATTGGCCATACCAGTCTCTCCTCCCCCAATTCCCTGGCCTTGGAATCGAAAGTCTGTGCCTCTGTATTCTGGGCATCCAGAATTCTCTAGAATGATTGGAGAGGCCCAGATGGGGCTGGAAGATAGACTTGCCTGCAATAAAGTACGTGGACATTAACTAGACACCAACAGATATTTCCAATCCACGTTGGCCTCACCTCCAATGCAGCCCAGAATCCTCCTTGTTTGGGTGGCCTTCAGTCCGCTATCAAGCTCGAGTTGGCCAGAGCCACCGGCAACCCCCTTCCCTCACTCCACTGCCAGCCTGCTGAGAGGGACATGCAGCCAGAGGTCGAGCTGAGGAAAATGGCAGGACATCCCATGTCTGAGTTCCCCACCCAGAGACAGGCAAGACTCTATTGCAGCTGGCCCGGCTGACCCAGAATCCCCTACAGAAGGCCAAAGATTTGGACAGCTGGACTTGGGCCCCAAAGAAAAGCTTGAACTCAGGTCTCTGACCATTTAGGACTCATTGTAGACCCTGATAGGAGGCTAAAGGCAAGGTCGGTGTGGAGGAGGGGACCATCCGAGGTCAGAAAGAGGCAGACAGGCACCCAGGAAGGGGACAGAGAAAGATGAGGAAAACACACACACACACACACACACACACACACACACACACACACACACACACACACAAATATGGCACTGGTGTCTCACACCTGTCATCCTAGCTACTCAGGAGGCTGAGGTCAAAGCCAGCCAGCACAGAAATGCCTGTGAGGCTCCTATCTCCAATGAACCACCAAATAGCCAGAAATGGAGCTGCAGCTCAAGTGTTAGAGCACTAGCTTTGAGCACAGAAGCATAGGAACTTCACCTAGACCCAGAGAAAAGACACACAAACACACAGACACACAGTGGTAGCTCAAAGCCTCAGCAGTCCCTGATAACCCTGAATATTCCACCCCAGAGAAGATGGCACTACCATCAGCAGACCAACTGCAGACAAAACTCAGAGCCTCTCACATGTCTGGAATGGTTCACAACACATCATGGCATTTCTACAGTACACAGTTATGCAGAAAATTCAGCTACCTTTTGTTTGGTTGTAGGTTATGGGGTTTGAACTTTGGGCCTGCAAGGAGGGCCTCAGCTCTTCAAATGAAGGTGTGCCGACTACTACTGGAGGCACAGCACCACATCCAATTTTCTGGTGGTTCATTGGAGGTAAAGTCTCACAGACGTTCCTCCCCAATCTGGCTTTGAACAGTGATCCTCAGATCTGCTTCCTGAGTAACTAGGATGACAGTTATGAGCCACTGGCAGCGCCCGGCTACACCCAACTTTTTTTTTTCTTCAGCTCTTTTCTTTCTTTCTTTTTTTATTGTGAAAATACTGTACAGAGGGGTTACAATTACATGAGCAAGATAAGGAATACATGTCTTTTTTTTTTTTTTTTTTTTTGGTCCGGTCGTGTGGCCTGAACTCTGTGCCTGGGCGCTGTCCCTCAGCTCTTCAGCTCAAGGCTAGCACTCTACCACTTGAGCCACAGTGCCACTTCTTGCTTTTTTCTTTTTGCTTATGTGGTGCTGAGGAATCGAACCCAGGGCCTCAGGCATGCAAGGCAAGCGTTCTACCACTGAGCCACCTTCCCAGCCCAAGGAGTACATTTCTTATCAAGCATTGTAGCCTCCTCATGCAGCCACCTTCTTATACCAAGGGAAACCCAACTCATCAAGTCACAAACCAAATGTAACCCTACACTTCAGACTTGGTCACCAGCATCCAAAACTTCTTCCATGGATGGAGAGCATATAATTGACACTACCATCCCATCCCTGCTCCCATTCACCCACTCCCTGCCTACCACAGGCCACAACCTCGGGAGTTCTTGGTAAGGCACCACCCACCCTGCTATGGCTTCACACTGGGGTAAACCTGGGGAGTTTTTAGAAATGTCTGTACAGTGAGGCCAGCATCTAGTCTCACAACCACAGCAACCCTACTACTTCACTATCTCTTGCAAGCAAGGAAGAGGTGTCTTTCTTTCTTGTTTGGTTTTTTGTTTTTGCTTTTTGGTTGAGTGGCTTGAACTCAGGGCTTAGGTACTCTCCCTGATGTCTAATTTTCCTCAAAGCCAGTGCTCTACCACTTGAGCCACAGTGCCACTTCCGGTTGGAGATTGGAGATGAGGCTCTGGTGGGACTTTCCTGCCTGGGCTGGGAAATGAGATCCTCTGGATCTCAGCCTCCCTAGTGGCCAGGATGATAGGTGTGGGATGACAGGCATGAGCCACCGGCTCATAGCTTAAAGTGTCTAGTCCTTCCGAATTTCCACCTACTCCTCCTCTAGACACTACCACCTAGACATCCCTCTACCTCCCTCAGGGACAGCAAAGGGATGCTAGAATCTGGGTGGAGCCATGGGGATTGAAGGGCCCCCTGCACATCACTAACCCCCTCTATTCTCCCATCTGCCTCCTCCAGATTGCCTGGTCTTCCAGGGCAGACCAGACCCACAAGGAGTTCTGGGGCCTGTCCTATGTCCTCCAGCCCCACCCAACCGATACCTAAGGACTTCTGGGGCCAGCTGCTCCATGTCCTGGTGGAAGACGTTGGGAGGGTTGCTGACAAGCGGGCCCAGGGGTGCCCAGGGCAGAAGGACTGTCCAGCTCCCCTCTGTCAGAGGAGACACAAAGCACAGATGGATCTACTAAGAGCTTCAGGGCATAGCCATCCACCTGTCAAAAAGGTTACTAGGAGAACTGTTTTATACTGACAGCCCTGGGGCCTGACCTCATGGCCCAGCACTGTCCCTGACTTGCTTTGTCTCCAGGGCAGTGCTCTTTCACCTGAGCCACCATGCCACTTGTAGATTTTTCTGTGTATGCAGTACCTAGGAATCGAACCCATGCTTTCCTGTGTGCTAGGCGAGCCCTCCACCTCTGAGACAAAATCCCAGCCCTAGATAGCTGTTCTTCTGTGACCCTTCAGGCCTGTCTTGGGACAGTCTCGCACATCTATACCAAGTCTCTCACCAGCAGCCCTGGCTGGAAATGAACATGCTCTGCTATGTTGCAAATCATCTGCAGCACCTTTGCTCTCTGTGCTTCCTTCAGATCCTCCTTGTTAAGCAAGACCCCCTTTTCAAATGCTGTCTCCAAGAAGCCATTTCTGATCACCTTGGAAAAGCTGGAGCCTCTCCGCTGTGCAGGCTGCCAGCCTTGTCAGGCTCTGCCTTCCAGCCAGTGTGGGTTGAGAATGCACGAAGGGGAAGGCTTGGATTCCACCACCGGATTTGTGAAGGCCCTGATACATTACCCAGGGGCAGGTGTTGTATCACACTCCGTGAGAGGGGGCTCGAAGCCTGTGCAATCTGTGGGCAAAAATACAGGGCCATTTCTTTGTGTGGGCTTGAACTGAGGATCTGGGAGCTGTCTTTCTGAGTTTTATTGCTCAAGGCTGGTGCTCTACAACTTGAGCCACAGCTCCACTTCTGGCTTTTTGGTGGTTCTATGGAGAGTAGAGTTTCACGGGTTTTCCAGCTTATGGCTGGCTTCAAACTGTGATGCTCAGATCTCCACCTCCCGAGTAGTCAGGATGACAGGCATGACCCCGAACCCCAGGTGATGGGCACCAAAGGCTTTTTGGGGTTTTTTTGCTCCCGTTTATCTCCTGTTAACTAGCAAGCCCAAGTTAAAATAATCAGTTACAGGGGATCAAATTCCTCTCCTAGGTCAGTTAATCCAAGGAGATAAAGTGTCTTTGGAAAAGCCTAGTCTGAGTTGGCTTAGGGGTGTTTGTGTGTGTGTAGGTGTGTGAGTGTTGGGGATACCTACCCTCATCTCTGTGGTGCCTCCTCCTCCCAGCAGGGAGAGCATCCAGGATCCTGACCCCAAAGGAGAGGGTACCTAAGGTCACATCCAGGGGGATGATCTGAATTCTGTCCTGCAACCTAAG
Organism: Dipodomys spectabilis; assembly: GCF_019054845.1. Classification (NCBI taxonomy): domain Eukaryota; kingdom Metazoa; phylum Chordata; class Mammalia; order Rodentia; family Heteromyidae; genus Dipodomys; species Dipodomys spectabilis. The sequence goes on along the minus strand of NW_024871020.1, from coordinate 732,765 downwards.
CCTGGACAGATAAAGGAGAGAAGGAGAGGGTTAGGGTAACATTAAAGGGAGCCCCTTACCTTTGGCTACATATAACAGCGAGAAAACTGAATACATCTTTCTTGGTAGTCAGATAAAAGGTGAACAATATTCATTTATTTCATGATTGTGTTAGTCCTAGGACTTGGATTCAGGAACTGGGTGTTATCCCTGAGCTTCTTTTGTTCAAGGCTGAGGTCTACCAGTTGAGCCTCAACACCACATCTGGCTTTTTTGTGTGTGGTTTTGGGGTAGGAGGTGGTTTATGGGAGATAAGATTCTCATGGACTTTCCTGCCCGGGTTACTCTGAGTCACAACCATCAGACCTCAGCCTCCCAAAGAGCTAGGATGGTGGGTGGGAGAGCCATGAGCTCCTGACCGCCACCATCCATTTATAATCCCTTAGGCCCAGGGCCAGGCCACCCATACTACACGTCCTTGTTGGGAGTAGGAAGCAGACATGATTGGGTTTGATACTTCAACAGCCTACCTATCTTTGAGCATTGTTCTGGGTCACTCTGATGGAGGCTTCGTCCTTATCCACAGCAATGACTTGGATCTGTCACAAGAACAAATGTCCCCCTGGAGGAATCAGGTCTGGGGTCTTTCCTCTGAACCCCGACCCCCTAACCCAAACGACACTCCCCAGCAAAGGGTAGTACACACAGAGTGTTTTTATTGTCTTATAGCCAGGGTCTTGTCAGATAGGTGGGGGTATAGGTCAGAGGCCCTGGATTGTGCTGGGCAGGGGGACAAGGTGACACCTTCTCATCCATTTTCCTTCAATGGTGTAGCAGAGGGATGTGGGGAAGAACTCATAGGATGGACAATGAATAACTGTCACGGTCTAACCAGGGCACAGAGGGGCTTACCTCATGAAGCTGCTTCAACAGGCTGAGCAAACCAGCTCCTGACCCACAGCCCACCTCCAGAATGAGAGGGCCCCCTTGGGTTCCAGCCACATGGGGATGCTGGGCCACCTCCTCCAACACTCATTCTACCAATTCCTGAGAGAGAGAGAGAGAGAGAGAGAGAGAGAGAGAGAGAGAGAGAGAGAGAGAGAGAGAGAGAGAGAGAGAGAGAGACAGAGGGCCATTATTACACTTAAGCCAGATGCCGATGGCTCAGACCTATAGTCCTAACTACACAGGAGTCTGAGATGTGAAGATCTTGGTTCATAGCTGGCTCCAGAGGAATGCCTGTGAGAATCTTATTCTCAAAGAACTAACAGAAAACGGGAAGTGATTTTGTGACTCATGTGTAGACCGCTAGACTTGATCTGAGGAGCTCAGTGACACCATCCAGATCCAGAATTCAAGCCCCACAAATGACAAGAAGTGGACTTCCCACCACAAGAAGTGGACGGAATAACACCCACTGTCCTAGGAAGCATGGCAGAGAAATCAGGCCAGGATTCCTGTCAGCTGGAGGTCATGAGTAGGTCACCTGGCTTCTCCATGACTCATTTTCCCCAGCTGGAAAAATAAATAGAGTGAAGGATCCCTTCTTCATGGGGATAGGGTAATGATGAAACACAGCCATGTTTTCTTTCATAATCCCACACGTGTTGCATGATTAATAACAGACCCCATCTGAGCCCTTTCCCCGCAACTTCCTGTCATATGCTCACAGAATTATTGAGAACCATATGTGACACCTGCTCCCTCTGTTCCTGGCCCTGCTCCAGAGATCCCTCTGTATTAGTCTCTTATTTACTCACAACTGTCCCATGAGGAGACTGAGGTCCAATGGTTGACATTCAACCCAGAGCTTCACCTGTGGTCAAGAATCGTCTGCCGGGAACTAAGAGTTTGGGACAATCCGTCTAATACGGTGACTGAGCTGGGCACTAAAGGTCTACCAGCCCCCTCCCCTCACACACACACACACATACACACAAACACACCTCCACCGTCCCTTGCAAGCAAAGATGTTTTACTTTCTTTCTTTTGGTTGGTTGTGGGTCTTGAACTCTGGGCCTGGGTGCTATCCCTGAGCTCTTCAGCTCAAGTCCAGCACTGTACTACTTGAGCCACAGCACAACTTCCGGTTTTCTGTTGCTTTATTGGAGAGAAGAGTCTGAGGGTCTTTCCTGCCCAAGCTGGCTGTAACCCGTGATCCTAAGATTCAGCTCCTGAGTACTTAGGATGACAGCCATGAGCCACTGGCACCCGGCCAAAGATGCTTTTCTATGTCTGTCATCCTATATCCTCCGGAGACTGAGATCTGAGGACTGCAGTTGGATGCAACCCTTGGCAGCATAGTCATTCAGAACTCTTATCTCCAATTAAACACCCAAAAACCTTGCAAGTGGACCTGTGGCTCAAATGGTAGAGTGCTAGCTTTGAGCATAAAACAAGGGATGAGACACGGGCCCTAGTTTTAAACTTATTCTAGCATAAACCCACCCAACAAAGGGAAGCAGGTGAGCACACGGGAGCTCAAAGCTCACACATAATACTCAAGACTCACAGAATAGACCCCATCCTTCTCTGATTCTCTAGATTCTTTGTCCTAGGTCATGGCAGTCTTAGATGGGACTGACCATGCACCAAGTCAAGACAATCAAGTACAATCTCATACTGAGGATCCCGTGACCTCATCAAGGACTCAAGATCTCTCACTGTCCTGCCTTGACACTGGGCAGTCAGGTGAGATCAAATTATCCAACCAAAGGATATGAGAATGAATGAATTTCTCAGCCAAGGGATGCAGACTGGAGGGCTCTAGGTCCCTCTCTCTCAGGGAGGAGAAAAGGGCTGATCCATCTCAGGAATGTTCCTAGGTTGTGAGTATCCTCAAAGAAACAACCCTACTCCCAGCAGAGTGCCTCCAGTTTTCCCACTATCCTCGACCTTCAGTCAGCCCCTCCCACATCTGCCATCTAGACTAAAGGCTGAGCCAGCAAGGAGACCCACCTCTACCTCTGAGAATGGCAGTCACGGGACCCTAAAGTCCCCTAGAGGAAGTCTCAGAGCAACATGAGTCTGACTCTTCCCCTCATTCCCTGGCTGTCCTGTGCCAGTGGCCTGGTTTCCTCTGTCTCTGGTTGAGGAATGAACACTGGGGGTGTAATCTTCAGATTGAGCCAGCAATAGTCCCAGTCCCCAAGGATGTACTGTACAGGCATCCTGCAGTGGACGACAGCCAGGTTGTCAAGGGTGAACCCAGAGTGCCAGGACTTTTAATAGGCATGTGGCTGGGTTGAAGGCTCTATCACTGATGGTCTAGGTTGTCAGGTGAGGTCATGGCTTCAATGGCCTGACACACCTGATCTGGGATCATCCTCCCTCTTCATCTTCCTGCTTATCCCCAGGCATCCGCCTCTGGACACTCCCTCTCCCTATCCTCCTTAGCCTTTGGACACTTTCTTCTTATCTGACCAGAAAATAAACTCGGTGAGTTAGGGGAGATTGAAACTCGGTGACACACCCTGAACCCTACGGTCTACCCCAGACTGTTTCCCACTGCAGTAAGCAAACCACTCAGATCCTGGATGTCATGAAGTTGCCGAGGGGACGGTGGCTTGCTCCTACATACTGGCTTTAGGCTCTGAAACTGTCCCCACAGGGATTGTGAATGGTCGGCTCCCTTGATCCAGGAACTCCAAACCAAGGCCTGCATGATCCCTTCTTCCTTCCTTTCCTCCTTTTCTCCCTCTATCCTTCCCTCCTCTCTTTCTCTTTCCTCTCTTTGTGTCACTCCTGGGCCTTAAAATCAGAGACTGGGTGCTGTCCCTGAGCCTTTTTACTCAAGGCCAACAGTCTATGGCTTGAGCCACTCATCCACTTCTGGCATTTTCTTTTTGGTAGTTAGTTGTAGATAAGAGTCTTAAAGGCTTTCCTGCATGGGCCTTAAGCTTCAATCCTCCCATCTCAGCCTCCTAAGTAGCTAGGATGACAGGAGTGAAGCAATGGTACCAGCTCAAACCAAGATTTCTTCATGTGCTGTGGAACCAGCACGGGAACCTTTCATCGTGCATGACCCCTCCCCCCGGGCTTGGCACACACTTTAATGGTTTTTTGGATAAATAAAAGAGCATCTGTCTATGACAATACTACAGAAAAGTCCCATCTAATTCAGGTAGGCATCCTGGGTGGGTGCAAAGCCTGATGTAGCTCTCCAACTGTAGTCCCTCCTCCCTCTTCCCACCCTCCTGGTACCACCGCACTTAACTGTTTTGGTTCCACAGAAGTGAGCCATGATGTCTTCACTGGATTCCGGGGCCTCTGGGATGCCTATCTTCTCGAAGATCTCTGTCCAGCCACTGACCAGTTCTGTGGCACTCCATTCCCCACTCATGTGTGAACTAGGTTGCTTTGAGGTGAACGCCAGGCTCAAGGGGCCTCCTCTCCACTCCCTGGTGCAGACAAGATGGTCGATTATATCCGGCCCTCAAGTTTCATGTTGCAGAGAAAGGATACTTGAGGCATCCCAGGTCTCTGAATCTCCCAGATTCCAGTGCAGGTGCTGGGAATTGTCTCTGCTCACAGCTGACAGGCTGCAGATGACGGGGTCACAATCTCTGCTCCCCAAGACATCCTCAACTGTGGTGGTCACCCTAGAGAGAGCTAGAGGAGAATCAGCAGCTGCCGGAGAAAGGCAGTGAAGGCACGACGTTCATAGCAGGAAATCTTCTGTCTTGGGAACTCTGCCTGTGCTGCTTTGAAAGTCATTGTTTGGTGGCGGAAATGGTCCATCTAATTTGAGATAGAATCCCAGGCTTAAGTAGAAATTGCCAGCTTCAAGAAAAAACCCTGGAAAAGGTGGCATTTCACTTGTCCCAATCAAACTAAATGGTTCCAAAATCAGTAGTCCCTTTTTCCTTCCAGACAGCCTACAGCAGGTTACAGAAAATGGCATTCAGAGAGCCTTAGCTAACTGCCATGTCCTGATCCCAAGCAGGCTCCAGCAGGGGGAACACACTTGCTTACCATTGCCCAGCTGGAAACAGCTCAGGAGGGACACAGATTGGAGTCCGCAGGACTCCAGGGAGGACTGCCCACCAGTGCACTGCCCTGGGAGGAAATCCATGGCAACATTGGGGGCCTGGAGCCCCCTGCTAAGATGCCCACGGACACCATCAATGGCCTGGGTAAGATTCCCCTCTCATCCTTGGTCGTGGTGAACCATCTGCCATGTCACACCGTTCATCACTTCCCAGACCCTCCTAGCTTCACAGCCCCTGCCCTACACCCCCTATGTCGTTCCCTAATTATGTTTGGCAGACACATTCCCAACTTTTAATTAGCTCCAACTATACACATGAGAGCAGACTGTTTGGCTGGAAGAATGCAGCTGTGATCACAGTAGCCTCATGAGCCTTCTGGCTAAAGACAGAAGGGCAGGTATCCACGCTGGTCTGAGGTGCACACAGGCTTCCTAGGAGAGAACCAGGCAGACCCAGCAGTTACTGTGGGCTACAGGAAAGGGGAAGAAAGTGGCGGGAAGGAAGATCTAATGAAACCTTCTCTAAAGGAGCCATGACACTGTGAAAGAGAAAACAAAAATTGTGGCTGGGCTCATACTGGGCATTAATGAAAAAAGAACAACAAATACACACATGCACACAAATAAAATGCCTTTGCTCATGCTAGGAAGGTGGCTTAGTGGTTGAGTGCTTTCCTTGCATGCACGAGACCCTGGGTTCGCTTCCTCAGCACCACATAAGCAAAAAGAAAAAAGTCAGAAGTGGCGCTGTGGCTCAAGTGCTAGAGTGTTAGCCTTGAGCTGAAGAGCTGAGGGACAGTGCACAGGCCCAGAGTTCAGACCCCACAACCGGACCCCCCCCAAAAAAAAATGCTTGTACTGTTTTTAGACATGCTGACTGTACAATGAGAAAGATGATCTCTCTCTCTCTCTCTCATACACACCTAAACACACAGACTCAAAGCAGTGCCTCTCCTGAATTTGTTGGTTTCTCATCTAGGCAATGTACCAGCTCAAGCACTGGGGTTCCCTTGTCAGAACCAGGGGCAACCACCCAAGAGGAACAATGCTGTAATAATGCAGAACCACCCTGCCTCCCCCTTTCTCCAGGGCCAGACCCTTCCCCTTGGGAACAACCAGCATTGACTCCCCATTCACCAAAACCCTAGGCTAGTACTCTGGGTGAAGGAGTCCCGAGACACGTGGCTCCTCAGAGCTTGGACAGAAAACAAAGCAGGGAGTCATGGTACCTCCAAAGAGGTGTCTGACCTGGGGTGGGTGCGTTGTTGGGGACTTTGATTTGGTCCTAAAGGCTATATACATGGAGGGACTCCCTACTTCCAGCCTACATACTTCTGGGTAACTTGGCAGTTTCTTGGGGAGGACAAGGAGACCAGATGGACTGGGAGCACTAGCAGAAGCTGGCAGAAGTGGGAAATGTGATCACACAGTCAGAACTGTTGACAGCTGGGGTTGGGGGTACAGGCCGGTTGTATGTCTATCAGACGGGGTGTGTTTTTCTCCCAAATACCCACCTTCTATCTGACCCCAGTGCCCTCACCTCTCTACTGGGCTCTTCTGGGAATGTCCTCAGGTGAAAGGGTGACTGAGCACAGAAGACAAGGGCTCACACAGCAAGGGGGTCTATCTTCTGCATCCAACTCCCCCTGCCCAGCAAAAGGGAAAAGAACCAAGAAGGCAGGTGAGGAGGTGCAGCTCCCCACCTCTGACTAAAGCCACCAGGTTCCCACCAGGAAGAGGAAGGGTGCAGATGCACAGCTGTGTGGCTCCCACTGCTCCAGGCCAGGGGCTCTGTGGTGCCCCCACTTCCTCATCCCTGCAGCTCCCCTTTTCCTGGAACACTGGCCACTAGGGATGAGGGTGGGATCCCCGGGTGGACACCCACCTCCACCCCCCACCCTTGGGGTGCATTTGTCAAAGAGCCAGGACAGACTGTGGGGCACGGGGGGAGGCGCAGGCAGGAAGGAAGGGGGAGGCAAGAGGCAAGGGTCCGGGTTCACGAGGGTGGGGAAGAAGGGTAGACTGGGGGACGGGGTTTAGGGGGGTGGGTCATGGAGTGCGGGAGCGCAGGTCGGCAACTCACGTGAACTGCTGGGAGAAGCTGTAGGCTGCAACTCCGGGTGCGCGCCGGGAGTCTGAGGACCAAGGGCGGGAACCAAGTCAGGGCCACAAGCAGGCCAGGCGCGCAACAGCTCTGCCAGGTGACTGCTAGTGGCTCCGCGGGTCAGAGCCAGCAGCGCCATGTTTGAAAAGCAGCGTGGGCGCGTGGTGGAGCTGCGCACAGCCTCTGCTCCTCCTTAGCCACCACCACCGCAGCCTCAGCGGACTCCTAACCTTTGGACGCGGCCACCTCAGTAGCCACTGCTTCTGCCATGCTCCCAGCACCGGGACCTCAGACTCAGGGCCACCATGGCTGGGCGCCTCCGAAGGGCTGCGTGTGGCGATGTGCCTGCCACGCAGTCTCTGCATGCTCTACACTCCCGGCCAGGACCCACACTATGATTGGAGCAGCCTCCAGCCACTGAAGCCGTTTCCATGGGTGCTAGTGCTCGTGCTAGTGCTCGTGCTCGCTCTTCTCCCAGCTCTCTCTCGGCCCCACATTCCTCCCCTGGGCTACCCCGCCCCTGCTGCATACACAACCCTGCCCCCTTGGGCTCCGGGCCATTCCTGCCACTATAGTGTGCTCCTGGGCCCCAACCCCTCCTCCCCTGGGCCCCGCCCCCACCCCTGGCCACAATTGCAGCCCTGACTGGGCCCTGAGGCTTCTAGACCATGGCAATTGCAGCCTTACCTCAGCTCAGCACTACACCCCACCCCCAGTACTGGCCCAGGTGATCGAATCTCCTCTTAGCCCCACAGCTGGAAGAGACTATCCTCCATCCCCCTCCACTCCACACACCAAGCAGGTGCATGGTGACACTCGTGTGTGTATGTATATTTGTGTTTTTGTGTGTGTGTTGGGGATAACCATCTGTCAAGGACTCAGAACATAGCACCCTTTGGAATGACTCAGCACACAACACTCTTCGAAAATCAGCACAAAGCACCCTGTGTAAATGACTCAGCAAACAGCTCCCTTTAACTCAGCATGTAGTGTGCTGGGTAGAGTACTCAGCACACAGTACCCTTTGAAGGAGGGAGTCCATAGCTCCCAGTTTAAAGGACTCAGTGCATGGCATGCTTTGAAAAACTCAGCACATAGCACTCTTTCCCAGAGACTCATCACACCCTGTGCTGAAGCACACTGTGTAAAACACCCAGTGCAGAGCATCCTTCAAAAAACTCAGCACACAGAACAATTTTGAAGGACTCAGCACATACCTCACTGTGGAAGCACTCAGCACACAGCACCATTTGAAGGAAGTACAGAGCACCCTGTGTAAGGGACTCGGCACATGGCACTCAAAAAATACCTCATCCCTCTCTTCGCAAGGGCTCAGCACATAGCAGGACCCTTTGGGATGCATTAGCACACCACACATTTTGAAGGATTCAGCATACAGTATGTTGTGTAATGGACTCAGCATACAGCACCCTTTGAAAAACCCAGGACGGCCCACTCTTCTCAGGGACTCAGCACATAGCACCCTTTGGGATGACTTACCAAACAGCACCTTTTTGAGGACTCAGCACAAAACCACCATGAGGGAAGGACCCAGCAAATAGCGCCCTGGGAAGGACTCAGCACATAGCTGTAAGTCATAAGTTCAGCTGTCATTAGAATTAGGGTGCTTTCTTCAGTATCACCATTCTTCAGAAACACTGCACAAATCCTACTAGTTCACATTTAGACAAGCTGTGTTTTATGGGGGAAGGTCAGCTGGGGGTCTTGAATTGAAAGGTTGGGGGCCCTGTCTCTGAGCTCTTTGGTTCAATGCTAGAGCTCTACCACATGGAGGCACAGATCCAATTTCGTTTTTTTGGGTTTTTCTTTCACAGGTCTTATGGTGATAAGTAAGGACAAGTTGGGGTATCCGTGGGCAAAGGCTCTTAGTCAACCTGGAGCTGACCTCTCCCTTCCTTGTGTCCCTGGAAAGCTGGGCTTCCTGGAGCTCTCCTGGCCTCGTGTTGAACAGACCTGCTCTGGCATCAGCAATCAGGGTGAGCAAAAGTCAGCTTGGCTCTGGTCACTTCCCCAAATTGAACTCTAGAGGATAATGGCATGGGGCCGCATGTTCCGCGTGTAGCCACTAGGGGGCAGGGGTAGCCCACCATAGGGATAGTACTTGGGAGTTGTGTTTACTCTTGCTTCCCTGGGGCCCCCATTATGATTCAAAGCCACCCTGGAGAGGAAAGTCCTTGAGACTCTTACCTACAATTAACCATCCAAAAACAAGTGGGGCTGTGGCTCAAGTTGCAAAGCACTAGCCTTGAGAAAGAAAACTCAGGGATAGAGCCTAGGCCCTGAGTTCACACACACATACACACACACACACACACACACACACACACACACACATGTACGCACACATGCACACACACACACCACGTGCATGCAAAATCAGAGATTTCTACACTACAATCTTTTCCCCACTAACCCTGGTGGCTGCTGGCCTAGGTGTTTGATGCATACACCACCACCTATTTCCTATTTATCTGAGGAATGGTCATATGGGTTTGGGAGGGGGGAGAATCATCCTAGCTGAGAATGTGGCTCAGTGGTAGAGTGGTCACCTAACATGCCTGAAGCCCTGGGTTCTATTCCACACAGAAAAAGCTGGAAAGGGAGGTGGGGCTCAACTGGTAGAGTGCCAGTCTTGATCAAAAAGAGCTCAGGACAATGGCCAGGCCCTGAGTTCAAACCCCAGGATTGAAAGAAGAAATCTTTGTTGGAGGCTTTTTATTTTGCTTTGAAAACAATTTATTCTTTGTGATAAGCATAACATGGACCTCTTTCCTGGCCAGCAATGGGCCATTAGCTATCCCTTGAGTTTGGGCCATCTCCCTGAAGCGTCTGACCTACCTGACCCCCCAGTTTAACCTTCCTGTCACCTGGCTGATGGAGGCCTGAGAGAAAGCCACCTGGCCACCTACTTCTGGTGGCTGCCAAGGCTTTTGAGAGTCAGTATGTCACATACAGAGTCATCATCCACATCAGTCTACAGGAGAAAGTGAGGGAGCACTCTTCCCTGAGCCTGGGAGCTGTGGGCAGATCTGGAAGTGGGGCATCTGGGGCAGGACGTGCTCCTTGGGGGAGTCCACTATGGGGTTGGGAACCCTGACCTCTCTTCTGGCAGTTTCCATGCTGTCTTCAAGTTGCAATTCTTCAAAACCTTTCTGGTCCTCCCTAATTTCATCCACCACAGGCCCTGAGGCGTCTGAAGCAGTGTTGGTGGTGGGGGCCTCAGCCTGTGCTGGCATCTGGAGACTGCTGTCTGTGCTTCCCTTGCTAGGAGTGACAGCAGCTCCCGCAGCACTATCCTCTTCTCCACCTTCTCCTGGGACAGCCAGTGCATGCACTGGGCTTTCTCCCAACACAGCTCATTCAGGACCAACAACTGCTCTTTACACACCATGAGGGACTCCTCGATAGTTCGGATGTGTGCCAACAGCTGGCTGCATCAATGGTGGAGCTCACCTGCTGGACTCTGGAAGTCCACCTTATCAGGCAGGTCATGGATGAAGCAAATTTTCTTCTCAGATGCCCATCTGTCCTGCTTCCCATCCTCACGCATGTTGTGGTGGAAGCTCATGGGGCAGAGGGCCTGTGGGTCCAGCTCAGTCTGGCACTGAACTGCTGGGTCGGCCAGAGGGTGCCTGCAGCTGGCCCGCCATTCTCGCGGCAGGAGTTTCCCCCCTGTGAATCTCATCCTCCAAGAACACTCTCAGAGCCATGTCACTCTTGGTCTGGGAGATATCTCCACCCTCTGTGATGGTCACATCAGCTGGGGTGCGGGGGAGTCACATCCTTACATTTTGCTTCTCAAGGGTTCATGTCTTCCCCTTCCCCAGGGAAAGCCAGGAAGCTCAGCTGTCTGCACACACTCCTCCTGTGATCTGGTGGCTTCCAGGCCACTTTGGGGACACCACCTCGTCCCTCAAGTTTGTTGAGCGCTTCACTTGCTTCAGCTGCTCCAGCAGCTGGGTCTGCCTCTCTAAGTGCTGCTGCAGGGCCTCCTTCTCATAGCACAATCGTTCATTGGAGACAATGTGCCATTCACAGGAGGCTCTGAACTCCTGCACTGGCCCAGGGACTGCTCCTGCTGGTCCTGAGATGCTTGGCTCTATTTCTCAGCCACCACTATCCATTTCTCTATCTTCTCCTCTGAGCAGTCCAACTGTTCCCTCAGATATTTCTTCATCTGCTGCTGTGAGTCCAGGATGCTGGTGAACTCCTCCTTCTCACTGCTCATGCTGTGGGGAGCGTCCCACAGCAGGGCCAGCTTTTCCTCCGGTTGTTCATTCCACACACATGCTCATCGTGGGGTCTCAGGGATCTCCTACCGATCCTAGGCTTTCTCCTCCAGTCTCTGCAGTTGCTCCTGCTGCTCCATGTTCTGAAGACGGAGACTGGTTTTCCTGGACCTGGATGTGAAGTTGTTCCTCCAGGTTTTTCAACTCCATCTGCTTGCTGTAGACGTGTCCTTGCAGCTGCCGCTTGGCCTGAGATGGTCCCGTGGTGGGCGTGGCTTTACCAGCTTCCTTCTCAGTTCTCACAGCTCATTCCCTAGGTCCAACACATGCCTTGCCCCTCATTCCTTCTCCTCTGTCAGATGGTTCACCCATTGAGTCAGCCACCATGCCTCCTTCTTCTGTGTGGACCTCTCAATGCTCAGGTCCTCCATGAAGGTGTCATTCTACAGATTCGCTGTGGTCACCAGCCACCTCAGATTGTCCAGTAGTCTCTTCACTACCTCACGCCCCTCCAGCACTTGTTGGAACTTGCATATTCTCTTCTTCATGTTGCTCCTCTGTATCCACAGCACTTCCACCATCTCCTGCAACTCTGTGTTCATTTACTCCAGGTCATCAAAGTTACTGGTCTTGTCCCTGAGCTGAAGGGTTACATCATTCAGCTGTTTGAAGAACATTTTGGTCTCCTCCTTTCCAGCAGTGACCACAGAAACCACTATCTCCAGCTCTGCCATGCGCCACTCTGTAGCTTGCAGGCAGCTCTTAAGAGCTTGGTGATCCCTTTCTCTGTCATCAGTGGCCTGCTGCACTTGGGCCAGTGCACATTGTAAATCGCTTTCTGCTGAAACCAACCTCTATATGGGTGCCTTGTGGATCTCTAGCTCCATTTTTGGCTCTGCATGTATCTGGGCTATCTTCTCCCTCTCTTACTCCCATTGACCCTGTGGGTCTGTCTTTCCCTGCTTCAGTGGTTGGATCTTGGCAAATAGTAACTGGTTTCTTCTTTTCTGTGGTCCAGGGTGGGTACCACATGTGGGTAGAACCTCTGTGGATCCTTGGTGGTATTGGGACCCTTGACACTCTGGACCCTGGTGGCTGTGACTGTGTTCAAAGGCAGGGAAGGCCCATGGTTGGCATCCCCTTTGGCCGGACTCTCCATTCAATCTGGCTCTCCAGTAGTGTTTGTCTTGGGGATCCCTCCCTTTTCCCTGTTCTTTGTTTTCTTGAATGTTTCAGGTCTGTCGGGAGGATACTGCTGGTGTTCTTATGGCAGTTTTTTGCCCAGAGTTCTCTCATTGATTCTTATTGTTTCAGACATCTGAGCAATGGGATGGGAAAGTTAGTCTGGCCACACTTCCAGGCTCTAGGAAATCCTCTATTCTCCCACTTGCCGACTAGGACATCATTTCCTACTCTACCTCAAAGTCACCTGGAGTCTCTTGCTCACCACTCAGCCACCTCTACCTTCCTCAACTGCTGGTAGTGGTGTCAACCAACAGAAGGAATCCAGGTGCTACTGGGAAGCATGGAATGTGGGCGCGGCCACTATTCTTGTATCCCATTGGTCAAAAAGAACCATGAAAGAATGGGGGTGTGCCTGGAATCCTGTGATGGAGACAGAATGGACAGAGTCAAGATGACAGCAGCCCCTTTACCAGGAAAGTCTGTCCAATCCAGTTGGGGACAAGAGGGAGACCTGCTTTAGCCAGATGGCTGCACCGATTGTTGTGTATGTCTGTTTGTTGCCAGTCCTGAAACTTGAACTCAGGATTTGGGCACAGTCCATGAGCTGTTCTTGCTCAAGATTAGCCCTCTACCACTGGAGCCAAACAGCTCTACTTCTGGCTTTGATGGCATTGAGGTTGGACAGGGGTCTCAAGGACTTTCCTGCCTATCGTGACTTTGACCATAATCCTCCTATCACAGCCTTTTAAGTATCAAGAAGGACTGGTAAAAGCCACTGGTGCCTGGCTAATCATTGTTCGGGATTATGGCTTCCCCAGTAGCCTGCAAGCCTTAAGCAATGCAAGGTGAAGTATCCTTTGGAGGTGGATCACTCAGACCGAGATGGCCACGGTGCAAAAGAAGAAAATGTAAAAACGCCATCCCACCACTTTTTTTCTGTGATTCCCCCACCCCCCTCTCCCGGCACAAGGCCTGAAGTTCTAGGATCTCAGGATAGGCTGTGTTTCCAGCGGCTGCACCCCAGCCTATGGTGATGAAAGCTGAGGCACGGTTGCCATGACTTGAGTTCGAGACAGTGTATAGCAAAAAAAGCAAAAAAAAAAAAAAAATAGCTCTCTGGCTTGCAATTTACACCATTTCTCCTAGCTTTGAATTTGAACTTAAGGCCTGGGTAACTGTGAAGCACTGTGGATGAAGGGGAAGCTCACCATGCTTGAAGACAAGAAAGTAAGACCTGGTCCCTAGGCCTGAATTCAAGTACCCACCCAGGAAACATTCTATTTATATACATTGTAAAGGTAGGATTTGTACTTACGGATAGATGGTCAGTCCATATCCTGTTTGTTGTGGTTATTTATTGTATTTTTGTTTTATTCCTTTATTTTCCATTTTTTTATTTTGAAAATACTGTACAGAGGGGTTACAATTACATGGTCAAGATAATGAGTACATTTCTTATCAAGCATTGTTGCCTCCTCCTTTGTTTCCCCTTCCCATCCCTTCCCATGCTCCTCTCAGGCCCCCCCCCCACAATCCTCCCCTCTCCGCCCCCCCACCCCTGCCCCACCAAAGTTGTAAAGTTCGTTTTTGACATAACGACTTGTACATCTCATTGTTGCAATGGGGCCTCCTGTTTCCCTATTTAAACGATTTCTTTTTCCCCTTCCCCTCCAGAAATTATACCTATATCAAATACAGTAAAAACAGGGGTTATACTGTGGGGAAGGGACATACAAAGCAACAAAGAAATAATCTTATACATGTGTTAGAAACAATCTCAGGAAAGAAAAAGAAAACATTTGAGTACATATCTTAGGGTTCATTTCCCTATCATCAACTTACCTGACTTTTTGTGCTTGATTCAGACATATACTAGATATTGCAAATAAGGGAAACAATGGGACCTATATTTCTTTGGACCTGGCTTACTTCACTTAATATAATTTTTTCCAAGTCTTTCCATTTCCTAATAAATGGGACAATGTCATTCTTTCTGATGGAGGCATAGAATTCTATTGTGTATATATACCACATTTTGTTGATCCATTCATTTACTGAGGGGCATCTGGGTTGGTTCCATATCTTAGCTATAGTAAATAGTGCTGCAATAAACATAGTTGTGTTGGTACCTTTAATGTGGTCTTGTTTGTAAACATTTGGGTAAATGCCCAAAAGTGGGATTGCTTGGTTATAGGGGAGTTCTATGTGGAGTCTTTTGAGGAACCTCCATACTACTTTCCAAAGTGGTTGAACAAGTTTACACTCCACCAACAATGCAGTAAGGTTCCCTTCTGTCCACATCCCCTCCAGCACCTGTTGTTAGAGTTCTTGATTACAGCCATTCTAACTGTGGTGAGGTGGTATCTCAATGTTGTTTGGATTTGCATTTCTTTTATGGCTAGGGAGGTTGAGCATTTCTTCATGTGTGTACTGGCCATGATTCTTTCCTCTTCAGAGAAATTTCTCTTTAAGTCTTTAGCCCACTTATTTATTGGGCAGTTGTTTCTTTGAGGATTTGTTGGTGGGGGATTTAATTTTTTGAGTTCCAAGTATATTTTAGATATGAGATTATTTATTGATTGTGATGATACATATTCCATTTATGATATTGATGACAACCCATCACATAGTATCTAGATTTGTAGATGTGTTCTCCATCATGTCTGACACCCAGTACTCTCAGAGAAAAGGAAAACAGGTATCACACTCAGCTTCTTACTCCATGATTCAATTGTTGGCAGTGCTGGGATCTGAACTCAGGGCCTGGCAGACCCAATTCAGACCCTGAATAGGTGTGTCAACACGGCAACCTCTAGCCAATGAAGTTGCCAGGGCATTTCCAGACCCTGAGATTGAGCCACAGGGGTGGTCAAAATAGCCATACATGGGTAGACAGGTGGTAGAACAACAATAAATATATATTTGTACAGAGTGCCAGAGACATCTACCTAGGATTCAATGACCTCAACTACGTTCATACTAACTCTTAGGTCTTTATTATGTCACCATTGAAGGAATAGTATTCTTTTCATGCTTAATAAACCATTCATTAAGATGAATCATCGTCCAAGGATCATTGCATCTAATTTTGGACTAGACCAATACACACAGAAACTTCTCATTCAATCATGAGTTTGCTAACATTTCATTGTTATTCCCTTGCATAGGAACAAGTATCTTGGGATCTCCCCCCACCGGTAGGTGTCAGGACCAAAATTCAAGCTCAAGGCCTATGTTGCTGCATGAGCTTATTTCTGTCTTGATAGCCCATTAGCCTTCACCAATGCAAGGTGAAGTACCCTTTGCAGCCTTGTAATTCAGACCCAGGGTGTTCACCGTACAAAAGAAGAAAGTATAAAGAATCCATCCTGGGACATTTTTTCTGTCATTTTTCTGTAATTTGTTCCTGCATACTTCAGAGCCTAGGATCTCAGGATTGGCTACGGGCCCATGGGAGCCCGCCAGCCTAAGGTGATCGAAGCTGAGGCAGAGTTGTTATGAACTGAGTTCAAATCCCATGCTTGGCAATAATAATAATAATAATAACAATAACAATATTAATAATAATAACACACCCTGGCTCAGAATTCTCACCATTTTTATGCCACATCTGAGATTCCAACTCAAGTCTGTGGGGGAAAGGGGAAGCTCACCATCCTTGAAGACTACAAGTTCAGGCCTAGTCCTAGGGCCTGAACTAAAGCCCCAGCACTGGCAAAAATCCTATGCTCACCTGCTTTACACATAAGATTTCTCTTTACATAGAGATGTGGAATGCATCATGTATTCAGTGTAGTTATTCTTTTTATTGTGTGTCTTAGTCATGGATGCCCATTTTGTATTTTATTACATATGATGACAGCTATAACTGTGCTGATATGGATGGCAACTGATTCCCATGAATATAGAGTTGCCAATATAGCATACTGCATCCTAGCTGAGACCCAGGACTTTCACAGGACAGAAAAACAGGTGCAACGATTGGCTTCTCACATCAGGATTCATCTTTTGGCAGTGCTGGGGCCTGACCTCGGGGACTGGCAGGCTCAATAGGCAAATGGGTCCAGGTAAACACACCAGCCTTTGAGCCGCTAAGAAGCTAGGCCATTCCCAGGACCTGAGATTGAGCCCCACAGTGATGGCAACCAGTGATGGAATCCAATCTACCTTGTGACTAACGATTCTTGGATCTTCCCCAATGCTTCCATTTCATGACTGTGATGATTATGGTCATGTTCCATCAACTCTTCATTAAAAATAATCGATACCCCATGAGTCTTACCTATCATTTCCTACTCACATCAAGCAAGAACTACTCATTCAAGGATGAGATTGATTGCATTCCACGACTCTTCCTAGGTTTGGAAATGAGTGTCCCAGGATCTCCAGCCATTCCCTCGTCATAACAGGGCTGACTGGGATTCGTCCTCAGGGCCTTCACTGTCTGGTTAGCCTGTGGCTCCACCGAAAATCAGCAGGCCTTCAGCCATGAGAGGTCACCTTCACTCTGCAGGCTGCCATGCTCGGACCCAGAATGGTCACCATGCAAAGGAAAATAAACATAAAAGAGCCAGGTGGAATTTCCTCCGCTTTTTTTCCCCTCGAAAGTTTTTTTTTTTTCCAGCAAACCCCAGAGTCCGAGGGTTCGAGGACTGGCTGTGGGTCAAGAGGCTGCAGCCTAGGATGATCAGAGCTAGGTAGAGTTGCCATGACTTGAGTTCAAACCCCGGATGTGGTAAAAAAAAAATGAAAAAACTATGAACGAAGAAACCTAGCTCAGAATTTGTGCCATTTTATTGCGAGAGCTGGATTTGAACTCAGGTTTGGGTAACTCTGTTACACTGTGGGGGAAGGTGAAGCTCACTATCCTTGAAGACTACAAGTTCAGACCTGGTACTGGGCCTGATTTGAAGCCCCAGCACTGGACAAGCCCACCTCCTTTAAACATAGGATCTCTATTTACAACAGATGTGGTATGCACCTTGTTTTCAGTGTAGTTAATCTTTTTATTTTGTGTCTAATTCATCTATGTATTGTGTATTTTATTGACTATAGGATGACATATACTGTGCTCACATGGATGACAACCTTTTCCCATGGGTATAGAGTTGCCTATGCTTTCTAGATCGTAGCTGTGACCCAGGACTTGCACAGGATAGGAAAACATCTACAAGGTTTGACATCTCACATCAGGATGAACCTTTTGGCAGTGCTGGAACATGAACTCAGGGCCTAGCAGAACCAACTGCCAAATGGGTCCACATGAGCACACCAGGTTGTGAACCACTAAGGAGCTAGACCATACCCAGGACCTGAGATCTAGCCCTGGGGTGGGGGTGGAGCACCATATTCACCCATTCATAAACTGAAATTCATATGCTAATAAAGGCCTGTTTGTATAGTTTAGGAGATGTGGCGAGCTGTTTTGGAATCCTATCTTCCATGTGACTACTGATTCTTGGATCTTTCCCAATGCTTCGATTTCCTGAATGTAATTATTATTGTCACACTTTATGCAGTCTTAATTAAGATCATTTCCTATGTGAATCATGCTTGAGCTTCTCAACTCTTCCCTAGGTCTGAATTCAAGAACCAGTACTGAAAAACATAACATTTATAGACATTTTAAATATTTGAGTTATATCTTTATATTCATTTTAAATCGTGTTTGTTGGAGTGATTCATTATATTTTATTATTATTGATGGATTGATTGATTTAGCATTTATTTTATGGACTGTGAGTACACCTATAACATTTATTACATTTGTCCCAATCTATTCCATAGCATGTAGCTTTGTAGACATAATATGTACAGCATACCTGACACCCAACACTTGCACAGAAAAGGAACACAGGTGTCACACATGGAATCTTACACCAGGAAGAAACTTTTGGAAATGATGGTACCTTGACTGAGGGACTAGGCGGCCCAATTCATGAATGGGTGAGTGTCAGCACGGCAGCCTCTAGCCCATGCAGGTGCCAAGTGGATCCCAAGACCTGGGAACAAGTTTCAGGTTTGGCCAAAATAGCAAAAATGTTCTACGCAGATGATGGTATACAAATAACTATAAATTTAGATATTTACGTACTGCCAGAAATGTCTATTTAGGATTCAATGACACATACTATGCTCCGATGGATTCTCAGCTCTTTAGTGAGGACTCCATTTAATCAATAGTATTCTTTTAGTGCATAATAAACTATGAATTAAAATTAGTCAGTGTCCTGTGATTATTGGGTCCAATTTTCTGCTAGACTGATTGATGAACTACTCATCCAACCATGACACTGTTCACATTCCTCTGGTGCTCCTATGGACAGGCAATAGTTTCTTAGGCTCCCCAGCCCTTTGTAAGTGGCATGACCGGGATTCAAAGTAAGGACCTAGGTGTTCAGGTTGGCCTATGGCTTCGCTGACAACCTGCCAGCCTTCAGTAGTGCCAGGTGACCTACAGGTTGCAACCCTGTCATTTGGACCCGGGATGGTCACCATGCAAGGAAGGAAAACCAAGAAACCGCCTACCATCCACAGATTGCCGTTTTTCTCAGTGCTGTTTTCATTTTGTTTTCCTGTCAGCCCCCGAGACATACCAACCCATGATCGGCTGTGGGTCCAGAGGCTGCACCTTTCCAACCTAGGGTGATGGAAGCTGAGGCAGTGTTGCCATAACCTCAGTTCAAGCCCCGTGATTGGCAATCAATCAATTAAAAAAAATTAAAATATTAAAAATAGCCGGGCGCTGGTGGCTCACAACTGTAACCCTAGCTACTCAAGAGGCTGAGGACTGTGGTTCAATCCAACCCAGGCTGTAAAGCGCATGAGACTCTTATCTCCAATAAAGCACTAGAAAACCAGAAGTGGTGCTGTGGCTCAAACGGTAGTGCGCTTGCCTTCAGCTGAAGAGCGCAGGGACAGTGCCCAAGGCCAGAGCTCAAGCCCCACGAAAAAAAAAAAATTGTAAAAATACTAATGAAGCTCCCCAGCTTGACATTCGTGCCTTTTTTATTCCTGTCAGGCCTGGGATTTGAACTCAGAGTCTGGGTAACTCTAATGCACTATGGAGGATAGGGAAACTCACCGTCTTTGAAGACAAGCAATTCAGGCCTGTTCCCTAGGCCTGAATTCAATCCCCAGCCCTGTTAAAGTAATATTCATCCACATTTGAAATAATGATTAATCTCTACATACTTATGTTTACCGCATATTATTTGCCTGTGTATTTATTTTATTTTTTGCACTATTCATTCTTTATTTATATTGACTATTATTACACTTATAACATGTATTAAATTGATTACACCTTATGAGAACTATACAGATTAGCATATGTATTATATATCTTACTTCAGACCCAAAATACTCACAGAAATTCTATAGTAGATGATCCCATGCTTAGAAAAACAGAAAGAATACAAAAATCAAAGTCGAATTCATCCCTAGGCACCCCAGTGGCTCACATCTGTAATCCCAGCTACTCAAGAGGTGAGAACTGGAAGATGAAGTTTCAAAGCCAATCCAGGCAGAAAAGCCTGAGAGACGACATCTCCAATTAACTGGCAAAAAGCCAGGCTACAGGTATGGCTGAAGTGGTAGAAAAACAGCTATGAACAATCAAGCCAAGAAAGAGCAAGCTCAATTTGAGTGCAGAGAGAGGGCGGTTGGGGAAGAAAGCAGAGAGAAATCCTCCAAAAACAGAGAACAAAACAACAGTACACACATCCCACCTAATTTGGGGCTTCTTACTCCATGAGTCAATTTTTGTGAGTGCTGGCATCTAAACTCACAACCTACAAGGCCCAATTCAGGAATGGGTGAGTGTCAGTACACCAGCCGGGGGTATATTGAGCTGAGAAGCAGTTTCCAGCACCTTAGATCAAGCCCCAGGGGTTGACAGAATAAGAACAGATTGACATGCAGATGGTAGTACACAAATAAATATAGATCTTTATAGAGTGCCAGAGATGCCTATACATTATTCAGTTAAATAGGCTACATTCCTACCAATATTTGGGTATTTTTAATGCCTCCATGTAATTTATATTATTGTTTTCATCCTTGATGAATTATTAAATCAACCACTGTCCCGAAGCTATTGCGACCACGTAATTAATAGTATTCTTTTAATGTGTCAAAAATATTCATTAAAATCCATCGGCCTCCTAAAATCACTCTAATTTTATAATAGTATCATTCAGGAACAACTTATTCAACCTTGACATTCATAACCTTCCATCAGTATTCCTATGAATAGGAACAAGACTATTAGGATCCCCCGCCATATGTAGGGGTCAGGACCAGGCTTTGAACCCAAGGCCTATATTGCCGTGTTGGCCTATGGCTTCCCTGGTAGCCCTCCAGCCTTCAGCAATGCCAGGTTTCCAAAACGTTTCAGCCATGTCATTCAGACCCAGGAAGGTCACCTTGCAAAGAAAACAAATGTAAAACCGGCAGCCATCTGCAAATTGCAGGTTTTTCTTCTTTGTTTCTGTGTTGTTTTATATATTTATTATTCCTGTCAGCATTTGGACCCCAGGAACCCAGGTTTGGCTGTGGGTCCAGTGGCTGCACCCCACCCTGGAGTGATTGAAGCTGAGGCAGAGTTGCCATCCCCTGAGTTCAAGTTCTGTGCTTGACAAAATAAAAATAAATAAAAATAATAATAAACACATTCAAAATATTTTAAAAATTATCATGCTGCTTGGCTTAGAATTCATGCCATTTTTTCTGCCAGTCCTGGGATTTGAACTCAGAGCCTAGGTACATCTATAGCACTGTGGGAGAAGGGGAAGCTCACCGTGCTGATAGACAAGAAAGTCAGGCCTGTTCCCAGGGCCTGAATTCAAGTCCTAGCTCTTGCAAAAATAATATTCGTATGCTTTTTAAATACAGGATTCATATTTACATACACATGTTTACTGCATATTGCAGTTAGTGTGGTTAATCATTTTATTTTGTGTATTATTTATTTCTTATGTATTTTAGTGAGTTTGATTACACACATAACCTTTTTTACATCTTATTACATAGGACATAGATTTGCCAATGTACTATACATCATTCCTGAGATGCAGGACTTTCACCAATAAGAAAAACAAATGGGACATTTGGCTTCTTCCACCAGGATTACTTAAGGTTTTGGCAGTTCTGTGATTTGAACACAGGGCCTAGAAAGCCCACTTCTTGAATGGGGAGTGGATCAATTTGCACCAGTCTGATGCAAATGAAGTTGTCGGGCAAATTTGGCCCTAAAAGTGGCCAATATATAAACACATAGATATGTAAAATTCAGTGTGTGTGTGTTTACATATTTATGTAAATTTATGTAGATTCTAGTGTATAACTACACATTTATGTAGATTCTAGTGTATAACTAGACATTTATGTAGATTCTAGTGTATAAGTCTATATAAAGAGTGATGTCTATATCTTACTTTTACATATTCTATTACTACTAATTATTTGGTCTAAAATTATTCCTCCATTAATTAATAACAGTAGAAGACTTAATAAAGAATTAAATTAATGAATGACCTATATTTAATGCATACAATCTTACATTAGAAAGACGTTAATTAGTAATTCAATTAGTACATTTCAAACATTCTATTAGTGTTCCTAGAGATAGGAACCGGTTTCCTAGGACCTTCAGCCATGTGTATGTGGCAGTCCCAGGATTGAACTCAGGGCTCAGGTGTCTGGGTTAACCTCAGGCTTCACTGACAGCCCACAAGCCTCAGCCATGCAAAATCATGTACAATTTTCAAGCCAAGTCAGTGAGACCCAGGATGGTCACTGTGCAAAAGAAACAAAGGTAAAACTGTTGTGTAAAACTTTCTGGTTTTTCCTCTTCCATTTTGGTGTGTTTGTTTGTTGGCCAGGTCTGGGAGTTGAAATTGGGTCCTAGGATCCCTGGATCATCTGTGGGTGTAAAAGCTGCATCCTAGCCTAGGGTAATCAAGGTTGAGGCAGAGTTTTGACGACCTGAGTTCAAGCCCCCTGCCTGCCCCCCCCAAAAAAGTTAAGGTCCTGGCTTGGAAATTGGGACATTTTATCTGCCATACCTAGGATTTGAAATCAAGGCCTGGGTAACTCTATTTTGCTGTGGGTGAAGTGGACGCTCACCCTCCTTGAATAAAAGAAAGTCAAGAGCATTTCCCAGGCATGAATTCTACACCCAGGCATGGCAAAATATTTATATATATTTATAATATACATCATATATATGTATTTGCATAGGTATTACATATTGTACCTAGGAAACAATATTTTCACAGACAGCAGAACTGGTCAACATTGGCTTCTTACTCCACCTATTGTCTTTGGCACTGCTGGGATTTGAACTCAGGGCCTAGAATGCCAATTCATCAAGGGATCAATGTAAGCACAGCAGCCTCAAACAAATTCACTGCCAGGGAGTTCCCAGGACCTAAGTTTAACCTCCAGGAGTGGCCAATATATAAATAGATAGATGCATAAATTGCTGCAAATTCATAGATATGCATAGAGAGTGAGAGAGAAAGAGAGAGAGATGTATATGTATATTCCAGTGTATATGTAAATATATAAATATATTTATAGAATGTGAGATGTCTATATATCATTAAATTACATATAATATATTACTAATAATTATTAGGTATTAAATTATGCCTTCATTTAATGATGTATCATGGTTTAAGGCACAATAAAGTGCTTCCTTGTGAAAAAGGAGCTCAGGGACAATGTCTAAGCTCACAGTTCAAGCCTCAGGACCTGTACCAAAAAAAAAAAAAAATAGAGCCAGTAACTCCATGTATCTGTGTATGTGTGAATGTATTTCTATAGGTGAACATCCAGAGTCGCTATGAAGAAAGACACCTAGCTAGGAAATTTTTTTTGAATAGAATGATTTCATAGCACAGAGGGTGCTTTCAAGACAGTGCATGTTCCAGGGCTCCCCTCCCTGTTCCCAGTGTAGCCTGAGGGTTTCTCCACACCCCAGGTTGCTGGAGGAAGTCTGCCTCTTGGTTGGAACAGGCAGACAAAAGGCCTCACTCCTATACAGCTCAGTAACAAACAACTCTATCCAGGCGAACTAGTGATAATGAGTGTGCGCAGGCCCTGAAGACCAGGAGAAAAAGGCCTCGTTGTACCCCAAGATATCTCTCTCCCCAATGCTCTGTTTTGACAGAAAGCCTTCATTTGTGCCACTTCCTGGGGCAGGTCAAGTTCCCTGCACTTATCCTGTCTTTGTTAGACTATGTTCCAGTGTTGAAACAAACTACTACAATTAATTCAAGATTTCTTCTGGCAGACAACAACTAGGGAGCTGAACCTAATGCAATGATTCATTATTGGCATCGGTGCCTACCTAGATTTTCGTAAGCTTGCTACATCTAAGCACATTTGCAAAATCA
Source organism: Dipodomys spectabilis (assembly GCF_019054845.1). NCBI lineage: Eukaryota > Metazoa > Chordata > Mammalia > Rodentia > Heteromyidae > Dipodomys > Dipodomys spectabilis. Next base: position 708,855 of record NW_024871020.1, on the reverse strand, counting down.
CAATGTTCCCTGTTATGTAGGGCTGGTGAAGCTCATCAGGTTTGGAAACCTTTGACCTCTCCTAGTTGGGCCTTGGGTGGCTAGGTTTCCAGGTTGAACACAGGGCCTGAGTACTGACCATGATCTCAGAACAGAAGCTCACTGTGTAGTAGGAAGACCCCTACTCAGCGAGACAAACACACCTAGTTGTCTGGAGTAACAGAGCCCACCGCAACAAAGTAGTATAAAAAGAAGCAACCTTATTGAGAAGTTTCCTACACTGACTGGCCAGGGCCATAGCACAGGCTCAGGAGCTGATACTGCCACCCTGAACAGCCCCATTCTTTGGTTTGCAAAGGCAAAATCCTTGAGGTTGAGCCTGGTCATGCACAGTTGACCAATGAAATCATACCATACAAAAGGATTGCATGGTCATACCAGACCACACACAGGTGGCCGATAGGCAGAGTTTACTGTAATCATGTGTGAAAGGCAGGGTTTTCCACCATAAGCACGTGGTGTCAGGTAGTTGGAGCCAGATAACAACATATCTGTTCTATGGGTCAGTCTTTAACTCAACAATCAAGGTGAGTTAGGTTGTTAAGGGGAGGGGGACCTAGTGGCATTCTTTCCTTTCCAGGAACAGGGCTGGTTGGAGCCAAGGTCTAGTTAACATTGTTTAAAGGTTTTTTGTTTTTTTGTTTTTTATTCTAAAATCCCTAAAACAAAGGCAAAGCCTGGAAAGAAGCTGTACCAGCTCAAGTCTCCTCTAAGGGCCTATTTCCCAGTGCTTTACCCTTTGATGTCACAGTTTCTCTTCTGATATCTGTGTGTGTGGGGGGGGGTAATTTGTGTGCATATACCAGTCCTGGAGCTTGAACTCAGGACCTGTGCACTGTACCTGAGTTTCTCCTGTACAAGGATAGCACTCTACCACTTGAGCCACAGAGCCACTTCAGGCTTTTTTTCTAGTGATGTGCCACTGAGGATTCAAAGCCAGGGTTTCATACATGCAAAGCACTCTACCCCTAAGACCCATTCCCAGCACTGTACTTCAAGTTTCTTTCTTACTTTTCTTGTAAGTTGGAGTAGTTGAAGTCTGGGCCTGGGTGCTGTCACTCAGCTCTTCAGGTCAAGTGGACAGCTCTACCACTTGAGCTACAGAGCCCATTCAGGTTTTCTGGTGGTTCATTGGCAATAACCATTTCAAGGAATCTCCTGCTCATGCTGGCTTTGGACCGTGATCCTGAGCTCTCAGCCTGCTGAGTAAGTAGCTAGCATGACAGGCATGAGTCACCGGCACCCAGCTTCCACTTCAAGTTTCTAAGTGGTGAATAGGAGATGATAGTGTCATGGGACCTTTTGTGTGTGGGATAGTTTTGAACCCAGATCCTCAGCTTCCTGAGCAGGCAGGATGTTAGAACTCAGCTAAAGACACCTAACCCGTGACACTTTGCTGCAAGGGGGTCCTTGGCTCTACGTGGTAGAGTACTAGCCATGAGCATAGGAGGAAAATCAGAGTCTAGGCTCTGAGTTCAAGGTTCATGATGGAGAAAACTAAACCAAAACAATTGTGTGCAGGAGACAAGTCAATAGAGTTCAGTACATTCATAAATTTGGCCCTGCCTTGGGAAATATTTGTGCCTCAAGTTTCTCATCTGCACAACACCTTACTTGTGGAGTTCCAACAAGGATTAGATGAAAGAATACACCCTGTGAAGGACTCATCACACAGTACCCCGTGAAGGACCTAGCACCCCAGGAAGGACTCTTCATATAGCTGTATCCCACAACCTGTCAGTAGAATTAGGATGCTTTCATCAGTATCACTATTCCTTCAGAAACATGTCAGGAACCACACAAGTTCACATCTAATAGTTTCGATGGGTGGTTAGTGGGGCGGGGGGGTGGAAGCGGGAGGAAGGGTCATCAGACTCAGGGGTTGCACTCATAGGTTGTGGGTACTGTCCTAAGATCTTTTCCTCAAGGCTAGAGTTCTAGCACTTTGAGTCACAGCTCAGAGTCTCACAGACTTCCTGACAGGGCTGTGTTTTCAACCCACCTGTGTCAGATCTCATCCCCTGAGCAGCTAGAGATGAGCCAGCAACGTCTGGTTCGATGGAGTTGGTTTGCAGCTGTTAACCTCTGGCTGTCAAGATAGATGGCAGCCATCATCTTCAGATTCCCGGCTTTCTGTGTCATGAAGTATTTAAAGTCCTGGCCTTGTATATTTGCAGTTAGAACATTCTAACTTTTCTTTGGTGCTTGAGTGACAGCACCACTTCCAGCTTTTTCTGTGCATGTGATAGTGTGGAAACAAATCCAGGGCTTCATATATACTAGGTAAGCACTCTACCATTGAGCCCCAGGAGTGACAAGTGTAGAAATATATATATAGCTTATATACATACACACACACACACACACACACACATATATATATATATGTATAAAATAAGAAAGATATCTGTATATTATTAAATTACATATACTATATTACTACGAATTATCCATAATTAAATTATTCCTTCCTTTAATTCTCATTTTTGTAAATATAATGAAGTATTAATTGAAAAATAGTCAATGTACTATGATTATTCTTTACAATTTTAATATAATCATATATTAGCTACTAATGTAATTGTTACTTTTACAACATTCCATTCATATGGATGTATGTCAGAATGTGTTTCTTAGGATCTCCCTCCATTCATAGGTGGCGGTCCCAGGATTTGAACCCTGGGCATACGTTGCTGGTTTGGGCTATGGCTTGCCTGATAGCCCACCAAACTTCAGCAGTGTAAGGTCACATACTCTTTCTGGGCCCTTTCATTTAGACCCAGGATGGTCACAATGCAAAGGAAAAAAAACAAAGTAAAACCGCCTTCTGGAACTTCCCAGTTTTAGCCTTATTCTTTTTTTCCCCCCTCTCTTTCTTTCTTTTTTTTTTGTTTGTTGTGGGGCCAGAAATGTGGGTCTGGACACTGTTCCTCAACTATTTACTCAAGACTAGTGTTCTACCACTTGAGCCATAGCACGACTTACAGCTTTTTTCTGCATATGTGGTGCTGAGGAATCAAGCCCAGGGCCTTATGCATTCAAGGCAAGCACTCTATTACTGAGCCACATTACCTGCCTTTCTCCTTTTTTTTTTAATCAGTCCCGAGATTAGATCTCGGGTCCTAGGATCTCAGGATGGGCTGTGGGTCCATTGGCTGCATCCCAGCCTAGGGTGATCGAACCTGAGGCAGAAATGCCACAAGATGAGTTCAAGCCAGGGGCCTGGACAAAATAAACTAAGGCCGTGACTTGGAATTGCTCCATTTTTCTGGCAGGCCTGGGATTTGAACTCAGGGTCTGGGTAACTCTGTGACACTGTGGGGAAGGGGAAGCTCACTGTTTTTGAAGACAAGAATTTCAGACCAGTTTCCAGGCCTGAATTTAAGCGCTAGCACTGGAAAAAATAATATTCATTTATGTGATCTTTTTACATATATGGGCTTACTCCATATGACATTTATTACCCTTATTTATTCATTATTTATTTTATTTAGTATTATTACATATATAACATTTATTTCATTTATTGCATCTTATCACATGGATATATTTGCATATGGATTATACTTCATACTGAGACCCAGGATTTTTACAGAAAAGGAAAAAAATTGTGTCAAAGTAGGCAGGATGACAGATATCAGCCACAGATGCCTAGACTGTAACACTTTTGTATCCGTGTCCTTGGCTCCCCTTGGTAGGGTGCTAGCCATGAGCCCAACAGTGAAGGGTCAGTAGCTCGGCCCTGAGTTCAAGGTTCATGACCGAGAAAAATAATCCAAAACAATTGTCTGCAGGTGACAACTCACTAGAGTTCAGTACATACATCATTTTGGCCCTGACATGGGGAAATATCTGAGCTTCAAGGTTCTCATCTGCACAATAATCTGTGGAGCTCTTACAAGGACCAGATGCAAGAATGTACCCAGTACAGCATTCCTCATATAAGACTCATGACATAGCTGTATCCCACATGCTGTCATTAGAATTAGGGTGCTTTCATCAGTGTCACCAAATTACACAAAGTTCACATCTAATGATTTAGAGGGGTGGGTTTTTGTGGGGGGGGGAGTTAGCCACGGGGATTCCACTGAAAGTTTGGGGGTACTGTCCTAAGATCTTTTGCTTAAGGCTAGAGCTCTACCACTTTGAGCCACAGCTCAGAGTTTTGCAGACTTCTTGTAAGGGCTGGATTTTAAAACCACCAGTGTCTGATCTCAGCCCCCAGTATCTTGGATGACAGGGCTGAGCGAGCCAGAAGCATCTGGTTCTGTGTAGCTAGGTTGCAAGCAATTTACCTCTGGCTAAATCAGGTTAGATTGCAGCTCTCAGCACCAGACTCCTAGCTCGCTCTATGATGATGTATTTGCAGTCCTAACTTTATATCTTTGCAGTCAGAACATTCTATCATTTTGTTTTGGTGCCAGTTCTGCATCTTGAGTAAGTGTATAGACACGGTCCCTAAACTTTTATGCTCAAACTTAGTACACGACTGCTTGAGCAACAGCATGACTTCTGGATTTTTCTGTGCAACTGGTAGTGAGGAATGGAACCCAGGGCTTTGTACATACTCGGTGAGCATTCTATCACTGAGCCCCAGGAGTGACAAGTGTATAAACAGATAAATGTGTAGGTTTGTAGATAGAGATAGATAGATAGATAGATAGATAGATAGATAGATAGATAGATAGATAGATAGATAGATAGATGTATATGTATAAAAGAAAAGAGATATCTGTATATTATGAAACTGCATTTTTGTCAATTAAATTATTCCTTCCTTTTTTAAGTATCATGATTGAATACATAATAAAGTATTAATTGAAAATTAGTCAATGTAGAATAATTGTTGTGTATAATTTTAGAATATAATCATACACTAAATACTAATTTAAATGTTACTTTTATAACATTCCATTTGTACGGAGGTATATCAGAATGCGTTTCTTAGAACCTCCCACCATTCATTAGTGGCAGTTCTAAGATTCGACTTCCAGGCCTAAGTTGCTGGTTTCAGCTATGCCTTCCCTAATAGCCCACGAAACATTAGCAATGCAACGTCATGTACACATTCTGGGGTTTGTCGTTTAGACCCAGGATGGTCACAATACAAAGGAAAAAAAAGTAAAACCACCTTCTTGAACTTCTCAGTTTTATCCTTTTCCATTGTATTTATTTATTGTTTTTGCCAGCTCCGAAATTTGAAGTAGGGTGGTAGGATCCAATGATCAGCTGTGGCAGAGATGCAAAGACCTGAGTTCAAGCCCTGTGCTAGGCCAAAAAAAAGTAATAATATCAATAAGACCTTGGCTAGGAAATTGCACCATTTTTCTAGCAGGCCTGGGATTTGAACTCAGGGTCTGGGTAACTCTGTGACACTGTGTGTGAAGGGGAATGCTCACCGTCCTTGAAGACAAGAAATTCATGGGGCTGGGAAAGTGGCTCAGTGGTAGAGTGCTTGCCTTGCATGCATGAGGCCCTGGGTCCAATTCCTCAGCACCACATAAGCAGAAAAATCTAGAAGTGGCACTGTAGCTCAAGTGGTAGAACGCTCACCTTGAGCTGAAGAGCTGAGGGACAATGACAAGGCCCAGAGTTAAGGCACCATGACTGGCAAAAAAAAAAAAAAGAAAGAAAAAAAGAAAAAAGAAATTCAGACCAGTTCCCAGGGCCTGAATTGAAGCCCCAGCACTGGAAAAAATAATATTCATATATATGAGATCTATTTACATATATGGGTTCTACTGCATATGACATTTATTACCCTTATTTATTTATTTATTATTATTATACATATAACATTTCCTTTATTATATCTTTCACATAGAATATATTTGCATATGGATTATGCATCGTATTGAGACCCAGGACTTTCACAGAGAAGGATAAACATGTGTCAAATTGGTTTCTTACTACACAAATAAATTTTTGGCCATGCTGGGATTTCAACTCACCCACAATGACCAATCCATAAATGGGGTACAGGCTTAGCACAACATCCACAGGCAAATTGAGCATCCAGGAAATTCTGAGGACCTGTAATCAAGCCACAGTAGTGCCCAATAGATAGATGTGTAGATTAATATTATATATATATACATATTATATATACATACATATATACCTGCATATATATGAATATATATACACACACATACAAAGAGAGAATGTGAGGATATTATTAACTTATATATATGTTATTACCAATTATTAGTTACTAAATTATGACTCCACTTAATGAAGTATCATGGTTGAATACTTACAAAAGCATTAATTAAAAATTAGTCAATATCCTTAATCATACCATGGTGCTAGAATGAAGATATAAATCCAAGAATTTTTGTGTGGCATTCTAAAATAGAATCATGAATTAACTGCAAATTTAATTATTACTTTTATTACATTCCAGTAGCATTCACATGAACAGGAATTAGTTCATCAAGATCTCCCTCCATTTGTGGGTGGTCGTCATAGCATTCGAATCCCAGGCCTGGGTAGATTACTTTGAATGCATACCATTGGAATGACACCGTGAAGATTTCAGATTGTCACGATTAAAAAAAAGAACATCAAGAAGAAAAGAAAGCCAGGTGTCAGTGGCTCCTGCCTATAACCCTATCTCCTCCTGAGGCTGAGATGTAGAGAATGCCAATTTGAATTCATCCGGGGCAGGAAAGTCCACAACACTCTTCTTTCTAAGAGATCACAGGGGAAAAAAACCATGAGTGGGGCTGTGGCTGAAGGGCAGAGTGCTATCCTTGAGCAAAAGGAGCTCAGGGACAGGGCCTAGGCTCATAGTACAACCCTGGACCTGCCTCACCTCCCCCCCACCGCCAAAAAAAAGGAGGAAATACCTCCATGTCTCTGTGTATGGATGGATGATGTATGGATGATGGGCATTCAGCAGGTTGCCCATGTCTATCCCTCCAACCTGGGCAAGTCCTCAGAGAGTCCTAAGTCTGAGCCAGCAGCTTGAACAAAGCATCCTTCTCTGCCATTTAATAACTGAAACCCCACCGGCTTTGCCTGGGCTGTGCAACAGTTGCCTTATGTTCAGGCTGAGATGTCCCATCGGGACACCTAGCAGCCAGCCACTCCCTCCAGAGAGACCACAGTTCCTAGGCTGTAGGAGTTGTCAAAGGTTCTGGCTCCATATTCTCTATCCCTCTGTAGGATATGTGAGCCTAATCCTCTGGAACCTCGTGGCTATTCCTCATGCACCATTACTTATTGCCCAGTCACAGACTGGTCCTAAGTCTTGGCAAAGATATGAAAAAGCCAGTGATTTCTGCACCAAAAGGGGTAAGCCAATAAATCCCACCTTCATAGTTCCTGTCAGAAGTGAGCCTTGGGCTGCAAATGTGGCTTACTGGTAGAGTGCTTACTTAGCACGCATGAAACCCTGGGTTCGATTCCTCAGTATCACAGAAACAGAAAAAGCCACTGTGGCTTAAGTGATAAGAGTGCTAGCCTTGACCAAAAGAAATTCAGGAACATGCCCAGACTCTGAATTTTAGCCCCAAGACTGGCAAAAGCACTGAGCCTGTTGAGACATATTCTGGTACTCATAGGAGGGCCAAGGTTAGAGGTAAGAGGTAGGGTAGAGGACAGTTGCTGGTGGCTCACCCCTGTAATCTTAGCTACTCAGGAGGCTGAGAACTGAAGATCACAATTGCAAGCAGGAAAGTCTACATGAGACACTTTTCTCCAATTAAACACCCCAAAGGTCAGAAGTAGAGTGGTGGTTCAAGTAATAGAGTGCTAGCCTTGAGCACAAAACCTCAGGGATAGTATCCAGGTCATGAATTCAAACCCTAGGACTTCCACAAACACACACACACACACACACACACACACACACACACACACACACACACACACACACACACACACACACCAAGCTAGAGCATATGCCAGTCATCCTGCACAAGTTCCATCTCTAGCAACTCAATATTAAAAAAAAAGAGGGAGAAATGAAGGAAAGACTTGCTCCTGGAGGTGATATAACCAGTGCCAAAATTCCACAGGAGTTCTAAGATGTGGAACAAGATAGAGAGCCTCAGGCAGAAGGTATAACATGCACAAAGTTTCCTGAGGTGTAGTGTAGAATAGGTGGTGTGGGTGGAATGAAGGTTCTGTGGCTTCAGACAAGTCCGGCAGGACATTCAAGGCTGGGTCAAGGTTTGTACTTGAGTCAGAGGGAGGGCAGAGGGTGGAGGTCCTAGAATGGGGCCCAGGGGGAAGATTAACTTGGCTTTTCATCATGGACCCCAGCCATTTACTGTGGCTGGAAGCCTATTTTTCACAGCTCCTGAACCTTAGGCCTCCTTTACAGGGAGGAATCAGGGCAAATGCAGGGAAGAACACTTGCTTAAGAAAAGCTTCTAGCCCAATGCCAGTGGTGGCTCAACCCCTGTAAATCCTAGCTGCTGAAAAGACTGAGATCAGAAGTCCTGGGACAAAGCCAGCTCAGGGGAAGAAAGTTAATGAGACTCTTCTTGCCAATGAACTACCAAAAGCCAGAAATGGAGCTGTGGCTCAAGTGGTAGAGTGCCAGCCTTGAGGTAAAAATTAGAAGACCGGAGCCTAGACCCTAAGTTCAAGCCCCAGTACTGGCATATAAAAAATAAAGAAAAGCTTTCAGGAGTTCCTGGTCCACTGTGGTGAAAGTCCAAATCAGTTGGGTGCTGGTGGCTCATGCCTATAATCCTACCTACTCAAGGCTGACACATGAGGATCAAGCAAGATTCAAAGCTAGCCTGGGCACTACTCAAGGTTGACCCATGAGGATCAAGCAAGATTCAAAGCTAGCTTGGGAATACTCTTATCCCCAATGAATCACCAATGGTAGAGCACGAGCCTTGTGCAAACAAGCTAAAGGATACTACCTAGGCTCTTAGTTCAAGCCCTGGTAAAAACACACACACACACACACACACACACACACACACACACTAGCATCCTTAGGAGGTGCCAGTGGCTCATACTAGCGAGGCTGAGCTGTTAAGATGGCAGTTTGAAGCCAGTCCAAGCAGGAAAGTTCATGAGACTCTTATCTCCACTAAACTACTAAAAAAGATGAAATGTGGGCTGTGGTTAAATGGTAGAGTGTTAGATTTGAGCAAAGGAAGCTCAGTGCCTAGGCCCTGAGTTCCAGCTCTAAGAGTATTTTTTTTAAAGACACCTTTTGCCCCCCCCCCCTCAGGCCATAAATCCAGATTTTGGTCATCCTAGGTCTCACTTCCACTCCTGCCACTTCTACAGTACCACAACAAGTGGCCTGTTTCTGGCCAGCTCTGGGTTAAGAAGTGAATGTACACAAGGGGGGCATACCCAGGTCAAGGCTAAGAACATTGAGGTATTGGCCATACCAGTCTCTCCTCCCCCAATTCCCTGGCCTTGGAATCTAAAGTCTGTGCCTCTGTATTCTGAGCATCCAGAATTCTCTAGAAGGATTGGAAAGGCCTAGATGGGGCTGGAAGATAGACTTGCCTGCAATAAAGTACCTGGACATTTCCTAGACACCAACAGATATTTCCAAGCCACCTTGGCCTTATCTCCAATGCAGCTCGGAATCCTCCTTGCTTGGGCGGCCTTCAGTCCACTATCAAGCTGGAGTTGGCCAGAGCCACCGGTAACCCCCTTCCTCCACTCCACTGCCAGCCTGCTGAGAGGGACATGCAGCCAGAGGTCTAGCTGAGGAAAAGGGCAGGACATCCCATGTCTGAGTTCCCCACCCAGAGAAAGGTAAGACTCTATTGCAGCTGGCCTGGCTGACCCAGAATCCCCTGCAGGAGGCCAAAGATTTGGACAGCTGGACTTGGGCCCCAAGGAAAAGCTTGAACTCAGGTCTCTGACCATTTAGGACTCATTGTAGACCCTGATAGGAGGCTAAAGGCAACGTCGATGTAGAGGAGGAGCACCATCCGAGGTCAGAAAGAGGCAGACAGGCACCCAGGAAGGGGACAGAGAAAGATGAGGGAAATACACACACACACACACACACACACACACACACACACACACACACAAATATGGCACTGGTACCTCACACGTTGCACCCTAGCTACTCAGGAGGCTGAGGTCAAAGCCAGCCAGCACAGAAATGTCTGTGAGGCTCCTATCTCCAATGAACCACCAAATAGCCAGAAATGGAGCTGCAGCTCAAGTGTTAGAGCACTAGCTTTGAGCACAGAAGCATAGGAACTTCACCTAGACCCAGAGAAAAGACACACAAACACACAGACACACACAGTGGTAGCCCAAAGCCTCAGCAGTACCTGAGCACCCTGAATATTCCAGCCCAGAGATGATGGCACTACCATCATCAGACCAACTGTAGACAAAACTCAGAGCCTCTCACATGTCTGGAATGATTCACAACACATCAAGGCATTTCTACTATACACAGTTATGCAGAAAATTCAGCTACCTTTTGTTTGGTTGTAGGTTATGGGATTTGAACTTTGGGTCAGCCAGCAGGCCCTCAGCTCTTCAGATGAAAGTGTGCGCTCTACTACTGGAGCCACAGCACCACATCCAATTTTCTGGTGGTTCATTGGAGATGAAGTTTCACAGAATTTCCAGCCCAAGCTGGCTTTGAACCATGATCCTCACATCTCAGCCTCCTGAGTAGCTAGGATGAGAATTGTGAGCCACTGGCAGTGCCCAGCTAAACCCAACCTTTTTTTTTCTTCAGCTGTTTTCTTTCTTTTTTTTATTGTGAAAATACTGTACAGAGGGGTTACAATTACATGGGCAAAATAAGGAGTACATTTCTTATCAAGCATTGTAGCCTCCTCATGCAGCCACCTTCTTATACCAAGGGAAAACCCACCTCATCAAGACACAAACCAAATGTACTTCAGACTTGGTCACCAGCATCCAAAACCATTCTTCCATGGATGGAGAGCATATAATTGACACTACCATCTCCCCCACCCACCTGCTCCCATTCACCCACTCCCTGCCTTCCACAGGCCACAACCTCTGGAGTTCTTGGTAAGGCACCACCCACCCTGCTATGGCTTCACACTGGGGTAAACCTGGGGAGTTATTAGAAATGTCTGTACTGTGAGGCCAGCATCTGGTCTCACAACCACAGCAACCCTACTACTTCACCATCTCTTGCAAGCAAGAAAGGGGTGTCTTTCTTTCTTTCTTGTTTTTTGTTTTTGTTTTTGTTATTTTGGTTGAGGGGCTTGAACTCAGGGCTTGGCTACTGTCCCTGATGTCTAATTTTCCTCAAGGCCTGTGCTCTACCACTTGAGCCACAGTGTCACTTCTGGTTGGAGATTGGAGATGAGTCTCTGGATGGACTTTCCTTCCTGGGCTGGGAAATGAGATCATCTGGATCTCAGCCTCCCAAGTGGTCAGGATGACAGGTGTGGGATGACAGGCGTGAGCCACTGGCTCATGGTTTAAGGTGTCTAGTCCTTCTTTAGACGCTACCACATAGACACCCCTCTACCTCCCTCAGAGACAGCAAAGGGAGGCTAGAATCTGGGTGAGGCCATGGGGATTAAAGGGCCCCCTCCATATCACTAACCCCCTCTAAGCTCCCATCTGCCTCCTCTGGATTGTCTGGTCTTCCAGGACAGATCAGACCCACTAGGAGTTCTGGGGCCTGCCCTATGTCCCCCTACCCCAACCAGCCGATACCTGAGGACTTCTGGGGCCAGCTGCTCCATGTCCCGGTGGAAGACGTTGGGAGGGTTGCTGATAACCGGGCCCAGGGGTGCCCATGGCAGAAGGAGTGTCCAACTCCCCTCTGTCAAAGGAGACACCAGGCACAGATGGATCTACTAAGAGCTTCAGGGCATAGCCATCCACCTGTCACAAAGGTCACTGGGAGAACTGTTTTATGGTGACAGCCCTGGGGCCTGACCTCATGGCCCCAGCACTGTCCCTGACTTTCAGTGTCTGAAGGGGAGTGCTCTTTCACCGTGTCACTTCCAGCTTTTTCTGTGTACGCAGGACCTAAGAATCGAACCCATGCTTTCCTGTGTGCTAGGCGAGCCCTCAACCTCTAAAACGCAATCAATCCCAGCCTTGGATAGCTGTTCTTCTGTGACCCCTCAGGCCTGTCTTGGGACAGTCTGGCACATCTATACCAAGTCTCTCACCAGCAGACCTGGCTGGAAATAAACACGCTCTGCTATGTTGTCCATCATCTGCAGTTCCTTTGCTCTCTGTGCTTCCTTCAGATCCTCCTTGTTAAGCAAGACCCCTTTTCAAGTGCTGTCTCCAAGGAGCATTTTCTGATCACCTTGGAAAAGCTGGAGCCTCTCCGCTGTGCAGGCTGCCAGCCTTGTCAGGCTCTGTCTTCCAGCCAGTGCTGCTTGAGAATGCACGAAGGGGAAGGCCTGGATACCACCACTGGATTTCTGAAAGCCGTGATACACCACCTAGAGGCAGGTGTTTTATCACACTCCATGAGAGGGGGCTCGAGGCCTGGGCAATCTGTGGGCAACAAGACAGGGCCATTTCTTTGTGTGGGCTTGAACTGAGGATCTACGAGCTGTCTCTCTGAGTTTTATTGCTCAAGGCTGGTGCTCTACCACTTGAGCCACAACTCCACTTCTAGCTTTTTGGTGGTTCCATGGAGAGTAGAGTTTCACAGGCTTTCCAGTTTATGGCTGGCTTCAAACTGTGATCCTCAGATTTCAGCCTCCCGAGTAGCCAGAATGACAGGCATGAGCCAAAACCCCAGGTGAGGGGCACCAAAGGCTTTTTTTTTTTTGCTCCTGTTTATCTCCTGTGAACTAGCAAGCCCAAGTTAAAATAATCAGTTGCAGGGGATCAAATTCCTCTCCTAGGTTACTTAATCCAAGGAGATAAGGTGTCCATGGAAAAGGCTAGTCTGAGTTGGCTTAGGGGTGTTTGTATGTGTGTATGTGTGTATGTGTGTGAGTGTTGGGGATACCTACCCTCATCTCTGTGATGCTTCATCCTCCCAGCAGGGAGTGTACCCAGGATCCTGACCCCAAGGGAGGTGGATGAGGGAGGTACGTAAGGTCACATCCAGGGAGATGATCCGAATTCTGTCCTGCAACAGATAAAGCCTGGACAGATAAAGGAGGGAAGGAGAGGGTTAGGGGAACATGAAAGGGAGCCCCTTACCTTTGGCTATATGTACCAGTGAGAAAACTGAATACATCTTTCTTGGTAGTCAGATAAAAGGTGTACACTGTTCGTTTATTTTATGATTATGTTAGGCCTAGGGCTTGGATTCAGGGCCTGGGTGTTATCCCTGAGCTTCTTTTGTTCAAGGCTGAGGCTCTACCAGTTGAGCCACAGCACCACATCTGGGTTTTTGTGTGTGTGGGTTTGGGGAGGGAGGTGGTTTATGAACCTGTTTCAACAGGCTGAGCAAAACAGCTCCTGACCCACAGCCCACCTCCAGAATGAGAGGGCCACCTTGGGTTCCAGCCACATGGGGATGCTGGGCCACCTCCTCCAGCACTCATTCAATGAATTCCTGAGACAGAGAAAGAGAGAGGGAAAGAGAGAGAGTGAGAGAGAGACAGAGAGGGAGAGAGGGAGAGAAAGAGGGCCAGAATTACACTTAAGCCAGGTGCCGGTGGCTCAGACCTATAATCCTACCTACACAGGAGGCTGAGATGTGAAGACCGTGGTTCATAGCTGGCTCGGGAGGAATGTCTATGAGACTCTTATCTTCAAAGAACCAACAGAAAACCGGAAATGATGCATTGGCTCAGGGGGTAGAATACTAGCCTTGATCTGAGTAGCTCAAGGATAGCATTCAGACCCAGAATTTAATACCCACAAATGACAAGAAGTGGACTTCCCACCACAAGAAATGGACTGAATAACACCCACCGTCCTAGGAAGCATGGCAGAGAAATCAGGCCAAGATTCCTGTCAGCTGGGGTCATGAGTAGGTCACCTGGCTTCTCCATGACTCATTTTCCCCAGCTGGAAAAATGGATAGAGTGAATGATCCATTCCTCATGGAGATAGGATAATGATGAAAGACAGCCATGTTTTATTTCATAATCCCACACCTGTTGCATGATTAATAACAGACCCCATCTGAGCCCTTTCCCCGCAACTTCCTGTCATATGCTCACAGAATTGTTGAGAACTGTATCTGACACCTGCTCCCTCTGTGCCTGGCCCTGCTCCAGAGATCCCTCTGTACTAGTCCCTTATTTACTCACAACTGTCCCATGAGGAGACTGATGTCCGGTGGTCGACATCCAACCCAGAGCTTCACCTGTGGTCAAGAATCGGCTGCCATGAACTAAGAGTTTGGGACAATCCATCTAAAATGATGACTAAGCAGGGCACTAAATGTCTTCCACCACCACCACCCACACACACACACATACATACAAACACACCTCCACCGTCCTTTGCAGCCAAAGATGTTTTACTTTCTTTCTTTTTGTTGGTTGTGGGGCTTGAATTCTGGGCCTGGGTGCTATCCCTGAGCTCCTCAGCTCAAGTCTAGAACTCTAGAGCCACAGCACCACTTCCACTTCCGGTTTTCTGGTGCTTTATTGGAGAGAAGAGTCTGAGGGTCTTTCCTGCCCAAGCTGGCTCTCACTGGTGATCCTAAGATTCAGTTCCTGAGTACTTAGGATGACAGCCATGAGCCACTGGCACCTGGCCAAAGATGCTTTCCTATGCCTGTCATCCTATCCCCTCAGGAGACTGAGATCTGAGGACTGCAGTTGGATGCCACCCTTGGCAGCAAAGTCATTGAGAACTCTTATCTCCAATTAAACACCCAAAAACATTGCAAGTGGAGCTGTGGCTCAAATGGTAGAGTGCTAGCTTTGAGCATAAAACAAGGCATGGGACCCAGGCCCTAATTTTAAACTTTTTCTAGCATAGACCCACCCAAGAAAAGGAAGCAGGTGAGCACACGGGAGCTCAAAGCTCACACATAATACTCAAGACTCAGAGAATAGACCCCATCCTGCTCTGAGTCTCTAGATTCTATGTCCTAGGTCATGACAGTCTTAGATGGGACTGACCATACATCAAGTCAGGACATTCAAGTACAATCTCATACTGAGGATCCCGTGACCTCATCAAGGACTCAAGATCTCTCACTGTCCTGCCTTGACACTGGGCAGTCAGGTGAGATCCAGTTATCCAACCAAAGGATATGGGAATGAATGAATTTCTCAGCCAAGGGATGCAGACTGGAGGGCTCTAGGTCCCTCTCTTTCAGGAAGGAGAAAAGGGCTGATCCTTCTCAGGAATGATCCTGGGTTGTGAGTATCCTCAAAGAAACAACCCTGCTCAGAACTCACTGCCTCTTATGTTCCCACGAGCCTTGACCTTCAGTCCGCCCTTTCTAAATCCCACATCTGTCATCTAGACTAAAAGCTGAGCCCGCAAAGAGACTCACCTCTACCTCTGAGAATGGCAGTCACAGGGCCCTAGAGTCCCCTAGAGGAAGTCTCAGAGCAACATGTGTCTGAGTCTTTCCCTCATTCCCTGGCTGTCCTGTGCCAGTGGCCTGGTTTCCTCTGTCTCTGGTTGAGGAATGAACACTGGGGGTGTCATCTTAAGATTGAGCCAGCAATAGTCCCAGTCCCCAAGGATGTACTGCACATGCATCCTGCAGTGGACGACAGCGAGGTTGTCAACAGTGAACCAGAGTCCCAAGACTTTTAATAGGCATGAGGCTGGGTCGAAGGCTCTATCACTGATAGTCTAGGTTGTCAGGTGAGGTCATGGCTTCAATGGCCTGACACACCCGATCTGGGATCATTCTCCCTCTTCATCTTCCTGCTTATCCCCTGCCACCTCCCTCTGGACACTCCCTCTCCCTATCTTCCCTTGCCTTTGGACACTTTCTTCTTATCTGACCAGAAAATAAACTCGGTGAGCTAGGGGAGATTGAAACTCTGTGACCCACCCTGAGCCCTAGTGTGTACCCCAGCCTGTTTCCCTCTGCAGTAAGCCAACCACTCAGATCCTGGATGTCATGAAGTTGCTGGGGGGACAGTGGCTTGCTCCTACATACTGGCTTTAGGCTCTGAAACTGTCCCCACAGAGATTGTTAATGGTTGGCTCCCTTGATCCAGGAACTCCAAACCAAGGCCTGCATGATCTCTTCTTCCTTCCTTTCCTCCTTTTCTCCCTCCATCCTTCCCTCCTCTCTTTTCTCTGTCCTCTCTTTGTGTCACATCTGGGCCTTAAAATGAGAGACTGGGTGCTGTCCCTGAGCCTTTTTACTCAAGGCCAACAGTCTATGGCTTGAGCCACTCATCCACTTCTGGCATTTTCTTTTTGGTAGTTAGTTGGAGATAAGAGTCTTACAGGCTTTCCTGCATGGGCCTTAAGCCTCAATCCTCCCATCTCAGCCTCCTAAGTAGCTAGCATGACAGGAGTGAAGCTATGGTATCCAGCTCAAACCAAGATTTCTTCATGTGCTGTGCAACCAGAACTGGAACCTTTAATCATGTATGAACAGCCCCTACCCCCAGTTTTGGCACACACTGTTACGGTTTGTTGGATAAATATATGAGCATCTGTCTATGACAATACTACAGAAAAGTCCCATCTAATTCAGGTAAGCATCCTGGGTGGGGGCAAAGCCTGATGTAGCTCTCCCACAGTTCTCCCTCCTCCCTCTTCCTACCCTCCTGATGCCACCGCACTTAACTGTTTTGGTTCCAAGGACATGAGCCATGATGTCCTCACTGGATTCCAGGGCCTCTGGGATGCCTATTTTCTCAAAGATCTCTGTCCAGCCACTGACCAGCTCTGTGACACTTCATTCCCCACTCAGGTGTGAACCAGGTTGCTGTGAGGTGAACACCAGACTCAAGGGGTCTCCTCTCCACTCCCTGGGGCAGACAGGACGGTCCACTCTATCAGGCCCCCAAGTTTCATGTTGCAGAGAAAGGATCCTTAAGGCATCCCGGGTCTCTGAATCTCCCAGATTCCAGTGCAGGTGCTGGGAATTGTCTCTGCTCACAGCTGGCAGGCTGCGGATGGCGAGGTCACAATCTCTGCTCCCGAAGACATCCTCAACTGTGGTGGTCACCCTAGAGAGAGCTGGGGGAGAATCAGCAGCTGCCAGAAAAAGGCTGTCAAGTCATGACGTTCGTAGCAGGAAACCATCTGGCTTGGGAACTCTGCCTGTGCCGCTTTGAATGTCATTGTTTGGTGGCCTAAATTGTCCATCTAATTCGACCCAGAATCCCAGGCATTAGTAGAAATTTCCAGCTTCAAGAAAAAACTCTGGAAAAGCTGGCATTTCACTTGTCCCAATCGAACTTAATAGGTTCCAAAATCAGTAGTTCCTTTTTCTTTCTAGACAGCCTACAGCAGGTTACAGAAAAAGGTATTCAGAGAGCCTCAGGTAACTGCCATGTCTTGATCACAAGCAGGCTCCAGCAGGGGGAACACACTTGCCTACCATTGCCCGGCTGGAAAGAGCCCAGGAGGGACACAGATTGGAGTCTGCCCTGGGAAGGAATACATGCCACCATTGGGGTCCCGGAGCCCCCTGCTCAGATGCCCATGGACACCGTCAATGCCCTGGGTAAGATTCCCCTCTCATCCTCGGTAGTGATGAACCATCTGCCATGTCACACCGTTCATCAATTCCCAGACCCTCCTAGCTTCACAGCCCCTGCCCTACACCCCCTGTCTGGTTTCCTAATTATGTTGGGCAGACACATTCTCAACTTTGAATTAGGTCCAACTATACACATGAGAGCAGACTGTCTGGCTGGAAGAGTGAGGCTGTGGTCACAGTAGCCTCATGAGCCTTCTGGCTAAAGACAGAAGGGCAGGTGTCCACTCTGGTCTGCGGTTCACACAGGCCTCCTAGGAGAGACCCACGCAGGCCCAGCAGTTACTGTGGGCTGCAGGAAAGGGGAAGAAAGTGGTGGGAAGGAACATCTAATGAACCCTTCTCTAAAGGAGCCATGACACTATGAAAGAGAAAACAAAAATTGTGGCTGGGTTCATACTGGGCATTAATGAAAAAAGAACAACAAATACACACATGCACACAAACAAAATGCTTTTGCTCGGGCTAAGAAGGTGGCTCAGTGGTAGAGCGCTTTCCTTGCATGCACAAGGCCCTGGGTTCGATTCCTCAGCACCACGTAAGCAAAAAGAAAAAAGTCGGAAGTGGCGCTGTGGCTCAAGTGGTAGAGTATTAGCCTTGGGCTGAAGAGCTGAGGGACAGCGCACAAGCCCAGAGTTCAGACCCCACAACCGAATCCACCCCCAAAAAAATGCTTTTGCTCTTTTTAGACATGCTGATTGTACAATGAGAAAGATGATCTCTCTCTCTCTCTCCCTCTCTCTCTCTCTCTCTCTCTCTCACACACACACACACATACACACCTAAACACACAGACTCAGAGCAATGCCTCTCCTGAATTTGTTGGTTTCTCATCTAGGCAATGTACCAGCTCAAGCACAGGGGTTCCCTTTTCAGAACCAGGGGCAACCACCCAAGGGTAACAATGCTGTAATAATGCAGAACCACCCTGCCTCCCCCTTTCTCCAGGACCAGACCCTTCCCCTTGGGAACAACCAGCCTTGACTCCCCATTCACCAAAACCCTAGGCTAGGACTCTGGGTGAAGGAGTCCTGAGACACTTGGCTCCTGAGAGCCTGGACAGAAAACAAAGCAGGGGGTCATGGTGCCTCCAGAGAGGTGTCTGACCTGGGGTGGGGGCGTTGTTGGGGACTTTGATTTGGTCCTAAAGGCTATATACATGGAGGGACTCCCTACTTCCAGCCTATATACTTCTGGGTGACTTGGCAAATTCTTGGGGAGGACAAGGAGACCAGATGGACTGGGATCACTAGCAGAAACTGGCAGAACTTGGAAATGTGATCACCCAGTCAGAACTGTTGACAGCTGGGTTTGGGGATACAGGCCGGTTGTATGTGTGTCAGAGGGGGTGTGCTTTTCTCCCAAATACCCACCTTCTATCTGACCCCAGTGTCCTCACCTCTCTAGTGGGCTCTTCTGGGAATGTCCTCAGGTGAAAGGGTGACTGAGCACAGAAGACAAGGGCTCACACAGTCAAGGGGGGGGCTATCCTCTTTATCCAACACCTCCCTCCCCAGCAAAATGGAAAAGACCTAAGAAGGCAGGTGTGGGGTGCTGCTCCCCACCTCTGACTAAAGCCACCAGGTTCCCACCAGGGAGAGAAAGGATGCAGATGCAAGGCTGTGTGGCTCCCACTGCTCCAGGCTAGGGGCTATGTGGTGCCCCCTCCTCACCTATCCCTGAAGCTCCCTTTTCCTGGAACACTGGCCACTAGGGATGAGGGTGGGATCTCCGGATGGACACCCACCTCCACCCCCCACCCCTGGGGTGCATTTGGGGCAGAGCCAAGGCAGACTGTGGTGCATGGGGATGGTGCAGGCATGATGGGAAAGGGGAAGCAAGAGTTGGGGTTCTGGCTCGGCGGGAGTGGGAGGATAGAATTGGGAGGTTGCAGGTGGTGGGGTCGTGGGGTGCTGGCCCGCAGGGTGGCCACTCATGTGTGCTGCTGGAAGAAGCTGTAGGCTGCGATCAGTTGCGCACCCGGCATCTGAGGACCCGGGGCGGGGACCAAGTCAGGGCCACAAGCACGCCAGGGGCGCACCATCTCCACCAGGTGACTGCAAGAGGCTCTGAGGTTCAGAGCAGGCAGCGCCATATTTGAAAAGCAGTGCTGCTGAGAGGGGGCGGGACGTCTGTGGGCTCATTGAGGGGCTGTGCGCAGCCTCTGCTCCTTCTCAGCTCCTCCTCCCCTGTGTTGGCCGCCACTGCTGCCTCCACCTCAGCAGCCATAGCCACCTCCCTGCCACATGCTCTGCACTTCTGGCCAGGACCCACACTATGGTCACAGCAGCCACCAGCCACTGAAGCCGTTTCCACTGTGTTAGGTTTTTTAAAAAGAGGTAGCCAAGTAAGAACTGCACCACGCACGTGGTATTCAGGTAAGGGGTAGGTTTATTCAGTAGACCAGGCAAGGTTGGCACTCCACGCGGCTGGCAAAAGAAAAAGAGGGATGTTTGGCCCCAGATTAGGCCTTATATAGGGTAGGGGGGCGGGGGAAGGGTGTGTCCAGGTAAAGGGAAGTGGGATCAGGTTGGAGAAAGGTGTGGCCACATCAGGTTAAGATGAGACCTCAGCAGATGTGGATGCGATCTCTTCCAGGTGTACCAGTTGCCTAGATAATGCAGGTATTGGGTGAGGTCTGTTCACAGCCCGGAATGGACCTTACACACTGGTGCTTGTGTAGTAAGAAGACCCCCTCCTCAGACAGGCAAGCCCAACTAGTCATCCGGAGTGACAGAACCCACCGCAACAAAGTTATTATTAAAGAAGCAACTTTATTGAGAAGGTTCCTACACTGACAGGCCAGGGCCGCAGCACAGGCTCGGAGATGATACTGCAACCCCGAGCAGCCCACGTGCTTAGGTTTTTAAATGCAAAAATCACGAGGTGAACCCTGGTCACTTAGGTGACCAATGAGATTTTCACACACCCAAAAGATTGCACAGTCATACCAGACCACACGCAGGTGGCCAGTAAGTTACACTTTGTCACATAATGGCTGCTTAAACCAGCCTGTCACTTTTGGTTTAAATGACTCATGAATTCAAGGTAAAGCAGAGCTTAAGGTAAACATACACAAAGGAGTTTAGTGAAGTTTAACATAAACATGTGAAAAAGGTGGTGGAGTTTATAGTAAACTTCGGATGTCCCCAGCATGCCAGCATGAGCCTGATTTCTGGCTACCTGTTTAGTTGGTGAGTCCTTAACAGAACAATGGAGGTGGGTTAAGTTGTTATGGGGAGGGGGACCTAGAGGCATTCTTTTCATTCCATGAACTGGGCTGGTTGGAGCCAAGGATTTTTTTTTTTTTTCTAAAATCCCTAAAACAAAAACAAAACCTGTAAAGAAGCTGTCCCAGCTCATCTCCTCTCAGGGCCTACTTCACTTGTGCTCCTGCTGGCTCTTCTCTCTGCTCTCTCTCAGCCCCTCTCCTGGGCCTTGCCACCCTGATGCACAAGCCCCTGCTTCCTTGGGCCCCTAGCCATTGCTGCCACCAACGTGTGCCCCTGAGCCCTGCCCCCTCCTCCCTTGGGCCCCGCCCTCCACCCCTGTCCACAATTGCAGCCCTGACTAGATCCTAAGGCTTCCGGACCATGGCAATTGCAGCCTTACCTCATTCAGCTCAGCACTCTCCACACCCCCCCCCAGTACCTTCCCTGGGGATTGAATCTCCCCTCATCCCCACCACTGGAGGAGACTCTCCTCCATTCCCCTTCACTCCACACACCAAGCAGGTTCATGGTGACATGTGTGTATGTGTGTTTGTGTTTGTGTCTGTGTGATTGTTGGGGATAACTACCTCTCAAGGACTCAGAATATAGCACCCTTTGGGATGACTCAGCACACAGCGCAATTCCAAAAACAGCACAAAGCACTCTGTGTAAAGGACTCGGCAAACAGCTCCCTTTGAAGGACTCAGCATGTAGTATGCTGGGTAGAATACTCAGCACACAGCACTCTTTGAAGGAGGGAGTCCATAGCCTGCAGTGTAAAGGACTCAGTGCATGGCATGCTTTGAAAAACTCAGCACATAGCAATTTTTCCCAGGGACTCATCACATAGCACCCTATAAGACTCCACACAGCACCCTTTGAAGGGCTGAGTATGAAGCACCCTGTATAAAACACCCAGTGCACAGCACCTTTTGAAAAACTCAGCACATAGAACAATTCTGAAGGACTCAGCACATACCGCACTGTGGAAGCACTCAGCACACAGCACCATTTGAAGGACAGTACAGAGCACCCTGTGTAAAGGACTCAGCACACAGCACTCAAAAAACTCACCTCATAGCTCTCTTCGCAAGAGCTCAGCACATAGCAGGACCCTTTGGGATGCAGTAGATCAATACACCTTTTGAAGGACTCAGAATACAGTACGTTGTGTAATGGACTCAGCACACAGCACCCTTTGAAAAACCCAGGACGGTCCACTTTTCTCAGGAACTCAGCACATAGCATGCTTTGCGATGACTCAGCAAACAGCACCTTTTTGAGGACTCAGCACAAAACCTCCATGTGGGAAGGACCCAGCAAATAGCTCCCTGTGAAGGACTCAGCACATAGCGGTATGTCACAAGTTCAGCTGTCATTAGAATTAGGGTGCTTTCTTCAGTATCACCATTCTTCAGAAACACTTCACAAACCCTACTAGTTCACATTTAGCAAACCTGTGTTTTATGGGAGAAGGTGACTAGGGGTCTTGAACTCAAAGCTTGTGGGCCCTGTCCCTGAGCTCTTTGGTTCAATGCTAGAGCTCTACCACTTGGAGGCACAGCTCCAATTTTGTTTTTTGGGGTTGTTCATTGACAGGTCTTATGGTGATAAGTAAGGCCAAGTTGTGGTATCCGTGGGCAAAGGCTCTTAGCTCAGCCTGGAGCTGACCACTCTCTTCCTCGTGTCTCTGGAAAGTTGGGTCTCCCCTGGAGTTCTCTTGGCCTAGGGTGGAACACACCTGCTCTCGCATCAGCAATCAGAGCAAAAGTCAGCTTGGCTCTGGTCACTTCCTCAAATTGAACTCTAGAGGATGTTGGCACCGGGCCGCATGTTCCGCGTGTGGCCACCAGGGGGGAGGAGTGGCCCACCATAGGGATAGTATTTGAGAGTTGTGTTTACTCTTGTTTCCCTAGGGCCCCATCATGATTCAAAGCCACCCTGGAGAGGAAAGTCCTTTAGACTCTTACCTACAATTAACACTCGAAAAGCAAGTGGGGCTGTGGCTCAAGTGGCACAGCACTAACCTTAAGCAAGAAAACAGGGATAGAGCCTAGGCCCTGAGTTCACACACACACACACACACACACACACACACACACACACACACACACACAAACACACCACATGCATGCAAAATCAGAGATTTCTACACTGCAATCTTTGGGTATTCTCTACTTTTCCCCCACTAAGCCTGGTGGCTACTGGCCTAGGTTTTTGATGCATACAACAGGACCTGGCATCTTTGATTTTGGGGGAACAGAATGGCTAGAAGGTCAGCCTTCCCCCATCCCGGCTCCTTGATTGGGTCATGGTCTATCCAGGCCCTTTGGGCTCCTTTACAGACTTGCCAAGATGCCTTCAAAAGGCATCACATACTGGGCACTGGTGGCTCATGCCTGTCATCCTAGCTACTCAGGAAGCTGAGATCTGGAGGGTCACGGTGCCAAGCCAGTCTGGACAGGACAGTGAGACTCTGAGCCTCCATGAAACATCAGAAAACAAAAGTGGCATTGTGGCTCAAGTGGTAGAGTGCCAGCCTTGAGAGAAGGAGCTCAGGGACAGTGCTCACGGCCATCAACAACAAGGAGAGGCATTGCATGTTGTCTTTGGGATTGGCATGGGCCAAATATAATTGGAATTAATTATAATTGGTATTGATCAAGTGCACCAAGACAAAGCAGTACCTCCTGTAGTCCCGAGCTCCTCCATCTCATCTCATCCCCTGGCCTTGTCCATGCTTTGGGTCAGCATGGGTCTGCCTGGACGGGAGGGCTCCAAGGAAGATCCCAGAGCAATCACCCCACCTCCTTCTGCCCTGCTCACCCTGCTGCTTCTGCTCTTTGCCATAGACCTTCTTCCTGGAATCCATCCATGAGGTCATCACCACCAACATAGTGGTGAGTGGTGGGTCTGGCCTAACTAGGGGCAGTCAGAAGTGGAAGTAGGTCTGGGACTAGGAGCTTCCACCTTAGGTGTGGGCTGAGGCCATGGCTGACCTTTATTTCATCCTGAGCCTTGCAGTGGTGGGGAGAAAGTGTAGACTTCACATTGAGTCAGGTAAACTCAGAATCTGGAGGACCACTTGTGTGTGGGAGGATGTGTGTTTCTGGGGGCCACTGTTGTTGGTCCTCTCTTGGGACTCCCCTCTCCCTCTCTCATCCCTCAATGGTAGAAGAGAAACATCAACTAAGGGTGTGGGAAGAGGGGAAGGGGGAATATTTTGGGGGGAACCAGATTGTGCTTCATATTCATCCTAGCCCCTACTTCCGATTTATCTGAGGAATGGTCATATGGGTTTGGGAGGGGGGGAGAATCATCCTAGCTGAGAATGTGGCTCAGTGATAGAGTGGTCACCTAGAATGCCTGAAGCCCTTGGTTCTATTCCACATAGAAAAAGCTGGAAGGGAGGTGGGGCTCAACTGGTAGAGAGCCAGTCTTAATCAAAAAGAGCTCAGGGACAGTGGCCAGGCCCTGAGTTCAAGCCCCAGGACTGGAAGAACAAATCTTTGTTGGAGGCTTTCTTTTTGCTTTGAAAACAATTTATTCTTTGTGATAAGCATAACATGGGCCTCTTTCCTGACCACCAATGAGCCATTAGATATCCCTTGAGTTTGGGCCAACTCCCTGAAGCCTCTGTCCTCCCTGACCCCCAGTTTAACCTTCCCATCACCCAGCAGATGGAGGCATGAGAGAAAGCCACCTGGCCACCTACTTCTGGTGGCTGCCAAGGCTTATGAGAGTCAGTATGTCACATAGTCATCATCCACATCAGTTTACAAGAGAAAGTGGGGGAGCACTCCTCCCCTGAGCCTGGGAGCTGTGGGTGGCTCTGGATGTGGGGTATCTGGGGCAGGACGTGCTCCTTGGAGGAGTCCACTATGGGGTAGGGAACTCTGACCTCTCCTCTGGCAGTTTCCCTTCTGTCTTCAAGTTGCAATTCTTCAAAACCTTTCTGCTCCTCCCTCATTTCACCCACCACAGGCCCTGAGGCGTGGGAAGCAGAGTTGGGGGGTGGGGAGGGCTCAGCCTGTGCTGGCATCTGAAGACTGCTGTATGTGCCTTCCCTTGGGATGAGCAACAGCAGCTCCCGCAGCACTCTCCTCCTTTCCATCTTCTCCGGGGACAGCCAGTGTATGCACTTGGCTTTCTCCCAACACAGCTCATTCAAGACCAATACCTGCTCTTTACACACAATGAAGGACTCCTCAGTGGTTTGGTTGTGTGCCAACAGCTGGCTGCATCAATGGTGGAGCTCACCTGTTGGACTCTGGAAGTACACCTCAACAAGCAGGTCATGGACGAAGCAGATTTTCTTCTCAGATGCCCATGTGTCCTGTTTCCCATCCCCACGCATGCTGTGGTGGCAGCTCATGGGGCAGAGGGCCTGTGGCTCCAGCTCAGTCTGTCACTGAGCTGCCGGGTGGCCTGGGTGCCTGCAGCGGGCCCATGCTCCTGTGGCAGGATTTTCCACCTGTGGATCTCAGCCTCCGAGTGTGCTAACAGAGTCTAGTCCATCTTCCAGGCAGCATGGAATGTGTTCTTGTATCCCTTTGGTCAGAAAGAACCATGAAATAATGATGTGGCCAAAATCATGTGATGCAGGCAGAATGGGCAGAGTCAAGATGACAGTGGCTCTCCCAGCCCCTTTCCCAGGGAACTCTGTCCAATTCAGTTGGGGACAAGAGGGTGACATGCTTTAGCTGGATGGCTGCACAGATTATTGTTTATGTCTGTTTGTTGCCGGTCCCAGACCTTGAACTCAGGATCTGGGAACAGTCCATGAGCTGCTTTTGCTCAAAGCTAGCCCTCTACCACTGGAGCCATAAGGCTCTACTTCTGGCTTTGTTGGCAGTGAAGTTGGACAGGGGTTTCAAAGGCTTTCTTGCTTAGGGTGACTTTGACCATGATCCTCCTATCACAGCCTTGTAAGTATCAAAGAAGACTGCTGAGAGTCACTGGTGCCTGTCTAATCATTGATCTTGCTGATGTTCTTGGACAAACCGGTGAGTTCCCTATCATCAGGTTGAAGTGGTGGGAGTTGGAGCCCACAGTTTGAATAGTTTGAATCCTGGTTCTGCCACCTCCAAATGGCAGGCAGGAGATCCTAAGAAACTCATTCGTATCCATATGAATACCAATGGAATGTGACGTATGCTATGATTGAATGGGCAGTTCTTGAATGATTCTAGGATAAAATTATACACAATTATTTTATAGGACACTGATCGATTTTAATTAATACTTTATGAAGATTTAAACAATCACATTCATTAAATTGGGGCATAATGAAATACCTAAGAATTGGGCATCACATAGTATAGAAATGTCACTTTTTCTGCCCGGACTTTCTTTACTTAATTGCTATAGAGCATTTTCTGAATGTACTTTGGAATATAAAACTAGGATATATTATAGCTGACCTGGAAATGAACTATTCAAACAATTTTTATCAAAAATGCTTAAAGCAAAATAAAGAGGCAAATCCAAATTATGTATATTTGAAGACAAAGCTTGGTTAATCCTCCTCTCACATTCCCCCCCCTTCTTGAGAATAACACACATTGTAAGGAAATGCTTAGAATGTTTTGGAGAAATAGGTTGACTTTAAACCAGTGAGTTACTCTACGCTGCATTTTGTTTATTTTATATCTAGAAAATCTAGACTCTCACCTTATCATTTTCCTTAGGATTTATACTCAGGTTTAATCTTGGATGGGTGAGAAATAAAGATATAAACATTTTTTAACAGTGGTTAAATTTAGCCTGAGGAATCTAGGTACAATTATACTCATACAGATAAGCCTCATCAGTCATGAGACCATGATATCAAAATGTTAACCAATGCTTACTGGTGTCATGCTTATGAGATTTTGTGTATTATAAATAATGTATTATAAATAGCAGTTGTTTTGTAAACAATATCATTTCATGGGTTAGGAACTGAAGTGAGACATTATACTCAGAACTAAATTGGAGGAGGAATCCAAAATTAGTTACCAAGATATATATCATTAACACAATGTTTTAAAAATGCAAGCTGAAGAAATAATTTATGAAAAAAATCAGCATTTACAATAAATACAGAATCAGTATTACTGATACTTCTTCTATCCCAGTTGCAATACGGCTTGCATGAAGACTTTTCTGGTTATATGTTTAGTTAGGTCTTGATATTTAGCTGAAGTTCTGTTCTTTCATATATTCATTTATCAGATCAAAGAGGAAATTAATTCCATGCCAGAGTCAACATCCATACTAAAGATATAGTTGTATCCTACTACTTTGCCAAAATTTCAAATCAGCTTGAGTATCTTGGATCTAACTAAATGGGTATGTAATTTTGTCAGTACTAAAAAGATTTTGATCATCACTTATTAAAATAGTATTTTCTAGAATCTACTTCTATCTTTTCATGAAATTTGTAGTGTCATTTATTTCATGGGTTGATGTTTTCCTTTAGATAACCTACATTCAGTCTTCTACAATTTGGAGTAGTTTAAAATTATGTATACTCAGGTACCCTGCTCAGATTCTATTATTTGTATATTTTGTTCTTGTTAAATCAGTAGGATTTAGGTCTCAACATGGATACTATTGGACTTATTCATTGCATTTCTGAATTTTTTAAGTATATCATGATTTTTGTTATTTTATTCTTTTAATATGTGCAGCTCCCACTCCACATACAGTCATATTTGTTTTAAACAACTTGATCCATTCATGTGATTTGCTATATTACCTTCATCTAGATGAATTTAATTACAAATTAACACAACCATATATCTTTTTTTAATTTTAATAATATTTTATTGTGAAAATACTGTACTGAGGGGTTACAATTACCTGGGCAAGATAGTGAGTACATTTCTTATCAAGCATTGTAGCCTCCTCCTTTGTTTACTCTTCCCATCCCTTCCCATTCTCCCGCCCCGCACCCAATCCTCCCCCCCCCAACAAGTTGTAAAGTTCATTTTCTACATGACAACTTGTACTTCTCATAACACAACCATATTTCTGAGACACAGTTATCTTTATGGATCTACTCAAGGGTATCATGTATTTGAGGTTTTTGTGCTTATAAACAACCAGGCACAACTCCTGGGGGAGTTCTACTTTGTTGGTTGTTTTTCCAGCTGTGGTGACTTCAACATATGTGTGCATTTTATTTCAGTTGTTTTGTGTCTATATTTTGTTTCATATAACAGAAAGTACATAAATAATCAGTGATTTAGAACTTTTCCAAATAGATTTCTAAGAGACATACTTGAAGTTTTGTGACATCTGGGACCAGGTAGGTCTTCTTAATGGAGGGGGTAGCAGAATAACAGACACATTCTTTGACATGATTTGAATTCTTCTTCCTCTTGCCTCACTATTTCCAATAGTATTACTTCAAAGCCTTTAGTGGAAAGAAAATAATTTTGTCTGTATGAACTCATAAATTTGCTTTAATTAGGACACACAACACATTTCCGTTTGATTTTAACTCTAAAATCATCTTTCCTTCTTTTAAATTCACAGATGTGAATTTATAATGCTAAAATACCATCTAATAATTTATATGAAATGGTCCAAATTATTTTCGCTTCACACTATATGTAATATAGAGTGTAATAATAGAGAGCAATGTAGTATATAATTAATTTACTTTGGGGAAAGCTAATTACAGTGGATTTTTAAAATACTGAGTAATAGTAAAAATTATGTTTGATTCTATTTAAAAGTTTAGTTACATCTAAAAATAACTCATAATTATAAACTAATGTTAAAAAGAAAGATTGTTTATTGGAAAAAGCCAGAAGTTTCAATAAGCTTGCTTTTTAGAAATTGACTTGGATCTGGGCTTTGGTGGCTCATGCCTGTAATCCTAGCTACTCAGGAGTCTCAGAATGAGGATAGTGGTTCAAAGCCAGCCTGGGCAGAAAAGTCTGTGAGACTCTTATCTCCAATAACCCACTTGAAAAGTAGAAACAACACTGTGGCTCAAGTGGTACAGAGGTATCAATGAGCTGAAGAGCTGAGAGACAGTGCCCAGTCCCAAAATTCAAGCTGCATGACCAAAAAAAACCAAAAAATTGACATGGATTTTTACTTTAAATTTCATGATATTTTTTATTGTGAAAATACGTACAGAGGGGTTACAATTACATGAGCAAGGTAATGATTACATTTCTTATCAAGCATTGTTGCCCCCTCCTTTGTTTCCCCTTACCATCCCTTCCCAACTCCCCACCCCCAAACCAACCCATGTGTCAAAGTTGTAAAGTTCGTTTTCCGACATAACGTGTTGTACATCTGATTGCTGCAGTGGGTCCACCTGTATCCCTATTTAGAGAATTTGTTTTTCCCTTCTCCTCCACAAATTATACCAACATCAAATACAGTGAAAACAGGGGTTATACCATGGGGGAGGGACATACAAAGCAACAAAGAAATCATCTTAGAAATATGCTAGAAACAATAGCAAGAGAAAAAACAACATTTGAGTTCTTATCTTTGGGTTCATTTCACCTAATTTCAACTTATCTGACCGTTTCTGCTTGTCTCACAAATATACTAGTTATTGCAAATAAGGGAAACCATGGGACCTATATTTCTTTGGGCCTGGCTTACTTCACTTAATATAATTTTTTCCAAGTCTTTCCATTTCCTAACACATGGGGCAATGTCATTCTTTCTGATGGAGGCATAGAATTCCATTGTGTATATATACCACATTTTCTTGATCCATTCATCTACTAAGGGGCATCTGGGTTGGTTCCATATCTTAGCTATGGTAAATAATGCTGCAATAAACATAGTTGTGCTGGTAGCTTTAGTATGGTTATGTTTGTGATCATTTTGGTAAATGCCCAAAAGTGGGATTGCTGGGAAATAGGGGAGCTCTATGTGGATTCTTTTGAGGAACCTCCATACTACTTTCCAAAGTGGTTGAACAAGTTTACACCCTCACCGACAATACAGTAAGGTTTCCTTCTGTCCACATCCCCTCCAGCTTCTGTTGTTATTAGAGTTCTTGATTATAGCCATTCTAACTGGTGTGAGGTGGTATCTCAATGCTGTTTAGATTTGCATTTCTTTTATGATTAGGAAAGTTGAGCATGTCTTCATGTGTCTATTAGCCATGCTTCTTTCCTCTTCAGAGAAGTTTCTCTTTAAGTCTTTAGCCCACTTATTTATTGGGCAGTTGTTTGAGGATTTGTTGTTGGATTTACTTTTGTGAGTTCCAGGTATATTTTAGATATGAAACCCTTGTTTGTTGTATGGCTAGTGAAGATCTTCTCCCAATCCATGGGTTTTCTATTGATCTTGCTAGCTTTATCCTTTGCCATGCAGAAGCTCTACAATTATATGTAATCCCATTTGTCCAACCTTTCTTTGATTTGTTGTGTTTCTGGGTATCTATTAAGAAAATTTTGGCCTGTGCCAAGGAGACCTAGGGTGTCTGCTGTAACTCCAGGTCTTTGATCCATTTGGAGTTGATCCTGGTGCAGGGTGATATATAAGAATATAGCTTTAGTTTTCTACAAGTGATTAACCAATTTTGTTTGACAGCTACTTACTGAAGAAGCCGTCTTTCTCCCATTCTATTTTTTTTTAGCTCCCTTATCAAAGATTAGATGGCTAGATATCTGTGAGTTAATTTCTAGGATTTCAGTTCTATTGCATTAGTCCTGAGATCTGTTCTGGTGCCAGTACGAAGCTGTTTTGATTATTATGGCTTTGTAGTAGAGTTTGAAATTTTCTATTGATATTCCTCCGGCATTGTTCTTTCTGAGGATCATTTTTTTATTCGGGGTCTTTTATTGTTCCATATGAATTTTTGGATTGTCTCTTCTATTTTTTTTGAAGAATGAGGTTGGAATATTCATAGGTATCACATTGAATTTGTACATAGCTTTGGGAAGTATTGCCATTTTCATGATGTTGATCCTTCCAATCCAGGAGCATGGGAGGATTTTCCCACTTTCTACGTTCTGTTTTGATTTCCTTTTTCAGGTTTTTAAAGTTTTCATCATAGATTTTTCACTTCTTTGGTTAATCTAATTCCTATGTATTTCATTTTTTGTGGGGCTATTACGAGTGGAGTTGCTTTCCTTATGTCAGCCACGCTTTTCTCATTGTTGGCATACAGTAAAGCCATTGATTTTGAGTGTTAATTTTATACCCTGCTACTTTGCCAAAATTTTGAGTCAGCATGAGTAATTTGGGAGTGAATTCTGTGGGATTCTTTAAATATAAGATCATGTCATCTGAAAAGAGCAAAAGTTGTATTTCATCTTTCCCTATTTGGATCCTTTAATGTTTGCATCTTGTCTTATTGCTGTAGCGAGGCATTCTAATACTAAATTGAAGAGAAGTAGAGAGATTGGACATCCTTGTCTAGTTCCTAAGAGGAAATGGCTTTAGTTTTTTTTACCATTAAGTGTAATGCTGGCTGAAGTTTTGTCATATACAGCCTTTATTGTATTGAGGAATGTTCCCTGGATTCCTTAGTTTTCCAGAGCTTTCATCATAAAGGGGTTTTGGAACTTGTCAGACGCTTTTTTCTACATCTATTGAGATAACCATGTGGTTCTTATCTTTGCTCCTGTTGATGTGATGAATTATATTAATTGATTTGTGTATATTGAACCAGCTTTCCATCCCTGAAATGAATACTGTTTGATCGTGGTGTATGATTTTTTGGATGAATTGTTGAAGTCGATTAGCCAAAATTTTGTTGAGAATTTTGCATCAATGTTCATCAAAGAAGTGGGCCTCTAGTTCTCTTTCTTTGATGAGTCCCTGCCTGGTTTTGGGATGAGGGTTATGATGTCTTCATAGAATGAGTCCCGTTATGCGCTTTCTCTTTCAATGTCATTGAAGCGTTGGAGGAGTATTGGTGTGAGCTCTGCTTTGAAGGCCTTGTAGGATTCCGCTGTAAATCCATTGGTACTTAGATGGGAGTTCTCTTATTGCTGCTTCTATCTCAATGCTTGATATGGGCCTGTTAATTTGATTAAACTCATCCTGGTTTAGTTTTGGCATGTCAATATTTGCTAGGAAAAGGTCCATTTCTACCAGGTTCTCAAACTTATTAGCATAAAGGTTTGAGAAGTATTCCCTTCTAATGTTCTGGCTTTTGGTTGTTTCTGTGGTGATGTTTCCATGCACATTTCTGAGTTTGTTTATTTCCGTGTGTGCTCTTCTTTTTCTGATAAGATTTGCTAAGCATCTGTCAATTTTTGTTAATTTTTTCGAAGAACCAACTCTTTGTTTTGTTGATTCTATGATTTTTTTTTTGGATTCTAATTCGTTTAATTCTGATTTAATTTTAATTATTTCTTTCAATCTATTGGATTGGAGTTTATTTGGTTGCTCTTTTTCAATGAGGTTCAGATGTCTCTTTAAATTGTTGGTTTCAGATCTCTCTAATTTGTTGATGTATGATCTCAGAGTTATAAAATTGCCTCTGATTACTGCATTTCCTGTGTCCCAGAGGAGCTGGTAATTTATGTGTTCATTGTTGTGGAATATCATGAACATTTGCATTTCCTTTCTAATCTCTTCCATGACCCACTGGTGATTCAACAGTGTGTTGTTCAGCCTCCATGTGTTAGAGGACTTTCTTTGGTGGCTTTTGGTGTTAAGTTTTAATTTTATTCCCTTGGAGCCTGTTTCTTGGCCTTTATTGTGGTTTAGTTGGTTTTCTATGTGTAGGACATCTTCAAGTATCTTTTGTAAGTCTTGTTTGGTGGTTCTAAAAGCTTCTTGTATCTGAATAGGCCTATCTTTTTGCATGTTTGGGAAGTTCTCTGCTATGATTCTGTGAAATAAATTTCCTAAACCATTAACTTCTGTCTCTAGGTGCTCCTCTACACCCATTATCCTCAGATTAGGCCTTCTGATGGTGCTTTCGAAATGTTGAATAGATCTATCATATTTCTTGGATTTGTCTTGGATAGTTATACATTCTTTATTTATAATATCTAGGCTGTCTTCAATGCCCAAGATTCGATCTTCTGCATGGTCTAACCAACTGTCAAGACTTTCTATTTTGTTTTTATTTCTTTTCCTTCTAATTGTTTGGCGTTGATGGCTTCAAATTGTTCGTTGGAATTTTGTTTTAGGTCTTGTATAAACTTTACTTCCTTAATTTGGTGGTCAGTGTTTCTTCTCAAATCACTTACTTGATTCGTTATGGTTTCCTTGGGCTCCCATTACTTTTCTTGCGCTCTATTGAGCATTCCCTTTGTGGTCTCCCTGAATTCATTCAGCTGTCTGTTCATGGATTCCATGAATGCCTTTATTGATCTTGCTGTATTCTCATCCCTCTCTTGCAATTCCTGTATTACTCTTTGAACAGCTTCCTCACGATCATGCAATTCCTGTCTTTCTCTTTGACTGATCTCAGCCTTCTCATGCGATTTCTGTATTTCTCTTTGACTGTTCTCAACCTGCTCGTGTGCAATTCCTATATTAATCTTTGAGTAGCTTCCTCATGCTCACAAGATTCCTGTATTAATCTTTGCTTTGCCCCCTCTCACTCTCTATCATGCTCACAATGAGTCCTTTACAAGTTTTCAATGTATTCATTCACCATGTATACCAGTAGTGCTTGTAGAGCTTTTTGGGAACTCTCTTCTGGATTATTCATTAAGTATTCTGTCACCTGATTATCATGAGTCGGAATTCATATACCTGAGTTGGAGCTAACTGTTCAGCCCTGTGGAGGTCAGTATCTTAGATGGAGATCTCTGGTAGTGGGGGATGGGTGGCCTTCCCTCCTCTGCTCCCTGAGAAGCAGTGAGGATATCAGGATTCTACTCATGACAGAGTGTTGTTTCCTGCGTCGTCTCTGGTCTGTGATCTGCAGGATGAAGATATCTGCTCCTTGTTAGTTCTTGCTGGTGTTGAGTAGAATCCACTCACTGGCCACATCTGGGGCCTTTGTCGTGGACTCTCTCTGTAGGGATGGGGGCTACAGCCAGTGGCGCTGTCCCTACTGCCACCTCAGCTGTGGCTACTGGCAAGTGCTCAGATCTGTTATCTTGCCTGGATTTTCCCTCTTTGGCCAAACTCTCTGTACTGTGATGGCACACTTGGTGTGACTCTCTAGCCTAGGACTGTTCACTGGAACATTAAAACTGCTTTCTATGTAAGAGCTTGTTTACCCTCCAGCTTCTCCTCCTCCATCTTTCCCCAAATCCTCATGATTTTTTTTGACCAGAAAAAAATAGCTTTATTTGGACTGAGAATTGGAAAATGAGAGTAGGACCTGAGCTAAGGAGTAGAGATTACATTTCCAGAAAGCTCATCAACCAATGGACTCTTGCTTTGAATCAAGGCAGCCTTGCAGTTAATGAAATCATTAAGAGGCCTACTGGGAATATATCTAGCTCTAAATGATCCTAGTATGCTACCTTTATAAAAAAAATACAGGTTTTTTTTTATCATAATGAAATTTCCACCAACCACACGTATTACAAACGGAAATGGAAGGAAAAAAATCACATTTTACAGAATTTAAACTTGTCTTCAGCATTTAGCTCAGAGGTTCACCATCTTCAAGAAACTGCTCCTCTGTTAAAGTCTTCAGCTCTTGATATTGGAGGCATGGCTCAATTGGTAGAGTGCCAGCCAATGAGTAAAAGCATAAGGTACTGAGCTGGAGTCCCAGTCTCGAACCAAAAAAAAAAGAAAAAGAAAACAAAAAATCAATCAACCAGGAAGGAGATGGTCTTTACTAGCCCACAGAAATACTTTATCCATTTCCCTAGCCAGTCAGGGCTGAACAGCAGGGTAAGGCTCAGATGAGGGTAGGGTGGGGATCAGAGCGCTAATTTCCCCCTAGTACAACACCACAGCAGCTTGATGAGAGCAAAACTGGTGAGACTTGAGGGGAGGGTCCAGGCCCTCAATTCAGTCAGAGTCTCTGCTGGAAGAGAAGGAGGAAAAGGAGGAATGCTTGCCATGCTTGTGGTGTTTGTGCATCTTTTTATGTGTTTTCTTCATTTTCTTCAGTGTTTTCTTGTCCATTGGGGCTCGTGGGCCTATGCCAGGAGCCAGGGGATTCACAGGACACATGCCAGGTGCAGGTGGTGGGCATGGGGTGGGTAAGGACCTGAGGGTTGGTATCCTGGATACTGTGGCTGTGGCACAGGGTAAGAGGGCCCACATGGAGGGAAAGCTGGGTTCCCCTGGGGAGGTCCTGGAGGAAAGGGACACCCGGGAACAGGACCAGGAGGAATGGCCGGATTTACAGGTTGTGGGCACAAAGGAGGTGGACACCCAGGATTGGAACCTCCAGGGCACCCCATGTAAGGGATACTTGCATTTTGCACCGGCTGCGCTGCATTGTGATGCCACATGTTCAGGTGTTTTCCTAAGCCTTTCCTCCGGCGCCTGGATTAGACCTGTCCTCCAGAGCCTTTTCCACCTCATGATTTTTTATGAATGGTTTTTTAGTGAAAAATGTTTTTGGTGTTTATGTTTTGGTTTGGCATAAAATGAGCCTACTATTGTCTTAATTTAATAAAAAAAAAATCTCTGATTCTCTGACAGCATAAATTTTGTGGGTAATGGTTAAGACTAGGTTGCCTTTCTGAAAAAAAATATCACCACCCAAAAAAGAGGAACAAAAGGAAAATAAATATGACAGGAAACATAAATGTTAATGGACTAGTAGTCTGCCGGGTTGCTTTAACTTTTAATCAAAAATTAAAGTAATACTTGATAATGTTTTATTAACATATTTAAATTTCTTCATTCTTGTCATTTAAGATTCACTTTATAAAGAAATTCAACAGGTGACAATGTTTTTTCATGACTTTTCCAAAGAAATGATCATTTCATCATTATAGTGTATAGCACAATACACCCAGAAAGCTTTTAAGGAAAAAAATTTTCCCATTCTTTGTTTTGCTTCAGTCTGTATTTAAAGCTGCATACCACATCTTACCCACCCTATTGTCTGTCTTCTCATTTGAAATATTTCAATAAGTTTTCTTTCCCTGGTTTGTCAGTCAGAAAATCTTTATAAAACAACATGCTTTCATTCATTGTGCTTTTTAAAGTATATCTCACAAATGCCAAAACGAAGCACAATCTGAAACATCTGTGGATTTTTCCACCTAGAGTCCAAAGTAATCACTATCCATACTCCTTAGAACCATCTGTTCACTGGCATTAATTGTTCTATCACTTCCATGCTTTAAAACAACAGCATTTGACAATGGCGTACATTTTAATTGGTTTACCACATCTGGTTCGTTTTCAGCAAGGACTGTCTTCACAGAAGATGGTAATAGATGAGGTTTGCAATTATGTATTTTGAAAGGGCTCTAAGTTGTGGATATAGAATATCCATTTCAGTGACTAAATATTTAAATTAAATCCTATAATGTATACTCCTTCAATTTTCTGGCTAAAGTTCTACAATCTAGATATTTTTTAAGGAAATATTGTACATGTTTCCTTGGTGACAACGTAATTGGAAGAGTTAAATTTTGCTTTGTTTCTTTTTTTCTTGTGAAAATACTGTACAGAGGGGTTACAATTACATGGGCAAGATAATGAGTACATTTCTTATCAAGCACTGTAGCTTCCTCCTTTGTTTACTCTTCCCATCCCTTCCCATCCTCCCTCCCCTGCTCCTCTACCCAATCCTCATCCCCGCCCCCACCAAAGTTGTAAAGTTCGTTTTTCCATATAACGACTTGTACATCTCATTGTTGGAATGTATCCACTTGTACCCCTATTTAAACATTTCTTTTTTCCCTTCCCCTTCACAAATTTTACCAACCTCAAATACAGTGAAAGCAGGGGTTATACCATGGGAGAGGGACATACAAAGCAACAAAGAAATAATCTTATAAATGTGTTAGAAACAATCACCTAAAAGAAAAAAAAAACATTTGAATACATATATTAGGGTTCATTTCCCTAACATCAACTTATCTGACTTTTTGCATGACTCAGACATATACTAGCTATTGCAATTAAGGGAAACAATGGACCTAAGTTTCTTTGGGCCTGGCTAACTTCGCTTAATACAATTTTTTTCCATGGAAGACTTAAAATTTTCATATATCATTGCCGTCTTAAATGAAGTGAATGTACCTGGGTTTGCATGCAGAAGTTTTGGGACAGCATTAAAATTTGAATCTTGAATGGGATTTGATTGAGAATTGTGGCAGGCTTTCATGATATGAGAAGAGAAAGGCCTTACTAATACTTTAATTTGCCACATTGCTATATTAGTTTATTCAAACCCACACATACATACAGATATACAAATATGTAGTATGAAGACGCAGTCAGTCTGCAAGAAAGTATTTTAATAGGAATTCCATAAAATATTTAGTCTGCTGAGATCTGATTGGAATTTATAGAAATATCTATTTGCTTCCCCCCCTGGACAATTCGTTATCACTGGTGAGGATGTTGCCATTTGAATTTAGAATGCCCCAGAAAGACCTATGTGTTAAAGAAAAATGACTTTCCATTTCCTCCCAGACTGTGGAGAATACCTGCATAGTTCTTCTGGAGATTAAGTTCTTCAGAGTGAAACCTCTGAGAACATGCACACTCATCTACTTTCTTTTCTCTTTTAATCATTCTAGATCAAAAACATTTCTTTTTGACATACTCCTCACCTTGACATTGTCTTGTCACAGGCCACCAAAGCAATAAAACCAACTGAACATACACTGAAACCTTCAAACTTATAAATCTGAGTAAGCCTTTCTGCTTAATAAATGGACAATATCACTTATTATGATAGGTTATAAAGACATCACAGAAATCTAGTCTTTCTAACAATGTAGAGTATATAAAAATGCTTCATTATAAAATATCTAACTCCAAGTTATATTTTGTGTTTTTGTTTCTGTAGATCCTAGGGCTTAAACTCACAGCCTGATTGGTGCTTTTGTGTTCAAGGCCAGTGCTCTACATAAAATCTGAACTGGAACTCCATTTCTCCTGGTGGTTAATTGGAAATAAGAATCTCATGAACTTTCCTATACTGGCTGGCCTATTCATATTGCATACTTTATGTAATTCCAATTCTCAGCATTATATAGATGTTCCAACTACAATATAAAAAAAACTTAAAATGTACTAAAGATATTTGTAAAGTATAAAATGAGGAAAGAATTTTCATCCTTTACAAATCTATGCAAAATCTATGCTAAACTATTGATATTTTACTTTACCTTTCCTGAAACCAGTTTGATATAGTTTAATACTTGTCACACCAACTTTCTCTCTATATTCTACTGGATATATACTTTTTCACGTGTGTTTGTATACGTATACATATATGTATCTATCTGTATATGTTCCAATGTGCATCATCGGACTTGAAACTGCTTTCTTTTGCTGTTCAGCAATGAACCTTGTCGGCTCATTCTGTGACAATATCAGTGCTCATTCTCATTATTCCTTTATTTACCAAATCATCAGCCTTCTAAAATCAGCGTCATTTCTTGGGTAAGGTTACCAAACAGCCCAACCAATATTCACTCAGAGGGTTTTAATAAAGCAATTTTTAAGGAAGAATATAACATGAAGTGACAACTACAGAAATTCCGCAGAGACCTGACATCTTTCACATTTCTCTCTTCCTTCTCTTCTCATACTTCAGAAAGTATTGACTAACACTATAAATATACTGCAAATGTAAGTTAAGGATCAGTGTTTTTTTTTTTCCTAACCTGCAGCCTTCTTTTCCATGATTTGACATAAACTTTTGGGAGATTTTTTGGATTGTGATGGGATTCCACCCAAAACAAAGCCATGTATAGCAAGAAAGTCAATGTTTTCAACTCAGAGTATTAAACAAAAGAGGGAGAAAATTAAGGTTAGCTATATATGTTAAGCACAAATATAGGCAATATCAAGATATCTTGAAATTGTATACTTTTACTGGATAAAGTGACTCAAACCTGTAATAGTATCTACTTAGAAAACAGAGATTAGAGAATTTCAGTTCCAGGCAAGCCCAGACAAAAAAAAAAAGAAGTTTCAGGAAACTCTAACCATTTGCTGGGTGCAATGTATTTTGATTGTGTTAGGATGACCACAGTCCAAGCAGGCCCAGGCATTGTGATGCTACCTCAAAATAAGCAATCAAATTACAGTCTGCAGGTATGGCAGTAGTAGAGGTGCCAAAGTTGTGAAGTTCCTTTCACCGTTGCAATGGGTCTACCTGTATCCCTATTTAAACATTTTTCCCTTCCCCTCCACAAATTATGCCAACATCAAAAATATGTGCTTGTGTAAGAAATGCATGATTCTAAAATTTCATGAAAATTCTTTTGAACTTACTTTTTTGTGGAATTGTCTAGTTTAAGAAAATCAATTACACTTTCTATATAAAAAATGTTCTGTGCTTAATCCGGCAGCCCATACACTAACATCGGTATGATACAAAAAAGATTAGCATGGCCCATACACATGGATGACTTTCAAATTCGTGAAGCAGTCCATATTTTTACAACAACAAATGCTGAAGGGGATGGGGCCACAAGGGAACCCTACTGCATTCTTGGTGGGAGTGTAAACTTCTTCAACCACTTTGGAAAGAAGTATGGAGTTTCCTGAAATGACTCCACATAAAGCTCCCCTATGACCCAGCAATCCCACTTTTGTTCATTTACCCAAAGGATCACAAACAAAACCATACTAAAACTACCAGCACAACTATGTTTATTGCAGCATTATTTACCATAGCTAAGATATGGAACCAACCCAGATGCTCCTCAGTAGATGAATGGATCAAGAAAATGTGGTATTTATATATACAATTGCATTCTATACCTCCATCAGAAAGAATGACATTGCCCAATTTGTTAGGAAATGGAAAGATTTGGAAAAAAATTTATTAAGTGAAGTAAGCCAACTCCAAAGAAACATAGGTCCCATGGGTTCTCTTATTTTCAATAATATATAACGACAATGACATTGCTACAGAATATAAATATTTTTAAATGAAAAGGGTGTAGGTAATGACATTGTAAGTGATCTTTATACCCAATAAAGATTGGTTTAATTTCTAAAGAAATACCTGAATGAACATCATTCAGCTTCCACTGTTTATTATTCCTGGAGTAATTGCTTAAGGAGAACAAATCTACCTCAAAGCGCTCTACCACTGGGCCACCTTCCCAGCTCTGCATTACATTTTATGTGCTTAATACTTTCCTGAAATTATTCCTTTTGGATTAAATATCCCAACAAAACTATTTTTTATGATTTCTTATATGATTTATATAGATTTCTTATGCGATTCTTATATGATTTCTTAGAGATCCATAAACAAAACAGCTCAGAACAGAAAAAGAGTAGGTAAGAAGTCATAAAAAAATACTATTATAGTGGTTTTAATGGCTAAGTGTAAATAATATGTAACAAAACTGTGGGAAGATTTATTTGCTCTTTTTGCTATTCTCTCCCCTTCTCTGTAGAAAGGTTCTCACTATGAAGTGCCAAATTGTCTGGACCTTTCACGCCTTGTCTCAGTCACAGAAGTGATGGGATTAGGGACATGTGCTCCCATGGCTGGCTTTTAGGAAGTTCACAATAAAGTAATACCAATACACATAAAGAAATTTTTGTGAGTGATGTGTATTCACTTCTTCAATTGCCAAAATTAAATTCATATGTCAAAACATCAAATTACTTACATTATAATATATGTAGTTCAACCGGCATCACTAACACCTCCATAAATCAAATGCAAACTAAAAGCTCTACTTCAAAAACCAACATCTAAGGCAGTGTTGGAAATACAAGAAGATGCACAACAAATCAAAAGGAGTGAGATCTTTAACACTGGCAATGAGCAGTGATAGCTGAATTTTTAACCAGGCTTGAAAAGTTCGGGTGTCAACTATGTGATTAGAGTTGCAGAGTTGACCTTGGTATCAAGATTGAAGGTAAAATTCAAAGGCATCTAAGATTGCTGCAGTATTGTGGCTCGATACAGTGTGACCCTGTCTGATAATGGTAAAGCACAGAGTAGAAGCTAAGTCAGTGAAATGTATAGGAAGGATTCTCCACTGAGAATAATTGCAGGGTGTGATCATCACTCTTGCGTTGAAAATGTATAGCCCATCATTCTACTTTAAGCTCTAGTGTTTATTCTGATCTGAAGATAATTATAACATACCAATGTGCTGTGAGTGCTGAGCAGTGTAGGTGTATATTACGCTAATATATGTAAAAATCCTTACAGGTATGGAATGGCCTGACCCTGACACTTCATTCTGTGTTGTTGAGTTTCATGAACAAATGTTCATAGTTAGGCAATTCACAATCATCTAAGTCTGAATCAGGAAACTGAGATAAGACATTAGGGTCATCACTCCAGTGACATGGTCTGTGACTTATGAAATAAATAACATTATTTCATAATGTAAATGTGTTTCTAAAAAATTATGCAATACCAAATATACAAAAGGGACAATTATCCATCTCTTGTATTATCAGAAGTTAAGATACTCCTGAATTGTACTTTTTTGCTAGAGGATCACAGTATGAGTGCTGATATTTGGTATCTTTCCAGGTGCTCCTATACGTTTGTCAATCTTCTTTGAGGAAGTGTTTTTCCATAGTTTTTTTTTTTTTTTGAGGTGTTCCGAATATCAGTACTGTCGCTAACCACAACCATGGGACAGAAAAGATGATGGGATACCTGGCCAAAGAACTGAGAAATCACAGGAAGTAATAGGAAAGAAGACACCAGAGGACCAAAAGCCTCATTGCCAGCTTCTGGATCCCTAAATCCTGCTTCACATGCTTTATATTCCTTCTACTACGGGGGTGGGGTGGGGGGTAGGGGGGTTGTCAGTGGCTACAGGTATGTCCACAAACTAAGGCATTAATCTTGCTGGTGGTTACAACTATTGATATGAGATATTGTTTGCATACATAGTGATAATTGAATCCCTTATTGTTCAGGAGCAGAAGGGAGCAATAGTCATTACAACCATAACACAGACATGTATCTTGTCTACAAAGTCTTAATCTTTTAGTGTCCAACAGCTCTAAATTACATACTCTTGAGGTAATAACTCATATCCCTGTCTTCCCTTGACTGACCTTTCCAGAGTATAGCTCTCATCCTTTTGTCTGCTGTTTGAGATGGCTTCCCAATCTATCCCTTTCCAGGTCTAACAGCTTGAGTCTAGAATTCCTCACAAGTACTGTGACAGATGTATTATTTTGAAAAGGGTATTTTTTTCGTAGATAGGTTAAATTTTTATATTTTATTTTATTTCAAAAATATTATACAGAGTGGTTACAGTTACATGAGTAATGTACATTCCTTGCTGAATAGTGTTACCCACTCCATTGTTATTCTCATATCCCTTCCCACCCTCCACACCTCCCGCTCACTCCAAAGTTGTAAAGTTCATTTCCAATATAGTGTCGTGTGAATATCATTGTTGCAATGGGTCAGTCTTTGTACATCTTTCGTCACTATATTTTTTCCCTTTCCTTCTCCAAATCAGGTAAATGTATATACAAGATGGAAGGTACCAGAATCAAGACAGAGATTTCCAGGGATAAACCAATGGAAAAAGGCAAATGAAATAAAAATAAGACCTAGATACACTACTTTACCTACATCAAGGTTGATATCTGAAAAAAGACTTGTTGTTTCTATGGCTTAGAGTTCATTTCAATTAACATCATTTTGTAAGGTCAAATGTACATAGCTCTGGAACCAGCAATCCCATTCCTGGGCACTTGTGGAAATGATCTCAATCTAAACCACACAAAATTTACAACTATGTTTTTTACAGCATTATTGCTATAGCTAAGATATGGAACCAATCAAGATGCCCCTCAATAGATGACAGGATCAAGAAAATGTGATATATATACACAATGGAATTTTATGCTTCTATCACAAAGAATGACACAACTCCTTTCTTAAGAAAATGGAAAGACTTGGAAAACAATCATATTATGTGAAGTA
The DNA here is from genome assembly GCF_019054845.1 of Dipodomys spectabilis. Lineage (NCBI taxonomy): Eukaryota > Metazoa > Chordata > Mammalia > Rodentia > Heteromyidae > Dipodomys > Dipodomys spectabilis. Next base: position 666,065 of record NW_024871020.1, on the reverse strand, counting down.
AGCCAGATTCAAAGAAACATAGGTTCCATGGTTTCCCTCATTTTTATTAATTAATATATGCTTAGGATAGTCCTGGCAGACATGTTCACTTTTAAACTCTTGAAATATTCCCATTTTTCTCTCCCTCTTTCTCTCTCATTCCATTTGTTCTAAGTCCTGTGATGATCTTGTTGATTTTCTCCCATTACATTCATCATTGCATCTTGCGAACTACTGGTATGCACTACTGTACTTCTGTCCATTCTCCTTGTGCTTCGGCTTGTACCCCTCTCACAGTGGAGGGCCAGAGATTGGGGATATTCTCTTCACTCTTGAACTCAGACATCTATCTTTACTTTCTAACAATACATTCATTGAATTCTTTCTGTAAATTCTAATGCCTTGAAAATGATTACTGCATTTTCATGGCTTTGTTATTTGGCATCAGGGAAGTACATAAATCAATAACTGTAACTTAGGTAAAAGAAGACTGCAATCATGCCTCCGTAGGTGTTGTTCATTGGATAATGTTTACTTCAAGGTCTGCCTGCCTGCATCCTTTTCACTGTTTATTTATCAATGTAGCCTTTTCTTCTGGAAAGTATGTATTGGCCTAGTGAAGATCAATTCCTACTCTAATTAGTCATTAATTTTATTCCAACATCATTTCACAGCTCCTTCTGAGTTTCTTCAGGGTCTGTATAGTTTCACATTCTTAGAAGTTTTAACATCGATGCATCCAATGATAAAGACACATTGCTTAAGTCACCATTTTGATGACTGAAAAGAAACCATGCTGCAACCTCACTATATAGTAATTTTCTGGTTTTAAATTCTTTAGAATTTAAAATTAAATTTTAAATTCTTTAGAATTGATGGTGGAGAACGAACATTGTGCCTGCAATTTGATCTTTTCCTAATTATTTTTAGTATCCTTTCCAATATTGTATAAAGTTAAAACATTACTACTTACCTTTAGGATTTCTAAAATGGTCAAAGTATACATTCTATTCATTCACAATTTTAACACAATAGTGTCCATTATGACCAAGTGAGAAATTTTAAACTTTTTATTTGTGGTCCGTAATGGTGGTGATAGGGAATCAAGTCCAATGCTTCATGTGTCTTAGTCTCCTGTGTGCCTCTGAGCCTGAGGTGACCTGTGGTTTTATTTTCACTCAACTGGAATAATGAAAAATTTCACTAGGAAGCAATTATTACTTGGTTACTTTCTCCAGTATCTCTCGCATATATAAAAGTAATATAATTCTACACTGACAGAAAATGGTGTTCCTATATTGTATTTATTAATAGTAAATTTTTATGTTTTGTAGCCCCAATCTTCACTAAGGTTTGCCACTTTCCTATCACTGCTTCCCATAAAACTTGACTAGATCCACTAGAAACACAAGTCCAGTCAGCCTCTTTCTTAAAAAGCCCAACCTTAAATAACCTACCCCCTGGTAGCCCTGCTATAAACTTTCAAAGGCCTGACTGAAACCAGACTCCTTCCTGAAAGCCCTCCTCTGCCATAGGGAAATCCCTCTTCCACTCCTCCCCTTCCCGGAATCCCTGCTCTGCACCACCAGAAACCAGGCCACATCCAAGAACTCCACCTACATTGGGCTCCTCCCTCGAATCCCCACCTCATCCATCAGATACCCTGCTGCAACTACTGCCCCTAACTACTCTAGTATTGCATAGTCTTATTGCTCCCATATCCTAGTACCTGCAAGCTCCTCCCTTTCCTTTCAACCCCACCCCCAATCATCCTTCTCCCTCAAGCCCCTCCTGGTTTCATCAGAAACTCCTCCCATAACTAGCCTACTTCTAAGTGGCCTAACCTCACAAACACAGCCCTGAACCTACCTCTTCCTACAAAGCCCATCATGCTACACCAAAAACCCTCCACCTGCCTATAACTGTCCTTGAAACCGCACCTTTCTAGGCCAGAAGGTTCTCACATAGCCCATCTCCTGCCTGGAAAGCCAGCCCTGCTCCACCACAAGCCTCTCCACCTCCCACATCTACTCTCTCAATGCCCTGCCTTGCTCCCACCCCCTATTGGCTCCTTCCTCAGATCCACACACTACACCACCAGATACCATGCCCATAATTATCCTACACCATTGTAGCCCTTCCATTCCTTCTCAAAGCCCTCCTCCAACTAGCCACATATCTCCAAGCTCTGTCCTGCTCCAGATAAACCCCACTAGAAAACCCCCACTACACTATCCAATCTCTCGACACCCACATTGCTCCACTGGAAACCACTGCACCAGTTGGCCTCCCTCTGGAAGTCTCAGCAGGCTGAACTGTAAATCCTTGTCCCTCCATAGTCCCTTTTTGAAGGTTTCTTTGCCCTACTGAAAACCCTGTCCAAAGTCCATGTCCTGCCTTGCAACACTGAAATCCCCACCCAACCTGATTTTTCTTTTAGAAGTGGTAACTGGCTACCCAAGAAACCCCATCCGAACTAGTCTAGTGCACTGCTCTCACAAAGCTCTGGTCCTGAAAAACTCCTCCATACATTGTGACTACATCCTGCTCTGCAAGAAACCCCACCTCCACCCTAACACACTTCCCTAAGGCCTGCCATTCTCCACCAGAAACCCTGCCCCTTACTAGCCCACGTCTTCCTGGTACCACCGGGCCCTCTCAAAACCAAACTTGAAAAGCCTCTCTCTCATAGCTCTGCATTCCTACACCAGAATCCCCACCTTCTGACAGCCTCTTGCCTCCATTCCCTTCCCTGCCTTATGGGAAACCTCACCCTACATATCCCACAAGGGGTCACAGTGGCTCTACCAGCACCCCTCCTCTAAGTAATCTCCTCCTTTGTAGCCTTGTTCTTCCTTCTCAAAGCTCTGTCCCAAACAGCCTCCTCCCCAGTGACCCCATCTTCTTCCACTGAAAACCTGCCCACCTGCCAGCCTCCATGTTCAATCCCGCCTACTCCACAAGAGTCCCCGCCCCTAACAAGTCTAGTCCTTCCTGTCCCCTCCATCCTGTCTCAAAGCCCTACACAGACTGGGCTTCACCCTCAAAGCCCCGCCCTGCTCCACCACAGAGACTGTGCCAATACAAACTCCTCCCTTGAATCACACAGGGCTCCACCAGAAACCCCACACCAGCTCACCCATGATGGTCCCATCTAGTAACTTTTATTACAAATGCGATTTTATACTGGCCATAGAATTCATACTAATCAATATGATAAGAAAGCAGTATGGCAAAAAGGCAACAAAAATTAAATAGCTATTGGATACTTTAGTCTAGTTGGAGGTTCTGTTACCAGGTAGATACACATTGTGTGAAAATGTCTGAAGGGGATTCCTCTTATTGGAAAGCATTCTTTGAAGTATCAGTGATCATGAGTGATCATTTTATTTCTAGAAAATTTGTGCACATTTGTGCCATTAACTTCAAAAAATATTCGTTATTTTAAATCCTGTGGTTTTGTTGAGGAAAGAGTATTAGTGTGTAAAGAGATGTTTTTCAACTCATCTCTCTAATGAATAATTTTGGAGTTGCCTACCTTACTATGTACAAGAGTATTTAGTAACAGAAATTCTCTACCAGAATCCACTTTGAATTTCCTCCTTCCACTAAAGTGCCCTTTGGAAAACACTGAAGTGAGATTACACAGGTAAAATGCCAGAAATAAAAACGTGTTTGAGATCATAACAAAATAATGATGAAGACCCCATCCAATGTGCTTTTAATTTTCTAACAAAAGGAACTTAAGCCTATTTAACTGCAGACTTTCTGAAGACTAGAAGAAAAAAATATAAGAAATGCCCTATCATACCATGGTTCTGAAAATAAAAACAAAAATAAGGAAAGACAACATAATGAGACAGAAAGGAATGAGGAACTTGTACATGTGATATAGAGTGTAAAAAATACACTGAATCAGGTAAAACTAATTTTGGTCATGATGTCTGGTTGTTCAATATATTTCATTGTAAATATTGCTCTTTATTTAGCTGTTACTTAATAGAGGTCTCAGCAGGGATCTTCTCAGGTAATTGTGTAGATGGTCAATTTCATCATTGCAAGATCATCAGGATGAAAAACTCCATACACCTTAAGACACACCTGCAACAGCACTAGGCATACACTTCTATTGGTCCAACACTGTAAGACAGACCTGTGTTTTACCAAAGCTTTGTATGTGGTATGCTATGTTTTATTCAGGCTGAAGAGCCAAAGTAAGTTCAATTTGAGATTAACCCCACCATCTTGTGCTAGTCTGCCCTCAGAGTAACCCCAAGAGAGAGAGAAAAAAAACATAGGTTGTCACCAACCCTGCTGTTGCCCAAGTGTTTCAGGAACAGAAAATCCCAATAGTTCAGAGAAAGGTCAGTGAGGTTAGAGTGGACTCAAACCAATCATGTAACTGCTTGTGTGGAAATTCCCTAAACTTGTATGTTCAATACTATAAAAGCTGTGCTGATTTTGTGCTCGGGGACTCTTTGTGTCACTGGTTACCCAGTGTGCAGAGGACCAAGCTTGAGCTTGCAAATAAACGACTCTTTTGCTGTTCGCATTGGTCGTGGTCTCTGGTGGTGTTTCGGGGGTCCCAAGTCCATAAAACATTTCTGGGGGCTTGTCTGGAATCTGCCTCATAAGACCCTCCAGATGCCCCAAAAAACCCAGCTGTCAAGTCTAGGCATTGCTGTTCTGTATATTTGGTTGCCTGCAGGTTCTGTATCTGTAATTCTGGTTTCCCACCAGGTCTGTATTATGGTTGGCAAGGAATCTTGGCAGAAGTGTTATAAGACTGCCAAAGTGGTCTATTAGGAGATATCCCCAGACACCTTTGGATAGATTGCTGTTTAGTACAGACATTTTTTGGGAAATTTTCCATCTGTAGTCTGGCACTTCATGCAGATATTTTTTGGGAAGTTTTCCATCTGTACTGGGAAGTATTCCATTTTTTGGGAAACCCTTTCTGTAGTCTGGCACTTTCTGGTTGGCAATTTACAATGCTACAGCATGCCTTTATAAGTTGTGTCTGTGTGTTGAGTGTTCTGTTTGTCATTTGGTGTTTATCTTACCCTTAAGCCTTGACCCAGGGGGTACTGAGAATGGGGGAGAATCTACCACTCTGAAGGGATGGCTGCTAAGGACTTATTTCCCTTGCCCCAACATGACTGGGACTTCTCTTCCACATTTTAAGGCCCTTGGTCAACAAATGTTAGTGAGATGTCACCCCATTCACTGAGACCTGAGTGTTCTCTGTTCTAAATTTCCTGAGATAGGGAAGTTCTGGGTAAGAGTGGCAGGCTCATTCAGCAGACTCTGGATTCAGCTTGCTGAGTGAGAATGGCACAGAGTACTGATAGGGATAAACTCAGCCTTTGGTAGTTGTGTTGTCTAGTTCTGTTTTAGAAATGGTACTAGTTAATTTTGTTTTTTTTGGGGCGGGGAGTGTGGGATCCGGTCATGGGGCCTGAACTCTGGGCCTGGGTGCTATCCCTCAACTCTTCAACTGAAGGCGGGTGCTCTACCACTTGAGCCACAGCTCCACTTCTAGCGTTTTCCCCTTTGCTTATGGTGCTGGGGAATTGAACCAGGCCCTCATGCATGCAAGGCAAATTCGCTACCAGTGAACCACCTTCCCAGCCTTCCCAGCCACCTTCCCTTGGCACTACTTTTAAAGGGTGGGTTTTTGGTTATGTGTTTTTGAAACTTATTTGAACATCTCTGGGGAAATAAAAGTTCTAGCCTCCAGCTGGGCTCAGTCACAGAGAAGGTTGTGTGCCTCTTTTTGACTTTTCAGCTAGTACCGACAATGTAATGTGCTCTTGTCTAAAACTGGATAAAAATCAAGCCAGTTTAGTTTCAGGTAACCCCCCTCCCCCAGCCTTCCTCCAACAAAAAGGATTCAAAAGACCAGTTGGTGAAATGCTTTGCTAAACAAGCAAGCCCTGGGAAAGTGAAGCTCAACAAAGTTACTTAGTTTAAAAGAAATATTGTCTTAAATTTTTGTTTGAAAACTTAAAAAAATGTACATACAAATGATTTTTATTTTTTGCACACTTAAAGATCTGTGTTTTGGGCTGGGAAGGTAGCTCAGTGGTAGAGCACTTGCCTTGCAAGCCTGAGGCCTTGGGTTCGATTCCTCAGCACCACACAAGCAAAAGAAAAAAGTCGGAAATGGTGCTGTGACTCAAGTGGTAGAGGGCTAGCCTTGAGCTGAAGAGCTGAGGGACAGCACCCAAGTCCAGAGTTCAGGCCCCACGAACAGACCCCCCACCCAAAAAAAAAAAAAAAGATCTGTGTTTTCTATGTGTTTGTGAACACGTTCATGATAGAAAATGTCAGCATGCTGTAACAATTGAGTGAGTTTAAGTTTAAAATTCAAAAGGTTATGAGGTTGGGACATTACCAGAAAAATTTTATAAAATTTTCGCATTGTTTTAAATGGCTTTTTAAGGATTGTTTAACTTGAAAATTTGAAAATCTGTTATTTTAGAATGCATAAGGCTGTTTACACTGTAATCAAGATATCTGGCTTAACAGAAAGGAGAAACTTAGAAGGCAACAGAATACCTATCTTTAGGAGTGAAGGGTGAACAGGCAGTAGTGCAGTTCAGCTGGTCATGCATGGTGGAACAGGCCTTGGGAAGAGTCCACGAATGGTGAAAAAGGGCAACCTGGCACAAACACAGTTCATCTAACCCTAAAGAGTCAGAATGGGTGCATGACCATTCCACAGGAAGGACCAAGTGGGGCATCTTTATTCTGTCCTTTTTCCCTGCAGATAGACACTGGAAACATGATGGTAAAAATGAGTGATGTGTTGATCTGATTAGCATTGCTCAAACTGCCCCTTGGATGTGTTAAAATTAAAATTAAGAAGGCCTTAAAAAGAGGGTTTAAAAATTTTATTTGTATGTGATTTTCTCTCAATGATATTCTGCCAGTGGATATGTTTTTTTTTTTTAAGGCATCAAGGTGTTAATTCTAGCTTTTTGGTACAATGACGGTGATTGTAATTTTTGCATTAAGAAAAAATTATTTAAGTTTAAAAGTTTTAATGTGTATCTGTTTTAAAACAAGAAGCCAAGAGGAAATGAGTGACACCTAGCCTCAAGAACTCAAGGGATTTTTCAAAATGCAACTAAAAACTAAAGTATAGAATATTAAAACAGATTAATAGGAGGCTTACAAATTAGGAATGGATTTCTGTATATAAAGTTTAAAAGTAAAATTGTTCTAAACATTTGCCTCAAAGTGCAAAAATGAAAAATTAGGATTACCAAAATAATTGCTTAATTCCTATTTCAGTTTGCTCTCATAGGTTTTTTTTTTTTGTAAGAGTTCCCAGCCGGCCCCCCAAAAAAGAGTGAGGATTCTTGTAAGTTTGTCAGAAGTAACTTTGGCTCTTAATTAGATTCAGGTAAGAACATGCTTAAAAGTTACTTCTATGTTGACCACCTTGTTGCTTTAAATTGGAGGAAAGTGGCCTTTTATGAGACTCATTGATCTGCAAATTGGTTGGAAGCCAGCCTGGGCAGAAAAAGGTCCATGTGAGAATGTCACCACTACCCAGCTAGCAGAAGGCTGAAAGAGCAAGCAGAGTTGCTTTAGGATTCAAAGTGGCAGAGTGCTAGCCTTGAGCTGTAGAGCTGAGGAACAGCCCTCAGGCCCCAAGTTCAAGTCCAGCAACCAGCTAATAGAAATGCCAATGAGGCATTTTTCTCAGTGTAGAGAAGACATTCCTGGTATGAAAGCAATGGAGGAGCATCCAGAGACCATAAGCCACTGCTTGGATGGCAGAAATAATGTCAGATCCTAGAGTCATTTGTGTGTGGCCCTTCAACAATTGGTCAGAGCCAGGAGGTTATGGGAAAATAGTTTGTAAGCATGCCTAATATCTTTGACTATCTACCTTGAAAGGGTCAGGAACTTAGTCATCTGTGATAGTACTAAAAAGCTAAGGTTGTAAAATGTGGAGGATAGTTTAGATCCCAACCCCTGTATGTGCCAAAAGCTCTAATTGGCAGTAACTTTTGAGCTGACACCAGCTACATGAAATTCATGTGCTCAGGAAAAATGTTTGTAAACCTGAGAGTGTGTTTCTATTGATATCTGTATGAAGGCCTGCATAGATAACTCAGGCATTGTTAGGATTACTAGAGATCACATTCCTAAGCCATCCAGAAAGATCCTTTTGCAAACCAGAAGGCTAAATAAGCAACACTGCTCTAGCCAGGAAAAAGGTCTGTGCATTTGTCAAAAGTTAAAATGTTGTTTTTAATGACTTCTAACCCTGGTATACTCTGTGTAAAAAAGGCTAAGATTATAGGTTCGTGGCTAGGTAGGATCAACACCCCTAAGTCAGCTTGAAGAAGTGACAGAAGATGAATCTTTGTCCTTCATCCCCTTTTAAGAACAAGACACCAGAGTCACATTTTTTAAAATGTGGCAAAATAGACAGAAGGAAAGGCATGGGAAATAATAGTACAGGTCTGAGCCCTCTATATCTGCCTAGAAAATCCTAGCCTTATTAAAAGAACTATTTGTTTAAAAAGTTGTCATCTTGGTAAATTGTCCTGGGCTATTTTCTTAAAAACCAATGGGGTCACAGCCTGCCAAGCCTATGCAATGTATCCTTAACCAGTCTGTGTAGGAATGTGCAGCCCAGCACGTGGTGTGACAATCCCTTGGAGCCACTGAGAGACCCTGCTGCTGCTGCTTCTGCACACCCTAATGGGTAAAGTTCAAGGACAGCCTGACAGTCACCGGGAGGAAATCTACACCATCATCCAGACCACCTCCACTATGGTAAAAGTAGACAGAACTCTTGCCTGATTCCATCACCTGAGACGCCTTCCAGGTTGAAAGCTGCTAAAACTAAGATCTTTTGGGACATTCTTTTGTTGATATCCAGTATCCTTCTCTACTCCCACAGTGGATATTGAGGGCAAGGATATCACTGGTTTGCCTTAGGCACTTCAGGGTCACAGCTTAGTTTGGCTCTGATATGGTAATAACCCGCTTCCTCCTGGGTGAGTTTTAAAGATAAAAGAGAGATTTTTTTTAAATCAATGGAGGTAGTAAGAGAAATGGGACACAGCCCTAATCTTAGCCTTAAAATCTAGCAAGCTTTTCATCCCACTGTTACATTGAGGTTTTCTGAGATAACTTGGTTTCCACAAGTCAAAGGGAAAATGAGCAGTTTTAAACTCTAGCCACAAAGAAGCTCAAGGAGTTGTAAAGAAGAGGAGGGTAGTAAAGAAAGCCTTAGGAAAGGAATTGGGGAAAAATTGGTATCCTCTAGATAAGAAATGATTTAAAAAATTATTTAAAAAGTAAGGATTGTCTTAAAATGTTTGTAAAGAAGACAAACCTCAGAAAGTTTAAGTATGTAGCAAATGGTAGAGTACGTCTTAAAATTGGAGCTTACAAGTACAGCTGGTATAAAATTGTTAGCTGTGATATACGGAGTCAGGCTTGCTGGAAGAAAATGTAAGGACCTTTGGTACTGTTAATTTTGTTACTCACAGTCAGACCATGTAGACTGGTGTCCTTTGTAAAAGAGAAGATCAGCACAGTCCATCTATTAGTTCTGAAATCCCAACACCAAACTGTAAACATAGAGGACTGTGCCAAATAGCGTTCCATGATTGGTTCCCGATGCTCTAGAAGAAGAGGGAATGAAGAGCCACAGTAACTCCAATTTGAGATTAACCGCACCATCTTGTACTAGGCTGCCCTCAGAGTAACCCCGAGAGAGAGAGAGAAAGAGAGAGAGAGAGAGAGAGAGAGAGAGAGAGAGAGAGAGAGAGAGAGAGAGAGAGAGAAAACACAGGTTGCCATCAAGCCTTTCCACCCTTAAGAAAGCAGAACAGTTGCTCAAGTGTTCCAGGAACAGAATATACCAATAGTTGAGAAAAAGGGAAGTGCGGTTAAGGTGGACTCAAACCAATTATATAATTGCTTGTGTGGAAATTCCCTAAACTTGTTTGTTCAATACTATAAAAGCTATGCTGATTTTGTGCTTGGGGACTCTTACCATCACTGAGTTACTGAGTGCACGGAGGACTAAGCTTGAGCTTGCAAATAAACAACTCTTTTGCTGTTCGTATTGGTCATGGTCTCTGGTGGTTTTTCAGGCGTCCCAAATCCGTACAGCACGGCTTGATACAAAATGTCTCTGCCCAGAGAATTAAATGATTGCATTTATAGCTAAAAAGATTTAGTGTCATTATTAACATCTAACACATGCTCAGGTTTTTATTTAAACCTCTCTTTCTCCCTTTCTTTCTTTCTTTCTTTCTTTCTTTCTTTCTTTCTTTCTTTCTTTCTTTTCTTTCTTTCTTTCTTTCTTTCTTTCTTTCTTTCTTTCTTTCTTTCTTTCTTTCTTTCTTTCTTTCTTTCTTTCTTTCTTTCCTTCCTTCTTTCTTTCTTTCTTTCCATTCCTTCTTTCCTTCCCTCCTTCCTTCCATCCTGCCTGTCTTTCTTCCTGCCTGTCTTCCTTTCTTCCTTCCTTTCTTTCTTCCTTCCTTCCTTCCTTCCTTCCTTCCTTCCTTCCTTCCTTCCCTCCCTTCTGTCCTCGGCCTTCTCTACTTTCTTTTCTTTCTTCCCTTTTCTTTCCTCTTTTAGGAAATGAGTAGGAATTTAGATTTTTTTTTTTTTTTTTGCTGAACATGTATTCTACCATTAGAAAAATCCTTTTTAAATACAGTCACTTTGCTTATAGGTTATCAATTTTCCTGAGGGCTTAACAGAGGCTAAGTTCCTCACCTCTGTCTGCCAAGTAGCTGGGATCACAAATGCATTCCAACATGCCAGGCTTTAGGATGATATGAGAATATTATTACTTTCCTTGCACATTGGTTCTAAACTCTGATCCTCTCAAATTCTACCCCTTTAGTTAGTGAGCTCCAATAGCTTGTCCTCAGTGTAGATTGTCTAAATGAATGACTGAAGGCAATTTCACTTTAATCTCTTTTATTTTTTGCCAGTCCAAGGCCTATTATAATTTTATTTCTAGACAATTTTTGTGTATATGTATACATAAGCTTTAAAATGTTGCTTTTCCCCCTTGTTTATCCTTTTTTATTTTTCTTGTTCATAGGGCTTGAAACTTGGGCCTGGGCGCTGTCCCTAAGCCTTTAGATCAAGGCTAGCACTTTACCACTTGAGCCACAGTGCCACTTCCAGTTTTCTGGTGGTTAATTGGAGGTAACAGTGTCATGGATTTCCTGCCAGGGCTAGCTTTGTACTACCATCCTCAGATCTCAGCTCCTGAGTAGCTAGGATTACAGGCATCAGCCACTGGCTCCCAGCTAAAATGTTACTTATTTTAAGTTCTGTGATTTAGTTGAGGGAGTAGCATGAGTCTGTAGAAAGGTAACTTTCAAATAATCTCTAAATAATTTCAGAGTTTCATTTTCATAATATTTATTGCAGTGATGCTTGGTAAGAAATGTACGCATTATCCTGCCCAAGTAACTGTAACTCCTCTGTACAGTATGTTCACAAATAAAATTAAATTAAATTAAAAAAAATATTTATTGCAGTGATTAATAACAGAAGCTCACAAAGTAACAGAATGATCTTTCATTTCCCCCTTCCCATAGGCATTATTGGAAGAAAATGAGTGAGATCTAAGTCTAAGAAAATATGTACTTGAAATTATAAAAAATTATTTTGATGACACATAAAGAGCCATATTACACAACCTGCTTTTCATTTTTTAAAGAAAGGAATGTCATACAGGTATATTTATTGGCAGGTTTTTTCATCTGAAAAACAAAGAAAAAAATATCATAAAAAAGCTGAAGGGAATCAGCAGCCACATAAGTGTGATTGGAGAGTTTAAGACATGAATTTATTCAGGTAAAATAATTATTTGGGAAAGGTATCTGTTCACTTAATTTATTCATCGTTAATTTTATTTTATTTATGTATCACTTAATATATAAACACATACATGTGTGTATATATGTGTGTGTGGGTGTATATATATATATATATATATATATATCAGCAGTATCTGTCCAGTGAACTCTATGTTTAGGTAATTTCATGTCAAGTTCCTCAAAAGGATGGACTTCCATAAACCTTAACAACCCTGCAACACCACTGCACATGCAAACTTAAGGGTTCACCATTGTAAGCTAGACCTGTGTTTTACCAAAGCTTTGTATATAGTGTCTTATTTTTTCATGTAGGCTTGACACAAAATGTGTTTGCCCCTAGAAATAAATGATGGCATTATAACTACAATAATTTAGTGTAAATCTTTACATTGAACACATGCTCAACATGAGTTGTTCATTCTTTCTTTTTCTTATTTTAATTTTAGAAGTTGATTTGTCTTTTGATGTTGTGTTTGCCAGACAGGTACTCCACCACTGGAGTCACTCCACCAATTCTTTCTTGTTTAAGTTACTTTAGTCATAGAGTAGCAAGTTTTGCACCCAGCCTAAAAAGCAGGGATCATGATTGCATTCCAATATCCCTACCTAGTAGGTTGATATGGGTGATACTTTCCTTCCTAGACTGATTCAGAACTGTGATCCTCTCAAATTCTACCACTTTAGTTAATAGTGTGTGATCCAGTTCTGCCTACCTCTAGAAGATATGACAGAAATAAATGATTACAAGTAATTTGAGTTAAGCATTGGCTAATATAAATGATTTGATATTAAAATGTAGGGTAAGTTTATAAGTATAATCACAGTAGTCATATTTTGCTAAGTAAATTTTGTTTCACATTAAGAACACATCTTAACCAGAAATAAGGACTTATTTTGTTGTCTGTCAACTTGTATGTCATTTGGAAAACCTCATGTCTTCCATGTGTGATAAAGGACTTTGGATGATCTGATGTGCTGGCTCACAACTATGACCATGGTTAGCAATCAGAAATAAATAGATCACAATTTGAACATAGCCTAACCAAAAATTTAGGAAGTCCCAATCTCAACAAACTAGTGGATCATGTTGAATCATGCATTAATCTCAGCATCACAAGAGGCTAATTTCTGCCCAATACCTGTGTCACTTAGGTAACTAGCTCACTTGGAGGCAGTCACCTCTTCTGATGCAGAAACTGGGCTGAGATTCAGCCAAGAGAAGGGAGGAGACTGCCCCATCTTCCCAGGGTGGAGCTCACAGAATGCAGTGAAAACATGCTTGCTTTCCTCCTCCAAATAGCTTGAGATGCCATGCTGCTGAGTGTTCATTATTTGATTCCAATGATCTGTAGTAGAGGTGTAAGGAAACATTAAATTAAATTTCATATTCGCCCATTGAGCTACTCTTCCCAGCTTGTGAGTTCAACTCAGCAAGTGTTCATTATTTGAGAGTTGAAAATTCTGAGGTAGGGGAGAGAGAGAGGTTTAGTGAAAGAAAGGAAAGATTGGTAGAGAGAGCGAGAGAGGGAGAGATGGGGAGAGAAAAGAAAGGAAGGAAGGGACGAACGAACAAAGGAACAAAGAAGGAAGAAGGAAGGATGGAAGGAAGGAAGGAAGGAAGAAATGATTGAGAATGAATGGTTTGGAGTCAGGAATCACATGGCAGACGTACTACCTGTACTTGGTATTAGGTCTGCCCCAGGCAATGCAGACCCTATGCAGATACCTCCCCACTTCTTGGCTAAGTTTCCACCCTTTATGTGTTACCTAGTTATCTGGGACTCTTGGAAGCAGCCACCTCCCCCCCTGCTAAGTCACAACCTGATCAGCCGCTGGTCACACTTTCCATCTGACCAGAGGAGAGTCCCAGGCCCTGAGGTCACATCCAGATCCAGTGTGGCCAGATTTTTGCCCACCTGGGCATACCTCATCTTGTCCTTGGCCTAGATACAACTTGGCCCTATGTTGGGTTGCCAACCCTCCTCCCCCTTTTATTACATGCCTCTCCACCATGTATGGCATGGGCTGGGAAAGTGGCTCAGTGGTAAAGCACTTGCCTTGCATGCATGAGGCCTGGGTTCGATTCCTCAGCAGCACATAAGCAAAAAGAAAAAAGCCGGAAGTGACACTGTGGCTCAAGTGCTAGAGCTAGCCTTGGGATGAAGAGCTGAGGGACAGTGCCTAGGCCCAGAGTTCAGGCCCCCCGACTGGACTCAAAAATAAATAAATAAAAATAAACTAATTTACCTGACTGAATACCATGTGCTGTTCTCTTCATTGGCTACCTAATGAAACTTACCTAATTAATATACCTTACACTTCAGAGTTTCTAGTTATGAACCCAAGAATATTTTTCTGACACATGTGAGTTCAGTATCTACAACACATATGTACTAACTCATCATTTAACAGTATAAATCTGCCTGGAATCTTTTTTTTCTTTTTTTTTAATTGTGAAAATAATATACAGAAAAGTTGCCATTACATGAGCAAAATAATGAGCACATTTCTTATGAAGCATTGTTGCCTTCTCCTTTCTTTCCTCTTCCCATCCCTTCCCATCTCCCACCTCCCACGCCAAAGTTTTAAAGTTTGTTTTTGACATGTGTTGTACATCTCATTGTTGCAATGAGTCCACTTGTATCCTTATTTAAAGAATTTGTTTTTTCATTTTCTCTCCACAAAGTGTACCAATATCTGAATCTTTAATAGCAGCCTAATTAACCTTAAAGTTTATTTTGTTTGCTTTGCTTTGTTTTCTTTTTTGCTTAAAATAATCAAAGATTTGCTGGGACAATCTGAAAAGATCTCTGCCTTCATATTTTCTAATCACCCTGGGCTACAACCTATGTGCTACCAGCTCAGATGATGGGACTTTGAAATTCTGGAAAGCAGAAGCACATCATAAGGCTCTATGGCTTTGGGATTTCTCAAATTCTTTTTTAAATGTAATTGTTACTCAGGTGTGTACAGTGAGTTTACCATTTCACAATACATGTAATGTGTACATTTGTCTTGTAGACAATGCCATCCTTTTCTGAGCTTTCTCCCAGTTTCTGTTTTTGTTGTTGTTGTTGTTTTTGATTGTTTTTGTTTTTGTGCCTGACTTTCAGCTTGAACTCAGTATTGGGTGCTGCCCTTGAGTTTTGTAATAAGGCTACTCCACCTCTGGAGCCCCAGCTCCCTTTATGGATTTTTGGTTGTTAACTGGACAGAAGGGTCTTACAGATTTTCTCACTGGAGCTGGCTTTGAACTGTGATCATCAGCCTCCTGAGTAGCTTAGATTATAGGCCTGAGTCCCCAGTGTCCAGCTACTGAAGTGTTGGTTACATGCTTCCCTGGTTGTGTTACAATTTCCCTCCACTCTTGGCACTGATGCTACAGATTTCCTAGCTCAAATCTGAATTGGTAGAACATGTTTGTATTTTGAGGAAGGCAGTAATAGGAAACTGTACACCATAGAGACATTAGCTAATCAAATCATTTGGAACATGGCATAAAGACAAGTAAGTTTATTGCCAGTTGACTGTGTCATGTCTTTACTATTAATTCTGCATTGCCTGTGGATGATGTTATACATATCCAAATGCCCCCTGGCAGAAAGCAGGTTTCTCATCCTGTTCTAAAAACAAAACAAAACAAAACAAAAACAAAAAAAAATACTACATATGAGTGCAGCAGTTTCCTCTAATTAGAGACCAGTATGTCCTAGTTTATGAAAAAAAAATGTCCTTTGTACAAGTGCTGCTACTAATTCTAACAACAAATATAATGAAATCTGTAGTAGTCTGTAGAATTGTATACCACAGCTTTCATTTTAGTTCACAAGAAATTCATACATTAGGTGCTGGCAAAATTGGTTAACTACTTGTAGAAAACTAAAGCTAGTTCCTTATATATCACCCTGCACCAGAATCAACCCCAAATGGATCAAAGACCTCGAGGTCAAAGCAGACATTCTGAAACATTACAGGATGGAATAGGAGAAACTCTAGGTCTCCTTGGCACAGGCCGAAATTTTCTTAATAGAGCCCCAGAAGCACAACAAATCAAAGAAAGGTTGGACAAATGGGATTGTGTGAAATTGTAGCGCTTCTGCATGGCAAAGGATATAGCTAATAAGATCAATAGAAAACCCATGGATTGGGAGAAGATCTTCACTAGCCATACAACAAACAAGGGTCTTATATCTAAAATATACCTGGAACTCAAAAAATTAAATCCCCAACAACAAATCTTCAAAGAAACAACTGCCCAATAAATGAGTGGGCTAAAGACTTAAAGAGAAACTTCCCTGAAGAGGAAAAAGCATGGCCAATAGACACATGAAGAAATGCTCAACCTCCCTAGCCATAAAAGAAATGAAAATGAGATACCACCTCACCTCAGGAAGAATGGCTATGATCAAGAACTCTAATAACAACATATGCTGGAGGGGATGTGGACAGAAGGGAACCTTACTGCATTGTTGGTGGGAGTGTAAACTTGTTCAACCACTTTGTGAAGTAGCATGGAGGTTCCTCAAAAGACTCCACATAGAGCTCCCATATGACCCAGCAATCCCACTTTAGGCATTCACACAAATGTTTACAAACAAGACCACACTAAAGCTACCAGCATGACTATATTTATAGCAGCATTATTTACCATAGCTAAGATATGGAACCAACCCAGATGCCCCTCAGTAGAAGAATGGATCAAGAAAATGTGGTGTGTATACATAATAGAATTCTGTTCCTCCATCAGAAAGAATGGCATTGCCCCATTTGTTAGGAAATGGAAAGACTTGGAAAAAATTATATTAAGTAATGTAAGCCAGGCCCAAAGAAATATAGGTCCCATGGTTTCCCTTATTTGCAATAACTAGTGTATGTCTGAGTCAAGCAGAAAAGGTCAGATAATTTGATGTTAGGGAAATGAACCCTAAGATATGTATTCAAATGTTTTTTTTCTTTCATGCTATTGTTTCTAACACATTTACAAGATTATTTCTTTGTTACTTTGTATGTCCCTCCCCCATGGCATAACCCCTGCTTTCACTATATTTGATGTCGTTATAATTTTTGGAGGGGAAGGGAAAAAACAAATCGTTCAAATAGAGATACAGGTGGACCCATTACAACAATGAGATGTACAAGTCGTTATGTCGAAAATGAACTATACAGATTTGGTGGCGGGGGAGGATTGGGAGGGGGAGGAGAGGGAGGATGGGAAGGGATGGAAGGGGAAACAAAGGAGGAGGCTACAATGCTTGATAAGAAATATACTCATTATCTTGCCCATGTAATTGTAACACCTTTGTACAATATTTTCACAATAGAAAAAAAGAAATTCAGACATTACAATGCTTATTGGTTTTTTGTCAGTTGTGGGGCTTCAACTCAGGGCCTAGGAAATGTCCCTGAGATTCTGAGCTCAAGTTAGTTTGCACTCTACCAATAGAGCCACAAAGCCACTTCTGCTTTTTGAGTAATTGGAGACTAGAGTCTTATGGGGACTTTTCTTCCTTGGCTGGCTTTGAACTGCAATCCTCACATCTCAGCATTGTGTGTAGCTGGGGTTACAGGCATGAGACACTGGCACCTGGCTTCAAATAGTCATTTTTAAAATGATGAACTGCTTGTTGCCTCTGGCTCACATATATTATCCTAGCTATAGGTAGGATTACAGGTATGAGAAGCAAACACGAGGTGTGTGTTGTTCATGATGGTTTGTATTAGCATGTTTTAATATTGTTTGTTTCTTATACTACAATGCTTTCATTTTTATTTTCACCTAGGTGGGGGTGATAGGTGCTACCAGTGTTGAACCTTCTTTGGTGGAGATGGAGCCATGTGGAAGTTCTTGACTTGTATGGCATGAATTGAAGTCCTCCTGCTCTCAGCTCCCCATGGACCTGGGATGATAGATGTATTCCATCACGCATAGCTAGGAGTTGGGGAGCATTGCAGGTAAAACTACACTGGTCTGGATCTGATGTCCCAAATAGCTAGCTTTACAGGCAAAACCTTGTTGTATTCTGTTTTACTTTGAAGAAACTGTAGGTACATACTTAGAGAGTACAATGATAACACACTACATGTTTAATATGTAAAATAGTCAATATAATTAGCAGGTTTATCTCCTAAAACATTGAAGCTAATGTATGCTGGCAAGCTGACTCTACTAGTTATTTTGGTATATACCATAAACATGAATACACTGATAATGTGCAGTAGAAGATTGGAAGTTGAGAGAGACAGAATAGTTAGACTATATGTAGTAAATATATATTTATCTATTGCTGCTCTGAAGAACATTATCATATATTCACTGTGACGATACCACCATATATTCACCGTGACAATAATTTTCCTGCAGTGTAGAATTTTCCATTTCATATTCTGCCATATTTTATCTTTTTTGCATTCTCCTTATATGTATGAATGTTTTCCAGTTTATTACAATGTTTTGAAATTATTATATGATGGATTAAAAAATTTGTAGATTCTACTGAAATTATCTCATTCTGTTTGGTTTTGTAATGCTAAATCATTAAGAACAAGGCTTCCTGAAAGTTATGCTAGCAGACTATATCAATAAATTGTATTCTAATTATATCTTATTATTGTATTTTGATATAGGGTTTTACGGTGGCTGTTTTATGATACAGAATGTTATGAAGCTGGACTAAAACTTGCAACCCCACTGCCTCCAGTTTTATCACCAGGTTCTGGAGGCTCATAATTAGAACTCTAGCTAATTAGGAGGTTGAGACCTGAGATTTAGTTCAGACAGCCTAAGCAGCAAATTTTATGAGTCTCTCCTCTCCAGTTCACTACAGAAAACTTGCAGTGGAATTGTGGCACAATTGGTAGAGCACTACACTCAAAGCAAAGATGCTCAGGAATGACATATAGCCCCTGAGTTCAAGTCCTAAAACACACATATGCACAGACACACACTCACACACACACTCCCACACACATGTACACACACAGATTCACAGGCAATGTTGTATCTTAAATTCGTATCCGGAGATTAGACAACAGCCCACTTATTTGTGAAGGTTTTTTCTGATTATTTTGAATGAGGAGGATAGTTCAGGGGACACAGATGACAAGACTTTAGTGAGGAATACTTTATAAATGACTAGCTTATAAAAAGAACAGGAGTACAGCTTTAATCTTTAAATATTACATTCTTTCAACTATAGTATTTTAAAATAATAATCATTGAATTATGAGACGACAATGCAGCACCTCTTCCCTTCTTCCCCTCCCCTCTATCATAAAATATGATCAAAGTATCAAGAATAGTCTTTTATCTTACAATAATGAACACCCATAAAAATGTCTGACTATATGTGTAAGGTTTGTTTTTCAATACTTGTACCATTTCCCCACCTCTAAGTACTTGCCTTTTTTCCACATGACAGCACATAGGGGCTTCAAGAGCAAACAGAAAATTAGGAAACAAAAACCTAACAATGTCCTAGGAAGCAGATGTCAAAAATACAGAAAAGAAGCACATGGCAGGCTGAGAGGGCCTGGGAAGCAAAATGATTTGTGCAGGTTGAGAGAAATAGTTACAAATAAGGCTGGATCTGACCTAGGAAGGGTTCCTTGAGGCTGAGATCATGCTGGTTCCTAGGCCTAGCTGAAGATGTTGGGATTTGATAATGTCCACATGTGTATAGAGTGATGTGGGAGGGGAGATTTCAGCCTCCAGTTTGTCTTTGGAATGGTCTTATGTGAGCAAGCAGCTTAGATCATTGGGCTCTGAGATATGATACTACCTCCCTCACAATGGAATAGAATATGGAACTCTGAGCACCACGCAACTGTTAACTACAGTCAGCTCAAGCCAGCTCACTTGGCCTGTAGTTCAGGAACAAGAAAGATGTTCCTGTGTTGTTTTCAAAGTTCAAGAGGGTCAGGTCTCAGGCATGAGTGGTGTGAGTGTCTTACTCCATGCTGCAGACATTGGATCAGTGCCAAACCACAAATCCAATGTCTCAGGCCTTTTTATAAGAACAAACCAAGGGAATCACAAGGCAAATCAGTCCAGGTATAACTATGACAGGAAACCTATTTAATCTCATCCTAGCCCATAGTACAACTTTCTTCTTGTGTGCTTTTATATGTGTATACTGAGAAAATATTTACTGTGTACTTTTCAATCCACTCTGTTACTCATTTTGAAGTGTACTCCAGTTTCCATGTTTCAAATATCCATTCTTTTTACCACCTCAGTGTGACAATGAGTCAGACCAAACCCTGAATGTGCCTTATAACATATGGATCCTGGACTCAGGCTTGTTGGAAATGCTGGCAATGGACCTGTTCCCTGCCTATCAAAAAGGTGATCTCTTCTATGTTGGAAATTTCCTCCACCACTATAGAGAGTCGGGGACAAAATGGAGCAGTTGCTGGATATTCTGTTTAAAAAATGAGTGTTCCTCTTTCAAACCCAGGGCTGATGATTACCTCTCCCCCTCCCCCTGGCAGATTATTGGAATACTTGATACTTCTTTGAGACTGTTTCACTGAGGTCTTATCACATGAACTTGGCTTGAGACAAAGAAGTGCACTCCCAGCTAATTCCTTAAGACTGGGCTGCCAGAACATTCATTTGCCTCAGAAGCTAGTGGAGCCTTAGCAGTTAGCTTGCTGAGAGACTAGGATTAAAGGAATGAGTCAGTGCCACCCAACTTCCACTCTCACCTAGGAAATCACTATCTTGGAGGCCTTTGAGGGAATATAGATAGAAGTAAGGATGCAACTTGAACTTGAATTTGGGGCCTAAGTGCTGTCCCGTTTGTCGCACTCTGCCATTTGAGCCCCTCATCTGGGTCTGGCCTTTGGCTGGTTAATTGAAGATAAGTGTCCTTAGAATTTTACAAACTAGACTGGGTTCAAACTGTGATCCTCAGATCTCACCCTCCTGATTAGAAGGATTAGAGGCATGAGCCATTGTGCACTTATTTGGACAGATCCATATAAGCATCCTCACAGAATTTGCATGAAATTGTATAGACATATCTCCACTTTTTGTCTGTCATGTTTACATTGCCATTTGGGACTTAGCCAGTCCCATGTGTGTTCTGTTATTTTAGAAAAAGAGAAGCATAGATTTAGCCTTCTCCTCTCATCCCATCGATATAGATCCTTCTACCGTAACTGGGAGGAAGATGAACAAGATGAAGTATGTGGATGTTGGCACAAAGAGAAATTCTGTCCTTGAAAACTCGGTATCTTTGAGGTTTCTGAATCAAAGTCAGTTTTCTTCTTTGCACACCAGTTGTGATTTTCACCAGGGGGTTGAGGCTTGGCACTTCAGTGGATAGCAGATTACACAGTTTTGGATGTGGTTGTGGTTTTGGACTCTCATGGATGACAAGGAGGACTGTGTATAACAAGTCAGATTCAGTGGGGAAACAACTTTCTCCTCCTATCACATGGGGAATTTTAGAGGATTGTATTTGAGAAATTCCTAGAAGTGGGTTGTGAGGAATATCCTGCTTGCAGAAGTCTCTTCACACTTCCCAACATGCACATCCCGCCAGAAAAATGCTTTAGTACAAGGCTCAGGATGGGGAAGGCGGGCTCTCATTTTCCTTGTCACCAATATGCCCACAGCATGGTCTGTGCCATCTTCCTTATTAGTATGGTCTTCTACCCTGATGATTTCTATGACCACAAGAAGCATGACACCCTGAAAGAACTTACACAGTATGTCAAGCTCAACATGCCCTCTTCACACTTGCTCTTCTGCTTATATATTCTTCTGGAGCTTACAAATTCAGATGGAGGAATGCATGACCCATGAGACCAAGAAAAAGAGGAAGTCATCCTTGTTTAGTTGCCTTAGAGCTGGTGAGAATGGATGGAACCTGAGTCTCTAGGGATGTGAGTGATTGGCCAAGAGCCCTTAGTACACCCCAGCTTGGCAAAATATCCTTTTATGGATATTCTTTACCAGTTAATATCTGTTCTCCTTTTGAAAGAACTTGGAAGCAGCCACTCATTAGAAACACCCTAACTTCTCATCAGTGTTCAGTCCATACTCAATTTCTACAGCTTCTCCCATTAGATCCACATGAAATTTATTCACATCTTAACTTCTATAGTTCTAAGACTCCTGTAACTATTTCCACGCTCAGGTTTGCATCACCATAGAGCAGCTCCTGCAGAACTCCAGATAAAGAACCCATCATTGATGTCATCTATGTTGACTGATAGAGATCGGTAGCCATCATTGATCTCCAGAAAGCACGTGAACATAGAGGGTTTTTTTTGAATTTGTAGAAAGGCTCAAGCAGGTTTTGAGTCCTCTGGACATCCCACTGGTTCTGAACCCCACATGTGATGCAGGTGTACCTGCATATATCACCAAGAAAGAAGATGATCCAGAATGACTTCCATTGATATTCACAGTCCACCTAGATCGGCTCCAAACCAGTCAAAAAGACACATCTTGGTGTGCAGGATAAAATGTGTGCTAATGGAAAATTACCCCAGTCTATTTTCAGGAAAACCATTAAGTGAGGTCCAAAATCTAGATTCAGTTGAGGAAAGGGAATATTTCCTCACAGAATACCCAGACCAATCTGTCCTCCTGCAGGGGATTCAATTTTCAATTGAGAAATTAGAATCTGTCCCTCCCTGGACTCAGGAAGAAAATCCTGTCTTTAATGAGGAAGTAAACCCCTTTGAGGACTCTGGGACAGAATTTCTGCCTGAAGGCAACTTAGAGGCCAATCTAGATTTAGAAATTCCCTTCCCCCTTCCTGGGAAAATATTTTTCTTTTTGTTCTGATTGTTGTAAAATTTTCATTCTATTTATTTTTCTAACTATTAAAATGTCAATGTTTTTGATATATTCTAGATTCATGAATCCTAAATATGTTTCTTTTTAAGCCTACAATCTGAAGCATTGTGCATATGTGTTCTGTTGGGTGGAAAACACAGAGTGACAGGGAGCTTTACTGCAAATAAAGGGAACTGTTTTGTTTTTTTTTGTGTCAGTCATGGGCATGAACTCTGGGCCTGGGTGCTATCCCTCAGCTCTTCAGCTTAAGGCTAGTGCTCGACCACTTGAGCTATAGCGCCACTTCCGGCTTTTTCTGCTTATGTGGTGCTGAGGAATTGAACCCAGGGCTTCAGGCATGCAAGGCAAGCACTCTATCACTGAGCCACCTTCCCAGCCCCTAAAGGGAACTGTTAAATGCACATCGAGCAGCAAAGAAGCCAGGCCATGCCTGCATGGGGTGATAAGGTGGCTACAAAAGGTCTAGGACAACAGATCAGATGTCCTAAAAATCAATTCTGTCAATTGGGACAAATGTCACATTACATATACTGGTATGTGGGATGCTCTTCTAACAGTGAGTTCAAATCTGTATATATCTTCATTGTGCTTTGGGTAAACATGGAAGAAAAATTTGTCTCCAGTAATATACAAAATCTACTTAGAGCTGAAAATATTTGACATAATATATAGAAAATATATATACTGGAAAATAAAAGCCATCATCAATAAAAGAAAGAAGGCTTACATAGATGAACCAACACAAAATCAGGAAGAAAAATAACACAAATCAGTTATATGTAAACATATGTTATATTCTTTATATTATATATAGTATATTGTATAATATGTAAGATTGAATATGATTTTTCAAACTGCAAAGGCATTTAAATTTTTAGTCTTGAGTATTTATTTCACAAAACATTAGTGTAAAATATTATTGGGGAAAGTAGTGATATAATTTGATTATAATTATATGAATATATATTTGTGTGTTTCTAGATCTAACACAGATTATAAATAGATGAGCAAACATACATATATTTGTATATATCTGTCTAGGAAGTGAATATAATGAAACTGACTACACCATGTATAAAAAAGCAGCTATGAGTTGAGTCCATGAGACTCAATCCTGTAATCCTAGTGATGTGGGAAGCTAGGTTCTGAGTTTTAGTCTCTCTTACCCCCATTGCCTTAGATTTTCAGAGGAGATCACAGTGGATCACACTCCTTGACCCCAGAGGAAAGTCAGTAGAAATCAGGACAAGCCTCTTATCTTATGACAGTCTACTCAGGTCCTGTACCAAGATGGCGATCTGTAGAACATCAGATGGAAAGTTGGCATTCCCTCCAAAAGGGTCTAAAAAGAGCCTTCTGAGCTATAGTCTCTGACTACACTGAATTAAACCTTATTTCCCTTCCCAAGCTGCAAACACATAGAAATATGACAAAGGCTCAAGAGAGATGGACAAAAACTTACAAATACATAAAATTATATACTCTGTTTCATTAATTCAATGACAAATCATCAAAGCATGTCTTGAAATTTTCTTTTTTTAAAGGAAATGGAAACATACTCTGAATGTATCAGGGACTGGGTGACAGTTTGGTTGCTGAATTGGTGAATGCACTTCTAGGCAAAAGAGAAACATATATTGGGGAAATTGTGTGGGGGTGGGTGTCCTCACACATATACCCAAAAGAATGGCCATTACTTCTATGATGTCACAACCACTTTTCCCATAGCAACAAATAGGTGTCAGGCACTGGTTTTGCCCTGAAGTGGACTCAACCACACCAACAGGCACAAAGAATGAGAGGGAATGACTACTAGCCACCACACTTCAGCTTGAAGAGCTGTCCTAAAGAGAATCTAGGATAAATTGAGCTGGAGAAGGCTGATCTCCATGTAAGGCTCCTGAGCACTACAGACTGGGCACTATTACAGGTGTTGGAGAAACAGAAGTGAATGTAGCTCTTTCCTCACTAATTTCATGCTGAAAAGAAAACCAGAAATCATAATGATAATTTCTATAAATCAGAGACATGACATTGGTGATTTTGTAGCAACAACTTCACAGTGGGGATGGGAGGACACATTCCTGAACAAGAGATAGTTGATATGAGAGCCATCATCTAAGCAATTATTTAGGAGCAGGTACTCCAGGCAGTAAGAACAGCAAGTGCATCCCCCATTGATGGGAATGAACCTGACTTGTTTCTGAAAAGGAAAACAGCACTGGCATGCTTGCTTGTGAAGTAAGTATGGAAAGGTACAATGAAGAAAAAAGAGGTCAGAAATGAAAATAGGAAAAAATTAGATAGATATTGGATGCTGCAGATTACAAGAAGAAAATTTCTGATTTTAGTATAAATCTGACATGAGCCCCTGGAACCAAAGTGCTAAAATAGTAGTCAGACACATCTGATTCACCAAAAGAATACTTCTAAAATGTGATTCCAGCTGGGCTCCGGTAGCTTATAACCTGAATCCTACTTACTCAGGAGGCTGATATCTGAGGATCAGTTTTAAGGAAGCCAAAAGAGGAAATTGGGTAAGGCTGATCTCCAATTAATCACCAAAAATATGGATATGAAGCTGTGGTTCAACTGGTAGAGCACTAGCCTTGAGGAAAAAATAAAGGGACAGCACCTAGGCCTTACGTCCAAATCCCAGGACATCACAAAGAAGCCAACAAATAAAATTTGGCGCTCAGTCATTCATCACTTAGCATTCTAGTTCAATATGTTTGGTATGAGCCTTGGAATTATATCCTTACCACATGATCTCCCTGACATTTTGCTTCATTAGCAGCTTTCAAAGCCCTGGCATCATCAGTGTCCCAGTTAGCATAGCAGTCTACCACTGGAAATTTGAAGATATATTTTATTAATCATAAGAATTCTGATCATCTTTCCATATACATCAAATGAGTAGTAGTCACATTCCACTATTCAGAATGTTTTTAATCCTCCTTTGAGTTAATAAGCATTAAGGCTTAAAAATTCTAGAGTGGTTATCAAATTAATTCAATCATCATTCTGCCACCCAATCTTGTAACATATTTTTATAAAAGGAGAGACTGTATGAAAGTGTGTACATGATACCTTCTAACTGTAATACTCTCAAGAAGTAGGGTTTTACAGAAACATCCAGATTGCTTTGCCAAAGCAAAGGATAAGAGATTAATTAATGTACCTAACCACTCAGAAGAAAAATGTTATTGGCTTTAGAACAAATTTGTTTGCCTAGAACTGAGGAAATGAGTTTCAGAAATGCCAGAGGCAAAGGGTATTATTCAAATCACCTTAATATGAGGTACAAGCAGCCTGTCTAGATAAACCTTCCAGGAAAAAAACAATGAATGAAATGGAATTAATGCTTCTAAAACAAGCCAGTTGGTGGTGGTTCATGCTTGTTATCGTAGCTACTTAGAATTCTAAGATGAAAGGATCTCAAATCAAAGCCTGGCCAGGAAGAAAACCTTCCTCTCTGCAACCAGCAGAGAGGAAGCATTAGCTCTGTATGAAGCCCAGCTAGACAGCCTCAGACAACAGACATCCAGACACACAAGACCACCCCCATCTGAAATATTATCAAATACATTCACATAATATCTCCTGTTTGGGAGATAATGTTTAAAAGATGTATCAAAAACAGTTCAAAAAGGCAGTTAATAAAGGCCAAGTGAAAGTGGAAATGTGTACTCACACACTGAAATGTAAGTTACTGTCAGAATGATGTTAATGGGGCTAGAGGCCCATTTGGTAACTTATCCACTCAACCATCTTTCCTCACAACTTGTCAGCCTGAACAGAGATTTTTGAATACAAGGAATGTGTGTGAGCATGTAGCTTGTGAAATTAACAATGAAAAGCTAGGCATTGGAAGCTTAGGCCTGTAAAACTAGCTACTCCAAACCTTGAGACATGAGGAACTCAGTTCAAAGCCAACTGAGTGGTGCTGTGGCTCAGTTGTGCTAATGGCTAATGTGCTGTGGCTAATGGGCTAACCTTGAGCAAAATAAACTCAGGGAGAGTGCCCAGGCCCTGATTTCAAGCCCCAGTGCTGGAAAAAAAAATTTTTTTAAGTGCAAAATGCTGTTTGTTGAAATAAATATGTTGAAGACTTTTTTTACTCACTAGAAAATTGTGCAGTTGAGAATTCATAATGAAATTTGTTAGGAAAAAGTAAATTAATGAAATATTATCTGGCATTGGACAGGACATAGTGAGATCTAAAAATGCTGCCTATGTTTACTTGATACAACTAACATTACAGATTCACTTGCCAGATTGTAATTGTTTAAGGATAGAATCGTGGGTTTTTTCTTTTTCAAAATAATTTTACTGCCGGGCCCCAGTGGCTCACACCTGTATTCCTAGCTACTAAGGAGGCTGAGAACTGAGGGTCTCTGTTCAAAACCAGCCCTGACAATAAAGTCTGTGAGACCCTTATCTTCAACTAAAGGTACAAAAAATGTGAAGTGGCACTGTTGCTCAAGTAGTAGAGTGCTAGCCTTGAGCTGAAATGCTGAGGGACAATGCCCAGACCCAGAATTCAAGTCCCACAACTGACAAAAATAATAATAGTAATAATATTAATTTTGTTACAATTAAAGTATTATAGATAAAGGCTGCCATTTACAAATTTTGTTTATTTGCTCAAAGAAACACATATCCATCTTCATTGCCAACAGCCAGGATATGACTATCTGCTTTCCAGCTGATCTTTGGGTGTAGAGGCAATGCATAATACAATGCAATACAAACCAGTTCTGACTTTAAATAATTTTTCTCTGCAGATCTTAAAAATCAATGTTGACAACATGAAATAAAAAATCTCTGTTTAAAACATTCTTCTAGACAAGTTAATGAAATCCTGAGAACAAGTATTTTAAGAATAATTTCAGAGAACTTGAACTCACAACTTGGGTTCTTTATCTGAAATTTATTACTTGAGGCTAGTGCTGCCACTTTGAGCCACAATGCCACTTCCAGTTATCTCATGGTTATTTGAAAAGAAAAGTCTCACCAACTTTCCTCTCCAACCTGGCTTTGAACTAGGATCTAGAGACCTCAGCCTTCGGAGTAGCTAGGACTATAGGCATGAACCCCTGGCACCTGGCTAGAATAATTGCTCACCTGAGACAGAAGCCAGTTAGTATTAAATGCCAATCATGTTTAACTTTGTAAAATAAAGTTAACTGAAATGCCTTACAGTAGAAGTAAGAAATAAAATGTGTCTGTGGGTTACAAAGTTCTTACCAAAAGCTACATATATTCCTTGGTTTTTTATCTTCCAAAATTGTGTGCTTTCCAGAATCATACCTTACCTTTCCTTACTGATTTCTTTATTTTATTTCATACAGGGCCACAGGTTCTTCAACTATCATTTATTTATTGAAGAGCTTGCACATATCTATTCAGTCCAAACTCCTTGTAAGCATCTCTCATCCATATATTCAACTGCCATAAAAACTTGTGAAACACTAATCATCTCTTTCCATTACTGGATATTAATGTGTAAGTAAAATTTAGGAAAATAAAGAATAACATCAACAAAGATAACAAGATTTTGATAGTAATGCTAAACATAAATTCAATGTTGATTATTTTCTGAGCAATTTAATAAAAACCTCAAGAAAAAGAAATCAACTTTTTTCAGTGCTGATACGATGATTTAAACTCAGGACCTTACATTCTCACTTAAGCTTTTTCCCTAAAGGGTGGTGCTCTATACATGAACCACAGCTCCCCTTCCAACTTTCTTTGGGGGTTATATAGAGATAAGAATCTCATGGAATAAAAAATCATTTGTGTCCTTCTCCTGGGGTTCATTTCACTTATCATCATCTTATATGGTCATATGATACCATTTACTAGTTACTGCAAGTAAGGGAAACTACAGGATCTATGGTTTTATATATATATATATATATATATATATATATATATATATATATATATATACACACATATACATATATGTATATATACACATATAAATATATACAATGTGATGTACACACACACACACACACACACACACACACACACACACACACACACACCATTTCTCTTTTTTATTGGGAAAATACCGTACAGAGTGTTTGCAATTACATGGGCAAGGTAATGAGTATATTTCTTATCAAGAATTGTTGCCTCCTCCTTTGTTTCCCCTTCCCATCTCTTCCCATCCCCCAGCCCCCCCGCACCTCCCCACCCCAAGACAAAGTTGTAAAATTCCTTTTTCGACATAAAGTCTTGTACATCTCATTGTTGCAATGGATCCACCTGTATCCCTATTTAAACAATTTGTTTTTTTCCCTTCCCTTCCACAAATTATACCAACATCAAATACAGTGAAAACAGAGGTTATACCGCGGGGGGAGGGACATGCAAAGCAACAAAAAAAATCATCTTATAAATGTGTTAGAAACAAACGCAAGAAAGAAAAATCATTTTAATCCTTATCTTGGGGTTCATTTTGCCTAACATCTACTTATCTGACCGTTTCTACTTGTCTCAGACATATACTACTTATTGCAAATATGGGAAACTATGGTACCTTTGTTTCTTTGGGCCTGGCTTACTTCACTTAATAAAATTTTTTCCAAGTCTTTCCATTTCCTAACAAATGGAGCCATGGCATTCTTTCTGTTGAGGCATAGAATTCCATTGTGTGTATATATATATATATATATATAGATACCACATTTTCTTGATCCATTCATCTACTGAGGGGCCTCTGGGTTGGTTCCATATCTTAGTTATGGTAAATAATGCTGCAATAAACATCATTGTGCTGGTAGCTTAGTATGGTCTTGTTTGTGATGATTTGGTAAATGCCTAAAAGTGGGATTACTGGGTCATAGGAGAGCTCTAAGTGGAATCTTGGAAAAAATTACATTAAGTGAAGTAAGACAGACCCAAAGAAACATAGATCCTATGGTTTCCCTTATTTTCAGTAACTAGTATACGTCTGGGACAAGCATAAAAGTTCAAAAGCTGTGTATGTATGGCCAGATAAGATGATGTGAAGCGAAATGAACCCCAAGATAGGGGTTGATCATCTACATTGTGATTTTTTTTGTTTCTTTGTGTGTTCCTCCCCCACAGTATAACCCCTGTTTTCACTGTATTTGATGTTGGTGCCCTGCATCTTGTATACACACTTCTCTAGCTTGGGGAGGGGAAGGGAAAAACAAAATGTTTAAACAGGGATACAGGCTAACCCATTGTAACAATGAGATGCACAAGACAGTATGTTGGGAAAGGAAGTTTACAATTTAGGCAGGGAGGCGTCGAAGGGGGGAGAGGGTGAGTGTAGTTGTGAAGGTGGGAGGGAAGCATGGGTAGGGGAAAAACTAAGGAGGAGGTAACAATGCTTGATAGAAAATGCACTCATTACCTTGCTCATGTAACTATAACCCCTCTATACAGTACTGTTACAATAAAAACCTCTAAAAAAAGGGGAAGGTGTCATGTACACCAAGTATAGTAGCTCACATCTGTAATCCTAGCTGATTGGGAAGCAGAAATGTCTGAGGCCAGGCCAGAGAAATAACTGCCAAGACAGCCATCTCAACAAATGATCTGGCCATCATGGTTCACATCTGTAATCCTACCTAATTATGTGAGAGGCATAGGTACAAAGTCTCAATCAATCTAAGATCAGACCTGGGCAAAAAGTTCAAGACCTCAAGCAAATAAAAGGGAATAGAACTATGGCAACAGAAGTTGAGCTGCTTGGTGCTATACAACCAAAGTCCTGTCTAGCAAGCAGAGAACCCCTGAATAAAACCCTAGTAATACTCTTCTCTTCCACCAAAAAGCCTAAGTAATTTTGTTTTATTGGAACATCTAATTTCAAGGACGCTGACAGATCAGAGATGATGACATTCTCTTTAAAATTAGGTATTCAAAAGAGACAAAGTTATTTAGGCTTTGAAAGAATTGAAAAGGAAGGAAAATGCATATGATTTTTGTTAGCTCCATAATTCTTGAAATCATAAAATGCATATATCCATGTACGTATGTATATACATGTATGTATATATACGTACAAGTGGTTCATCTCTTTTGTGTGTAGCAAATGGTACAAATGAATCTGTAGAATCACAACTCAAAGTCATGAATAGACGAAGAGAATGAGCAAAGAACTCATATTCAGGAATCTATTCCTAGCCAATAACCCTGACAAAATTTACATCAGTTTGCATGTGTCAGTTACTGCAGTTCAGGGACAGTACAGCAACAATGGGATACCAGGCAAAAGAAATGAGAAATGAGATACAAATTGCACAATATTCTTTCTGATGGGTAAGTAGAATTTCCAGCGTGTGTGTGTGTGCGTGTGTGTGTGTGTGTGCATGTGTTTGTGTGTGTATTACATTTTCTTGATTCATTTCTCTCTTGAGGAGTAGATGAGGTGATTCAGTAAGCATGGTTGTGCTGAAACTTTTACTACATCCTAGTTTGTAAACATTCAGGTAAATGCCTAGGAGTAGAGTTGCTGGATAATATGGAGTGGGTAGTCAAAAGAGGAGTGAAGGGGGAAAATGAGAAGAATGAAAAGGAGAAAAGGGGTGAAGTGCAGAGAGGAATACAGTAAATATCCTACAAAATTAAGAAGAGTAAAGGAAGAAGTTCATAGAGGAGGGATGGATGAGAATGTTGAAAGGGTTGTCATTGATCAAGGTATATTATATGGATAAACTGCTTTGTTTAATGATAACTCCTTTGTTACTTAAAATAATAATTAAAAAATCATGTCCCTAAAATGTTATGCCATTAGAAGCAGAGCATGAGAATCTGCTCAGATCATTTCTAGGGTCTATAAATCTTTTTTCATTAGGATGAGTTTCAGAACAACACTAATGATGCATATTATATGAAGAAAAATTAATGATTTCCAGCTATTTAAAATAATTATTTTTGGAGATATGGCTCAAGTGGCAGAGTGCTACCTAGTGAGCAAAGCTGTCAGATACTGAATTCAAGCCTTTTCTTTTAATTGTGAAAACACTGTACAGGGGGGTGAAAATTACATGGGCAAGATAATGAGTCCATTTCTTATCAAGCATTGTAGCCTCCTCCTTTGTTTCCCCTTCTCATCCCTTTCCATCTGCCCCTTGCCCACCCCACCCAATTATCCCCACTCCCGCCACCCTCCCCGCACCAAAGTTGTAAAGTTCGTTTTTGACATAACGACTTGTACATCTCATTGTTGCAATGGTTCCACCTGTATCCCTATTTAAACGATTTGTTTTTCCCTTTCCCCTCCACAAATTATACCGACATCAAATACAGTGAAAGCAGGGATTATACCGTGGGGGAGGGACATACAAAGCAACAAAGAAATCATCTTATAGATGTGTTAGAAACAATCACATGAAAGAAAAAAACATTTGAATACATATCTTAGGGTTCATTTCCCTAACATCACCTTATCTGAACTTTTCTGCTTGATTCAGACATATACTAGATATTGCAAATAAGGGAAAACATGAGACCAATGTTTCTTTGGGCCTGGCTTACTTCACTTAATACAATTTTTTTCCAAGTCTTTCCATTTCCTAACAACTGGGGCAATGTCATTCTTTCTGATGGAGGCATAGAATTCCATTACGTATATATACCACATATTTTTGATCCATTCATCTACTGAGGGGCATCTGGGTTGGTTCCATATCTTAGCTATAGTAAATAGTGCTGCAATAAACATAGTGGTACTGGAAGCTTTAGTGTGGTCTTGTTTGTAAACATTTGGGTAAATGCCCAAAAGTGGGATTGCTGGATCATAGGGGAGCTCTATGTGGAGTCTTTTGAGGAACCTCCATACCACTTTCCAAAGTGGTTAAACAAGTTTACACTCCCACCAACAATGCAGTAAGGTTCCCTTCTGTCCACATCCCCTCCAGCATCTGTTGTTATTAGAGTTCTTGATATTAGCCATTCTAACTGGGGTGAGGTGGTATGTCAATGTTGTTTTGATTTGAATTTCTTTTATGGCTAGGGAGGTTGAGCATTTCTTCATGTGTCTATTGGCCATCATTCTCTCCTGTTCAGAGAAGTTTCTCTTTAAGTCGTTAGCCCACTTATTTATTGGGCAGTTGTTTCTTTAAAGATTTGTTATTGGGGGATTTAATGTTGTGAGTTCCAAGTATATTTTAAATATGAGAACCTTGACCATTGTGTGGCTAGTGAAGATCTTCTCCCAATCCGTGGGCTTTCTATTGATCTTGCTAGCTATGTCCTTTGCCATGCAGAAGCTCTGCAACTTCATGCAATCCCATTTGTCCAACCTTTCTTTGATTTTTTTCTGTTTTGGGGTCTCTATTAAGACAATTCCGGCCTGTGCCAAGGAAACCTAGGGTTTCTCCTATTCCATCCTGTAGTGTTTTGAGAGTGTCAGCTTTGACTCCGAGATCTTTGATCCATTTGGAGTTGATTCTGGTGCAGGGTGATATATAAGGATCTAGCTTTAGTTTTCTACAAGTAGTTAACCAATTTTGCCAGCACCATTTACTGAAGAGGCTGTCTTTCTTCCATTCTATTTTTTTAGCTCCCTTATCGAAGATTAAATGGCTATAGGTCTGTAGGTTCATTTCTGGGTTTTCAATTCTATTCCATTGGTCCTGAGGTGTGTTCTTGTGCCAGTACCAAGCTGTTTTGATTACTATGGCTCTATAGTAGAGTTTGAAATTTGGTATTGATATTCCTCCAGCAGTGTTCTTTCTGTTGAGGATCGTTTTTGCTATTCGGGGTCTTTTATTGTTCCATATGAATTTTTGGATTGCCTCTTCTATTTCCTTGAAGAATGACTGAATTCAACTCTTGATCTCGAACATAAGTAAAAACAGTCAATAAAAGTCAATCACTTTCCTGGGCACTGGTAGCTCATGCCTTTAATCTTAACTTTAATCAGAAGGCAGGGATCTGGGGATCTCAGTTCAATGTCAGCTCAGATAGGAAAGTCTGTGAGATTCTCATCCCGATTTACTGCCAAAGAAAGCTGGAAGTGGATTCGTGGCTCTTAGCCTAGAGGAAAAATCTCAGGAACAGAACCCAAGCCTTGAGTTCAAGCCTTAGAATAGTGCAATACATACACTAGGGAAGTAATTCACTCAAGTTCTCAACCTTTAATTTCCCTAATCCTAACTCTAATCCTGGTCACAACCCTAAGAGTAACCTTGATGATAATAGTAACTCAATCCTAAAATTAATGGAAAATACTCAAGTTTAGATACATCTTTACAGATACCCACTGTCTTTGAAATGATTTGCACTTTGCTCCAAATTCTACATATTCCCTGACTTGGAATCTGAAATATATCTTGTTCTCTATTATGAATCATTAACCTCAAATCCTCATATCATGAAAAATAACATAGTTTCCACTGATTTTTAACTTTTACAGAACTCCTGTATCTCCAAAAAGAAGTTGCAGGTTTACTTAAAATCTACTCTAGTTCCTAACCCTTACTATATATCTAAACCTTACTAGAAACCTAACTCTAAATTTAACCCCATTGAACCCTGCATAGAAAACTTAGAGAAACTCTGTAGTTTCAAACTTATTTTACTTGAGTTTCAATAAGTTTCAAATAAGTTTACTTGAATTAAAATAAGTTTCAAACTTATTTTACTTGAAAGTGTTAGCAGAAAATTCAGTTTTACTTTAAAGCTTACCCTTCCCTAACCCTAAGCCTAACCTGAATTAGAAAAGTAACCCTAACCCTGGAACTAATGGGCTTTGGATTCTAAAAGCCACACAAATATATTAGTTTTTATTCATCCTTTGATTTAACTCATCTTTCTTAAAATATTTTGTAGTTTCACTCATTATCCTGCCATTATTGTAACCCTAGCCCTAACTGAAATATTGAGGCTAACCCTCACACTAATTATAACCTAATCTTAATATTGTTAGCAGTTTCCTGTTTCACATTCATCCTAATTCTAACTCAACTTGTTATTCGAAGATTTAGTTTCAGTTGAACCCTTAATTTTCCATTTCCCTAGTGCTTACACTAACCCCAACTGGAACTGAAACCTAACACTCTGATAGTCCAATTCTAATGTTTAAGAAAAAAACTTTAGTTTTAAATCATTCTAATGAACTCTCCAGGTTATGCTCTGGAAATTAGTTTCAGTTTGCCTTATTCCCACAAATTTTCTGACTCTATTTCTGAAGTTATCTTGTTTCCTAAAATGAACTATTATATTACTTGTCCTCAAATTCTCTTTATCAAGAAAAATACTGTAGTTTCCATTCATCCTACCTTTTCCAGAAACCCTGTACCCTAAAACAGTTTCAGATTTACTTACCATCTATTCCATTACTTAATGCTAAGTCTCAGCCTAAACCTGTCTGGAAAACTCTCATTAATCGTTATGAGAATGATCACTGAGAAATAAATATAATGATAATGCTCTAGTTACTATTCAATCTCACATTTTTGCTTCTACTTGTAAGTGAAAACTCAAGTTCATACTAAAATCTTTCTTATTCATAACAGTAATCATAATCAGAACAAAATACTGACCCTAATCTTAATCTTAATTATATGACAATACTAACACTAACACAACTACACTAGTTTTCACTCATCCTAACTTGATTCAAATAAGCCTTCCAAAATATAGGTTTCATTTATTTTTGAATATCTTAGTCATTTTCCAATCCTAACTTAATCTTATCGGGAACATTGACAATAACCAAAAGCCTAATTGTAAGTAGATTCTAATACAATACTCTAGTTCACATTCATTCTAATTCTTACCAGGCTTATTCTAAATTTACCTTCAATTTGAGCCTCATTTTTTTCTCCTTCACTCTAACCTAACCATGGCTGGCATTCTAACCATAATCTTGACACTAACAGTATCCCAATTCTAAAATTTATGAAAAATGCTCATTTTTGCAATCTTAATTTTGAATGTATCTTGTTCCATAAGAGGAATCATTATACCCATTGATCTCAAATCCTGATATTATGAAATACATTGTACTTCCATTATCCCGGCATTTCTTGAATTCCTAGAACCTAAAATAAGTTCAACTTTACTTATCATTTAACACATTTCTTTTTTTTCTTTTTGTCAGTCGTGGGGCTTGAACTCTGGGCCTGGGCATGATCCCTGAGTTCTTTAGCTCAAGGTGTGCACTTTACCACTTGAGACACAACACCGCTTTTGGGTTTTCTGGTGGTTAATTGGACATAAAAGTCTCACAGACTTTCCTGCCCAGGTTAGCTTTGAACTGGGATCCTCAGAAATGAGAAATGAGATACAAATTGTACAATATTCTTTCTGATGGGTAAGTAGAATTTCCAGTGTGTGTGTGTGTGTGTGTGTGTGTGTGTGTGTGTGTGTGTGTGTGTGTGTATTACATTTTCTTGATTCACAACCAGCTGGGCTGGTTGTGCTGAAACTTTTAGTATATCCTAGTTTGTAAACATTCAGGTAAATGTCTAGGAGTAGAGTTGCTGGATAATATGGAAGTGGATACTCAAAAGAGGGATGAAGGGGGAAAAGGAGAAGAATAAAAAGGAGAAAAAGGGTGAAGTGCAGAGAGGAATCCAGTAAATATCCTACAATATTAAGAAGAGTTAAGGAAGAGGTTCATAGAGGAGACATGGATGAGAATGTTGAAAGGGTTGGCATTGATCAAGGTATATTGTGTGCATAAACTGCTTTGTTTAATGATAACTCCTTTGCTACTTAAAATAATTAAAAAATCATGTCCCTAAAATGTTATGCCATTAGAAGGAAAGCACGAGAATCTGCTCAGATCATCTCTAAATCTTTTTTCGCTAGGATGAGTTTTAGAACAATACTAATGATGCATATCATCTGAAGAAAATTTAATGATTTCCATCTACTTAAAATAATCATTTTTGGAGATATGGCTCAAGTGGCAGAGTACTACCTATTGAGCAAAGCTGTCAGATATTGAATTAAAGTCTCAATCTCGAACATAAGTAAAAACAGTCAATAAAAGTCTATCACTTTCTTGGGCATTGGTAGCACATGCCTTTAATCCTAAATTTAATCAGAAGGCAGGGATCTGGGGATCTCAGTTCAATGTCAGCTCAGATAGGAAAGTCTGTGAGATTCTCATCTCCAATTTACTGCCAAAGAAAGCTGGATGTGGATTCGTGGCTCATAGCCTATTGCAAAAACCTCAGGAACAGAACCCAAGCCTTGAGTTCAAGCCTTAGCATAGTTCATATACATATACAAGGTAAGTAAGTCACTCATGTTCTCAATCTTTAATTTCCCTAATCCTAACTCTAATCCTGGTCACAACCCTAAGAGATGATAATAGTAATGCAATCCTAAAATTAATGGAAAATACTCAAGTTTAGATACATCCTTACAGATACCCATTATCTTTGAAATGATATGTAGTCAGATTCCCTGACTTGGACTCTGAAATCTATCTTGTTCTCTATTATGAGACATTAGCCTCAAATCCTCATATCATGAAAAATACTATAGTTTCCACTGATTTTAACTTTTACAGAACTTCTGTATCTCCAAAAAGAAGTCACAAGTTTACTTAAAATCTACTCTAGTTCCTAACCCTTACTATATATCTAAACCTTACTAGAAACCTAACTCTAAATTTACCCCCATTGAACCCTGCATAGGAAACTTAGAGAAACTCTGAATTTTTTGTTAAATTTCAAACTTATTTTACTTGAAAGTGTTAGCAGAAAATTCAGTTTTACCTTAAAGCTTACTTTTCCCTAACCCTAAGCCTAACCTGAATTAGAAAAGTAACCCTAACCCTGGAACTAATGGACTTTGGATTCTAAAAGCCACACAAATACAGTAGTTTTTATTCATCCTAACTTTGATTCAACTCATCTTTCTTAAAATAGTTTGTAGTTTTACTCATTATCTTGCCATTATTGTAACCCTAGCCCTAACTGAAATATTGAGGTTAACCCTCACACTAATCATACTCTAATCTTAATATTGTTAGCAGTTTCTTATTTTAAATTCATCCTAATTCTAACTCGACTTGTTATTCGAAGATTTACTTTCAGTGGGACCCTGAACTTTCCATTTCTCTACACTAACCCCAGCTGGAACTGAAACCTTTCACCCTGATAGTCAATTCTAATGTTAAAGAAAAAGACTCTAGTTTTAAATCATCCTAATGAATACTCCAGTTTGCACTCTGGAAATTAGTTTCAGTTTGCCCTAATTCCCACAAATTTTCTGACTCTATTTCTGAAGTTATCTTGTTCCCTAACATGAACCATTATACTTGTCCTCAAATTCTCTTTATCAGGAAAAATACTTAGTTTCCGTTCATCCCAGGATTTTCAGAAACCCTGTACCCTAAAACAGTTTCAGATTTACTTACCATCTAGTCCATTACTTAATGCTAACTCTCAACCTAAACCTGTCTGGAAAACTCTCATTAATTATTATGAGAATGATCACTGAGAAATAAATATAAAGATAATGCTCTAGTTACTATTCAATCTCACATTTTTGCTTCTACTTGTAAGTGAAAACTCGATTTTATACTAAAAACTTTCTTATTCATAACAGTAATCATAATCAGAACAAAATACTGACCCTAATCTTAATCCTAATTATATGACAATACTAACACTAACACAACTACACTAGTTTTCACTCATCCTAACTTGATTCAAATAAGCCTTCCAAAAATAGGTTTCATTTATTTTTTGAATATCTTAGTCATTTTCTAATCCTAACTTAATCTTATCGGGAACATTGACAATAACCATAAGCCTAATTGTAAGTAGATTCTAATATTAATACAATACTCTAGTTCACATTCATTCTAATTCTTACCAGGCTTATTCTAAATTTACCTTCAATTTGAGCCTCATATTTTTCTCCTTCACTCTAATCCTAACCATGGCTGGCATCCTAACCATAACCTTGACACTAACAGTATCCCAATTCTAAAATTTATGAAAAATGCTCATTTTCTGCAATCCTAACTGAAATTCCACTTGTAATTCTTGAAATAAATTGCAGGTTTTCTGTAAACCCTACAGATTTTCTCACTCTTACCACTTGAGACACAACACCGCTTTTGGGTTTTCTGGTGGTTAATTGGACATAAAAGTCTCACAGACTTTCCTGCCCGGGTTAGCTTTGAACTGGGATCCTCAGAAATCATCTTCCTCAGTAGCTAGGATAATAGGCACAAGCCACTAATTTAACCCATTTCTGTACTCTATCCTATACCCCGGTTAACCAGAAACCTAATCCTAATCACAGTCTGATTTAATACCAAACGGTTAATGTAAGGAAAATTGTCTAGATTCTATTCAATCACACATTTTTTTGCTTCCACTTCTTAGTGGAAAACTGAAATTTACCCTAAAGCTTATCCTTCCCTAACCCTAATTAGAACAAAAAAGAATCTCACACTTTAAACCAAATTATATCTGAATGTTTAAAGTAACATAAACACTGGTTTTCATTCATTCTAACTTTGATGTCATTCATTCTTCTTAAAATATGTGTCAGTTTTACACAATATCTTACATCTTTTTCTCATCCTAACCCCAGCTCTAACTGGAACACCTTGCGTAAGCCTAAGCCTACATATAACTGAATCATCATGTTAACAGCAAGCCTCTTTTTTCACATTTATCCTAACTCTTGCTCAGCATGTAGGTCTAAATTTTACTTGCATTTTGAACCTAAATTTTTAAGTGTTTTTCTATTTCCTGGCAGGTTTTATTTTTCATTACATCTTAACAATTTTATTTTGTTGTAAAGATGCTTTGAAGAGCGATTAAGTACATATGTAACAAAAGGAGTACATATCTTGTTGAGCATTGTTACCCCCTTCTGTCTTGTTCTCCCGCTATCCCATTCCTCCCCACTTCCCTTACTCCTCCCTCCCCATGGTGTAAGCTTCATTTTCAACAGTGTCTTTTGAGTATTATTGTTCCAATGGGTCATCCTGTGTTGAACCTAAATTTTCTATTTCTCTAATTCTAATTCTAATTCTGCCTGGGATCCTAACCCTAACCATAATAATAATGATAACTCAATTCAGAAGTTAACAAAAATTATTCAAGTTTTATTCATCCTATTAATCCACTGTACATCTTGAATTAAGTTGCAGTTTAGCTTAAATCTTCCAAATTAGTTTATATGCACATATACAAAGACGTAATTTTATGTGAAAAACAGAAGATCTTTGGAGAAAGGAGTAACGAAAAGGAAATATAGGGAGTAAAATCAAATGCTTTAAATATATTATAGAATTGCCACTTCTGGCAATTAATAACCATTAAGAAAATAATTAAAAATTAATAAATAAGACATTGCCTTCTAGTGTTCTTTAAGAGAGCCATGATATGTCTTGTGAAAGAAATACTTGTTTTAGATAAAATTTGATCATACATAATTTATATTGTTATTGGCCAATTATTTAATTTAATGAATAAAAATATGTCAAATAAGATTCCATGACAAAAAATATAAAACAATTATTTAGCAATTGTTTGAGAAAAAGTTATAGTCATGAGTTTTAGTAAACTGAATTTCTATTTCCCAGAAAGCAATGAATTAGGTTTACTAATCTAGTATTTGTAGTAATTTTAGAGAACATAATTGACATGAAAAACAACTAACTGTACATCTTCTTTCGTGAATGAGTGATATTTTAAACATTATCTTTTATTCAAATGAATACTTAGGTTTACATTTCAAAATAAATGCAATTTTATCTCCTTTCAGAACAAGTGCTTACCCTGCAATTAAATGTACTAGCATATTCAGGTATTTAAAAGCTAAATTTTCTTTGTTTGAAATGTAGCTCTACATGTTCAGAATGACATGATTTTTTATTCATAAATATCTAACCTCGGATTTTTGCTTCAACAATATAAATTGTCTCATGACATTGTAGTGAAGGCTCCAATAACGAGAGTGGTCAAAACGATTTCCTAAATTCTAAATTTTAAATCTAATCATTTTTAGCCTTTGATAATATCATTTATTGTCTCTTCACCGTAATTAAGCTAAAATAAATACTACTTTTTAAACATTTCACTCACATTGTAAATAATATTAACATAGGTAAAAAAAAGACACTAATTATTTCAGACTCATATTTGGTGTCTTAGTGTGAAGAATGTAGAGAGTAGAAAGACTTTATACTCAATAAATATTTTTGGTTAAATTAAATCATATATCTGGATTTCTTATTTGAAAGTTCATCACATGGAAACAGGAAAAAAATAAAAAATAATTACTTTGGGATCATTTTTCTTCTTAAAATTATGAAGCAAAAATAGCTCTAAGAAATATATTTTTCAGGAGCTGGGAAGGTGGCTCAGTGGTAGAGTGCTTGCCTCGCATGCATGAGGCGCTGGGTTTGATTCCTCAGCACCACATAAGCAGAAAGAAAAAGCTGGAAGTGGCACTGTGGCTCAAGTGGTAGAGCGCTAGCCTTTAGCTGAATAGCTGAGGGACAGCACCCAGGCCCAGAGTTTATGCCCTACGACCGGACCCACCCCGCAAAAATATATTTTTTTCAATAAAATGTTTCAATCCTTAGTAAAGTGCATTATACTTTAATATAAAGTTATTCTCAAAATAGAAATTCTGCAACTAATCTAATGTATGTATTTATGCACAAAATGCTGTGACTTCTAGTTGTTATGTGATTTTATTTTTATTTTTTAGTTGTGACATGATCCCTACATACATTTATTACAAACATCTGTAATTATACAAATCAAACCTATACACACTAATTTATGTAAGATAATATTCAAACAAAATTATCTTTTTTTCCTGTCTCCAACAGGGAAGGATGATGTGCTGAAGTGTATTAAATGAAGGTACTCTAATGAAGAGTCTTTATGGAATGGAAATTTGCAACATGAGGATGGTATAATGAGTACTTTCTACTTGGCTGAACAGGAATTCTTGTTTCTACTTTCTTACCTTTTAATCACACAAGGAAAGCCACAAAATTTGAAGTTCATATGAAGGAATTGCATTCCAAAGTGATGTGCCAACTCTGCTCAAAAGTTTGATCTTATCACTAGTTCTTTGTGCTTGCTGGCTGATCTAGTTCTGTATCATATGTTTCATATTATTAAGCATATTAGTAATTCAGCCATGAGTACATTGCAAGAGACTCCTGAAAATCACAGGTATTGCTGTGTAATAATCAGAAGAGAGGGAAAAGATTATATTAATCTCCAATTCCTCCCTTTGGCCTTTAATATAACAATTAATTGTCAAAACAATCATGTAAGATGTTAGTTTATTTTTCCCTTTTTAATTAGAGATTAAGCAAGTGCTTTTAGCAGTTAAAAGTGATGACAGTGAAATCAGAGCTCTGATATGAGCATCTTCTCCATAATAAGTCTAAAATCTTTTCCTCCAAGATATCCAAGAGTACTATACTCATCCTCTAAAGAGTGAAAAAGTAATTATTTTCATTAGTTTTGCTTAATATTAATTTACTTGTAGCAAAAGGTTAAAATGTCTGGTCTCTTTCTTTCAATGTAATAACATACATTTCATATTATTACTGTCTCTTCATAGAAGCCTGAAATCACTATTTCAAAGTAACACAAACAGAAAAAAATAAAATAAAAGGATACAACCATCACAAATCCTAAATTATGTGAAAAAATCCACAATATCAAAAATAAACCTGAGGAAGTGGAAAAACAATGGCTGAATAAGAACAGAAAATTAGCCGGGCGCTGGTGGCTCACGCCTGTAATCCTAGCTACTCAGGAGGCTGAGATCTGAGGATCGCGGTTCAAAGCCAGCCCAGGCAAGAAAGACCGCGAGACTCCTATCTCCAATAAACCACCAGAAAACCGGAAGTGGTGCTGTGGCTCAAGTGGTAGAGCGCTCGCCTTGAGCTGAAGAGCTGAGGGACAGCTCCCAGGCCCAGAGTTCAAGCCCCACGACCGACAAAAAAAAAAAAAAAAGAACAGAAAATTACCCTGGCTCCAGCTAATGAAACAGAGACTTAGAGTCCTAGCAGGTATTCCACTTCTAGCAGGTCAAACCAAGTCAGCTATAATTATATATAAATATATAATTCAAAAGAAGATTTTATACTGTCTTCACAAGAAAACAGAAATCTATGAAAAGTTACCCAGCCAGGCAAGTGACTGTTGTGACTGTGTTGGCCAACATATTCAAATGCACAGCTGCACTGTGGAAATAAAAGGGCCACATGGGAAAAAAGCTGGAACAGAGGCAGCCACATCCAAACACAGACACTATTCACCTAACCACTGGACAGTTCGAACTGTCATTGGAACAGTATTAAAATGACAATATCTCACCACAAATGATCTCTAATCCTACACTTAATCATCTAGACAAAAACCTAATTCTAGAAAAACAAATCACAACAGAAGACCAAACCAACACCTGCAAATCAACCAAGAACATAGTCACCTATTAAGATCATAGATCCCCCAAATGAAAGTAAAGAAATTCACCAAATGGACAGAAAAAATCAGAAAAATACAAGAAAACTGATGCCACGGTAGTATAATTCACACAGGAACTGACCAGACATTAGAACAGACAATTAAGGAGCTAGAAGAGAGAATTCAAAATACATTACAAATACTGCTGAAAAATGTCATTAACGAAAAGATACAAAACCTCTACAAGAAATTTGTGAAAAAGATGAGACCAATCAAAGATTAGCAAAATAATTCATAGAGACTACAAACAGAAAGATAAAAAAAATTTTGAGAAGGCAAACGAGTCCAAGGAAAAAAATAGTTAAATAGTTAAAAGGTATGAGAGAAGACACAGCTAAAACAACAACAACAAAAAAAAAAAACCTCCAACTCCCCTATCCAAAGAAAAGATGTAAAGAAAGTCCTCACAAGACCTAAAACAAAGCCTTAGTAAAGATAGAAACCCTAAAAAAATGACCAATTAGAAGATAGAGAAATAAAACACAAGGTAGAAAGTCTCCACAGCGAATAGATGACATAGAAGATAATGTTAGGCATCAAAGACAGACTAGGTCTAATAGAAAAGAGGAGCTAATCATTTAGATCAAATCCAAGAAATAAGAAACGATCTTGCTGGAAGTTCAAGATTCAGTTAGAAGATCAAACTTGGGGGAGATAGGTATCAAGAAGGAGAAGGGCAGGAAACAAAATGGATGGGAAATATTTTACAGAATTCTAGCAGAGAACATGCCAAACATCCAAAAAGAAAGGCTCATTCAGAGAAGAGAAGCCTTTAGAACACCAAACAGAGAATACCAGAACAGAACAACCCACCACCACATCATATTCTATTAGAGGATCATTAGAGATCAAGGAAAGGATTCTTAAAGCTGTCAGGAGAAAAGACTGATTATTTATAAAGGATATACAGTCAGAATAAATAATGATTTCTTAGCTGATATGGTAATAAGGAGAGCCTGACATGATATATGGCAAACATTAAAGGCAAACAAATACCAACCGTGAATACTGTCCTAAGCCAAACTCTCCTTTACATTTAAAGGATATATAAAAATAATTCATGACTAAGAGAACTTGAAACAACTTATCCCCACCAAATCAACAAGATAGAAATTAATCAAATATATCCTACATAGAGAAGGCCAAGAAGAACAGGAACTGGTCATATAAAATACTCCCTACCAGAGAACAAAGTAAATATATATTTTTTTTTATTGTGAAAATACTGTACAGAGAGGTTACAATTACATGGACAAGATAATGAGTACATTTCTTATCAAGCATTGTAGCCTCCTCCTTTGTTTCCCCTTCCCATCCCTTCCCATCCTCCCACCCACACCCCCACCCAACCCTCCCCGCTCCCACCTCCTCCCCACCCCCGTACCAAAGTTTAAAAGTTCGTTTCAACATAATGACTTGTGCATCTCATTGTTGCAATGGGTCCACCTGTAT
The DNA here is from genome assembly GCF_019054845.1 of Dipodomys spectabilis. NCBI lineage: Eukaryota > Metazoa > Chordata > Mammalia > Rodentia > Heteromyidae > Dipodomys > Dipodomys spectabilis. Next base: position 621,462 of record NW_024871020.1, on the reverse strand, counting down.
CCCTATTTAAACGATTTGTTTTTCCCCTTCCCCTCCACAAATTCTACTGAACAAAGTAAATATATTAAGAATAGATGAGGCACAGCTCCTAACAACAGGAATTATAGATATTTCCCAGCCTTAACTCTCAATATCAATGGACTTAAATTTCCAATTAGAAAAAACAGATTAGATAGTATTATAAAAAAAAAACCAGACACATCCATCCAGTGTCCACTAGAGATACATTTCATTGACAAAAACAAACACATACTCAAACTGAAAGGCTGCAAGGAAATTTTTCAAGCAAATGGATACCATAAACAGGCCACAGTAGAATTACTAACATAAAATAATGTAGAACTCAAATTAAAATTAGTAGGAAGAGACATTACATACTGATAAAGGCAGCTCTCCATTAGGAGGATACAACAAGTGTAAATATCAATGCCGTGAATCTTGGACCACCCCAAATCATCAACCAAATACTACATAACCTAAAAACACATCTCAACCCATCATTGTCATGCATGGATTGGTTATCCAGGAAAAACTCAACCAAGAAACTGAAGACCTAAATAACTGCATTGACCACCTTGCCCTAACAGACATCTACAGAATATACATTCAGTGTCACTATATACATTCTTTGCAGCAGGTCATGGAAGATTCTCCAAAATAGAACCCATCCTATGTCACACAGAAATTCTGTCCAAATTGAAAAAATAATTAATTGAATTCCCATAGCTTGTCAGACCACAGCAGAATAAACTTACAATTAAACAGCTAAAGCAAAAAAATTGTCAAACCTATGAAAACTGAACAACACATTGCTGAATGACCAGTGGGACACTGAAGAGATTAGAATGGAAATCTGAAAATTTCTGGAATTTAAGAAAAATGAAGACACAAAATACCAGCTCCTCTGGGACATACAAAATGCAGTACTTACAGGAAAATTTATAGCTTTGAATGCCTACATCAAGCAATTGGGGAAATCTCAAATCAGTATTTTTATTATGTACCTAAAGCTCCTTGAAGAGAGGAACAAGTCCAACCTAAGTAGGCTGAAACAAATAAAAAGAGTTAAATCAGAAATAAGTAATGACAAAATAAAACATAGATCAACAAAACAGAGTTGTTTCTTTCAATAAATTAACAGACTTGACAGACCCTTACCAAATCTGACTAAAAAGAGACCTTATATAGATAGAAAGATAAGAAAAAAATCCACAGATTGGGAGAAGGTCTTTAGTTGCTCTGCAACACACAATGGCCTCATATCTCAAATATTCTTAGAGTCCCAAAATGAACCCCCCCAAAAAACAAATTCTAATAGAAACAACAACCCTCATAATATAAGTGAGCTTAAGATTTAAGGAGAGACCTCTCTGAAGAAGAAATATGAATGGCCAATAGACACATGAAGAAATATGCAACATTTCTGGCCATAAAAGAAATGCAAATCAAAGCAAAATTGAGATTCCACCTAACCCCAGTTAGAATGACCATAATGAAGAAAACTAATAATAACAGATGCTGGGCTGGTGGGGATGTGGCCAAAAAGGAACATTACCACACTATTGGTGGAAATGTAAACTTGTTCAAATATTCTGTAAAGAAGTATAGAGATTCCTCACTAGAGCTACCCTATGACTCAGCAATGATGGATCAAGGAAATGTTGTATATATTCACAACAAAATTCTATGCTTCCATCAGAATGATTGACATTGTCCCATTTGTAAGGAAATGGAATCATTTGGAAACATAATAATTCAAACAAGCCAGGCCCAAAGAATCAGAGGCTACATGTTTTCACTCATTTGGAAAAACTAGAATATGTCTAGGATATTCACAATAGCTCAATAGCAATATGCATATCACCATAAAATGATGCTTGTCAAAATGAGCTCCAAGAAATGGATACAAGATGATTGTATAGTGAACTGTTTTTAGTTATTTCTATTTAGTTTTTCCTCTTTGGTTTATTCCCTGTACTCACTGTTTTTGATTTCTGTACCCTTTGTCTTATACATAAGTTAATCTGATTTGGGGAAAGGAAGGGAAATCACAGAAATGGTGGGACAAAGATTAACCAAAGCAACAGTGATATTCACTAGACACTATGTTAGAAATAAACTTTACAACTTTGTGGGAGTGGGATGTCAGGATTGAGGGAAGCAGAAAAAAATGAGGAAGGGGTAACACTGTTAAAAATGTACTCATTTGGGCTGGGAAGGTGGCTCAGTGGTAGAGTGCTTGCCTTACATGCATGAGGCCCTGGGTTCGATTCCTCAGTACCACATAAGCAAAAAGAAAAAAGCCGGAAGTGGTGCTGTGGCTCAAGTGGTAGAGCACTAGCCTTGAGCTGAAGAGCTGAGGGACAGCGCCCAGGCAGAGTTCAGGTCCCACGACCGGACCAAAAAAAAAAAAAAAATGTACTCATTACTTATGTAACTGTAACCCACCTCTCTGTATATCACCTTCATAATAAAAAATAAAAAACGAAAAACAAAACAATTAGAGAACTCACCCAAATACAGAAAATTAGAGACAAAAATGAGACAACACAACAGATAAAAGCAAAATTGAGAATGTTATAAGAGAGTACTTTGAAAATCTTATGCCAATCACCTGAAGAATCCTGAGGAAATTCATGCTTTCCTATACTGGATCTGAAGCAAGAAGTAACACATAAGAAGAAATGAAAATGAAATGTCAATAAACCACTTCCCATTCCAGAGAAATCTACAACTTAATGAATTTACCATGAAATTAAGGCCTGCAAAGAACTTACAATACACAGATGTAACTCTTCAATGGAATAGAAAGGGAAATGGAATTATCAAACACATTCTATGAAGCTAGAATTAGACTCTTCTCCAAATCACATAGGGACTCACCAAAGAAAGCGAACTATGAACCTAACTCTTTGATAAGCAATGATGCAGAACTTCTTAATAAAATTCTCACCAACTAATTTCAGCAACTAACAAAAAAATAATATTGTATGATCAAATAGGATTCATCCTAGGATACAATTGGATTCAATATTCTTGTCAATAATCCTAGTACAAACCATCAGCAGAAGCAGGGACAAGAAACACATGATCGTCTATAGGGATGAAGTAATAGCTTTTAACAAGCTCCCATACCCCTTTATGATTGTCTGAGAAGCTAGGAATGCATGGAACATTCCTCAATACAATACAGAGTATATATATGACAGATAATTAGCATTTACCTAACAGTGGAAGCATGAAGACATTAAAATCAGGAATGAGACAAGGATGCCCATTCTCTCTACTACTCTTCAATAAGGCAGTGGACTTTCTAGCAAGAGCAATAAGCAAGAGAAAAACATAAAGGGGATCCAAATAGGGAAGACATAAAACTATCCCTTTTTATAGATGAAATGATCCTGTATTTTAAAGGACCCTATAGCTTCCTCCTTCAAGTTACTAAAGGTGATGCTAACCTTCAGCAATGTAGCAGGTTATAAAAACCACAACAATCAGTAGTTTTTCTGTGTTACGAACAATGGGAAGATCCATGCTGAAATCCAAAAATCAACCTCATATGTATTAGCCTTAAAACCAAATCAAATCTAAACTGAACAAAACAACAACAACAAAACTAGGAATTAATTAATTTAAGTAAAATGTGAAGGACCTCTACGGTGAAAACTTTAAAAATCTAAAAAGGGAAATTAAGGAGACTCAAGGAAATGGAAAATCTTTTAATGCTCCTGGTTGGAAGAATTTACATGATGAAACTGCAATGCGGCGCCCCCAAAATTGACAATGAAATACTCATCAAAATTCCAACAATATTCTTCAATACAGTAGAGAATCAATCCAAATTTAATATGGAATTACTAAATTATAGATGAAACAGAAGGTTTAGAAATGAATTCATATGGAATTACTGAATTATAGAAAAAACTGAAGGTTTAGAAATGAATTCATGGGCCTATCATGATCTAACACACACACACACACACACACACACACACACACACAGTGGAATTCTATTCACCCATCAGAAATGATGACTTTTCACCAGTCTTAAGGAAAATGAAAGGCTTGGTAAAATTATACTAAGAGCAAAGAAAACAGAATGCAGACTCAGAGCAATATAAGTTTCATGGATTCATTCATTTATGTTAGCTAGAAGGTGCCCACAAATCTACAAGTAAACAAGACTGATTCTACCTCGTCCCAGTAAGAATGGCCATTATCAAGAAAACTAACAATAGCAAATGCTGACATGGATGTAGCCAATTGAGAACTCTATTACACTGTTGGTGGGAAATTAAACTTGTTCATCCACCGTGGAATGCAGTACGGAGTTTCCTGAAAAGACTAAATATAGATCTCCCTGAAGACCCAGTAATTCCCCTCATCAGCAGTAATTCAAAACAAGCAAGCTCACACGAAAGCTATCAGCATAACCATGTTCAGGGCCCAGGCCCAGTGTTCAAGGACTGGGAAAAAAGTTACCACTTCTGGTATTTGTTTTTAAAATTTGAACTTTTGACATAAGAAACCAAATCATTCTATTTGCAGTAGCTAGGATAGGACTTATATGTTTTGGGTGATAAAATGGCTTCTTTGTTGAATGTTAGGAAAAGATGCAGGCAGTCCAAGAAAAGGGATATTTTTTTTGTTGTTGGTCGAGGGGCTTGAAGTCAGGGCTTGGGCACTGTCCCTGAGCTCTTCAACTCAAGGTGAGTTCTCTACCTCTTGAGCCACAGTGCAACTTCTGGCTTTCCTGTGGTTAAATGGAGATAAGAGTCTCTGGGACTTTCCTGTCCAGGGGGCTTTGAACTGCAGTCCTCAGACCTCAGCTTCCTGAGTAGCTAGGATTACAGTTATGAGCCACTAGCACCAGGCTAAAAATGGGGGAATTTTAGAAAAGAAAGTCCACCTCTTTACCTGTACCTAAACCTCAGATATAACTACTAGAACACTTCATCCTCAACTCATTTCACCAGTCATTTGTAAATTTTCTCTTTCTCTTTATGTAGGAATACTGCAGTCAATATCAACTCAGCTGTGGGACTGGATCAATTGTATGTTAATTGTTAGCACCTAAATCAAGAACTGTTACATCAAAACAAATGAACCCCTCACTTCGAATAATTGTATTCTTTTTATTACAAATCTGTGCTTTATCAATTCCTAATGTGATATTGGACCTCCCAACATAGTGATGACATTTTCTTTCTCTTCAGCAATTGTCCTTCTTCCACATGTGTTCAAATATTTAAGATTTCAAAGATTTCCATTGATAATTCATTAAGCTGACCTCTAAGATAATGTGCATTTCTGGTATTTGGTCTGCTGTCTTGTTCTAACATGCACAGGCTTTCTATGATTTATTTGTTCTACATGGTATTCTACTTTCCAATCTTCGTATGATCAATTTTAGTCCCTTTCATCTAATATGTAGTACACTTCAAATAGTGAAAACAGTGATAATTGTTTTGTTTTTTATTTTATTAGTTATTAACATTTAATTATTGTTTTTCTTTATTTGTAGCATTCTTTTACTTGTTGAAATATAGTACAACTCTTTTTTGGGGGGGTCCGGTCGTGGGGCCTGAACTCTGTGCCTGGGCGCTGCCCCTTAGCTCTTCAGCTCAAGGCTAGTGCTCTACCATTTGAGCCACAGCGCCACTTCCGGTTTTTTTTTCTTTTTGCTTATGTGGTGCTGAGGAATCAAACACAGGCCCTCATGCATGCAAGGCAAGCGCTCTACCGCTGAGCCACCTTCCCAGCCCTAGTACAACTTTTTGTAAGTCATCATTAGGAGGTACTTTGAGAAGGTTACTTGGATTGCCAAACCAATTTTAATAAGTGCATGTTAATTTACAAAAAGGAAAATTAAGAACAAAATATTTATTTAAAAAATTATCAAATAGAGTCTGAGTCAGGAGTGTTCATAAATGTCCACACCTGAAATTTTAGCCCTAGGCTGAAGCAGCGGTTTTACAGAGTTGAGGCCAAAACAGTGATAGACTGTGTTTTGTTCTTTATTTTGATTTTGTTGGTCATGAAGCATGAACTCTGGGGCCTGGGTGCTGTCCCTCAGCTCAAGGCTAGCACTAGCATTTGAACCACTGCACCACTTCCATCTTTTTTTGCTTATGTGGTGCTGAGGAATCAAACCCTGGGGCTGATGCATGCAAAGCAAGCATTCTACCACTGAGTCACCTTCCCAACACCTGTGAAACTGTGTTTTAAAAAATCATCTAAACAACATTTGCTTTCTGCTTTGGGTTATATAATGAAAGATATAAATATATTTTTATATTTTTGTGAATTGTACTTCTAAATTTATACTAACTTCAGCCACTTTATCCTTTTCAAAGTCATGAAATATCTCTGAGAGTTTGCTTCTGTGAAGATTGTTTTTGCATTTATAATTTCTTCTGAGTTATTTTTATTTTTATCAAAATAACTTTATATTTCATCTTGATTTGTTATCATATATCAAATACCTTCAAATGTACACATAGAGTCTAAAGATAACAGTATGAATATTCTCATACAGCTCTTGTTTGTCTGTTATGCACTTCTAGTATTGTGATATTTCTCTCTCTCTTTCACTCTCTCCCATTTCCTCTCTGTCTCTTTCATGCTCTATGTCTGGTACTTAGGATTTCGGCTGGTCTACTATTATCCTTCAGGATCCACTTGTTTTGTGGGAACATGATAGCGACCATCAGTTACCCTTGCATTCTTTAAGAGTTATAAGAGTGACTTGATATTATTCTTTGCCATTCTAAATGGCAAAACAGCAGATCTAGGAATTCCTTTTCACTTTTACTATTATAAATTTTATCTCATAGGAATCATTGGGATGGATAAGATACTTTTAACCTGTGACCTAAAAATTCTTTTCTTTTACAAACAACCTTTTTCTTTTATTATCAGTTAGTAAATACATATAATGAAAACAAAGCTATCCTATGGAAAGTGGACTGAAGTTGTTCACAGGGATGACAAACAAAGGAATGTGGGAAGTGAGTACAAAGGATGCCCATCATAGAATACAGATCCTAAGAGCAATTTACCATGTACACTTTGTGAGAAAGACAATGTGCTGGGAACTATAGATTAAATCATTGAACAACTGGTATATATATGCACATATACTTGTATATGTATATTTATTTTTAAATGCACACATATGTGTATATGCCCTTATATATGTACACCTGTATGTTACTATACACACAAATACACACGTACATGTACACATGTATACATGCTCACATGGAGAAAGACACATAGATACAGCCAACACAAGTTTCACTAGGTGTTGATTATGCCTTAAATGGAATGCTTGGAACAAAGTATGTTGAAGATGTATTTGTCTCTAAGAGTTTTTTTACCACTCCTCTTATCTCTTAAAACTTGTACATTTAGAGAGATTCCACTTGCAAAATGCAGTACAAGTGATAGCAAATCACTCAGAAATCTCAGTTAGTAAAGGTCATATGGTGTTTCCTTGCTCCCCACAGAATGCTTGCTCTTGTAGAAACTCTCAACAATCAAAGTAGCAGAACAATGCCCTGGTAAAGAATAAAGTTATAAGGCTTTAAATGGCACCCTTACTTGAGCTCTTTTCCAACAGCCAGCATGAATTCCTAAGCAGATGAGTGAATCCTCAGGGACTGGATTCTACACATACATTTAACCAACCCATGTGAAAAGTCCTATGTGAGAAATGCTGACTGAGGTCTTGCTGATTTCCTTGCCAAGAAAATAACAAAAAGAAGAAAATATTTTTAATGTTTTAAAGTTTGAGAATAATTTGTAACCTGTCAAAAAATGTAGATCACAATTATACCAAGTAACAAAAAATGATGGCATTTCATTTATGTGCTCTTGGAATTGGTGAGTGATTTTAGGTGTGTCTACACAAGTAGAATCAGCATAAATCAAGATAGCACTTGTTCATTTCAGATATAAGGAAAGGATACAGTTTGGCCCATTTTAACAATGAGATGTACAAGGCAGTTTATCAAGGGGTGGGGAGTGAATGGGGAAGTTGGGGAGGTGTGAAGGAAAGGAATGGTAGAGGAAAAACAAATGAGGGGGTAACAATGCTAAATAAGAAATGTTATCATTACCTTACTTAATTAACTGTAACCCCTCTGTACAATATATTTACAATAAAAATATATATTAAAAAGATACAAGGAAAACTTCTGTACTTATAGGAAGTTGTATTTGTCAATCAATATCAGTAAGGTATTGGTTTTAGGACCACAGGTATATGAAAACTTTGGATACTCAAATTCTCTACATAAACACAGTATATTACTTACTTTAGAATCTGCCCACAAGCTAATGCAGAGTAATTGCTATGAAAATTTTTACTACATTCTAGGTTTGTAATGAAACATAAAAATATATGCACTATTAACCCATACAATTTTTTTCAGAAAAATTTTGTCTGCAGTTTGTGGATGGAATTGGGAGAGCAATTTTGAAAAGCACAAATTTCATCATCAAGACCAGTCTGCAAATTGTAACAAGGAGCTAATACAGCATCATTTAATAGTATGCAAGTCCAAGGAGAAATACTTGAATTGAGACATTATCAGAAAAGGTAACCACAGGGGCTGGGGAGGTGGCTCAGTGGTAGAGTGCTTGCAGTACATGAGACCCTGGGTTTGATTCCTCAGCACCACATAAGCAAAAAAAAAAAAAAAAAAAAAAGCTGGAAGTGGCGCTGTGGCTCAAGTGGTATAGCGCTAGCCTTGAGTTGAAGAGCTGAGGGACAGCGCCCAGGCCCAGAGTTCAGGCCCCACAACCGGACCCAAAAAAAAAGAAAAAAAGAGAGAAAAAAAAAAGAAAATGTAGCCACACAAGGACTTTTAGAAATGCAGCTGCTAGATTTTCATGGAGAGCTTTCATAACACTTTGTGAAGCACAAATCAGAACCTCACTGAAGTGTAGATGGATTTCCCTCTCCTTCCTGTCATGGTTAGTCATTATCAATCAACATATAGCTAATCTTTAATAATCCTCTAATAACAAAATGTTGACGGAGTGTTTATATGCAGAAAACCTGGGAAGGCTAATTTTTTCCAATTAGGACATTCTGTATTCTATGACGCAGCAGAGAGAAAACTACGTAAGCATCCATTTACAGCCTTCTGAATAATTCTGATTCTGCCCACATCAGTTATCTATCCATACCTGTGCCCGAGCGAGAGGATTTTAAAAGAATTTAGTGATTTAAAATTTAAACTTAAATATGGAATGAAATTAGTTCCAATGCATTACATTGAGATATTTAGAAACAACTGGGAAACCTAAAGGTCTATCAGATTTATTTTGATTGAAAGTGAAGGAATATTGAAATTTGGTTCTCTATACTTTAAGCAATTTGCAGCAGACTTGATACTTATTAAATTTTGTATATTGAAAGGAACAAAAGCCTCAACAATATGTCAATACTATCCTCTTATTTATCTCTAAAGGTTTATGCTTCTGGTCTCTTAATATTAAAACTTCAAAAAATTATCTTTAGCAAGTTGTGCAAAGGGGTTTCACTTCATCATGTCAGTGTTAAATAGAGTGTATGTGCATTTCAATATACAGTGCATCTGGATCATTGTCAAACTTTCCATTTTTCTTCCTTCCCTTATCCCAACCCCACCTATCCCTTCAAGTTTCCTAATATATTCTCACATATGTACATTGAGTGTTATGACTGTATTAGTCCACCATTTCCCTCTCCATCCTTCTGCCCTACTTCCTTTAAGCCGAGATACCCTTTTAAGACTTGTTTCAACTTCATGGTATTTTGTTACATATCTCCACCTTTGGCATTTGGCTATGGGCTTGCCACACCCTTTCTTCCATGTTTGACCACATAAATGAATATATTTCTCCACATTTGTAATCTCTGAATGGCTGTGATAGGTATATTTTACTATTCACCTTCTGTCCTAAATTTAGAATTGCACCTTCAGGGCCATCCTATAGAGCTTTTATCTTCTCTACACACTGAAGATGGAAAGGAAATAATTTCCATGCTCTCAGCATTATGCTATCCATCATGAATTTCCATCGTTTATCACTTCAGCAGTCTATGTTTAGGGACAATCTTAAATTTCTGATGATAGGAGCATGAGTCAGTTTTAATTATGCAGATTCCAATATGTAGTGAGCCCTGTAGTCTTCTAAATTTTCAATAAATTTTGAGTAACTTTTTATTAATAATTTAAAAAGTTTTATTTCAGTATTTGAAATGCTGCCCCTATTATTTTAAAAGTTTCACAATAAGTTAGACTGAGCTTTTCCCCCCATTTTCCCCACTCGTTCAGGATAAGTCTCCTTTGGCTTTATTGTTTGAGAGGCCAAGGGATGAGGGTAAACAGAGAGATGATCATTACTCAGATATCTCCTTCCTCTTCTGGTTCTGCTATTCTTGTTGAGAGGAAGACTGTAGCAGGGAACAAGAGTGATGCTTGACTTCACCATACAAGGGAGCATTCCTGGCATGTCAATTATTGTTTCTCAAAATAACTTAAACTGCTTACACTTGCCTTCTCTGTAACAGTAACCTAACTGTGGCTTCCTTGGTGCAGGAGGAAGCACAATAACAGGTTACTACCTGTAAATTGGTATTTTATATCTCAGCTTACTACCAAAAATATAAAGCTTTGGCTACATAAATGCAAAGGTACTGATTGCCCAACAATACCTTAGTGAGCAGTAGACAATTCTACCCAGCTACCCTCTCCTCTCATATCCTCCCTTTCACTCCCCTCCACTCATTTACTCTCCCATCCCTTCTTTCTTTGTGTCTCTCTCCTCCATATTAATCTCTATCTTCTCTCTTTTTCTTTTCCAGTAGCAAGTGATTTGGTTTATCAGACAACACATAAATAATTGAACAAATATTTATTTCTCCTCATTTTGTGATTATTTATTCTTAAGAAGTGAGTTCTAGCACAGCACCAGTGGCTTACACCTAGATACTCAGTAGGTTCAAATTTGACAATTGCAATTCCAAGCTATTTTAAGTAGATAAACCTAAGAGATTCTTTTCTGCACTTGTGGTAAAAGGAAGACGTGAAGGTGTGGCTCAGGTGGTATAGAGCAAACGTTGAGAATTAAACCCCAGATAGAGCTCAAGGCCAGGAGTTCAAACCCCATTGCCAGCACAATATTAAAAAAAAAAACTGAGTCCTTTGTCTTAGAAGGAATATTTCTCCAAATATTCATACCCAGGGCAATTCTCAAGGTCCAATACTCTTTGTAAGGCTCTTTCACATCTTAAACTGATTCCTCTGCTTGATTCACATTATGAAAAATATGAGTCACAATTCACATTAAAAAGTATGTGCATTCTGAACAGTTCTTCCCATTTTTAATGTAAAGAAAGCATGACAGGAATTCACCTCACTTGGGAGTTAGGTTTGATTCACTGACAGACTTTTGCAAGTAAATGAAGGTCTGTTTACATGTAAAGGAATCTATACAGATGGTTTTCTAGGAGAGAGAACAAGGTAGCTGTTGTCCAAGTTTGAATCAGAGTAAGTTTATTCCTATGATATGGTAAAGAGAAGCTCATCTCATAGAACACTATGCAGACAGTAATTTCAAAAGGATTAAAAACCCATGTCTATGTTGTGAACAGCCAAGTTTTCACAAACATAAAACAGTTTCCTGAGCCATGAAAATATAAGTTAGAGCAAAGGGAACTATGTTAAATATAGTTAATGACTAAGTGACATGTGTAATCACAACTAAACTATAAATTTTTCATCATGTCCCTAACAAGAATCTCTAAGATAGGCCTGGCTAACTCTGTCATAGAGGACTGGGTTCATGCAATTGTCAGTTTTGTTTAGGGTGCAATATCTTCTACAGTTGCTTGGGTTGCAAACAGCTCACACCACATGCAGTGTCTGGAAAAACGTTCTGTCTTGCTAGGCACCTAAGGGATTTTTGTGCCACTGTGAATATTTATCGTTTTTCTTCTTATAATTATACCTGTCAGTGTGAAGTCGTTTCATGATAAGAATAATAGTTTCTGTACCCTGTGTTCCACTAACAAATCTCAGATGTAAATATAGCCAGGAGCTCATGGCTCATGCCTATAATCCTAGCTACTGAGGAGGCTGAGCTCTGAGGGTCACTGTTCAATGCCAGCCCAGGCAGGAAATTCCATAAGATTCTTATCTCCAATAAACCACCAGAAAACTGGAATTTGCACTATGTCTCAAGTGGTAGAGCTCTTGCCTTGATCTGAAGAGCACAGGGACAGCACTCAAGCCCAGAGTTCAAGCCCCACGACTGACCAAAAAAAAAAGTATGTATATATATATATATATATATATATATATATGTATATACATATATACATACATATATATAAATGATGAGATGAATTACATTTAAATATAAGTCAATATTAATGGTACACATGTAAAGTATCACTATATATGAGATATTTATAATATATACATATATTTATGTATAAGATCATATTATATTTATGTTTACAAATACATTTGTAATTAATATCCAAAGAATACATCTGAAGATTTTGGGGAAAATGTAGAGTGTCTAAAGGCTTACTACTGACCCATCATACTTTCAATCATTTTTTCCACTTCTTACAATGTCTGGAGTAATAAGACAATGATTATTTTATTCCTTACAATTTGGGATTAGAAACATCTACTTACTTGATATGAAACCTACCAAAATATGATCTTGAAATCACGCACCACAAACTGGACATATACATCATTTAGCAACTTACAGGACTCAAACTTTTATTTGAATCCTGTATCTCACATACATTCAGTTTCCTTCGAGTCAGCTACATATACAAACATGCCTAGATTTTCATCCTCACATACATCCTCATACTCACATGACATAGTAAATGTAACACTGTAGTAAAAAATATTATAGGTACTAAAAAAACACCTTTGCAAAAGTAATTAAATTTTATTTTTTAAATTCAATGCGCTATTGAAATACTGGTGAAAGAGCAGCTGAGAGGATGTTTCAAATACGAGAGTGTCTGCCTAAAGAGCATGTTTCTCATTCCAAGCATCATTATTTACATCCTTCCTTCTCACACCTAAAAATATAAATAACTACAGAATTAACCTACATGTTCCATAATCACTCATTGAAAATAGAAATTGTAATATATATACACATATACACAATGATATACTATTTAGCCACACATAATTATGAAATTATATCATATTCAAGAAAATAGATAGAACTTTGGACCGTAGTATGGAGGTTCCTCAAAAGACTCCACATAGAGCTCCCCTATGACACAGCAATGCCACTTTTGGGTATTTACCCAAATGTTTACAAACAAGACCACACTAAAGCTACCAGCACGATTATGTTTATTGCAGCATTAATTACTATAGCTAAGATATGGAACCAACCCAGGTGTCCCTCAGTAGATGAATGGATCAAGAAAATGTGGTATATATACACAATGAAATTCTATGCATCCATCAGAAAGAATGACATTGACCCGTTTGTTAGGAAATGGAAAGGCTTGGAAAAAATTATATTAAGTGAAGTAAGCCAGGCCCAAAGAAACATAGGTCCCATGGTTTCCCATATTTGCAATAACTAGTACATGTCTGAGTCAAGCAGAAAAGGTCAGATAAGGTGATGTTAGGGAAATGAACCCTAAGATATGTATTCAAAAGTTTTTTTTTTCTTTCATGTGATTGTTTCTAACACATTTATAAGATTATTTCTTTGTTGCTTTGAATGTCCCTCCCCTACAGCATAACCCCTGCTTTCACTGTATTTGTTGTCGGTATAATTTTTGGAGGGGAAGGGGAAAAACAAGTCGTTTAAATAAGGATACAAGTGGACCGATTGCAACAATGAGATGTACAAGTCGTTATGTCGAAAACGAACTTTACAACTTTTGTGTGGGTTGGGGGGTCGGGAGGATTGAGTAGATGGGCGGGGAAGGATGGGAAGGGATGGGAAGGGGAAACAAAGGAGGAGGCTACAATGCTTGATAAGAAATGTACTCATTATCTTGTCCATGTAATTGTAACCCCTCTGTACAGTATTTTCACAATAAAAAAAAGAAAATAGAACTAGAAACATTCATGTTAAAGAAATAAGCCATACTGTAAAAACAAATACTAGATTTCTCATGTGCAGACTCTAGACAAAGAAAATAAAATGAATAACCCAGGTGTAAAAGATAGAGCTGATTTAATTTGGAAAAAAGTAAGAGAGGAGATGAAGAGAAATACTGTGGATTAAATATGTTCAAATATTTCATATGTTAGTATGACATAATAAAACATAAGTATAAAAATAGGATAATGAAATTAATAAAAGGAATAAAATTTAGCAAGCTACATTATGTGGACATATGTGTATAACACAATAAAATACTGTGTAAAATTAATATTTGCTAATAAAAAGGCAAAAATTCATTCCAGTTGTTATAGAGTCATGTGTTTATTTCCATTTTTTGCTCAGATATTTCCCTGATAAAGTAAAATGAGAAATAGGTTTTGTTCATTTAGAAAGACAATCTTGTCCAATTAGCATTAAATTATTATAGTTAATTACTGTCAATGTGAAATTGTTCAACTTAATTATTATATTAGAATATTTCCAATGCACTCTTCAAAATATTATCCTATAGGCATATACTTTTTGCTATTTATTGAATACATTTTCTTTATTTAATTAGCATATACCATTTTCTGAATGTAGCTTGGTTTATGCAACTACGATATATTATACTTGACCAGGAAATCAATTATTCAAACAGTTTTATCAAAAATTCTTATAACAAAATAAAGAGGTAAATCCAAAGTATGTATATTTGAAGACAATACTTGTTTAGCCCTCTTCTCACATTCCCCATTTCCTTCTTGAGAATAATACACATTGTAAGGAAATGCTTATTTTAGAGAAATAGGTTGACTTTAGACCAATGAGTTACTCTATGCTGCATTTTTGTTTACATTATATCCAAAAAAGCTAAATTCTTACCTCATCATTTTCCTTAGACTTTATACTCAGGTTTAAGCTCTGATGGGTGACAGATAAAGATATAAACATTTTTTAACAGTGGCTAAATTTAGGCTGAGGAATCTATTTACAACTATACTCATGCAGATAGGCTTCATCAGTGCTGAGACCACAATATCAAAATGTTAACCCAAGGTTTCAGCATTCCCTGAGCATCCCATCCCAAAGAAGATGTCACTGCCATCCTCGACCAAGTGTAGATAAAACTCAGGACATCTTACACATCTGGAATGGCTCATAACACATCTTGGCATTTCCTAAATGTACACACCACTATGCAGAAAACTCAGCTACCTTATTTTTGGTTGTCGGTCATGGGGTTTGAACTCTAGGCCCGCAAGCAGTCCCTCAGCACTTCAGCTGAAGGTGGGTGCTCTACCACTGGAGTCACAGCATGACTTCTGGCTTTCTGGTGGTTCACTGGAGATAAAGTCTCAGAGATTTTCCTGCCCAATCTGGCTTTGAACCGCAATCCTCAGATCTCAGCCTCCTGAGTAGCTAGGATGACACTTGTGAGCCAGCGGCAGCGATAGGCTTCAGCCACCTTCTTAGACCCAGGTAAACCCAACTCATCTGGCTACAAACCACATGCAACCCTTCAATTCAGACTTTGTCACCAGCATCCAAAAGAATTCTTCCATGGATAGAGAGCATATAATTGACACTACCTTTCCACCCCTGCTCCCATTCACCCACTCACTACCTGCCACAAGCCACAACCTCTGGAGTTCTTGGTAAAGAACCACCCACCCTACTATGGCTTCACACTGGGGCAAACCTGGGGAGTTATTAGAAATGTCTGTACAGTGAGGCCAGCATCTGGTCTCCCAACCACAGCAACACCACTACTTCACCATCTCTGGCAAACAAGGAAGGGGTGTCTTTCTTTCTTGTTTGGTTTTTTGTTTTTTGTTTTGGTTTTGGTTTTGGTTTTGGTTGAGAGGCTTGAACTCAGGACTTGGGTACTGTCCCTGATATTGATTTTTCCTCAAGGCCAGTGCTCTGCCACTTGAGCCACAGTGCCACTTCTGGTTGGAAATTGGAGATGAGGCTCTCCTGGGACTTTCCTGCCTGGGCTGGGAAATGAGATCCTCTGGATCTCAGCCTCCCTAGTGGCCAGGATGACAGGTGTGGGATGACAGGGGTGAGCAACTGACTTAAGGTGTCTAGTCCTTCAGAATTTCCACCTAGTCCTCCTCTAGAAGCTACCACCTAGACACCCCTCTACCTCCCTCAGGGACAGCCAAGAGAGGCTCGGAATCTGGGTGGGGCCATGGGAATTAAAGGATCCCCTCCACATCACAAGCCCTCTCTACTCCCGTCTGCCTCCTCCAGATTGCTTGGTCTTCCAGGGCCGATCAGACCCACTAGGAGTTCTGGGGCCTGCCCTATATCTTCCTGCCCCACCCAACTGGTACCTGAGGACTTCTGGGGCTGCTCCATGTCCAGGTGGAAGATGTTAGGAGGGTTGCTGATAACCCAGCCTAGGGGTGCCCAGGGCAGAAGGAGTATCCAGCTCCCCTCTGTCAAAGGAGACACAAAGCACAGATGGATCTACTGAGAGCTTCAGGGCATAGCCATCCACCTGTCACCAAGGTCCCTGGGAGAACTGTTTTATGGTGACAGCCCTGGGGCCTTACATCGGGGCCCCAGCGCTGTCCCCGACTTTCTTTGTCTCCAGGGGAGCGCTCTTTCACCTGAATCACGGTGCCACTTCCACCTTTTTCTGTGTATGCAGGACCTAGGAATCCAACCCATGCTTTCCTGCGAGCTTGATGAGCCCTCTACCTCTAATATACAATCCCAGCTCTGGATAGCTGTTCTTCTATGACCCCTCAGACCTGTCTTAAGACAGTCTCCAACATCTATACCAAGTCACACATCTATATCGAGTCTCTCACCAGCAGCCCTGGCTGGAAATCAACATGCTCTGCTGTGTTGATTTCCAGCACCTTTGTTCTCTGTGCTTCCTGTCAGATCCTCCTTGTTAAGCAAGACCCCCTTTTCAAGTGCTGCCTCCAAAAAGACCATTCTGATCACTTTGGCAGAGCTGGAGCCTCTCTGCTCTGCAGGCTGCTGGCCTTGTCTGGCTCTGCCTTCCAGCCAATGTGGGTTGACAGTGAATGAAGGGAAAGGCCTGGTTCCACCCCCGGATTTCTGAAGGCCATGATAAACCACCCAGGGACAGGTGTTGTATCACACTCCATGAGAGGGGACTTGAGGCCCTGGCAATCTGTGGGCAACAAGATGGGGCCATTTCTTCGTGTGGGCTTGAACTGAGGATCTGGGAGCTGTTTCTCTGAGTTTTATTATTCAAGGCTGGTGCTCTACCACTTGAGCCACAACTCCACCTCTAGCTTTTTGGTGGTTCCATGGAGACTAGAGTTTCATGGGCTTTCCAGCTTATCGCTGGCTTCAAACTGTGATCCTCAGATCTCAGTCTCTGGAGTAGCCAGGATAACAGGCATAAGCCTGAATTCCAGGTGATGGGCACCAAAGGCTTTTTGTTGTTGTTGTTCCTGTTTATCTCCTGTCATCTAGCAAGCCCAAGTTAAAATAATCAGTTACAGGGGATCAAAATTCTCTCCTATGTCAGTTAATCCAAGGAGATCAAGTGTCTTTGCAAAAGGCTAGTCTGAGTTGGCTTAGGGGTGTTTGTGTTTGTGTGTGTGTGTGTGTGTGTGTGTGTATATAAGTGTCTGGGATACCTACCCTCATCTCTGCGGTGCCTCATCCTCCCACAGGGAGTACATCCAGGATCCTGACCCCAAGGAAGGTGGGTGGGGGAAGGTACCTAAAGTCACATCCAGAGTGATGATCCAAATTCTGTCCTGCAACCTAAGCCTGGACAGATAAAGGAGAGGAGAGGTTTAGGGGAACATCAAGGGAAGCCCCTTACCGTTTGCTACAAGTACAAGCAGAAAACTATATCCATCTTTCTTGGAAGTCAGATAAAAGGTGTACACTGTTTATTTATTTTATGATTGTGTTAGTCTTAGGACTTGGATTCAGGGTTTGGGTGTTATCCCTGAGCTTCTTTTGTTCAAGGCTGAGGCTCCACCACTTGAGCCACAGCACATCTGGCTTGTGTGTGGGTTTGAGGAGGAAGGTAGTTTATGGGAGATAAGAATCTCCTAGACTTTCCTGCCTGGCCTGGCTCTGAGTCATGACCATCAGACCTCAGCCTCCTGAAGAGCAAGGATTATGGATGGGAGCCATGAGCCTCTGACCGCCACCATCCATTTATAATCCCTTAGGCCCAGGGCCAGGTCACCCACACTACACATCCTTGTTGGGAGTAGGAAGCAGACATGTGTGTTTGATACTTCAACAGCCTACCTATTTCTGAGCATTGCTCTGGGTCAGTCTGATGCGGGTTCCTCCTTATCCACACCAATGACTTGGCTCTGTCACAAGAACAAATGTCCTCTGGGAGGTGTCAGGTCTGGGGTCTTTCCTCTGTACCCCACCCTCCTAACCAAAACTACACTCCCCAGCAAAGGGTAGTAGACACGGAGTGTTTTCATTGTCTTATAGCCAGGCCCTGACCAGATAGATGGGGATATGGGTCAGAGTCCCGGGATTGTGCTGGGCAGGGGGACAAGGCAACATCTCCTCATCCACTTTCGTTCAACGGTGTAGCAGAGGGATATGGGGAAGGACTCACAGGATGGACAATGAATAACCAACACAATCTAGCCAGGGCACAGAGGGGCTTACCTCATGAAGCTAGTTCAACAGGCTGAGTGAAACAGCTCCTGACCCTCAGCCCACCTCCAGAATGAGAGGACCACCTTGGGTTCAAGCCACATTGGGATGCTGGGCCACCTACTCTAGTATCTATTCAACCAGTTCCTGAGAGAGGGAAAGAGGGGAGAGAAAGAAAGAGAGGGAGAGAGGAGAGGGGGAGAGAAGAGAGGGGGAGAGAGGGGGGTGAAAGAGAGAGAGAAAGAGGAAGAGAGGGCCAGAATTACACTTAAGCCAGGTGCTGGTGGCTCAGGCCTATAATCCTAACTACACAGGAGGCTGAGATGTGAAGATCATGGTTCATAGCTGGCCTAGGCAGGAATGCCTGTGAGACTCTTATACTCAAAGAGCCAACAGAAAACCGGAAGTGATGCTGTGGCTCATGTGGTAGAGCACTAGCCTTGATCTAAGGAGCTCAGGCACAGCATCCAGGCCTTGAATTCAAGCCTCACAAATGACAAAAGTGGACTTCTCACCACAAGAAGTGGACTGAATAACACCCACTGTCCTAGGGAGTATGGCAGAGAAGTCAGGCCGAGCTTCCTCTCAGCTGGGGGTCATGAGTAGGTCACCTGGCTTCTCAATGCCTAATTTTCCCAGCTGCAAGACCTAATACAGTGAAGGATCCCCTTCCTCATGGGGATAGGTTAATGATGAAAGACAGCCATGTTTTGTTTCATAATCCCACACCTGTTGTATGATAAATAACAGACCCCATCTGAGCCCTTTCTGGGTAACTTCCTGTCATATGCTCACAGAATTTTTGAGAACCATATCTGACAGCCACTCCCTCTGTGCCTGGCCCAGCTCTAGAGAGCCCTGTGTATTAGTCCCTTGTTTACTCACAACTGTCCCGTGAGGAGACTGAGGTCCGATGATCCGCATCCAACCCAGAGCTTCACCTGTGGTCAAGAATCGGCTTCCATGGACTAAGAGATTGGGACAACCCATCAAAAACGATAACTGAGTGGGGCGCTAAATGTCTACCACCCACACACACACACACACACACACACACACACACACAAACACACCTCCACCGTCCTTTGCAGGCAAAGATGTTTTACTTTCTTTCTTTTTGTTGGTTGTGGGGCTTGAACTCTGGGCCTGGTTGCTGTCCCTGATCTCTTCAGCTCAAGTCCAGCACTCTACTACTTGAGCCACAGCACCACTTCCGGTTTTCTGGTGCTTTATTGGAGGGAAGGGTCTGAGAGTCTTTCCTGCCCAAGCTGGCTTTGAACCATGATCCAAAGATCTCAGCTCCTGAGTACTTAGGATCACAGCCATGAGCCACTGGCACCCAGCCAAAGATACTTTTCCATGCCTGTCATCCTATCCCCTCAGGAGACTGAGATCTGAGGACTGCAGTTGGATGCCACCCTTGGCAGCAAAGTCATTGAGAACTCTTATCTCCAATTAAACACCCCAAAACTTTGCAAGTGGAGCTGTGGCTCAAATGGTAGAGGGCTAGCTTTGAGCATAAAACAAGGGATGGTACACAGGCACTAGTTTTAAGCTTTTTCTAGCATAGACCCACCCAAGAAAAGGAAGCAGGTGAGCACACCGGAGCTCAAAGCTCACACATAATACTCAAGACTCACAGAATAGACCCGATCCTGCTCTGAGTCTCTAGATTCTATGTCCTAGATCATGGCAGTCTTAGATGGGACTGACCATGCGCCAAGTCAGGATGTTCAAGTACAATCTCATACTGAGGATCCCGTGACCTCATCAAGGACTCAAGATCTCTCACTGTCCTGCCTTGACACTGGGCAGTCAGGTGAGGTCTAGTTATCCAACCACAGGATATGGGAATAAAAGGATTGCTAAGCCAAGGGATGCAGACTGGAGTCTCTAGGTCCCTCTCTCTCAGGGAAGAGAAAAGGGTCCATCCATCCCAGGAATGTTTCTGGGTTATGAGTATCCTCAAAGAAACAACAATGTTCTGAGTCCACTGCCTCTGGTTTTCCCACTAGCCTCGACCTTCAGTCGGCCCTCTCTGAATCCCAATCTGCCATCTAGACTAAAGGCTGAGCCAGCAAAGAGACCCACCTCTACCTCTGAGGATGGCAGTCACGGGGCCTTAGAGTCCCCTAGAGGAAATCTGGGGGCAACACGGGTCTGACTCTCGCCCTCATTCCCTGGGTGTCCTGTTCCAGTGGCCTGCTTACCTCTGTCTCTGGTCGAGGAATGAACACTGGGGGTGTCATCTCCAGATTGAGCCTGCAAAAGTCCCAGTCCCCAAGGATGTACTGCACAGGCATCCTGCAGCGGATGCCATCCAGGTCATCAACGGTGAACCCAGAGTGCCAGGACTTTCAATAGGCGTGTGGCTGGGTTGAAGGCTCTATCACTGATGGTCTAGGTTGTCAGGTGAGGTCATGGCTCCCATGGCCTGACACACTGGAGCTGGGATTGTCCTCCCTCTTCATCTTCCTGCTAATCCCTTGCCACCCCCGTCTTGCCACTCCCTCACCCTATACTTCCCTAGCCCTTGGACAGTTTCTTCTTATCTGACCAGAAAATAAACTCGATGAGTTCGGGGAGATTGAAACTCTGTGACCCACCCTGAGCCCTAGGGTCTACCCAAGGCTGTTTCCCTCTGCAGTAAGCGACCACTCAGATCTTGGATGTCATGGAGTTGCTGATGTCATGAGCGGGTCAGTGGCTTGGTCCTACATACAAGCTTTAGGTTTTGAAACTGTCCCCACAGAGATTGTGAATGGTGGGCTCCCTTGATCCAGGGACTCCAAACCAAGGCTTGCATGCTCCCTTCTTCCTTCCTTTCCTCCTTTTCTCCCTCCATCCTTCCCTCCTCTCTTTCTCCTTCCTTTCTTTGTGTCAGAGCCTGGGTGCTGTCCCTGAGCCTTTGTACTCAAGGCCAACAGTCTACAGCTTGAGCCTACTTCTGGCATTTTCTTTTTGGTACTTAGTTGGAGACAAGAGTCTTATAGGCTTTTCTGCCTGGACCTTAAGCCTCAATCCTCTTATCTCAGCCTCCGAAGTAGCTAGGATGACAGGTGTGAGGCACCAACATCCAGCTCAAACCAAGATTTCTTCATGTGCTGTGGAACCAGCACTGGAACCTTTCATCGTGTATGACCCTCACCTCTTCCCCCCCCCCCCCAGGACCTGGCACACACTGTAACGGTTTGTTGGATAAATGAGCATCTGTCTATGACAACACTACAGAAAAGTCCCATCTAATTCAGGTAAACATCCTGGGTGGGGGTAAAGCCTGATGTAGCTCTCCAACAGTTCTCCCTCCTCCCTCTTCCCACCCTTCTGGTGCCACCGCACTTAATTGTTTTGGTTCAAAGGATGTGAGCCATGACATACTCACTGTATTCTGGGGCCTCTGGGATGCCTATCTTCTCAAAGATCTCTGTCCAGCCACTGACCAGCTGTGTGGTACTCAATTCCACACTCAGCTGTGAACAAGATTCCCCTGAGGCGAAAGCCTGGCTCAAGGGGCCTCCTCTCCACTCCCTGGGGCCAGACAGGATGGTCGACCATATCCTGTCCCCAAGTATCATGTTGCAGAGAAAGGATTCCTGAGGCATCCTGGGTCTCTGAATCTCCCAGAGTCCAGTACACGTCCTGGGAATTGTCTCTGCTCACAGCTAGTAAGCTGCAGATGGCGAGGTCACAATCTCTGCTCCCTATGACATCCTTGACTGTAGTGATCACCCTAGAGAGAGCCAGAGGAGAATCGGCTGCTGCCAGAGAAAGGCAGTCAAGGCACAACGTTCACAGCAGGAGACCATCTGGCTTGGGAACTCTGCTTGTGCTGTTTGAACGTCATTGTTTGGTGGCTGAAATGGTCCATCTAATTTGACCCAGAATCCCAAGCGTTAGTAGAAATTGCCAACTTCAAGGAAGAAACCCTGGAAAAGCTGGCATTTCACACGTCCCAATCAAACTTAAAGGGTTCCAAAGTCAGTAGTCCCCTTTTCCTTCAGACAGCCTACAGCAGGTTACAGAAAATGGCATTCAGAGAGCCTTAGCTAACTGCCATGTCCTGATCCCAAGTAGGCTCCAGCAGTGGAACACACTTGCCTACCATTGTCCAGCTAGAAACAGCCCAGGAGGGACACAGATTGGAGTCTGCAGTACTCCAGGGAGGACTGCCCACCAGTGCACTGCCCCTGAAGGGAATCCACACCACCATTGGGGGCCCGGAGCCCCCTGCCCAGATGTCCATGGACACCTTCAATGCCTTGGGTAAGATTCCCCTCTCATCCTCAGTCATGGTGAACTATCTGCCATGTCACACTGTTCATCAATTCCAAGACCCTCCTAGATTCACAGCCCCTGCCCTACTCCCCCCCATCTTGTTTCCTAATTATGTTTGCCAGACACATTCCTAACCTTGAATTATCTCCAACTATACACACCAGAGCAGACTGTCTGGCTGGAAGAATGCAGCTGTGGTCACAGTAGCCTCATTAGCCTTCTGGCTGAAGACAGAAGAGCAGGTGTCCACTCTGGTCTGTGGTTCACACAGGCCTCCTAGGGGAGACCCACGCAGGCCCAGCAGCTACTGTGGGCTGCAGGAAAGGGGAAGAAAGAGGTGGAAAGGAACATCTAATGAAACCTTCCCTAAAGGAGCCATGAAACTGTGAAAGAGAAAACAAAAATTATGGCTTGGCTCATACTGGGCATTAATGAAAAAAGAATAACAAATACACACATACACACAAATAAAATGCTTTTGCTCTTTTTAGACATGGTGACTGTACAAGGAGAAAGATGATCTCTCTCTCTCTCTCTCTCTCTCTCTCTCTCTCTCTCTCTCTCTCTCACATACACACACACACAGATTCAGAGCAGTGTCTCTTCTGAGTTTGTTGGTTTCTCATCTGGGCAATGTACTAGCTGGAGCACAGGGGTTCCCTTGTCAGAACCAGGGGATCTCACCCAAGGGGAACAATGCTCTAATAATGCAGAACCACCCTGCCTCCCCCTTTCTCCAGGGCCAGACCCTTCCCATTGGGACCAACTAACTTGACTCCTCATTCGCCAAAACCCTAGGCTAGGACTCTGGGTGAAGGAGTCCCGAGACACGTGGCTCCT
This sequence comes from Dipodomys spectabilis, assembly GCF_019054845.1. Lineage (NCBI taxonomy): Eukaryota > Metazoa > Chordata > Mammalia > Rodentia > Heteromyidae > Dipodomys > Dipodomys spectabilis. The sequence continues at coordinate 597,570 of NW_024871020.1, read as the reverse complement.
CAGAGCCTGGACAGAAAACAAAGCAGGGGGTCATGGTGCCTCCAGAGAGGTGTCTGACCTGGGGTGGGGGTGTTGTTGGGTACTTTGATGGGGTCCTAAAGGCTATATACATGGATGGACTCCATACTTCCAGCCTACATACTTCTGGGTGACTTGGCAGATTCTTGGGGAGGACAAGGAGACCAGATGGACTGGGAGCACTAGCAGAAGCTGGCAGAACTGGGAAATGTGATCACCCAGTCAGAACTGTTGACAGCTGGGGTTGGGGGTACAGGCCGGGCATATGTGTGTCAGAGCGGGTATGTTTTTCTCCCAAATATCCACCTTCTATCTGACCCCAGTGCCCTCACCTCTCTAGTGGGCTCTTCTGGGAATGTCCTCAGGTGAAAGGGTGACTGAGCACAGAAGACAAAGGCTCACACAGCAAGCGGGTCTATCTTCTGCATCCAACACCCACCACTCACCATCAAAAGGGAAAACAATCGAGAAGGCAGGTGTGGAGGTGCAACTCCCCACCTCTGACTAAAGCCACCAGGTTCCCACCAGGGAGAGGAATGGGCAGATGCACAGCTGTGTGGCTCCCACAACTCCAGGACAAGGGCTCTGTGGTGCCCTCTCCTCCCCATCTCTGCAGCTCCCCTTTTCCTGGGACACTGGCAACTAGAGATGAGAGTGGTTCCCGGGTGGACACCCACCTCCAAACCCCACCCCTGGGGTGCATTTGTGGCAGAGCCAGGACAGACTGTGGGGCATGGGGGAGGCACAGGCAGGACTGGAGGGGGAGGTGAGAGGCAAGGTCCAGGTCCCTGAGTGTGAGGAATAAGTGTAGAGTGGGGGGTGGAGTTTACGGGGTAGGGGGAGTCGTGCGGTACAGGAGCACAGGTCAGCCACTCAAGTGTGCTGCTGTGAGAAGCTGTAGGCTGCGACTCTGGGTGCGCACCAGGAGTCTGAGGACCGAGGGCTGGAACCAAGTCAGGGCCACAAGCAGGCCAAGGGCACACCAGCTCAACCAGGTGACTGCTAGAGGCTCCGCGGTTTTGAGCCAGCAGCACCATGTTTGAAATGCAGCACTGATGCCTGGTGGGGCTGCAAGCAGCCTCTGCTTCTCCTCAGCCACCACGGCAGCCTCAGCGGCCTTCTAACCTGTGGCGGCCACTGCCTCTGCTATGTTCCTCACAGAGAGACCTCAGACTCAGGGCCACCATGGCTGGGAGCCTCCCAGGGGCTGCTTGCGGCTATGTGCCTGCCTTGCAGCTCCGCGTGTTGTGCGCTCCTGGCTAGGACCCACACTATGTTCGGAGCAGGCGCCAGCCACAGAAGCCTTTTCCACTGGTGCATGTGCTTGTGCTCCCTCTTCTCACAGCTCTCTCTAGCCCCACACTCCTCTCCTGGGCCACCCCACACCTTCTGCGCACACACCCCTGCCCCCTTGGGACCCTGGCCATTGCTGCCACCAAAGTGTGCTCCTGGACCCTGCCCCCTCCTCCCCTGGGTGCCATCCCTCACCTCTGGCCACAATTGCAGCCCTGACTGGGCCCTGAGGCTTCTAGACTATGGCAATTGCAGCCTTACCTCAGCTCAGCACTACCCCCCACCCCCAGTACAGGCCCAGGGTATCCAATCTCCCCTCAAACCCACCAATGGAGGAGACTCTCCTCCATCGCCCTCCACTCCACACACCAAGCAGGTGCATGGTGACACTGGTGTGTATGTGTGTTTATGTTTGTGTTTGGGTTGATGTGTGTGTGTGTGTGTGTGTGTGTGTGTGTGTGTGTTGGGGATAACCACCTCTCAAGGACTCAGAACATAGCACCCTTTAGGATGACTCATCACACAGCACACTTCCAAAATCAGCACAAAGCACCCGGTGAAAGTGACTCAGCACACAGCTCCCTTTGAAGTACTCAGCATGTAGTATGCTGGGTAGAGCACTCAGCACACAGTACCCTTTGAAGGAGGGAGTCCATAACCCACAGTGTAAAGGACTCAGTGCATGGCACACTTTGAAAAACTCAGCACGTAGCACTCTTTCCCAGGGACTCATCACACCCTGTGTTGAAGCATGCTGTTTAAAACACCCAGTGCACAGCATCCTTTGAAAAACACAGAACAATCTTGAAGGACTCAGCACGGACAACACTGTGGAAGCACTCAGCACACAGAACCATTTGAAGGACAGTACAGAGCACCCTGTGTAAAGGACTCAGCACACAGCACTCAAAAAACTCACCTCATCCCTCTCTTTGCAAGGGATCAGCACATAGCAGGACCCTTTGTGATACATTAGCACACCACACCTTTTGAAGGACTCAGCATACAGTACGTTGTGTAATGGACTCAGCACACAGCAACCTTTGAAAAACCCAAGACGGCCCACTATTCTCAGGGACGCAGCACATAGCACCCTTGGGATGACTCAGCAAACAGCACCTTTTTGAGGACTCAGCACATAACTCCCATGAGGGAAGGACCCAGTAAATAGCACCCTGTGAAGGACTCAGCACATAGTGGTATGTCACAAGTTCAGCTGTCATTAGAATTATGGTGCTTTCTTCAGTATCACCATTCTTCAGAAACACTTCACAAATCCTACTAACTCACATTTAGACAGCCTGTGTTTTATGGGGGAAGGTCAGCTGGGGTTCTAGAACTCAAAGCTTGTGGGCCCGGTCCCTGAGCTCTTTGGTTCAATGCCAGAGCTCTACCACTTGGAGGCACAGCTCCAATTTTGTTTTTTTGGGTTGTTCTTTGACAGGTCTTATGGTGATAACTAAGGCCAAGTTGGGGTATCTGTGGGCAAAGGCTCTTAGCTCAGCCTGGAGCTGACCTCTCCCTTCCTTGTGACCCTGGAAAGTCGGACCTCCTGGAGCTCCCTTGGCCTAGGGTGGAACAGACCTGCTCTGGCATCAGCAATCAGGGTGAGCAAAAGTCAGCTTGGCCCTGGTCACTTCCCCAAATTGAACTCTAGAGGATGATGGCACAGGGCCACTTGTTCTGTGTGTGGCCACCAGGGGGCAGGAGTGGCCTACCATAGGGATAGTTCTTGTGAGTTGTGTTTACTCTTGCTTACCTAGGGCCCCCATCATGATTCAAAGCCACCCTGGAGAGGAAAGTCCTTGAGACTCTTACCTCAATTAACCATCGAAAAGCAAGTGGGGCTGTGGCTCAAATGGCACAGCACTAGCCTTCAGCAAGAAAACTCAGGGATAGAGCCTAGGCCCTGAGTTCACATACATACACACACACACACACACACACACACACACACACACACACACACACACACACACCACATACATGCAAAATCAGAGATTTCTACACTGCAGTATTTGGGTATTCTCTACTTTGTCCCCATTGAGCATGGTGGCTGCTGGCCTAGGTGTTGGTGGATACATCACCTGGCATCTTCACTTTTGAGGGAACAGAATAGCTAGAAGGTCAACCTTCTCCCATCCCAGCTCCTTGATTGGGTCATGGTCTATCCAGGCCCTTCAGGGCTCCTTTACAGAATCACCAAGATGCCTTCAAAAGGCATCACATACTGGGCACTGGTGGCTCATGCCTGACATCCTAGCTACTCAGGAAGCCAAGCCAGTCTGGGCAGGACAGTGTATGAGACTATTACCGATGAACCATCAGGAAACAAAAGTGTCCATGTGGCTCAAGGTGTAGAGTGCCAGCCTTGAGAAAAAGAGCTCAGGGACAGCTCTCACGGCCAACAACAACACAGAGAGGCATTGCATGTTGTCTTTGGGATTGGCATGGCCAAATATAATTGGAATTAATTATAATTGGAATTAATCAAGTCCTCCAAGACAAAGAAGTACCTCCTTTAGTCCTCTGCTCCTCCATCTCGTCTCGCCCTCTGGCCTTGTCTGTGCTTTGGGTCTCCATGTGTCTGGCTGGATGGGAGGGCTCCAAAGAAGATCCCAGAGCAATCACTCCCACTTCCTTCTGCCCTGCTCCCCCTGGTGCTTTTGCTCTTTGCCATAGACCTTCTTTCTGGAATCCATCCGTGAGGTCATCACCACCGACATATTGGTGAATGGTGGGTCTGGCCTAACTAGGGGCAGTCAGAGGTGGAAGTAGGTCTGGGACTAGGAGCTTCCACCTTGGGTGTGGGCTGAGGCCAGGGCTGACCTTTATTTCATCCTGAGCCTTGCAGTGGTGGGGAGACAGTGTAGACTTCACTTTGAGTCAGGTAAGATCAGAATCTGGAGGACCACTTGTGTGGAGAAGGATGTGGGTTTCAGGGGGCCACTGTGGTTGGTACTCTCTTGGGACTCCCCTCACCCTCTCATCCCTCAATGGTAGAAGAGAAACTTCAACTAAGGACGTGGGAAGAGGACGCGGGGGAATATTTTGGTGTGAACCAGACTTGTGCTTCATATTCAACCTAGCCCCTACTTCCTATTTATCTGAGGAATGGCCATATGGGTTTGGGAGGGGAGAGAATCATCCTAGACGAGAATGTGGCTCAGGGGTAGAGTGTTCACCTAGAATGCCTGAAGCCCTGGGTTCTATTCCACACAGAAAAAGCTGGAAGGGGAGGTGGGGTCAGCCTTGATCAAAAAGAGCTCAGGAACAGTGGCCAGGCCCTGAGTTCAAGCCCCAGGGCTGCAAGAACAAATCTTTGTTTTTAGGCTTTTTTTTTTCTTTGAAAACAATTTATACTTTGTGATAAGCATAACATGGACCTCTTTCCTGGCCACCAATGGGCCATTAGATGTCCCTTGAGTTTGGGCAAACTCCCTTCAGCCTCTGCCCTACCCTACCTCCAGTTTAACCTTCCCATCTCCCTGCAGATGGAGGCCAGAGAGAAAGCCACTTGGTCACCTACTTCTGGTGGCTGCCAAGGCTTTTGAGAGTCAGTATGTCACATAGAAAGTTATCATCCGCATCAGTCTACAGGAGAAAGTGAGGGAGCACTCCTCCTCTGAGCCTGGGAGCTGTAGGCGGATCTGGATTTGGGGCATCTGGGGCCTGACCTGCTCCTTAGGGGAGTCCACTATTGGGTCGGGAACCCTGACCTCTCCTCTGGCAGTTTCCATGCTGTCTTCAAGTTGCAATTCTTCAAAACCTTTCTGCTCCTCCCTCATTTTACCCACCACAGGCCCTGAGGAGTCTGAAGCAGTGTTGGTGGTGGGGGCCTCAGCCTGTGCTGGCATCTGGAGACTGCTGTCTATGCCTTCTCTTGCGAGGAGTGACTGCAGCTCCCGCAGCACTCTCCTCTTCTCCATCTTCTCCCAGGACAGCCAGTGCATGCACTGGGCTTTCTCCTAACACAGCGCATTCAGGACCAACATCTGCTCTTTACACATCATGAGGGACTCCTTGATAGTTCGGATGTGTGCCAACAGCTGGCTGCATCAATGGTGGAGCTCACCTGCTGGACTCTGGAAGTCCACTTCATCAGGCAGGTCATGGACGAAGCAGATTTTCTTCTCAGATGCCCATCTGTCCTGCTTCCCATCCTCACACATGTTGTGGTGGCAGCTCATGGGGCTGAGGTCCTGTAGTTCGAGCTCAGTCTGGCACTGAGCTGCTGGGTCGGCCAGGGGGTGCCTGCAGCTGGCCTGCCATTCTTGCATCAGGAGTTTCCCCCTGTGGATCTCATCCTCCAAGAGCACTCTCAGAGCCATATCACTCTTGGTCTGAGAGACATCATCCTCTGTGATGGTCACATCGGCTGGGGTTGGGGGGAGTCACCTCCTTACCTTTTGCTTCTCAAGGGCTCATGACTTCCCCTTCCCCAGGGAAAGCCAGGAAGCTCAGCTGGGCCTGCAGGCACTCCTCCTGTGATCTGGTGGCTTCCAGGCGCTTGAGAGTGTCCTGCCACTTCGGGGACACCACCTGGTCTCTCCAGTTTGTTGAGCTCTTCACTTGCTTCAGCTGCTCCAGCAGCTGGGTCTGCCTCTCTAAGTGCTGCTGCAGGGCCTCCTTCTCAGAGCACAGTCTCTCATTGGAGGCAATGTGCCATTCACAGGAGGCTCTGAACTCCTGCACTGTCCCAGGGACTGCTCCTGCTGCTCCTGAGCTGCTTGGCTGTCTCTCTCAGTCACCGCTATCCATTTCTCTATCTTCTCCTCTGAGCAGTCCAACTGTTCCCGCAGATGTTTCTTCATCTGCTGCTCTGAGTCCAAGATGCTGGCGAGCTCCTCCTTCTCACTACTCACCATATGGAGAGCGTCCCACAGCAGGGTCAGCTTTTCCTCTGGTTGTCCATCCCACACACATGCTCATCGTGGGGTCTCAGGGATCTCCTGCCGATCCTAGGCTTTCTCCTCTAGTATCTGCAGGTGCTCCTGCTCCTCCATGTTCTGAAGACGGAAACTGGTTTTCCTGGACCTGGATGTGAAGTTTTTTCAACTCCATCTGCTTGCTGTAGACCTGGGCTTGCAGCTGCAGCTTGGCATGAGATGGTCCTGCGGTGGGCTGTGGCTTTACCAGCTTCCTTCTCAGTTCTCACAGCTCATTCCCTAGGTCCAACACATGCCTTGCCACTCATTCCTTCTCCTCTGTCAATTGGTTCACCCATTGGGTCAGCCACCATGCCTTCTCCTTCCATGCGGACCTCTCAATGCTCAGGTCCTCCATGAAGGTGTCTCTCTCCAGATTCGCTATGGTCACCAGCCAGCTCAGGTTGTCCAGTAGTCTCTTCAGTACCTCACGCCCCTCCAGCGCTTGTTGGAACTTGCATATTCTCTTCTTTATGTTGCTCCTCTGTATCCACAGCACTTCCACCATCTCCTGCAACTCTGTGTTCACTTGCTCCAGGTCATCAAAGTTTCTGGTCTTTTCCTCGAGCTGAAGGGTGACATCATTCAGCTGTTCCAAGAACATTTTGGTCTCCTTTGCAGCAGTGACCGCAGAAGCTGCTATCTCCAGCTCTGCCATGCGCCACTCTGTAGCTTGCAGGCAGCTGGTGAGAGTTTCATGCTCCCTTTCTCTGTCATCAGTGACCTGCTGCACTTAGGTCAGTGCACATTGTAAATCACTTTCTGCTGAAACCAACCACTGCATGGGTGCCTTGTGGATCTCTACCTCCATTTTTGGTGCTTCATGTATCTGGGCTATCTTCTCCCTCTCTTACTCCCATTGACCCTGCAGGTCTGTCTTTCCCTGCTTCAGTGGTTGGATCTTGGCACAGAATGCCTGGTTTCTTCTTTTCTGTGGTCCAGGGTGGGCACCACATGCCAGTAGCACCTCTGTGGATTCTTGGTGGTATTGGGACCCTTGACACTCTGGACCCTGGTGGCTGTGACTGTGTCCAAAAGCAAGGGAGGCCCATGGTCGGCATCACCTTTGGCTGGACTCTCCATTCAATCCGCCTCCCCAGTGGTGTTTGTCTTGGGGATCCCTCCCTTTTTCATGTTCTTTGTTTTCCTGAATGTTTCAGGTCTGTCCGGAGGATACTGCTGGTGTTCTTGTGGCAGTTTCTTGCCCACAGTTCTCTCATTGAGTCTTATTGTTTCACACATCTGAGAGCTGGGACGGGAAAGTTGGGCAGGCCACGTTCCCAGGCTCTAGGAAATCCTCTCACCGACTAGGATGTCATTTCCTACTCTACCTCAAAGTCACCTGGAGTCTCTTGCTCACCACTCAGCCACCTCTCCCTTCCTCAACTGCTCTTAGTGGTATCAACCAACAGAGGGAATCCTGGTGATACAGGGAAGCATGGAATGCGGGCGTGGCCACTATTCTTGTATCCCATTGTTCAAAAAGAACCATGAAAGAATGAGGGTGTGCCCGGAATCCTGTGATACAGACAGAATGGACGGAGCCAAGATGACAGCAGACCCTTTACCAGGAAACTCTGTCCAATCCAGTTGGGGACAAGAGGGAGACCTGCTTTAGCCAGATGGCTGCACAGATTGTTGTGTATGTCTGTTTGTTGGCAGTCCTGGACCTTGACCTCAGGATCTGGGCACAGTCCATGAGCTCAAGATTAGCCCTCTGCCACTGGAGCCACACAACTCTACTTCTGGCTTTGTTGGCATTGAGGTTGGACAGGGGTCTCAAGGACTTTCCTTCCTAGGGTGACTTTGACCATGATACTCCTATCACAGCCTTGTAAATATCAAGGAGGACTGGTGAGAGCCACTGATGCCTGGCTAATCATTGTTTGGGATTATGGCTTCCCCCAGTAGCCTGCAAGCCTTCAGCAATGCAAGGTGAAGTATCGTTTGGAACTGGATCACTCAGACACAGATGGCCACAGAACAAAGGAAGAAAATGTAAAAATACCATCCTGCCACATTTTTCCTGTGCATTACCCCCACTGCCCCTGCACAAGGCCTGAAGTTCTAGGATCCCAGGATAGGCTGTGTTTCCAGCGGTTGCACCTCAGCATATGGTGATGAAAGCTGAGGCACGGTTGCCATGACCTGAGTTCAAGACCGTACTTGGCAAAAAAAGCAAAAAAAAAAAAAAAAAAAAAAAGCTCCCTGGCTTGCAATTCACGCCGTTTCTCCTAACTTTGAATTTGAACTTAAGGCCTGGGTAACTTTGAAGCACTGTGGACGAAGGGGAAGCTCACCATAATTGAAGACAAGAAAGTAAGGCCTGGTCATTAGGCCTGAATTCAAGTCCCAGCCCTGGAAAAATTCTATTTATATACATTGTAAAGGTAGGATTTGTACTTACATATAGAGATGTTAAGTCTATGTCCTGTTTGTTGTGGTTTTTTATTGTATTTTTGTTTTATTCATTTATTTTCCTTTTTTTATTGTGAAAATACTGTACAGAGAGGTTGCAATTACATGGGCAAGAAAATGAGTACATTTCTTATCAAGCATTGTAGCCTCCTCCTTTGTTTCCCCTACCCAGCACTTCTCATTCCCCCCGCCCCCCCCACCCAATCCTCCCCACTTCCCCCCCAGCCCCCCTCTCCCCCCACAAAAGTTGTAAAGTTCCTTTTCGACATAATGACTTGTACATCTCATAGTTGAAATGGGTCCACCTGTATCCCTATTTAAACAATTTGTTTTTCCCCTTTCCCTCCACAAATTATACCGACATCAAATACAGTGAAAGCAATGATTATACTGTGGGGGAGGGACATAAAAAGCAACAAAGAAATAATCTTATAAATGTGTCAGAAACAATCACATGAAAGAAAAAAAATTGAGTATACATCTTAGGTTTCATTTCCCTAATATCACCTTACCTAAACTTTTCTGCTTGACTCAGACATATATTAGATATTGCAAATAAGGGAAACCATGGGACCTATGTTTCTTTGGACCTGGCTTACTTCTTAATATAATTTTTTCCAAGTCTTTCCTAAATAAATGGGGCAATGTCATTCTTTCTGATGGAGGCATAGAATTCCATTGTGTATATATACCACATTTTCTTGATCCATTCATCTACTGAGGGGCTTCTGGTTTGGTTCCATATCTTAGCTATAGTAAATACTGCTGCAATAAACATAGTCGTGTTGGTATCTTTAGTATGGTCTTGTTTGTAAACATTTGAGTAAATGCCCAAAAGTGGGATTGCTGGGAAATAAGGGAGCTCTATGTGGAGTCTTTTGAGGAAACTCCATACTATTTTCCAAAGTGGTTGAACAAGTTTACACTCCCACCAACAATGCAGTAAGGTTCCCTTCTGTCCACATCCCCTCCAGCATCTGTTGTTATTAGAGTTCTTGATTATAGCCATTCTTACTGGGGTGAGGTGGTATCTCAATGTTGTTTTGATTTCCATTTCTTTTATGGCTAGGGAGGTTGAGCATTTCTTCATGTGTCTATTGGCCATGCTTCCTTTTTCTTCAGAGAAGTTTCTCTTTAAGTCTTTTGCCCACTTATTTATTGGGCAGTTGTTTCTTTGAGGATTTGTTGTTGGGGGATTTAATTTTTTGGGTTCCAAGTATATTTTAGATATGAGATTTTTTTATTGACTGTGATGACACACATTCCATTTATGATATTGATGACAACCCATCACCTGGTATCTAGATTAGTAGATGTGTTCTCCATCATGTCTAACACCCAGGACTCTCAGAGAAAAGGAAAACAGGTATCACACTCGACTTCTTACTCCATGATCCAATTGTTGGCAGTGCTGGGATCTGAACTCAGGGCCTGGCAGACCCAATTCAGACCCTGAATGCGTGTGTCAACATGGCAACCTCTAGCCAATGAAGCTGCCAGGGCATTTCCAGACCCTGAGATTGAGCTGCAGGGGTGGACAAAATAGCCATACATGGATAGACAGGTGGTAGAACACCAATAAATATATATATTTGTACATAGTACCAGAGAAATCTATCTAGGATTCAATGACATCAACTACATTCCTACGAACTCTTAGGTCTTTATTATGCCACCATTGAAGAAATAGTATTCTTTTCATGCTTAATAAACCATTCATTAAGATGAATCATTGTCCTAGGATCATTGTGTCTAATTTTGGACTAGACCAATACACGCAGAAACTTCTCATTCAGTCATGAGTTTGCTAACATTTCATTGTTATTCCCATGCATAGGAACAAGTATCTCGGGATCTCCCCCACTGGTAGGTGTCAGGACCAGGATTTAAGCTCAGGGCCTACGTTGACGCATGGGCCTATGGCTTCCCTGATAGCCCATTAGCCTTCATCAATGCAAGGTGAAATACCCTTTGCAGCCATGTAATTCAGACCCAGGATGGTCATCGTGCAAAAGAAGAAAATATAAAAAATCCATCCTGTGACATTTTTTCTGTCATTTTTTCCCTGTCATTTTTTCCTGCAAAGCTTCAGAGCCTAGGATCCCAGGATTGGCTACGGGTCCATGGGAGCTCGCCACCCTGAAGTGATCGAAGCTGAGGCAGAGTTGTCATAAACTGAGTTCAAATCCCATGCTTGGCAATAATAATAACAATAACAATAATAATAATAACACCCTGGCTCAGAATTCTCACCATTTTTCTGACACCTCTGAGATTCCAACTCAGGTCTGGGTAACTTTGTTGCACTGTGGGGAAAATGAAGCTCACCATCCTTGAAGACTACAAGGTCAGGCCTAGTCCCAGGGCCTGAACTGTAGCCCCAGCACTGGCAAAAATCATATGCTCACCTATTTTACACATAGGACCTCTCTTTACATAGAGATGTGGAATGCATCATGCATTCAGTGTTGTTATTCTTTTTATTGTGTGTCTTAGTCATGGATGCATTTTGTATTTTATTGCATATGATGACAGCTATAACTGTGCTGACATGGATGGCAATTGATTCCCATGAATATAGAGTTGCCTACATAGCATACTGCATCCTAGCTGAGACCCAGGACTTTCACAGGACAGAAAAACAGGTGCAACGATTGGCTTCTCACATCAGGATTCATCTTTTGGCAGTGCTGGGACTGACAAAGCAGGCCCAATAGACGAATGGGTCCAGGTAAGCACACAAGCCTGTGAGCCACTAAGGAGCTAGGCGGTTCCCAGGACCTGAGATTGAGTCCCACAGGGGTGGGGAGAGGGTGGGGCACAATAGTCATCCATTCATAGTCTGAAGGTAGTATGTAAATAAGTACATATTTGTATAGAGTAGGATGGCAACCAGTGATGGAATCCAATCTACCTTGTGACTAATGATTCTTGGATCTTCCTCAATGCCTCCATTTCATGACTGTAATGATTATGGTCATGTTTTATCAACTCTTCATTAAAAATTATCGATACCCCATGAGTCTTGCCTATCATTTCCTACTCACATCAAGCAGGAGCTACTCATTCAAAGATGAGATCCATCGAATTCCATGACTCTTCCTAGGTCCGGAAACGAGTATCTCAAGATCTCTTGCCATTCCCTCAATGTATGGGGGCGGACTGGGAATCAACCTCGGGGCCTCCATTGCTGGGTCGGCCTCTGGCTCTTCTGATAGTCAACAGGCCATCAGCCATACCAGGTCACCTTCACTCTGCAGGCCACTGTATTTGGACCCAGCATGGTCAGCATGCAAAGGAAAATAAATGTAGTGCCAGGTGGAATTTCCCACCGCTTTTATTCCCCCTCGCGGCTTTTTTTTTTCCAGCAAGCCCTGGGATACTAGGGTGCTAGGATGGGCTGTGAGTCCAGAGGCTGCAGACTAGGATGATCAGAGCTGATGCAGAGTTGCCATGACTTGAGTTCAAGCCCCAGGTCTGGCAAAAAAAAAGTAAATAAAAAATTATGAATGAAGCACCCTAGCTAAGAACTCACACTGTTATACTGCTAGAGCTGGGATTTGAACTCAGGTCTGGGGAACCCCATTGCACTGTGGGAGAAGGGGAAGCTCACTAACCTTGAAGACTAGAATGTCAGGCCTGGTCCAGGGCTTGATTTGAAGCCCAAGCACTGGACAAAATAACAAGCCCACCTCTTTTGCATATAGGATCTCTATTTACATACAGGTGTGGTATGCATCTTGCATTCAATGTAGTTATCTTTTTTAATTTTGAGTGTTATTCATGGATGTATTGTGTATTTTAGTGAGTATGGTGACAGGTATATCTGTGCTGACATGGATGACCACCTATTCCCATGGCTATAGAGTTGCCTATATAGCATTCTCCATCCTTGCTGAGGCCCAGGACTTTCACAGGACAGGAAAATAGGTGGATTGAAGGGCTTCTCACATCACGATGAATCTTTTGGAAGTGCTGGGATTTGAACTCAGGGCCTAGCAGGCCCAATTGGTGAATGGGTCAATTTGAGCACACCAGCCTGTGAGCCACTACAGAGCTAGGATGTACCCAGGTCCTGAGACTGAGCCCTGGAAAGGGGGATAAATATAGTCATGAATTCATAATTTAAACACAAGATCTATATTATCATACATGGATGGGTGACATCTTGCATTCAGTGTACTCGTTCTCTTTATTTTGTGTCTTATTCATGGATGCAATGTGTAGTTTATTGATTATGATGACAGATATAACTGTGCTGACATGGATGGCAACCCATTCCCTTGGGTATAGGGTTGCCTATGTAGTAATCTCTGTCCTCCCTGAGACCCAGGTCTTTCTCAAGACAGGAAAACAGATGGATCGATGGGCTTCGCACATCAGGATAATCTTTTGGCAGTGCTGGGATACAAACTCAGGGCCTAGCAGGCCCAATTGGTGAATGGGTAAAAGTGAGCACACCAGCCTGTGAGCCACTAAGGAGGTAGGCCACTCCCAGGACCTGAGATACAACCCTGGAAGGAGGGGATTGGAAGGGGGGGAAAATAGTCATGCATTTATAAGTGCAAGTTAGTGTGCAAATAAGTACATATTTTTATAGTGTAGGAGAGATGGCAACCTGTGATGGAATTTACCTTGTGACTACCAATTCTTGAATCTTCCCGATGCCTCCATTTCATGACTGTGATGATGATGGTCACGCTTCATTAATTCTTCATTAAAAATAATCGATACCCCATGAGTCTTGCCTATCATTTCCTACTCACATCAAGTAGGAACTACTCATTCAAGGATCAGATTGATTGCATTCCACAATTCTTCCTAGGTCTGGAAACGAGTGTCCCAGGATCCCTGGCCATTCCTTCCTCTTAACAAGGCTGACTGGAATTCGTCCTTGGGGCCTCCATTGTCTGGTTAGCCTGTGGCTCCCCCGAAAACCAGCAGGCCTTCAGTCATGCCAGGTCACCTTCACTCTGCAGGCAGCCATGTTCTGACCCAGAATGGTCAACATGCAAAAAAAATAAACATAAAAGCACAAGGTGGAACTTCCCACTGCTTTCTTCCCTTCACGGCTTTTTTTTTTCAGAAGCCCCAAGGTCCTAGGGTGCGAGGACGGGCTGTGGGTCCAGAGGCTGCAGCCTAGGATGATCAGAGTTGAGGCAGAGTTGCCACAACTTGAGTTCAAGCCCCGGGTCTGGTAAAAAAAAAAAAATGAAAAAACTATGAACGAAGAATCCTAGCTCAGAATTTGTGCCATTTCACTGGGAGAGCTGGGATTTGAACTCAGGATTGGGTAACTCTGTTGCACTGTGGGGGAAGGTGAAGCTCACCGTCCTTGAAGACTAAAAGGTCAAGCCTGGCTCTGGGCATGATTTGAAGCCCCAGCACTGGACAAGCCCACCTCTTTTAAACATAGGATCTCTATTTACATACAGGTGTGGTATGAACCTTGTTTTCAGTGTAGTTAATCTTTTTATTTTGTGTCTTATTCATCTATGTATTGTGTATTTTATTGAGTATAGGATGACATATATAACTGTGCTCACATGGATGACACCATATTCAAATGGGTATAGAGTTGCCTATGCTTTCTAGATCCTAGCTGTGACCCAGGACTTGCACAGGATAGGGAAACATCTTCAAGGTTTGGCATCTCACACCAGGATGAACCTTTTGGCAGTGCTGGATGTTGAACTCAGGGCCTAGCAGAACCAACTGCCAAATGGGTCTACATGAGCACACCAACTTGTGAGCCACTAAGGAGCTAGGCCATACCCAGGACCTGAGATCTAGCCCCGGGGTGGGGGTATAGCACCATATTCACCCATTCATAAGCTGAAATTAATATGCTAATAAAGGCCTGTTTGTATAGATTAGGAGATGTGGCCAGCTGTGTTGGAATCCTATCTTCCATGTGACTACCGATTCTTGGATCTTTCCCAATGCCTCCATTTCCTGAATGTAATTATTATTGTCACACTTCATGCTGTCTTAATTAAGATTTTGACTATCATTTCCTATGTGAATCATGCATGAACTTCTCAACTGTTCCCTAGGCCTGAATTCAAGCACCAGTACTGAAAAACGTAACATTTACAGACATTTTAAATATTTGAGTTATATCTCTATATTCAATTTAAATTGTGTTTGTTGGAGTGATTCATTATATTTTATTATTATTGATTGATTGATTGATTTTGCATTTATTTTATGGACTGTGAGTACACCTATAACATTTATTACATTTGTTCCAATCTATTCCATAGCATGAAGCTTTGCAGACATAATATGTACATCATACCTGACACCCAGCACTTGCACAGAAAAGGAAAACAGGTGTCACATATGGAATCTTACACCAGGAAGAAACTTTTGGCAATGATGGGACCTTGACTGAGGGACTAGAAGGCCCAATTCATGAAGGCGTGAGTGTCAGCACGGCAGCATCTAGCCCATGCAGGTGCCAAGTGGATCTCAAGACCTGGGATCGAGTTCCAGGTTTGGCCAAAATAGCAAAAATGTTCTATGCAGATGATGGTATACAAATAAATACAAATTTAGATATTTACATAATGCCAGAAATGTCTATTTAGTATTCAATGACACATACTACGCTCCTACAGATTCTCAGGTCTTTAGTGAGGACTCCATTTAATCAATAGTATTCTTTTAGTGCATAATAAACTATGAATTAAAATCTATCTGTGTCTTGTGATTATTGGGTCTAATTTTCTGCTAGACTGATTGATGAACTACTCATGGAACCATGACATTGTTCATATTCCTCTGGTGCTCCTATGGACAGGCAATAGTTTCTTAGGCTCCCCAGGGCTTTGTTAGTGGCGTGACCAGGATTCAAATTCAGGACCTAGGATTCCAGGTTGGCCTATGGCTTCGCTGACAGCCTGCCAGCCTTCAGCAGTGCCAGGTGACCTACAGGTTGCAGCCATGTCATTTGTACCCTGGATGGTCACCATGCAAGGAAGGAAAACCAAGAAACCGCCAACCATCCACAGATCGTGGGTTTTTTCGGTGCTGTTTTCATTTTGTTTTCCTTTCAGCCCCGAGGCTTACCAACCCATGATCGGCTGTGGGTCCAGAGGCTGCACCATCCCAACCTAGGGTGATGGAAGCTGAGGCAGTTTTGCCACAACCTCAGTTCAAGCCCCGTGATTGGCAATCAATCAATCAATCAATCAAATTTAAAATATTAAAAGTAGCCGGGCACCGGTGGCTCACACCTATAATCCTAGCTACTCAAGAGGCTGAGGATTGTGGGTCAAATCCAACCCAGGCTGTAAAGCCCATGAGACTCTTATCTCCAATCCAATAAAGCACTAGAAAACCAGAAGTGGTACTGTGGCTCAAGTGGGAGTGCGCTCACCTTGAGCTGAAGAGTGCAGGGACAGCGCCCAAGGCCAGAGCTCAAGCCCCACGAAAAGAAAATTTTAAATACTAATGAAGCTCCCCAGCTTGGCACTCATGCCTTTTTTTTCCCTGACAGGCCTGGGATTTGAACTCAGAGTCTGGGTAACTCTAATGCACTGTGTGGGATGGGGAAACTCACCTTCTTTGAAGACAAGGAATTCAGGCCTGTTCCCTAGGTATGAATTCAATCCCCACCACTGTTAAAGTAATATTCATCCACATTTGAAATAATGATTAATATCTACATACTTATGTTTACTGCATACTATTTTACTGTGTATTTATTTTATTTTTTTCACTATTCATTCATTCATTATTTTTATTGACTATTATTACAATTATAACATGTATTAAATTGATTACATCTTATGAGAACTATACAGATTAGCGTATGTATTATATATCTTACTTCTGACCCAGTTCATTCACAGAAATTCTATAGTAGATGATCCCATGCTTAGAAAAACAGGAGGGGCTGGGAAGGTGGCTCAGTGGTGAAGTGCTTGCCTTGAATGCATCAGGTCCTGGGTTCAATCCCTCAGCACCACATAAGCAGATAAAGCCAAGAGTGGCACTGTGGCTCATGTGGTAGAGTGTTCACCTTGAATTGAAGAGCTCAAAGGCAGTGCCTAAGCCCAGATTTCAAGCCCAGGACTGTCCAAAAAAGAAAGAAAACGAAGAAAGGAAAGAAAAATAGAAGGAATACACCAACCAAAGTCGAATTCATCCCTCGGCACCCCAGTGGCTCACATCTGTAATCCCAGCTACTCAAGAGGTGAGAACTGGAAGATGAAGTTTCAGTGCCAATCCAGGCAGAAAAGCCTGAAAGACGACATCTCCAATTAACTGGCAAAAAGCCAGGCTACAGGTATGGCTGAAGTGGTAGAAAATCAGCTATGAACAATCAAGCCAAGAAAGAGCAAGCTCAATTCAAGTGTAGAGAGAGGGGAGTAGGGGAAGAAAGCAGAGAGAAATCCTCCAAAAACAGAGAACAAAACAACAGTACACACATCCCATCTAATTTATGGTACCAACAAACTGAAAATAAAAAATCAAGCTTGTGCAGTTGTATAAGTTTACATGAGCACATATGCTTTTTGGTACACTTCAAAGCTATGTTTTAATAATATATATGTATATATATTAAAATAAAATGTATATATATATATCTTTAAATAAACTAAGAAACCAGCCAATGAATAAATACTTCTGAATTAGTGCCTTAACCATGGAATTATAAATTATTTATATTAAAAGTGCATTACAAGTTTTTTTCCTCAGAATCAATCTTTAATAAGTTTGTTCATGCGCCGGGCATCGGTGGCTCACACCTATAAGCCTAGCTACTCAGGAGGATGACATCTGAGGATGGTGGTTCTAAGCCACACTGGGCAGAAAAGTCCGTGAGACTCTTATTTCCAATAAACCGGAAATGGCACTGTGGCTTATCTCCAATAAACCGGAAACAGCACTGTGGCTCAAGCACTAGAGCACTTGCTATGAGTTGAAGAGATGAAGGCGAGCAGCCAAACCCAGAGTTCAAGCCCCACCACCGACAAAAAAAAAAAAAAGAAAGAAAGAAAGAAAGAAGTTGGTTCATACAGATCATAAAATTCTAACCTTTTAAGCTTTAGGAAACTTGTCTTCCTTTTCGTCCAGGGTCTTATGCTCTTTAGGCAAGTACTCCACTACTGAGCTACATCCCAGTCCCAATGTTTTACTTTTTCATTTTACAATTCACTTTGTTCCCAAAATGCTTACAAGTACCTACTGTCCTCACAGAAGTGAGTTTTTATTCAGAAACCCAACCTTTTGTGGTATGAGGAATCCCCTAGTGTATTTTGTGGTAGACACTGAGGAAAACTCACACTATACAATTGCAGAGTTTATAGTTATAGAAATAACTCTAAATAGAAATAACATTAACTGTCCCTCTAGGGAGGAATGATGTACTCATTTTCATTCTCACTCTTCATGGCAGATGGTCAAAATGGAAACACCAATGTGCTATGCTGAAATGTAAACGTTTAAACCCCTTTTTGAAAAACTCTCATGTTATAAAATCAAAATGTATCAAATAAAGGCCAAGTGAACTTTAAAAAATATGAAAAATGCTAATGAAGCTCCCTAGCTTGGAATGTGTGTTATTTTTTTGTCTGCAAGGCCTGGGATTTGAACTCGGGGTCTGGGTAACTGTTGCACTCTGGGGGAAGGGGAAGCTCTCTTTGCTTGAAGATCAGAAAGTTGGGCCTCTTCCCTAGGCCTGAATTCAGGCACCAACCTGGAAAACGTAGTCATTACATGTATTTTAAAGATAGGACTGAACTTCTAGACAGGTGTTCAGTCTATATCATGTTTGGTGTGGTTATTCATTGTACTTTTTTTTTATTCATTTATTTAATGTTTATTTTGTTGACTGTGATGACACCTAACCATGTATTACGTTGTTTACACCCTATCACATAGCATTTAAATTTGTAGACTTGTTCTCCATCATGCCTGACACCCCGCACTCTCACAGAAAAAGAAAACAGGTGTCACACTTGGCTTCTTACTCCAGGATGAAATTTTTGGCAGGCTCTGAGATCGAGCCCCAGGGGTGGCCAAAATAGCCATACATGGATAGGCAGGTGGTAGTACACCAATAAATACATATTAGTACAGAGTGCCAGAGCCATGTATCTAGTATTCAATGACATCTGCTACATTCCTACCAAGTCTTAGGTAGCTATTATGCCTCCATTGAAGGAATATTATTCTTTTCATGCCTAATTAGCCATTCATTAAGTTCAATCAGCGTACTAGGGTTATTGCATCTAATTTG
This sequence comes from Dipodomys spectabilis, assembly GCF_019054845.1. Taxonomy (NCBI): domain Eukaryota; kingdom Metazoa; phylum Chordata; class Mammalia; order Rodentia; family Heteromyidae; genus Dipodomys; species Dipodomys spectabilis. The sequence continues at coordinate 578,661 of NW_024871020.1, read as the reverse complement.
AGCCTAGACTGGTGCAGGAACTGTTCAATCGTAAGTTGGATACCATTCCATCAGAATTTCTATGCGCAGGCAGGAGTCTCTTGGGATCTCCTGCCATTGGTAGGTGTCAGGACCAGGATTTGAACTCAGGGACTGTGTTGCAGGGTTGGCCTATGGCTTTCCTGACAGTCTGCCAGCCTTCAACAATGACAGTTCACCTGTGCGTGGCATCCATGTCATTCAGACCTAAGATGGTCACCGAGCAAGGAACCAAAGCCAAGAAACCGCCTACCATGGGAGGCTCACGCCTTGTTTTAGTGTCATTTTCATTTTGTTTTCCTGTCAGACATCGGGTCTTAGGATTCCAGGATCAGCTGTGGTTCTGGATGCTGCACCCCAGGCTAGTGTGATGGAAGCTGAGACAGAGCTGTCACGATCTGAGTTCAAGCCATGTGGATGGCCAAAAACAAACAAAAAAATTAAATTAAAAAAGTAAAACAATTAAGAAATTAAAACAATTTAAAAAATTAAAAAAATAATTATTTATCTCCCTGTTTTGTAATTCGTGCCATTTTTTCTGCCAGGCCTGTGATTTGAACACAAAGTCTGGGTAAATAGGCAGCACTGTCGGGCTAGGGGAATCACACCATACTTGAAGCCAAGAAAGTCAGGCCTGTTTCCTAGGCCTGAATTCAAGCCTCAGTCCTGCAAAACATACCCCTTATATGCATTTTATTTACATTTTAAAGACAGAATTTATACTTCCATATAGTCAGACAATATCATGTTTGGTATGGTTATTCATTTCATTTCTTGTTTTATTCATTTATTTACCATTTATTTCATTGACTCTTTTGACACCTATACTGTTTATTACATTTTTTTACTTCCTATCATATAGCATCTAGATTTGTAGATGTGTTCGCTATCATGCTTGACACCCAGGACTCTCTCAGAAAAGGAAAACATGTGTCACACTTGGCTTTTTTTTTTTTTTTTTTTTGTCGGTCGTGGGGCTTGAACTCTGGGCCTGGGAGCTGTCCCTCAGCTCTTCAGCTCAAGGCGAGGGCTCTACCACTTGAGCTACAGCGCAACTTCCGGTTTTCTGGTGGTTTATTGGAGATAGGAGTCTCACAGTCTCTCCTGCCTGGGCTGGCTTTGAACCGCGATCCTCAGATCTCAGCCTCCTGAGTAGCTAGGATTACAGGCGTGAGCCACCAGCGCCCGGCCACACTCGGCTTCTTACTCCAAGATTAAATGTTTGGCAGTGCTGGGATTGGAACTCGGGGCCTAGAAGGCCCAATTCATGAATGGGTAAGGGTGAGCACAGCAGCCTCTAGCCAATGAAGCTGTGAGGTGGTTCCCTGGCACTGAGATGGAGCCCCAGGTTTGGCCAAAACAGTGATACATGTATTGGCAGATGGTGGTATACAATTAATACATATTGGTAAAGAGTGCCAGAGCTATCTATCTGACTGAATGACACCTACTGCATTCCTACCAACTTTTAGGTATTTATTATACTGCTTTTGAAGTAATATTATTCTTTTCATGCTTAATAAACTATCAATTAAAATCAATCAGCATCCTAGGATTATTACAGCCACTTTTAGACTCGACTGATGCATGAACTACTCTTTCAATCAGTATTCCTATGCATAGGAACGAGTCTCTTGTGCTGTCCTGCCATTGGTAGGTGTCAGGACTTAGATTTTTAACCCAGGGCCTATCTTGACAGGTTGGCCTATGCCTTCCATGATGGCCCACCAGCCTTCAGGAATAGCAGTTCAGCTCCACTTTGCAGCCATGTCATTCAGACTCAGGATGGTCATCCTGCAAAGAAAAAAATAACGTAAAACCCCCAGTCCTCTGTAGCTCGCCACTTTCTGTGCTGTCCCCCTTTTTTTTTCTTCCTGCAAGCCCTCTGGGCCTAAGATGCCATGATCGACTATGGGTGAGAGGCTGCAGCCCAGTCTAAGGCAATCGAAGCTGAGGTAGAGTTGGCACGACCTGAGTTCAAGCTCCATGGTTGGCAAAATAAAAAATAAATAAAAAATTAATTAATTATTTAACTAAATTGAAAAAAGTCCCCCTGGTTTGGAATTTCTGCCAGTTTTCTTTACTAGCCTGGGATTTGAACTCAGAATCTTGGTAAATCTGTAGCAATGTAAGGGAAGCTGCAGAGTTTCTACTACTTGAGTTCAAATCCTGTGCCAAGACAAAAACAAAAAATTAAGTCACTGACTTCACTTGGGGTTGGGGGGTAGCTGTGGAGGTGGGAGGGAAGAGATGGTAAGGGGAAAACAAAGGAGGAGGCAACAGTGCTCAATAGTAAATGTACTCATTACTTTGCTCATGTAACTGTCACCCCTCTATACCACATTTTTACAACAAAAAATGTACAAAAAAGGAAACAATTTAGAGCTCAGATAAGCACTTTGCAGGTAAGGGAAGGATGTCTGAATAGATATACAAAATTGTAGGCTGCTGTTTTTAAAATGTTCAGTATGGAACTGAAAACAATTAATGCTTCCATTAAAAATAATTAAGTCACTGTCTTGGAACTGGGGCTAGTATTTCTGCCACTGCTGGGATTTGATCTCACCATCCGGGTAACTCTTTTGCAACGTAGGTGAAGGGGAAGCTCACTGTCCTTGAGGAAAAGAAATTCAGGGTAGAGTTCGTAGGGCAAGAATTAAGTACCAATAATGGAAAATAATATTTATGTACATGTGTAATATATGTTACGTATTACATGTGTATGTTTATTACAATCTATGATTTTTTATTATTGATTTTGTATTTCTGTATTTCTATATTTTATTCAATTACTTATTGTTTATTGTATTAGTATTATTATACACATAATATTTATTACATTTTGCACATCTATTATAAAATTATACACATCAGTTTAGGACATTGACTCATTTTTCATTAATACTTTATTAAGTGTTGAAACGTGATACATAATTAAATGGAGGCATTTGTCACAGTCTTCACATGTTTAGAGTCTCTCCCAAATATGAGCTGTGCCTTGTTTATCTTTAACAACTTCCTATAGGGATTTCTTTAGATGATTTATACTCAGAAGTCTTTCCTTGAGGATAGGCAAGTTGAGGGATAATATTGTAAGGGTGGGACTGGGAATGTGGCTTAGTGGTAAAGAGCTCGCTCAGCATGCATGAATGCCAGGGTTTGAATCCTCAGTGCCACATACTCAGAAAAAGCCAGAAGCTGTGGAGTGCTCAAGTGTTAGAGCACTAGCCTTGAGAAAAAGAAGCATGGAGACAGTAACCAGGCCCTAAGTTCAAGCCCCAGCACTGGCAAAAACAATAGGCCAGATGCCAATGGCTCACACCTGGAACCCTTCTTCTCAAGAGGCTGAGATCTGAAGACCACAGTTCAAAGACAGCCTAGGCAAGAAAAGCCTGTTAGACTTTGATAACCAATGAACCACCAAAAGACCCCATGTGGCGCTGTGGCTCAAGTGGTAGAGTGTTCGCCTTGAGATGAAGGGCTCAGGGACAGTGCCCAGGCTTGAGTTCGAGACACACAATGGGAAAAAAAAGCGAAGGTTAATCAAAGTACTTTTCCTATTTGCTAATTAGGAGAACATTCTCTGGAAAAATGAAAGCTGATATATACTAGAATTGGAGTTAGAGCTCAAGGTTCAAGTTTAGCAGATCCATATGCCCAGCCTCTCAGATTCTACCATTATAACCTTGTGTCCTGCAGGGTTCTGAAAGGTCCATTGTTGAAAGGCTTAATATGTTCCCCAAGCCCTTTGTGATAAGCAGTTGACTTGTATTGTCAATGTCATTACACTTCTGACCTAGCAGAGCACCAGTAGCTAAGGCCCATCCCTTAGCTCAGGAGGCTGAGGTCTGAGGATCACAGGGTGAAGCCAGCCTGGGCAGGAATGTCTATGAAACTCTGACTTCCACTTCTGAAAGGGCAGATTTTCAAGAGCTTCCTGGGTTACCCTTGGTGATGAGAAGTTACTTGTACTTGAGTTGAACTCAAGGCCTGGGCACTGTCTCTAGCACTCTACTACTTGAGCCACAGCACCAATTCTGGCTTTTTCTGTGCATGTGCTACAGAGTGATCAAACTCAGGGCTTCTTGCATGCCAGACAAGCACTCTCACTAATCCACATTCCCAGCACTCTCATCTTTTTCTTAATGGTAGTTTCTACCTAAGTATGCCACCATTTTACATCCCCCAAGTTTAATTTTCTGAATACCGGTTATTTCAAAAACCCTGATCTTCTCTTCCCCTGCCTGATTTGTGACTGCTCCTGCCTTGGCCTCATAATAAAATGTAAATAAAGGGTGCTGAGATCTTAAGTGTGCATCATATAAGGACACAGGCCTGGAACTCTGGAAGAGAAAAGCCATGGGCCTGTAAAGAAGAAAATGATGCAGTATGTGCAACAAGCCTATCTGAAAAATAAATCTGTACATAGAAGGAGAAGCATTGCATACAATCTGTTTGCACTCAGAGAGGTAATATACACACATAAGTAGGTAGGACACTCATACATAATCTTGGCCTTCTCTTTTTGAATTTTTTTGGTGGCCATCCCAGGGCTTAAACTCAGGGCCCTATGTGTTCCTCAGCTGTTTTGCTCAAGGCTGAGACTTTACCACTGCCACAGCTCCACTTCCAGCCATCTGGGTTAATTGGACATACGCACTTGCCAGGCTTTCCTGCCTGGTCTGGCTTGTATCTCCTGTTCGGCTTTCTTTCTCAAAGCTGGAGCACTACCCTCTGGGCCACTGATACACTTCTGCTTTTCTGGTGGTTTATTGGAAATAAGAGTCTCGCAGACTTTCCTGCTCAGGCTGGCTTTGAACAGAGATCTCCTGAGGAGACTTCAATTGGCTTTCCTCAGGATTCACCGAGGATCTGATCCACATAAACCCTTAGTCTAAATCTTGAGAGGTACTAGACCAAAAGGGAAACATGAAGATACTTCTAGTGTGTTCTAGATACTTAATGTTGGAGACACAAAACACTCATAATTATTAGATAATTTTATAGGCCTAAAGAGCAATGCAGACAGTATGAGGATCGCTACAGCTTTTGGTCGTCTCGTCCTGAGACAGTAAATTTACTGCAGCTCAATGCTAAGTGACTGAGCTGGCATGTCCTGTGGACATTCGCTGCCAAAATCATGTGACACTCATTTCTCACTTTTGGCTTCAAACTTGTGACCAGAGGAGAAGATGAGGAGAGAAAATCCTTCTCAGAGAAAGCACCTATAAAGAACATTGGGTAGTTTACTTATAAATTCAAAGCATTGGAATGATGATGTTTAGTAGTCAGATTGTCCAGATTAAGAAATGAAGAAGAAAAGAAAGGCAGGTGCCATTGGCTGCTGACTGTAATCCCAGCTCCTCAGGAGGCTGAGATGTAGAGAATCTGAGTTTGAATCCAACCAGCATAAGAAAGTCCATGACACTGCTATTTCTAGGAGATCACAGAAAATGCAAAAGTGGGGCTGTGGCTCCAGGTTAATGCACTTCTCTTGAGAAAAAGTAACTCAGTGACATAGTTCAATCCCAGGACCTGCTTTCATGTCTTTGTGCATGTGTGGATGATTTCCCATAGGTGAAGCTCCAGAGTAGCTATGATGAAAGGCACCAAGCTAGAAAATTTGTTTTCAATACAATGATTTCATAACACAGAGACTGCTTTCATGACAGTGCATGTCCCTGGGCTCCCCTCACAGTTCCCAGTGCAGCCTGAGAGTTTCTCTGCCTCCCAGGCCTGCTGGAAGAAGTCTCTCTCATTGTCTGGACAGGCAGACAAAAGGCCTCAGTCCTGTACAGCAGTGTAACAAACAATTGCATCTAGGCCAATTAGTGAGGATGAGTGTGGATGGGCTCTGAAGGTCAGGACAAAAAGGACTCCTTGTATCCCAAGCTATCTCTCTCCCCAGTGCTCCATTTTAACAGGATGCCTTCATTTGTGCCACCTCCTTTGGCAGTCCAGGTTCTCAGCACTAATCCTGCCTTTGTAAGACTAAATTCTGGTGTTCAGATACAGTGCTCAATATAATTCAGGTGTCCTTCTGGCAGACAACTAGGGCACTTAACCTCAAGAAATGTTACATTGAGGGTGATGAAGGGCTTATGATGCCTCTGCTAGGTTTCCAGAAGCTTTGGAAATCCAAGCACATGTCTGATCTCACCATGCTTCCTGTCATCTAGGACTGCTGAAGCACATTAGGTTTTGAAACCTTTGATCTCTCCTAGTTGAGCCCTGGGTGGCAAGGTTTTGGGGTTGAACACAGGGCCTGGGTGCTGACCATAAGCTCAGTGCAGGAGCCCAGTGCTTTACCATTTTGTGTCACAGCTTTACTTATACTCTTTGTGTGGGTGTGTGCATGCGGGGGGCATGCAGACATACACCAGTCCTGGAGCTTGAACTCAGGACCTGAGCACTGTACCTAATTTCTCTTGCACAAGAATAGCCCTCTCCCACTTGAGCCACAGAGACACTTCAGGCTTTTTTCTAGTGATGTGAACCTGAGAAATCAAGTCCAGAGTTTCATAGATGCAAAGCACTCTACCCCTAGGCACATTCCCAGACCTCTTCTTCAGGTTTGTTATTTTGTTTCTTTTTTGTTGTTGATGGTTGTAGCAGTTGAAGTCTGGGCCTGGGTGCTGTGCCTCAAGTCTTGTGCTCTACCACTTGAGCCAAAGCACCATTTCAGGTTTTCATATGGTTCATTGGAGCTAAATGTCTCGAGGACTTTGCTGCCCAGGCTAGCTTTGAACCATGATCCTCAGATCTCATCCTCCTGAGGAGCTAGGATGACAAGCATGAGTGACAAGCATCCAGCTTCCACTTCAGGTTTCTTAGTGGTGAATTGGAGATAATAGTCTCATGGGACCTTTTGTGTCTGACATGGTTTGAAAGCCAGATCCTCAGATCTCAGCTTCCTGAGAAGGCAGGCTGACAGACCTCAGCAATAGACCCCTAGGCTGTGACACTCTACTGCAAGGGGGTCCCTGGCTCCACGTGGTGGAGTGTTAGCCATGTCCCCAAAAGGTAAGGGTCAGTGCCTATGCCGCAAGTTCAAGGTACATGACTGAGAAAAACAAAACAAAACAAAACAATTGTCTGCAGTAGACAACTCACCCACTCTTCAGTAATACATAATTTTGTCCCTGCCAAGGAGACATATCAGCATCTCAATATTCTTGTCTGCATAATCATCTCAGTTGTGTAGCTCTTACAAGGACCATATGAAAGAATGCAGTCTGTTAAGGACACAGCAGATGGCACTCTTTGAAGGACTCAGCACACAACATCCTGTGAAGACTTAGCACCCAGCACCCAATGCAGGACTCAGTACACTGCACCCTGTGAAGAACTCAGCACACAGTACCCTGTGCCAGACTCAGCACAGAGCACCCTATGAAGGACTCAGCACTTAGCTCTATTCCACAAGCTGTCATTAGAATTAGGTTGCTTTCATCAGTATCACCATTCTTTGAGGAACATTTCACAAATCACACAAGTTCCCATCTAATGGTTTAGTGGGGTGTTTTTTTGTGGAGGCAGGCTATCCATAGGGCTTGAACTCAACGCATGGGGATACTGTTCTAAAAACATTTGCTCAAGTCTAAGGCTCTACTACTTAGAGCCACATCTCCAAGAGTCTCACATACTACCTACCAGGGCTTGGTTTTAAAGCTCCCAAGCAGCCAGGATGATGGGGGTAAACCAGCAGCATCTGGTTCTGTGGAGCTGGGTTGCAGCTGTTTACATATGCCTAAGTCAGGTTAGGTGGCAACTGTCAGTGCCAGACTTCTAGCTTGTTCTGTGATGTGGTATTTGAAGTCCTGTCCTTCTATAATTGCAGTTAGAACATTCTACCTTTTTTTGGTGGCAGTGCTGAGGCTTGAGTAAGGGCTTAGACACTGTCCCTAAGCATTTGTGCTCAAGGCTAGCACTCAATTGATTGAAAGACAGCAGAACTTCCAGGTTTTCTGCTTATGTGGCACTGTGGAATCGAACCCAGGGCTCATGCTTAGTAGAGGAGCACTCAATCAATGATCCCCAGTAGTAAAGGATGTATAAATAGATAGATTGTTGTACATAAATATTATATACACAAAAGAGAGATGTCTATATTATTAAATTATAGACAATAATATTACCAATTATTAGGTATTAAATTATATCTCCATTTAATGATGTGTCCCAGCTAACAATTAATAAAGCATTAATTAATACTCAATATCCTGTTATTATTTATCATATATGTACGTACATCCATACACATAATTAAATATTTTATAGAATGAGACAGATGTCTATATATTATTAAATTATGTATCATGTGCTACTTCCAATTATTAGGTATTTATGTCTCCATGCAATTTTTATTCTGTTAATACTTAATAAAATATTAAACTTAATCCACGTCCTATAATTACTGCATCTAATTTTATCCTAGAATGATTTATTACTAATTCAATCTGTTTATCATTTATTGTAGTGACAATTCTTCCACCTATGACTTTTTTTTTACCTTTGTGACACCCTATTTACATAGCATATTGATTTGCATCTGAATTATACATCCTACTTGACACTGAGCACTTTCAAAGAAAAGAAAATCATGTGTTATGCTCGGCTTCCCACTCCACGATTACATTTTTGGCAGTGCTGGGATCTAAACTCAGGGCCTAGAAGGTGCAATTCATGTGTGGCTGCCAGCACAGCAGCCTCTAGCCAATTCAGCTGCCAGGTTGTTCCCAGGCCCTGAGATTGAGCCCCATATATTGATTCCATATTGTGCTTAGTGTAGCTATTCATTTTTTTATTAATTTATTTACCATTTATTTTATTGACTATTCTTACACATGGACTATTTATTACATTTATTACATAGGATAGATTTGCCTATGTATGAAACTTCACACCTGACATCCAGGACTTTCACAGCAAAGGAAAACCTGTGTCACCATGGGCTTCTTACTCCATGGGTCAATTTTTGTGAGTGCTGGCATCTGAACTCATAACCTACAAGGCCCAATTCATGAATGGGTGAGTGTCAGTACGCCAGCCTAGGGCATATTGAGCTGACAAGTAGTTCCCAGCACCTGAGATTGAGCCCCAGGGGTTGACAAAATAAGAACAGATTGACATGCAGATGGTAGTACACAAATAAATATAGATCTTTATAGAGTGCCAGAGATGTCTATACATTATTCAGTTAAATGGGCTACATTCCTACCAATATTTGAGTATTTTTAATGCCTCCATGTAATTTATAGTATTGTTTTCATCCTTAATGAATTATTAATTAAATCAACCACCGTCCCTGCCACGGACCGGGTTCTGTGGGGACGAAGGACACCTAGGGGAGGAATCTGGAATAGGATGGGGAGATGGCCAACAGACAACTCACACACAAGAGGAGTGGATGCTGAGTGCGATTTAATGCAGAGGATAACAAACTTTTATAGCAAAAGTCTCCATAAGGAAGGACAAAAGGTTACATAATTTTGCTGCAGGGCTTCATTCTTGGGCGGTCACCAGTTGGTCGCCTGATAGGCACTTGTTTCCAGCTTATCTCTAAGAAATATAATGGGTTTCGATGTTTGTCACCAACTAACCATAACCTTATTTCTATAGAGGCTTTAACTGTCCCATAAGATCTTTCCCGTTCCTTCTTTAATAGCAAGGTTACGGAGGCCTAGATCTAGCAAGTCTCTTAGTAAATGAAAGAGAGTAACAGGAAGTTCTTTCTCCTAAGCAGATATCTCAGCAATTGCCATACATTCTTTCTGTTCTAGCCGTGCCTACAGCTTCTTGCAAAGCTCTTACAAACAATTCCTTCTGCTGAAGTGACATCGTGAAACCCCCAATACTTTTATATTTACTTATGACTTGTCTACTAGCCTCCATAAGAGGGGTTTCAGGGTAGCACTAAACTCTGGTGAGTTAGTCATATTTTTAAGACACTCATCAGATTTTGGAGTCATCAACACTCTTAAGAAAGAGCTTTGAATAAGGGAACGTTGACAATGAGTAAGCACAATGAGCAGCAGAAACAGTAAAAGATTAATAAGCACTCATACAGTGAAGAAAAGAAAAGCAAGAACAGAAACACATCTTTCCCAGGGCTTGCCAGCCTTTCCAGGAGGTAGGCCTCTTTGAAGCCCCATTCTCCGAGGTAGACTTTGGTGAAGTCCCAATACTTGGAGATAGGTCTCTGTAAAGCCCCATTCTCTATGGTAGACTTCGGTGAAGTCCCAATACTCAGAGATAGGTCTCTGAAGCCCCATTCTCAGGTCTGAAAGCTGGTTTCCCATGCTAAGCAGACTCCATCGGAGTAGGCATGGCATGTCCCCAAACTACTGCGTCCATGTAATTAATAGTATTCTTTTAATGTGTCAAAAATATTCATTAAAATCCATCGGCCTCCTAAAATCACTCTAATTTTATAGTAGTATCATTCAGGACCAACTAATTCAACCTTGACATTCATAACCTTCCATCAGTATTCCTATGAATAGGAGCGAGACTATTAGGATCTCCCGCCATTTGTAGGGGTCAGGACCAGGCTTTGAACTCAGGGCCTATGTTGTCGTGTTGGCCTATGGCTTCCCTTGTAGCCCTCCAGCCTTCAGCAATGCCAGGTTTCCAACACTTTTCAGCCATGTCATTCAGACCCAGGAAGGTCACCTTGCAAAGAAAACAAATGTAAAACCGGCAGCCATCTGCAAGTTGCAGGTTTTTCTTCTTTGTTTCTGTGTTGTTTTATGTATTTATTATTCCTGTCAGCATTTGGGCCCCAGGAACCCAGGTTTGGCTGTGGGTCCAGTGGCTGCACCCCAGCCTGGAGTGATCGAGGCAGAGTTGCCATGCCCTCAGTTCAAGTTCTGTGCTTGACAAAATAAAAATAAATAAAAATAATAATAAACACATTCCAAGTATTTTAAAAATTATGACGCTGCTTGGCTTAGAATTCATGCCATTTTTTCTGCCAGTCCTGGGATTTGAACTCAGAGCCTAGGTACATCTACAGCACTGTGGGAGAAGGGGAAGCTCACCGTGCTGGTAGACAAGAAAGTCAGGCCTGTTCCCAGGGCCTGAATTCAAGTCCTAGGTCTTGCAAAAATAATATTCGTATGCTTTTTAAATACAGGATTCATATTTACATACACATGTTTACTGCATATTGCAGTTAGTGTGGTTATTCATTTTATTTTGTGTTTTATTTATTTCTTATGTATTTTAGTGAGTATGATTACACACATAACCTTTTTTACATCTTATTACATAGGACATAGATTTGCCAATGTACTATACATCATTCCTGAGATGCAGGATTTTCACCGATAAGGAAAACAAATGGGACATTTGGCTTCTTCCACCAGGATTACTTAAGTTTTTGGCAGTTCTGTGATTTGAACTCAGGGCCTAGAAAGCCCACTTCATGAATGGTGAGTGGGTCAATATTAGCACACCAGTCTGATGCAAATGAAGTTGTCAGGCAAATTGGGCCCTAGAAGTGGCCAATATATAAACACATAGATGTGTAAAATGCAGTGTGTGTGTTTACATATTTATGTAAATTTACGTAGATTCTAGTGTATAACTCTATAGTTATGTAGATTCTAGTGTGTAACTAGACATTTATGTAGATTGTAGTGTATAACTCTATATAAAGGGTGATGTCTATATCTTACTTTTACATATTCTATTACTACTAATTATTTGGTCTAAAATTATTCCTCCATTAATTAATCACAGTAGAAGACTTAATAAAGTTTAATTAAATTAATGAATGACCTATACTTAATGCATACAATCTTACATTAGAAAGACTAGTTAATTAGTAATTCAATTAGTACATTTCAAACATTCTATTAGTGTTCCTAGAGATAGGAACCAGTTTCCTAGGACCTTCAGCCATGTGTATGTAGCAATCCCAGGATCGAACTCAGGGTGCAGGTGTCAGGGTTAACCTCAGGCTTCACTGACAGCCCACCAGCCTCAGCCATGCAAAGTCATGTACAATTTTCAATCCAAGTCAGTGAGACCCAGGATGGTCACTGTGCAAAAGAAACAAAGGTAAAACTGTTGTGTAAAACTTTCTGGTTTTTCCTCTTCCATTTTGGTGTGTTTGTTTTTTGGCCAGGTCTGGGAGTTGAAATTGGGTCCTAGGATCCCTGGTCATCTGTGGGTGTAAAAGCTGTACCCTAGCCTAAAGTAATCAAAGTTGAGGCAGAGTTGTGATGATCTGAGTTCAAGCCCCATACCTGACCCCCCAAAAAAGTTAAAGTCTTGGCTTGGAATTTGGGACATTTTATCTGCCATACCTAGGATTTGAAATCAGGGCCTGGGTAACTCAATTTTGCTGTGGGTGAAGTGGAAGCTCACCCTCCTTGAATAAAAGAAAGTCAAGAGCATTTCCCAGGGCATGAATTCTAGACCCAGGTATGGCAAAATGTTTATATACATTTATAATATACATCATATATATGTATTTGCGTAGGTATTACATATTGTACCTAGGAAACAATATTTTCACAGACAGCAGAACTGGTCAACATTGGCTTCTTACTCCACCTATTGTCTTTGGCACTGCTGGGATTTGAACTCAGGGCCTAGAATGCCAATTCATCAAGGGATCAATGTAAGTACAGCAGCCTCAAAAAAATTCACTGCCAGGGAGTTCCCAGGATCTAAGTTTAACCTCCAGGAGTGGCCAATATATAAATAGATAGATGCGTAAATTGCTGCAAATTCATAGATATGCATAGAGAGTGACAGAGAAGGAGAGAGAGATGTATATGTATATTCCAGTGTATATGTAAATATATAAATATATTTATAGAATGTGAGATGTCTATATATCATTAAATTACATGTAATATATTACTAATAATTATTAGGTATTAAATTATGCCCTCATTTAATGATGTATCATGGTTTAAGGCACAATAAAGTGCTTACTTGTGAAAAAGGAGCTCAGGGACAATGTCTAAGCTCACAGTTCAAGCCTCAGGACCTGTACCAAAAAAAAAAAAAAAAAATAGAGCCAGTAACTCCATGTATCTGTGTATGTGTGAATGTATTTCTATCGGTGAACATCCAAAGTCGCTATGAAGAAAGACACCTAGCTAGGAAATTTGCTTTGAATAGAAGCATTTCATAGCACAGAGGGTGTTTTCAAGACAGTGCATGTTCCAGGACTCCCCTCCCTGTTCCCAGTGTAGCCTGAGGGTTTCTCCACACACCAGGTTGCTGGAGGAAGTCTGCCCCTTGGTTGGAACAGGCAGACAAAAGGCCTCACTCCTATACAGCTCAGTAACAAACAACTCTATCCGGGCCAACTGGTGATGATGAGTGTGGGCAGGCCCTGAAGACCAGGAGAAAAAGGCCTCTTTGTACCCCAAGATATCTCTCTCCCCAGTGCTCTGGTTTGACAGGAAGCTTTCATTTGTGCCACCTCCCATGGCAGGCCAAGTTCCCTGCACTTATCCTGTCTTTGTTAGACTATGTTCCAGTGTTGAAACAAACTGCTACAATTAATTCAAGATTTCTTCTGGCAGACAACAACTAGGGAGCTGAACCTAATGCAAAGATTCTTTATTCTTTATTGGCAACAGTGCCTCCCTAGGTTTTCGGAAGTTTGCTACATCTAAGCACATTTGCAAAATGACAATGTTCCCTGTTATGTAGGGCTGGTGAAGCTTATCAGGTTTGGAAACCTTTGACCTCTCCTAGTTGGGCCTTGGGTGGCTAGGTTTCCAGGTTGAACACAGGGCTTGAGTACTGACCATGAGCTGAGAAGCTTAGTGTGTAGTAGGAAGACCCCTACTCAGGCAGGCAAACCCACCTACTTGTCTGGAGTGACAGAGCTCACCGCAACAAAGTTGTTAACAAAGAAGCAACTTTATTGAGAAGTTTCTTACACTGACTGGCCAGGACCACAGCACAGGCTCAGGAGCTGATACTGCCACCCTGAGCAGTCCCCATTCTTTGGTTTGCAAAGGCAAAATCCATGAGGTTGAGCCTGGTCATGCACAGGTGACCAATGGGATCATACCACACAAAAGGATTGCATGGTCATACCAGACCATACACAGGTGGCCGATAGGCAGAGTTTACTGTAAGCATGTATGAAAGGCAGGGTTTACCACCATAAGCACGAGGTGTCAAGTAGTTGGAGCCAGATAACAACCTATCTGTTTTATGGGTCAGTTTTCAACTCAACAGTCAAGGTGAGTTAGGTTGTTAAGGGGAGGGGGACCTAGAGGCATTCTTTCCATTCCAGGAACAGGCTGGTTGGAGCCAAGGTCTAGTTAACCTTGTTTAAAGTTTTGTTTTGTAAAATCCCCAAAACAAAGGCATAGCCTGGAAAGAAGCTGTACCAGCTCAAGTCTCCTCTAAGGGCCTATTTCCCAGTGCTTTACCCTTTGATGTCACAGTTTCTCTTCTGATATCTGTGTGTGTGTGGGGGGGGGGGGTAATTTGTGTGCATATACCAGTCCTGGAGCTTGAACTCAGGACCTGTGCACTGTACCTGAGTTTCTCCTGTACAAGGATAGCACTCTACCACTTGAGCCACAGAGCCACTTCAGGCTTTTTTTCTAGTGATGTGCCACTGAGGATTCAAAGCCAGGGTTTCATACATGCAAAGCACTCTACCCCTAAGACCCATTCCCAGCACTGTAATTCAGGGTTCTTTCTTTCTTTTCTTGTAAGTTAGAGGAGTTGAAGTCTGGGCCTGGGTGCTGTCACTCAGCTTTTCAGGTCAAGTGGACAGCTCTACCACTTGAGCTACAGAGCCCATTCAGGTTTTCTGGTGGTTCATTGGCAATAACCATTTCAAGGAATCTCCTGCTCAGGTGGGCTTTGTACCGTGATGCTGAGCTCTCAGCCTGCTGAGTAAGTAGCTAGGATGATGGGCATGAGTCACCGGCACCCAGCTTCCACTTCAAGTTTCTAATTGGTGAATAGGAGATGAGAATGTCATGGGACCTTTGCTGTGGGTAGTTTTGAACCCAGATCCTCAGCTTCCTGAACAGGCAGGATGATAGACCTCTGCTAAAGACACCTAACCAGTGACACTTTGCTGCAAGGAGGTCCTTGGCTCCACGTGGTAGAGTACTAGCCATGAGCATAAGAGGAAAATCAGAGTCTAGGCTCTGAGTTCAAGGTTCATGATGGAGAAAACTAAACCAAAACAATTGTCTGCAGGAGTCAAGTCAATAGAGTTCAGTACATTTATAAATTTGGCCCTGCCTTGGGAAATATCTGTGCCTCAAGTTTCTCATCTGCACAATCATCTTACTTGTGGAGTTCTAACAAGGATCAGATGAAAGAATACAACCTGTGAAGGACTCAGCACACAGCACCCCGTGAAGGACCTAGTACCCCAGGAAGGACTCTTCATATAGCTGTATCCCACAAGCTGTCATTAGAATTAGGATGCTTTCATCAGTATCACCATTCCTTCAGAAACATGTCAGGAACCACACAAGTTCACATCTAATAGTTTAGATGGGTGGTTAGTCTGGGGGGGGGGGGAGGAAGCGGGAGGAAGGGTCATCAGACTCAGGGATTGCACTCATAGGTTGTGGGTACTGTCCTAAGATCTTTTCCTCAAGGCTACAGCTCTAACACTTTGAGCCACAGCTCAGAGTCTCACAGACTTCCTGACAGGGCTGAGTTTTCAACCCACCAGTGTCAGATCTCATCCCCTGAGCAGCTAGATATGAGCCAGCAGCATCTGGTTGGATGGAGTTGGTTTGCAGCTGTTAACCTCTGGCTGTCAGGATAGATGTCAGCAGTCATCTTCAGATTCCCTGCTTGCTCTGTCATGAAGTATTTAAAGTCCTGGCCTTGTACAGTTGCAGTTAGAACATTGTAACTTTTCTTTGGTGCTTGAGTAACAGCACCACTTCCGGCTTTTTCTGTGCATGTGATAGTGTGGAAACAGATCCAGGGCTTCATACATACTAGGTAAGCATTCTACCACTGAGCCCCAGGAGTGACAAGTGTAGAAATAGATATATAGCATATAAACATACACACATGTATATATGTATGTACAAAATAAGAAAGATATCTGTATATTATTAAATTACATAAACTATATTACTACCAATTATCCATAATTAAATTATTCCTTCCGTTATTTCTAATTGTTGAAAATATAATTGAATATTAATTGAAAAATAGTCAATGTACTATGATTATTGTTTACAATTTTAATATAATCATATACTAGCTACTAATGTAATTGTTACTTTTACAACATTCCATTCATATGGATGTATGTCAGAATGCGTTTCTTAGGATCTCCCACCATTTGTAGGTGGCGGTCCTGGGATTTGAACCCTGGGCATACGTTGCTGGTTTGGGCTATGGCTTGCCTGATAACCCACCAAACTTCAGCAGTGTAAGGTCACATACTCTTTCTGGGCCCTTTCATTTAGACCCAGGATGGACACAATGCAAAGGAAAAAATAAAGTAAAACCGCCTTCTGGAACTTCCCAGTTTTAGCCTTATTCTTTTTCCCCCTCTCCCTTTCTTTCTTTCTTTCTTTTTTTTTTTTTGTTGGTTGTGGGGCCAGAAATGTGGGTCTGGACACTGTTCCTCAACTATTTACTCAAGACTAGTGTTCTACCACTGGAGCCATAGCACGACTTACAGCTTTTTTCTGCATATGTGGTGCTGAGGAATCAAGCCCAGGGCCTTATGCATTCAAGGCAAGCACTCTACTACTGAGCCACATTACCTGCCTTTCTCCTTTTTTTTTTAATCAGTCCCGAGATTGGAACTCGGGTCCTAGGATCTCAGGATGGGCTGTGGGTCCATTGGCTGCACCCCAGCCTAGGGTGATCGAAGCTAAGGCAGAATTGATACAAGCTGAGTTCAAGCCCGGGGCCTGGACAAAATAAATTAATACCGTGACTTGGAATTGCTCCATTTTTCTGGCAGGCCTGAGATTTGAACTCAGGGTCTGGGTAACTCTGTGACACTGTGGGGGAGGGGAAGCTCACTGTTGTTGAAGACAAGAATTTCAGACCAGTTTCCAGGCCTGAATTTAAGCGCTAGCACTGGAAAATATAATATTCATTTTTGTGATCTTTTTACATACATGGGCTTACTCCATATGACATTTATTACCATTATTTATTCATTATTTATTTTATTTAGTATTATTACATATATAACATTTATTTCATTTATTGCATCTTATCACATGGATATATTTGCATATGGATTATACTTCATACTGAGACCCAGGATTTTTACAGAGAAGGAAAAAAATGTGTCGAAGTAGGCAGGATGACAGATATCAGCCACAGATGCCTAGACTGTAACACTTTTGTATGGGTTCCTTGGGTCCCCTTGGTAGGGTGCTAGCCATGAGCCCTACAGGGAAGGGTCAATGGCTAGGCCCTGAGTTCAAGGTTCTTGACCGAGGAAAATAAACCAAAACAATTGTCTGCAGGAGAAAACTCACTAGGGTTCAGTATATACATCATTTTGGCCCTGACATGGGGACATATCTGAGCCTCAAGGTTCTCATTTGCACAATAATCTGTGGAGCTCTTACAAGGACCAGATGCAAGAATGCACTCAGTACACCATTCCTCATATAAGACTCATGACATAGCTGTATCCCACATGCTGTCATTAGAATTAGGGTGCTTTCATCAGTGTCACCAAACTACCCAAAGTTCACATCTAGTGATTTAGAGGGGTGGGTTTTTTGTGGGGGGGGCGGGGAGTCAGCCACGGGGATTCCACTGAAAGTTTGGGGGTACTGTCCTAAGATCTTTTACTCAAGGCTAGAGCTCTACCACTTTGAGCCACAGCTCAGAGTTTTGCAGACTTCCTGTCAGGGCTGGATTTTAAAACCACCAGTGTCTGATCTCAGCCCCCAGTATCTTGGATGACAGGGCTGAGCGAGCCAGAAGCATCTGGTTCTGTGTAGCTGGGTTGTAAGCAATTTACCTCTGGCTAAATCAGGTTAGATTGCAGCTCTCAGCACCAGACTCCTAGCTTGAACTATGATGATGTATTTGCAGTCCTATCCTTATATCTTTGCAGTCAGAACATTCTATCATTTTGTTTTGGTGCCAGTTCTGCATCTTGAGTAAGTGTATAGACACGGTCCCTAAACGTTTTTGCTCAAACCTAGTACACGACTGCTTGAGCAACAGCATGACTTCTGGATTTTTCTGTGCAACTGGTAGTGAGGAATGGAACCCAGGGCTTTGTACATACTCGGTGAGCATACTATCACTGAGCACCAGGAGTGACAAGTGTATAAACAGGTAAATGTGTAGATTTGTAGATGTAGATAGGTAGATAGATAGATAGATAGATGTATATGTATAAAACAAAAGAGATATCTGTATATTATGAAACTGCATATATGATATTACTACCAATTTTTGGCAATTAAATTATTCCTTCCTTTTTTAAGTATCATGATTGGATACATAATAAAGTATTCATTGAAAATTGGTCAATGTAGAATAATTGTGTATAATTTTAGAATATAAACATACACTAATTACTAATTTAAATGTTACTTTTATAACATTCCATTTGTTCGGATGTATATCAGAATGCGTTTCTTAGAACCTCCCACCATTCATTAGTGGCAGTTCTAAGATTCGACCTCCAGGCCTAAGTTGCTGGTTTCAGCTATGGCTTCCCTAATAGCCCACGAAACATTAGCAATGCAACATCATGTACGCATTCTGGGGCTTGTCATTTAGACCCAGGATGGTCACAGTACAAAGGGAAAAAAAGTAAAACCACCTTCTTGAACTTCTCAGTTTTATCCTTTTCCATTTTATTTATTTATTTTTTTGCCAGCTCCGAAATTTGAAGTAGGGTGGTAGGATCCAATGATCAGCTGTGGCAGAGATGCGAAGACCTGAGTTCAAGCCCTGTGCTAGGCCAAAAAAAAGTAATAATAACAATAAGACAATGGCTAAGAAATTGCACCATTTTTCTAGCAGGCCTGGGATTTGCACTCAGGGTCTGGGTAACTCTGTGTGTGAAGGGGAAAGCTCACCGTCCTTGAAGACAAGAAATTCATGGGGCTGGGATGGCGGCTCAGTGGTAGAGTGCTTGCCTTGAGCTGAAGAGCTGAGGGACAGTGCCCAGGCCCAGAGTCAAGGCACCATGACTGGCAAAAAAAAAAAAAAGAAAGAAAAAAGAAATTCAGACCAGTTCCCAGGGCCTGAATTGAAGCCCCAGCACTGGAAAAAATAATCTTCATATATTTGAGATCTATTTCATATATGGGTTCTACTGCATTTGACATTTATTACCCTTATTTATTTAGTATTATTACACATATAACATTTCTTTTATTACATCATATTTCATAGGATATATTTGCATATGGATTACACATCGTATTGAGACCCAGGACTTTCACAGAGAAGGAAAAATGTGTCAAATTGGCTTCTTATTCCACAAATAAATTTTGGGCCATGCTGGGATTTCAGCTCACCTACAATGCCCAATCCATAAATGGGGAACAGTCTTAGCACACCAGCCTCCGCCAAACTGAGAATCCAGGAAATCCTGAGCACCTGTAATTAAGCCACAGTAGTGCCCAATAAATAGATGTGTAGATTGATATCATATATATATATATATATATATACATTCATATATACCTGCATATATATGTATATATATATATATACACACACACACAAAGAAAGAATGTGAGGATATTATTAAATTATATATATACATTATTACCAATTATTAGTTACTAAATTATGACTCCATTTAATGAAGTATCATGGTTGAATACTTATAAAAGCATTAATTAAAAATTAGTCAATATCCTTAATCATACCATGGTACTAGAATGAAGACATAAATCCAACAATTTTTGTGTGGCATTCTAAAATAGAATCATGAATTAACTGCAAATTGAATTATTACTTTTATTACATTCCAGTAGCATTCACATGAACAGGAATGAGTTCATCAGGATCTCCCTCCATTTGTGGGTGGTAGTCATAGCATTCGAATCCCAGGCATGGGTAGATTACTTTGAATGCAAACCATTGGAATGACACCGTGAAAATTTCAGATTGTCACGATTAAAAAAAGAACAAGAAGAAAAGAAAGCCAGGTGTCAGTGGCTCCTGCCTATAACCCTAACTCTTCCTGAGGCTGAGATGTAGAGAATGCCAATTTGAATTCATCCGGGGCAGGAAAGTCCACAACACTCTTCTTTCTAAGAGATCACAGAGGAAAGGAAAAAAAAAAACCATGAGTGGGGCTGTGGCTCAAGGGCAGAGTGCTATCCTTGAGCAAAAGGAGCTCAGGGACAGGGCCTAGGCTCATAGTACAATCCTGGACATGCCTCACCCCCCCAAAAAAAGGAGGCAATAACTCCATGTCTCTGTGTATGGATGGATGATGTAGGGATGATGGGCATTCAGCAGGTTGCCCGTGTCCACCCCCCTAATCTGGGCAAGTCCTCAGAGAGTCCTAAGTCTGAGCCAGCAGCTTGAACAAAGCATCCTTCTCTGCCATTTAATAACTGAAGCCCCGCGGGCTTTGCCTGGGCTGTGCAACAAGTGCCTAATGTTCTGCTGAGATGTCCCATCGGGACATCTAGCAGCCAGCCACTGCCTCCAGGGAGACCACAGTTCCTAGGCTGTAGGAGGTGTCAAAGGTTCTGGCTCCATATTCTCTATCCCTCTGTAGAATATGTGAGCTTACTCCTCTGGGGTCTGGTGGCTATCCCTCATTCACCATTCCTCATTGCCGAGTCACAGACTGGTCCCAAATCTTGGCAAAGATATGAAATAGCCAGCGATTTCTGCACCAAAAGGGGTAAGCCAATAAATCCCACCCTTATAGTCCCTGTCAGAAGTGATCATTGGGCTGTGAATGTGGCTTAGTGGGGTAGAGTGCTTACCTAGCATGCATGAAGCCCTGGGTTTGATTCCTCAGGATCACAGAAACAGAAAAAGCCAAAAGTGGCACTGTGGCTTAAGTGATGAGTGCTAGCTTTGACCAAAAGAAACTCAGGAACATGCCCAGACTCTGAGTTCAAGCCCCAAGACTGGCAAAAAAGTGAGCCTGGTGAGACATATTCTTCTGGTACTCATAGGAGGGCCAAGGTTAGAGGTAAGAGGTAGGGTAGAGGACAGTTGCTGGTGGTTCACCCCTGTAATCTTAGCTACTCAGGAGGCTGAGATCTGAAGATCACAATTGCAAGCAGGAAAGTCTATATAAGACATTTTTCTCCAATTAAACACCCAAAAGTCCGAAGTAGAGCTGTGGTTCAAGGAATAGAGTGCTAGCCTTGACCACAAAACCTCAGAGATAGCATCCAGGCCATGAATTCAAACCCCAGGACTGGCACACATACACACACACACAAACACACACACACACACATACACACACACAAAGCCAGAACATTTGCCAGTCAGCCTGCACAAGTTCCATCTCTAGCAACTCAATATTAAAAAAAAGAGAGAGAGAAGGGAAGGAAAGACTTGCTCCTGGAGGTGATATAACCAGTGCCAAAATTCCACAGGAGTTCTAAGATGTGGAACAATATAGAGAGCCGCATGTACAAAGTCTCCTGAGGTGTGGTGTAGAATAGGTGGTGTGGGTGAAATGAAGGTTCTGTAGCTTCAGACATGTCCATCAGGACATTCAAGGCTGGGTCAAGGTTTGTACTTGAGTCACAGGGAGGGCAGAGGATGGAGGTCCCAGAATGGGTCCCAGGGGGAAGATTAGCTTGGCTTTTCACCATGGACCCCAGCCATTTCCTGTGGCTGGAAGCCTAATTTTCACAGCTCCTGACCCTCAGGCCTCCTTTACATGGAGGAGTCAGGGCAAATGTAGGGAAGAACACTTGTTTAAGAAAAGCTCCTAGCCCAATGCCAGTGGTGGCTCAACCCACGTAAATCCTAGCTACTGAAAAGACTGAGATCAGAAGTCGTGGGTCAAAGCCAGCTCAGGGGAGGAAAGTTAGTGAGACTCTTCTTGCCGATGGACTACCAAAAGCCAGAAATGGAGCTGTGGCTCAAGTGGTAGAGTGCCAGCCTTGAGGCAAAAATTAAAAGACCGGAGCCCAGACCCTAAGTTCAAGCCCCAGTACTGGCACATAAAAAATAAAGAAAAGCTTTCAGGAGTTCCTAGTCCACTGTGGTGAAAGTCCAAATCAGTTGGGTGCTACTGACTCATGCTTATCCTCCTAGCTCCTCACGAGGCTGAGATCTGAGGATTATGGTTCAAAGCCAGCTTGGACAGGAAAGTCTGGGAGACTCTGATCTTCAATGAACCACAGGAAAACTGGAAGTGGTACTGTGGCTCAAGTGGTAAGCTGAAGAGCTGAAGGGACAGTGCCCAGTCCCAGAGTTCAAGGCCCACCTGACCTGCTTGAACCTCACTCTGTGTCTCTAAGCAGAGAAATTTCCAGTGGACCGCTAAGGGTCTCCCAATATCTAGGTGTCCTGCAAGTCTTTTTGAAAGCAGCCTCTTTGGGTGCCTTTGCCTAGAGAGTGGGCCAAAGTATCAGAGAAGGGTCTAGCCTCGGGGCACGGAAGTCATCAGCCAGGTCATCAGAATGGCATCTGTCATGGGTGCAGTGTGGATCTGAGCAGTAAGTCAATATTTCAGACCAGGTTTCTGGGTCAGGAGGGGCAAGAGCTGCAAGATGGCACAGCATGTAATGCCTACTCACGGAGGCAAATTTGTCAGGCACACCTTGGGTGGGTGTTGAGTTGGGCTCATGAAAGACTTGTAGGCTCAGGAATCCACAGCTGGCTGGCTGCTGCTTGTAGCAGTGGCTATCCCAGAAGTCCCTGGGCTCAGAGCCCTGCTTTGCTCACCAGTGTTAAGATGGAAGATGAAGGTCTGCAATCATGCACTGAGTAAAAACCAGCATCCATTGTGTTCTTCCTTTGGTCCTGTACCCTATGCATGAATGGAGGTGCAGTTTCCATGGGATGTACTGCCATGGCCCAGACCCCTCAGCCCAAGGAGTTGGGGAGAAATAACTTATGTGTCGAGAGTTTACTATGACTGTGCCTCTAGCTCAGCTCATCATTACTACCTTCCTCTGTGTGTGTGTGTGTGTGTGTGTGTGTGTGTGTGTGTGTGTGTGTGTGTGTGTGCATGGGCACATCTTGGTACTAGGGCTTGAACTCAGGATCCGGGCTCTGTCCCTCACATTTTTCATTCAAGGCTAGCAACTCTACCACTTGAGCCACAGATTTTCTTCCAGCTTTCATGTGGTTATTGTGAAAGGAGAGTCTCACACACTTTAGAAAAGTGAGCTGGTGAAAAGAAATGTACTCATTATCTTGCCCATGTAATTGTAACCCCTCTGTACAGTATTTTCACACAGAAAAAAAGGTCCTACTGATACAAAAAAAAAAAAAAAAGAAACCAAGAAAGGTGAGCTGGGCTGCCTCTGAATGCCAATCCTTAGATCTCAGCCTCCTGAGGAGCTAGGAATATGAGAGCATGAGCTATTAACATCTGGCCACACTTTCCTTCTTGGCTAAGACAGTATACCTCTCCCCCAGCCTAGCACCCATCTACAGCTAACCGTCCTCCCCCTCCCCCTACTTCTCCAGGCTTCAGAGGAAACTTACCCTCCCCTGAGGACATAGAAATAGGATGCTTGACAGGTTTGAGCTTGATGTTCTCCACACAGTCAAGGGTTGCTGGGAGCTGATGTGGAGATCAGAGATCTAGGCCAGGGTAAGCAGATAGCTGTTAGAACAGAAGACAGTATGAAGAGACATCCTTGAAGCTGGATGCCATTGGCTCATGCCTATGATCCTAGCTACAAGGCTGACACATGAGGATCAAGCAAGATTCAAAGCTAGCCTGGGCAGACTCTTATCTCCAAGGAATGACCAAAAAGCTGGGAAGCAGAGCTACTGTAATTCAAGTGGTAGAGCATGAGCCTTGTGCAAACAAGCTAAAGGATACCACTTAGGCTCTGAGTACAAGCCCTGGTAAACACACACACACACACACACACACACACACACACACACACACACACACACACTAACATCCTTAGGAGGTGCCAGTGGCTCATACTAGCAATCGTTGCTACTCAAGAGGCTGAACTCTTAAGATTGCAGTTTGAAGCCAGCCCAAGCAGGAAAGTTCGGGAGACTCTTATCTCCACTAAACTACTAAAAAAAGATGAAATGTGAGCTGTGGTTAAATGGCAGAGTGTTAGATTTGAGCAAAGGAAGCTCGGTGCCTAGGCCCTGAGTTCCAGCTCTAAGAGGTTTTTTTTAAAAGACACCTTTTGCCCCCCATCCCCCCTCAGGCCATAAATCCAGATATTGGTCATCGTAGATCTCACTTCCACTCCTGCCACTTCCACAGCACCACCACAAGTGGCCTGTTTCTGGCCAGCTCTGGGTTAAGAAGTGAATGTACACAAGGAGGACATACCCAGGTCAAGGCTAATGCCCCAGAACATTGAGGTATTGGCCATACCAGTCTCTCCTCCCCCAATTCCCTGGCCTTGGAATCTGAAGTCTGTGCCTCTATACTCTGGGCATCCAGAATTCTCTAGAAGGATTGGAGAGGGCCAGCTGGGGCTGGAAGATAGAGTTGCCTGAAATAAAGTACGTTGACATTTCCTAGACACCAACAGACACTTCCAAGCCACCTTGGCCTCAGCTCCAATGTAGCCCGGAATCCTCCTTGCTTGAGCTGCCTTCAGTCCACTATCAAGCTCGAGTTGGCCAGAGTCATCGGCAACCTCCTTCCCCCACTCCACTGCCAGCCTGCTGAGAGGGACTTGCAGCCAGAGGTCTAGCTGAGGAAAAGGGCAGGACATCTCATGTCTGAGTTCCCCACCCAGAGACAGGCAAGATTTTATTGCAGCTGTCCCGGCTGATCCAGAATCCCCTACAGGCGGCCAAAGATTTGGACAGCTGTACTTGGGCCCCAAAGAAAAGCTTGAACTCAGGTCTCTGGCAATTTAGGACTCATTGTAGACCCTGATAGGAGGCTAAAGGCAAGGTCGGTGTGGAGGAGGGGCACCATCTGTGGTCTGAAAGAGGCATACAGGCACCCAAGAAGGGGACAGAGAAAGATGAGGGAAACACACACACACACACACACACACACAAATATGGCACTGGTGTCTCACACCTGTCATCCTAGCTACTCAGGAGGCTGAGGTCAAAGCCAGCCAGCACAGAAATGTCTGTGAGGCTCTTATCTCCAATGAACCACCAAATAGCCAGAAATGGAGCTGCAGCTCAAGTGTTAGAGCACTAGCTTTGAGCACAGAAGCATAGGAACTTCAACTAGACCCTGAGTTCAAGACCCAGGTCTTCTACATCCAAACTCACAGACACAGACACACAGACAAAAGACACACAAACACACAGACACACACAGTGGTAGCCCAAAGCCTCAGCAGTCCCTGAGCACCCTAAATATTCCAGCCCAGAGATGATGGCACTACCATCATCAGACCAACGGCCGACAAAACTCAGAGCCTCTCACATGTCTGGAATGGTTCACAACACATCATGGCATTTCTACTGTAAAAACTGTTATGCAGAAAATTCAGCTACCTTCTGTATGATTGTACGTTATGGGGTTTTAACTTTGAGCCGGCCAGCAGGGCCTAAGCTCTTCAGATGAAGGTGTGCGCACTACTACTGGAGCCACAGCACCACATCCAATTTTCTGGTGGTTCATTGGAAGTAAAGTCTCACAGACGTTCCTGCCCAAGCTGGCTTTGAACCGTGATCCTCAGATCTCAGCCTCCTGAGTAGCTAAGATGACAGTTATGAGCCACTGGCAGTGCCAGGCTACACCCAACGTTTTTTTTCTTCAGCTCTTTCCTTTCTTTCTTTCTTTTATTATTGTGGAAAATACTGTACAGAGGGGATACAATTACATGGGCAAGATAAGGAGTACATTTCTCATCAAGCATTGTAGCCTCCTCATGCAGCCACCTTCTTATACCAAGGGAAAACCCAACTCATCAAAACACAAAAAACATGTAACCCTGAACTTCAGACTTGGTCACCAGCATCCAAAACCATTCTTCCATGGATGGAGAGCATATAATTGACACTACCATCCCACCTCTGCTCCCATTCACCCACTCCCTGCCTGCCACAGGCCACAACCTCTGGAGTTCTTGGTAAGGTACCACCCACCCTGCTATGGCTTCACACCGGGGTAAACCTGGGGAGTTATTAGAAATGTCTGTACTGTGAGGCCAGCATCTAGTCTCACAACCACAGCAACCCTACTACTTCACTATCTCTTGCAAGCAAGGAAGGGGTGTCTTTCTTTCTTGTTTGGTTTTTTGTTTTTGTTTTTGTTTTGTTTTTTGGTTGAGGGGCTTGAACTCAGGGTTTGGGTACTGTCCCTGATGTCTAATTTTTCTCAAAGCCAGTGCTCTACCACTTGAGCCACAGTGTCACTTCCGGTTGGAGATTGGAGATGAGGCTCTGGTGGGACTTTCCTGCCAGGGCTCGGAAATAAGATCCTCTGGATCTCGGCCTCCCTAGTGGCCAGGATGACAGGTGTGGGATGACAAGCGTGATCCACCGGCTCATATCTTAAGGTGTCTAGTCCTTCAGAATTTCCACCTAGTCCTTCTCAAGATGCTACCACCTAGATATCCCTCTACCTCCCTCAGAGACAGCAAAGGGAGGCTAGAATCTGGGTGGGGCCATGGGGATTAAAGGGCCCCCTCCACATCACTAACCCCCTCTAAACTGTGATCTGCCTCCTCTGGATTATCTGGTCTTCCAGGGCAGATCAGACCCATGAGGAGTTCTGGGGCCTGCCCTATGTTCCCCTGCCCCACCCAACCGATACCTGAGGACTTCTGGGGCCAGCTGCTCCATGTCCTGGTGGAAGACGTTAGGAGGGTTGCTGATAACCAGGCCCAGGGGTGCCCAGGGCAGAAGGAGTGTCCAGCTCCCCTCTGTCAAAGGAGACACAAAGCATGGATGGATCTACTGAGAGCTTCAGGGCATAACCATCCAACTGTCACAAAGTCACTGGGAGAACTGTTTTATGGTGACGGCCCTGGGGCCTGACCTCAGGGCCCCGGCACTGTCCCTGACTTTCTTTGTCTCCAGGGCAGTGCTCTTTCACCTGAGCCACCGTGCCACTTCCAGATTTTTCTGTGTATGCAGGACCTAGGAATTGAACCCATGCTTTCCTGTGTGCTAGGTGAGCCCTCTACCTCTAAGACAAAATCCCAGGCCTGTATAGGTGTTCTTCTGTGACCCCTGAGGCCTGTATTGGGACAGTCTCGCACATCTATACCAAGTCTCTTACCAGAAGCCCTGGCCGGAAACGAACACGCTACATTGTCCATCATCTGCAGCCCCTTCGCACTCTGTGCTTCCTTCAGATCCTCCTTGTTAAGCAAGACACTCTTTACAAGTGCTGTTTCCAAGAAGCTCTTTCCAATGACCTTGGCAAAGCTGGAGCCTCTGCACTTTGCAGGCTGCCAGCCTTGTCAGGCTCTGCCTTCCAGCCAGTGTGGGTTGAGAATGCACGAAGGGGAAGGGCTGGATTCCACCACCAGATTTCAGAAGACCCTGATTCACCACCCAGGGACAGGTGTTGTATCACACTGCATGAGAGGGGGTTCGAGGCCTGGGCAATCTGTGGGCAACAAGACAGGGCCATTTCTTTGTGTGGGCTTGAACTGAGGATCTGGGAGCTGTCTCTCTGAGTTTTATTCCTCAAGGCTGGTGCTCTACCACTTGAACCACAGCTCCATTTCTGGCTTTTTGGTGGTTCCATGGAGAGTAGAGTTTCACAGGCTTTCCACCTTATGGCTGGCTTCAAACTGTGATCCACAGATATCAGCCTCTGGAGTAGCCAGGATGACAGGCATGAGCCTGAACCCCAGGTGACGGGGACCAAAAGCTTTTTGGTTTTGTTTGCTCCTTTTTATCTCCAGTCAACTAGCAAGCCCAAGTTAAAATAATCAGTTACAGTGGTTCAAATTCTTTTCCTAGGTCAGTTAATCCAAGGAGATAAAGTGTCTTTGGAAAAGGCTAGTCTGAGTTGGCTTAGGGGTGATTGTGTGTTTGTGTGTGTGTATGTGTGTGAGTGTTGGGGATACCTACCCTCATCTCTGTGGTGCCTCATCCTCCCAGCAGGGAGAGCATCCAGGATCCTGACCCTAATGGAGGTGGATGGGGAAGGTAACTAAGGTCACTTCCAGGGGGATGATCCGAATTCTGTCCTGCAACTTAAGCCTGGACAGATAAAGGAAAGAAGGAGAGGGTTAGGGGAACATGAAAGGGAGCCCCTTACCTTTAGCTACATGTACCAGCAAGAAAACTGAATACATCTTTCTTGGTAGTCAGATAAAAGGTGTACAATGTTCATTTATTTCATGATTGTGTTAGTCCTAGGGCTTGGATTCAGGCCCTGGGTGTTATACCTGAGATTGTTTTGTTCACGGCCAAGGCTCTACCAGTTGAGCCACAGCACCACATCTGGCTTTTTTGTGTGTGGTTTTGGGGAGGGAGGTGGTTTATGGGAGATAAGATTCTCACGGACTTTCCTGCCCGGTTGCTCTGAGTCATAACCATCAGACCTCACCCTCCCAGAGAGCCAGGATGATGGGTGGGCGCCATGACCTCCTAGCCTCCACCATCCATTTATAATCCCTTAGGCCCAGGGCTGGGCCACCCACACTACACCTCCTTGTTGGGAGTAGGAAGCAGACATGAGTGGGTTTGATACTTCAACAGCGTACCTATCTTTGAGCATTGTTCTGGGTCAGTCTGATGGAGGCTTCATCCTTATGCACAGCAATGACTTGGCTCTGTCACAAGAACAAATGTCCAACGGGAGGTGTCAGGTCTGGGGTCTTTTCTCTGAACCCCGCCACCATAACCAAAACGACACTGCCCAGCAAAGGGTAGTACACATGGAGTGTTTTTATTGTCTTATAGCCAGGGTCTTGTCAGATAGGTGGGGGTATAGGTCAGAGGCCCTGGATTGTGCTGGGCAGGGGGACAAGGCGACACCTTCTCATCCAATTTCCTTCAATGGTATAGCAGAGGGATGTGGGGAAGGACACATGGGATGGACAATGAATAACCATCACAGTCTAG
The DNA here is from genome assembly GCF_019054845.1 of Dipodomys spectabilis. Lineage (NCBI taxonomy): Eukaryota > Metazoa > Chordata > Mammalia > Rodentia > Heteromyidae > Dipodomys > Dipodomys spectabilis. The sequence continues at coordinate 549,525 of NW_024871020.1, read as the reverse complement.
CCAGGGCACAGAGGGGCTTACCTCATGAAGCTGGTTCAACATGCTGAGCAAAACAGCTCCTGACCCACAGCCTACCTACAAAATGAGAGGGCAACCTTGAGTTCCAGCCACATGAGGATACTGGGCCACCTCCTCCAGCACCCATTCAACCAATTCCTGAGAGAGAGAAAGAGGGAGAGAGGGAGAAAGAGAGAAAGAGAGAGAAAAACACACACAGAGGGCCAGAATTACACTTAAGCCAGATGTCGGTGTTTCAGACTTATAATCCTAACTATACAGGAGGCTGAGATGTGAAGATCATAGTTCATAGCTGTCTCAGAAGGAATGTCTGTGAGACTCTTATCTTCAAAGACCCAACAGAAAATGGGAAGTGATGCTGTGGCTCTTGTGGTAGAGCACTAGCCTTGATTTGAGGAGCTCAGGGACAGCATCCAGGGCCAGAATTGAAGCCCCACAAATGACAAGAAGTGGATTTCCCATGACAAGAAGTGGACTGAGTAACACCCACTGTCCTAGGAAGCATGGCAGAGAAATCAGGCCAACCTTCCTGTCAGCTGGGGGTCATGAGTAGGTCACCTGGCTTCTCCATGACTCATTTTCCCCAGCTGGAAAAATCAATAGAGTGAAGGATCCCTTCCTCATGGGGATAGGATAATGATGAAAGACAGCCATGTTTTATTTCACAATCCCACACATGTTGCATGATTAATAACAGACCCCATCTGAGCCCTTTTCCGGCATCTTCCTGTCATATGCTCACAGAATTGTTGAGAACTATATCTGACACCTGCTCCCTCTGTGCCTGGCCCTGCTCCAGAGATCCCTCTGTATTAGTCCCTTATTTACTCACAACTGTCCCATGAGGAGACTGAGGTCCGATGATCGACATCCAACCCAGAGCTTCACCTGTGGTCAAGAATCGGCTGCCATGAACTAAGAGTTCGGGACAATCCATCTAAAACTATGACTGAGCTGGGCACTAAATGTCTACCAACCCTCCCCGCCCCCCCCCCCCCCACATACATACAAACACATTTCCATCGTCCTTTGCAGGCAAAGATGTTTTACTCTCTTTCTTTTTGTTGGTTGTGGGGCTAACACATTTCCATCGTCCTTTGCAGGCAAAGATGTTTTACTCTCTTTCTTTTTGTTGGTTGTGGGGCTTGAATTCTGGACCTGGGTGCTATCCCTGAGCTCTTCAGCTCAAGTTCAGCACTCTACTACTTGAGCCACAGCACCACTTCCGGTTTTCTGGTACTTTATTGGAGAGAAGAGTCTGACTGTCTTTCCAGCCCAAGCTGGCTTTGAACCATGATCCAAAGATTCAGCTCCTGAGTACTTAGGATGACAACCATGAGCCACTGGCACCTGGCCAAAGAGGCTTTTCTACGCCTGTCATCCTATCCCCTCAGGAGACTGAGATCTGAGGACTGCAGTTGGATGCCACCTTTGGCAGCAAAGTCATTCAGAACTCTTATCTCCAATTAAACACCCAAAAACATTGCAAGTATAGTTGTGGCTCAAATGGTAGTGTGCTAGCTTTGAGCATAAAACAAGGGATGGGACCCAGGCCCTAGTTTTAAGCTTTTTCTAGCATAAACCCATCCAAGAAAGGGAAGCAGGTGAGCACACGGGAGCTCAAAGCTCACACATAATACTCAAGACTCACAGAATAGACCCCATCCTGCTCTGAGTCTCTAGATTCTATGTCCTAGGTCATGGCAGTCTTAGATGGGACTGACCACGCACCAAGTCAGAACATTCAAGTAAATCTCATACTGAGAATCCCGTGACCTCATCAAGGACTCAAGATCTCTCACTGTCCTGCCTTGACACTGAGCAGTCAGGTGAGATCTAGTTATCCAACCAAAGGATATTGGATTGAATGAATTCTCAGCCAAGGAATGCAGACTGGAGTGCTCCAGGTCCCTCACTTGGGAAGGAGAAAAGGGCTGATCCATCTCAGTAATATTCCTGGGTTTGAGTATCCTCAAAGAAACAACCCTGCTCAGAGCCCAGTGCCCCTTGTGTTCCCACCTGCCTCGACCTTCAGTCTGCCCTATCTAAATCCCACATCTGCCATCTAGACTAAAGGCTGAGCCAGCAAGGAGACCCACCTCTACCTCTGAGAATGGCAGTCACAGGTCCCTAGAGTCCCCTAGAGGAAGTCTCAGAGCAACACTGGTCTGACTCCTGCCCTCATTCCCTGGCTGTCCTGTGCCAGTGGCCTGGTTTCCTCTGTCTCTGGTTGAGGAATGAACACTGGGGGTGTCATCTTCAGATTGAGCCCGCAAACATCCCAGTCCCCAAGGATGTACTGTGCAGGCATCCTGCAGTGGACGACAGCGAGGTCGTCAATGGTGAACCCAGAGTGCCAAGACTTTTAATAGCCATGTGGCTGGGTCGAAGGCTCTATCACTGATGTTCTAGGTTTTCAGGTGAGGTCCTATATTCAATGGCCTGACACACCTGATCTGGGATCATCCTCCCTCTTCATCTTCCTGCTTATCCCTTGCCACCCCCCTCTGGACACTCCTCCCTATCCTCCCTAGCCTTTGGACACTTTCTTCTTATCTGACCAGAAAATAAACTCGGTGAGCTAGGGGAGATTTAAACTCAGTGACTCACCCTGAGCCCTAGAGTCTACCCCAGGCTGTTTCCCTCTGCAGTAAACAAACCACTCAGATCCTGGACCTCATGAAGTTGCTGAGGGGACAGTGGCTTGTTCCTACTTACTGGCTTTAGGCTCTGAAACTGTTCCCACAGAGATTGTGAATGGTTGGCTCCCTTGATCCAGGAACTCCAAACCAAGGCCTGCATGATCCCTTCTTCCTTCCTTTCCTTCTTTTCTTCCTCCATCCTTCCCTCCTCTCTTTCTCTTTCCTCTCTTTGTGTCACTCCTGGGCCTTAAAATCAGAGACTGGGTGCTGTCCCTGAGCCTTTTTACTCAAGGCCAACAGTCTATGGCTTGAGCCACTCATCCACTTCTGGCATTTTCTTTTTGCTAGTTAGTTGGATATAAGAGTCTTATAGGCTTTCCTGCATGGGCCTTAAGCCTCAGTCCTCCCATCTCAGCCTCCTAAGTAGCTAGGATGATAGGAGTGAAGAAATGGTATCCAGCTCAAACCAAGATTTCTTCATGTGCTGTGGAACCAGCACTGGAAACTTTCATCGTGTATGACCCGCCCCCCTCCCCCGGGGCTTGGCACACACGGTAAGGGTTTGTTGGATAAATAAATGAGCATCTGTCTATGACAATACTAAAGAACAGTCCCATCTAATTCAGGTAAGCATCCTGGGTGTGGGCAAAGCCTGATGTAGCTCTCCCACAGTTCTCCCTCCTCCCTCTTACCACCCTCCTGGTGCCACCGCACTTAAATCTTTTGGTTTCAAGGACATTAGCCATGATGTCTTCACTGGATTCCAGGGCCTCTGGGATGCCTATCTTCTCAAAGATCTCTGTCCAGCCACTGACCAGCTCTGTGGCACTCAATTCCCCACTCAGGTGTGAACCAGGTTGCTGTGAGGTGAATGCCAGGCTCAAGGGGCCTCCTCTCCACTCCCTGGGGCAGACAGGATGGTCCACTATATCTGGCCCCCAAGTTTCATGTTGCAGAGAAAGGATCCTTGAGGCATCCCAGGTCTCTGAATCTCCCAGATTCCAGTGCAGGTGCTGGGAATTGTCTCTGCTCACAGCTGACAGGCTGCAGATGGCAAGGCCACAATCTCTGCTCCCCAAGACATCCTCAACTGTGGTGGTCACCCTAGAGAGAGCCGGAGGAGAATCAGCAGCTGCCAGAGAAAGGCAGTCAATGCATGACGTTCGTAACAGGAAAACTTCTGGCTTGGGAACTCTGCCTGTGCCGCTTTGAAAGTCATTGTTTGGTGGCTGAAATGGTCCATCTAATTTGACCCAGAATCCCAGGCATTAGTAGAAATTGTCAGCTTGAAGAAAAAACCCTCGAAAAGCTGGCATTTCACTTGTCCCAATCAAACTTAATGGGTTCCAAAATCAGTGGTCCCCTTTTCCTTCCAGACAGCCTACAGCAGGTTACAGAAAATGGCATTCAGAGAGCCTTAGCTAACTGCCATGTCCTGATCCCAAGCAGGCTCCAGCAGGGGGAACACACTTGCCTACCATTGCCCAGCTGGAAACAGCCCAGGAGGGACACAGATTGGAGTCTGCAGGACTCCAGGGAGGACTACCCACCAGTGCACTGCCCCTAGAGGGAATCCACGCCACCATTGGGGGCCCGGAGCCCCCTGCTAAGATGCCCACGGACACCATCAATGCCCTGGGTAAGATTCCCCTTTCATCCTCAGTCGTGATGAAACATCTGCCATGTCACACCGTTCATCAATTCCCAGACCCTCCTAGCTTCAGAGCCCCTGCCCTACACACCCTATGTCGTTCCCTAATTATGTTTGGCAGACACATTCCCAACTTTGAATTAGCTCCAACTATACATATGAGAGCAGACTGGCTGGAAGAATGCAGCTGTGGTCACAGTAGCTTCATGAGCCTTCTGGCTAAAGTCAGAAGGGCAGGTGTCCACTCTGGTCTGCGATTTACACAGGCCTCCTAGGAGAGAACCACGCAGGCCCAGCAGTTACTGTGGGCTGCAGGAAAGGGGAAGAAAGTGGTGGGAAGGAGCATCTAATGAAACCTTCTCTAAAGGAGCCATGACACTGTGAAAGAGAAAACAAAAATTGTGGCTGGGTTCATACTGGGCATTAATGAAAAAAGAACAACAAATACACACATGCACACAAATAAAATGCTTTTGCTCGGGCTAAGAAGGTGGCTCAGTGGTAGAGCGCTTTCCTTGCATGCCAGAGGCCCTGGGTTCGATTCCTCAGCACCACGTGAGCAAAAAGAAAAATGTCGGAAGTGGTGCTGTGGCTCAAGTGGTAGAGTGCTAGCCTTGAGCTGAAGAGCTGAGGGACAGCGCACAAGCCCAGAGTTCAGACCCCACAACCAGACCCCCCCCAAAAATGCTTGTGCTCTTTTTAGACATGCTGACTGTACAATGAGAACGATGCTCTCTCTCTCTCTCTCTCTCATACACACCTAAACACACAGACTCAGAGCAGTGCCTCTCCTGAATTTGTTGGTTTCTCATCTAGGAAATGTACCAGCTCAAGCACGGGGGTTCCCTTTTCAGAACCAGGGGCAACCACCCAAGGAGAACAATGCTCTAATAATGTAGAGCCACCCTGCCTCCCCCTATCTCCAGGGCCAGACCCTTCCCCTTGGGAACAACCAGCCTTGACTCCCCATTCACCAAAACCCTAGGCTAGGACTCTGGGTGAAGGAGTCCTGAGACATGTGGCTCCTCAGAGCCTGGACAGAAAACAAAGCAGGGGGTCATGGTGCCTCCAGAGATGTGTCTGACCTGGGGTGGGGGCGTTGTTGGGGACTTTGATGAGGTCCTAAAGGCTATATACATGGATGGACTCCCTACTTCCAGCCTACATACTTCTGGGCGACTTGGCAGGTTCTTGGGGAGGACAAGGAGACCAGATGGACTGGGAGCACTAGCAGAAGCTGGCAGAATTGAGAAATGTGATCATCCAGTCAGAACTGTTGACAGCTGGGGTTGGGGGTACAGGCTGGGTGTGTGTGTGTCAGAGCGGGTATGTTTTTCTCCCAAATACCCACCTTCTATCTGACCCCAGTGCCCTCACCTCTCTAGTGGACTCTTCTGGGAATGTCCTCAGGTGAAAGGGTGACTGAGCACAGAAGACAAGGGCTCACACAGCAAGGGGGGCCTATCTTCTGTATCCAACACCTCCCTCCCCAGTAAAAAGGAAAAGACCTAAGAAGGCAGGTGTTGGGTGCTGCTCCCCATCTCTGTCGAAAGCCACCAGGTTCCCACCAGGGAGAGGAAGGATGCAGATGCAAGGCTATGTGGCTCCCACTGCTCCAGGTTAGGGGCCATGTGGTGTCCCCTCCTCACCCATCCCTGAATCTTCCCTTTTCCTGGGACACTGGCTGCTAGGGATGAGGGTGGGATCCCCGGGTGGACACCCACCTCCACCCCCCATCCCTGGGGTGCATTTGTGGCAGAGCCAGGGCAGACTGTGGTGCATGGGGGAGGTGCAGGTGTGATGGGAAAGGGAAGCAAGAGGGAGGGTTCCGGCTCGGTGGGGATGGTTAGGAGGGTAGAGTGGGGAGGTCACAGGGGGTGGGGGGCTGGCCCGCAGGGCAGCCACTCACGTGTGTTGCTGGAAGAAGCTCTAGGCTGCGATCGGGTGCCCACCCGGCATCTGAGGACCCGGGGACGGGACAAAGTCAGGGCCACAAGCATGCCAGGGGCGCGCCATCTCCGCGAGGTGACTGCAAGAGGCTCTGAGGTTCAGAGCCGGCAGTGCCCTGTTTGAAAAACAGCGCTGCTGAGAGGGGGCAGGGGTGTCTGCGGGCGCCTGGCGGGGTTGCGCGCAGCCTCTGCTCCTTCTCCTCAGCCGCCGCTGCCTCAGCGGCCTCCTCCCCTGTGTCGGCCGCCGCTGCTGCCTCCACCTCAGCAGCCATAGCTGCCTCACCACCGCATGCTCTCCACTTCCAGCCAGGACCCACACTATGATCGGAGCAGCCGCCAGCCACTGAAGCCGTTTCCACTGGTGCTTGTGTAGTAGGAAGATCCCTACTCAGGCAGGCAAGCCCACCTAGTCGTCCTGAGTGACAGAGCCCACCACAACAAAGTTGTTATTAAAGAAGCAACTTTATTGAGGAGGTTCCTGCACTGACTGGCCAGGGCTGCAGCACAGGCTTGGGAGCTGATACTGTGACCCCCAGTGGCCCACGTACTTAGGTTTTTAAATGCAAAAGTCACAAGGTGAAGCCTGGTCACATAGGCGACCAATGAGATTTTCACACACCCAAAAGATGGCAGTCATACCAGACCACACGCAGGAGGCCAGTGAGGTTACACTTTGTCACATAATGGCTGTTTAAACCAGCCTGTCACTTTTGGTTTAAATGACTCACAAATTCAACGGTAAAGCAGAGCTTAAGGTAAACATACACAAAGGAGTTTAGTGGAGTTTAACATAAGCATGTGAAAAAGGTTGAGTTTATAGTAAACTCCAGCATGCCAGCATGAGCTGGATTACTGGCTACCTGTTTAGTTAGTCAGTCCTTAACAGAACAATGAAGGTGGGTTAAGTTGTTAAGGGGAGGGAGACCTAGAGGCATTCTTTTCATTCCAAGAACTGGGTTGGTTGGAGCCAAGGTTTTTTTTGTTTTTTGTTTTTTCTAAAATCCCTAAAACAAAAACAAAACCTGTAAAGAAGCTGTCCCAGCTCGAGTCTCCTCTCAGGGCGCACTTCACTTGTGCTCCTGCTTGCTCTTCTCCCAGCTCTCTCTCAGCCCCACACTCCTCTCCTGGGCCATGATGCCCTGATGCACACATGCCCCTGCCCCCTTGGGCCCCTGGCCATTGCTGCCACCAAAGTGTGCCCCTGGGCACCACCCCCTCCTCCCCTGGGCCCCACCCACCACCGCTGGCCACAATTGCAGCCCTGACTAGGTCCTAAGGCTTCCAGACCATGGCAATTGCAGCCTTACCTCAGCTCAGCACTCTCCCCCCCCCTGCCCCCCAGTACCTGCCCTGGGGATGGAATCTCCCCTCAGCCCCACCGCTGGAGGAGACTCTCCTCCATTCCCCTTCATTCCACATACCAAGCAGGTGCATTGTGACACTCGTGTGTGTATGTGTGTTTGTGTTTGTGTCTGTGTGATTGTTGGGGATAACTACCTCTCAAGAACTCAGAATATAGCACCCTTTTGGGATGACTCAGCACACAGCGCACTTCCAAAAATAGCACAAAGCACTCTGTGTAAAGGACTCAGCACACAGCTCCCTTTGAAGGACTCATCATGTAGTACGTTGGGTAGAGTACTCAGCACACAGCACCCTTTGAAGGAGGGAGTCCATAACCCACAGTGTAAAGGACTCAGTGCTTTGAAAAACTCATGCTCTGAAAAACTCAGCACATAGCACTTTTTCCCAGGGATTCATCACATAGAACCTTATAAGACTCCACACAGCACCCTTTGAAAGGCTGAGTATGAAGCACCCTGTGTAAAACACCCAGAGCACAGTACCCTTTGAAAAACTCAACACATAGAACAATTTGGAAGGACTCAGCACATACCACACTGTGGAAGCACTCAGCACACAGCACCATTTAAAGGACAGTACAGAGCACCCTGTGTAAAGGACTCAGCACACAGCACTCAAAAAACTCACCTCATCCCTCTCTTCGCAAGGGCTCAGCACATAGCAGGACCCTTTGGGATGCAGTAGCTCACCACAACTTTTGAAGGACTCAGCATACAGTACCTTGTGTAATGGACTCAGCACACAGCACCCTTTGAAAAACCCAGGATGGTCCACGTTTGTCAGGGACTCAGCACATAGTATCCTTTGCGATGACTAAGCAAACAGCACCTTTTGAGGACTCAGCACAAAACCCCCATATGGGAAGGACCCAGCAAATAGCTCCCTGTGAAGGACTCAGCACATAGTTGTGTGTCACAAGTTCAACTCATTAGAATTAGGGTGCTTTCTTCAGTATCACCATTCTTCAGAAACACTTCACAAACCCTACTAGTTCACATTTAGACAACCTGTGTTTCATGGGGAAATTTGACTGGGGGTCTTGAACTCAAAGCTTGGGTGCCCTGTCCCTGAGCTCTTTGGTTCAATGCTAGAGCTCCACCATGTGGAGAGACAGCTCCAATTTTGTTTTTTTGGTTGTTCTCTGACAGGTCTTTTGGTGATAAGTAAGGTCAAGTTGGGGTATCCGTGGGCAAAGGCTCTTAGCTCAGCCTGGAGATGACCTCTCCCTTCATTGTGCCCCTGGAAAGCTGGACCTCCTGGAGCTCTTTTGGCCTAGGGTGGAACAGACCTGCTCTGGCATCAGCAATCAGGATGAGCAAAAGTCAGCTTGGCTCTGGTCACTTCCCCAAATTGAACTCTAGAGGATGATGGCACAGGGCTGCATGTTCTGCCTGTGGCCACCAGGGGACAGGAGTGGCCCATCATAGGGATTGTTCCTGCGAGTTGTGTTTACTCTTGCTTCCTTAGGGGCCCCATCATGCTTCAAAGCCACCCTGGAGAGGAAAGTCCTTTAGACTCTTACCTACAATTAACAATCGAAAAGCAAGTGGGGCTGTGGCTCAAGTGGCAGAGCACTAGCCTTGAGCAAGAAAACTCAGGGATAGAGCCTAGGCCCTGAGTTCACACACACACACACACACACACACACACACACACACACACACACACACACACCACATGCATGCAAAATCAGAGATTTCTACACTGCAATCTTTGGGTATTCTCTACTTTTCCCCCACTAAGCCTGGTGGCTGCTGGCCTAGGTGTTTGGTGCATACAATAGCACCTGGCATTTTTAATTTTGGGGGAACAGAATGGCTAGAAGGTCAGCCTTCCCCCATCCCGGCTCCTTGATTGGGCCATGGTCTATCCAGGCCCTTTGGGCTACTTTACAGATTTACCAAGATGCCTTCAAAAGGCATCACATACTGGGCTCTGGTGGCTCATGCCTGTCATACTAGCTAGTCAGGAAGCTGAGATCTGGAGGATCACGGTGCCTAGCCAGTCTGGGCAGGACAGTGTGTGAGACTCTTAGCCTCCATAAACGTCAGAAAACAAAAGTGGCATTGTGGTCCAAGTGGTAGAGTGCCAGCCTTGAGAAAAAGAGCTCAGGGACAGCGCTCATGGCCAACAACAACAAGGAGAGGCATTGCATGTTGTCTTTGGGATTGGCATGGGCCAAATATAATTGGAATTAATTATAATTGGAATTAATCAAGTCCTTTAAGACAAAGCATTACCTCCTTTAGTCCTGTGCTCCTCCATCTCGTCTCACCCCCTGGCCTTGTCCATGCTTTGGGTCAGCATGGATCTGGCTGGACCGGAGGGCTCGCAAGAAGATCCCAGAGCAATCACCCCCACTTCCTTCTGCCCTGCTCACCCTGCTGCTTTTGCTGTTTGCCATAGAACTTCCTGGAATCCATCCTTGAGGTCATCACCACCAACATAGTGGTGAGTGGTGGGTCTGGCCTATCTAGGGGCAGTCAGAAGTGGAAGTAGGTCTGAGACTAGGAGCTTCCACCTTGGGTGTGGGCTGAGGCCATGGCTGACCTTTATTTCATCCTGAGAATTGCAGTGGTGGGGAGAAAGTGTAGACTTCACAGTGAGTCAGGTAAAATCAGAATCTGGAGGAGCACTTGTGTGTGGGAGAATGTGGGTTTCAGGGGGCCACTGTTGTTGTTACTCTTTTGGGACTCCTCTCTCCCTCTCTCATCCATCAATGGTAGAAGAGAAACGTCAACTAAGGGTGTGGGAAGAGGGGAAGGGGGAATATTTTGGGGGGAACCAGATTGTGCTTCATATTCATCCTAGCCCCTACTTCCTATTTATCTGAGGAATGGTCATATGGGTTTGGGAGGGGGGAGAATCATCCCAGCTGAGAATATGGCTCAGTGGTAGAGTGGTCACCTAGAATGTCTGAAGCCCTTGGTTCTATTCCACACAGAAAAAGCTGGAAAGGGAGGTGGGGCTCAACTTGTAGAGTGCCAGTCTTGACCAAAAAGAGCTGAGGGACAGTGGCCAGACCCTGAGTTCAAGTCCCAGGATTGGAAGAACAAAACTTTGTTGGAGGCTTTCTTTTTGCTTTGAAAACAATTTATTCTTTGTGATAAGCATAACATGGGCCTCTTTCCTGGCAACCAATGGGCCATTAGATATTCCTTGAGTTTGGGCCAATTCCCTTAAGCCTCTGTCCTCTCTAATCCCCAGTTTAACCTTCCCATCACCCAGCAGATGGAGGCATGAGAGAAAGCCACCTGGCCACCTACTTCTGGTGGCTGCCAAGGCTTATGAAAGTCAGTATGTCACATAGAGATTCATCATCCACATCAGTTTACAGGAGAAAGTGGGGGAGCACTCCTCCCCTGAGCCTGGGAGCTGTGGGCGGATCTGGATGTGGGGCATGTGGGACAGGACGTGCTCCTTGTGGGAGTCCACTATGGGGTCGGGAACCCTGACCTCTCCTCTGGCAGTTTCCATGCTGTCTTCAAGTTGCAATTCTTCAAAACCTTTCTGCTCCTCCCTCATTTCATCCACCACAAGCCCTGAGGCGTGGGAAGCAGAGTTGGGGGACGGGGCTCAGCCTGTGCTGGCATCTGAAGACTGCTGTATGTGCCTTCCCTTGTGAGGAGCAACAGCAGCTCCCGCAGCACTCTACTCCTTTCCATTTTCTCCTCAGACAGCCAGTGTATGCACTTGGCTTTCTCCCAACACAGCTCATTCAAGACCAATACCTGCTCTTTACACACAATGAAGGACTCCTCGATGGTTTGGATGTGTGCCAACAGCTGGCTGCATCAATGGTGGAGCTCACCTGTTGGACTCTGGAAGTACACCTCATCAGGCAGGTCATGGACGAAGCAGATTTTCTTCTCAGATGCCCATGTGTCCTGTTTCCCATCCCCACGCATGCTGTGGTGGCAGCTCATGGGGCAGAGGGCCTGTGGCTCTAGCTCAGTCTGTCACTGAGCTGCCGGGTTGCCTGGGTGCCTGCAGCGGGCCCATGCTCCTGTGGCAGGATTTTCCCCCTGTGGATCTCAGGCTCTGAGTGTGCTAACAGAGTCTAGTCCATCTTCCAGGCAGCATGGAATGTGTTCTTGTATCCCTTTGGTCAGAAAGAACCATGAAATAATGGTGTGGCTGAAATCGTGTGATGCAGGCAGAATGGGCAGAGTCAAGATGACAGTGGCTCCCCCAGCCCCTTTCCCAGGGAACTCTTTCCAATTTAGTTGGGGACAAGAGGGTGACATGCTTTAGCTGGATGGCTGCACAGATTGTTGTTTATGTCTATTTGTTGCTAGTCCCAGACCTTGAACTCAGAATCTGGGCACAGTCCATGAGCTGCTTTTGCTCAAGGCTAGCCCTCTACCACTGGAGCCATAAGGCTCTACTTCTGGCTTTGTTGGTACTGAAGTTGGACAGGGGTTTCAAAGACTTTCCTGCTTAGGGTGACTTTGACCATGATCCTCCTATCACAGCCTTGTAAGTATCAAGGAGGACTGGTGAGAGCCGCCAGTGCCTGTCTAATCATTGGTCTTGCTGATGTTCTTGGACAGACCAGTGAGATCCCTATCATCATGTTGAAGTGGTGGGAGCTGGAGCCCACAGTTTGAATAGTTTGAATCCTGGTTCTGCCACCTCCAAATGGCAGGCGGGAGATCCTAAGAAACTCATTCGTATCCATATGAATACCAATGGAATGTGATGTATGCTATGATTGAATGGGCAGTTCTTGAATGATTCTAGGATAAAATTATACACAATTATTTTATAGGACACTGATCGATTTTAATTAATACTTTATGAAGATTTAAACAATCACATTCATTAAATTGGGGCATAATGAAATACCTAAGAATTGGGCATCACATAGTATAGAAATGTCATTTTTTCTGCCCGGACTTTCTTTAATTAATTGCTATATAGCATTTTCTGAATGTACTTTGGAATATAAAACTAGGATATATTATAGCTGACCTGGAAATGAATTATTCAAACAAATTTTATCAAAAATTCTTATAGCAAAATAAAGAGGCAAATCCAAATTATGTACATTTTAAGACAAAGCTTGGTTAATCCTCCTCTCACATTCCCCCCCCTTCTTGAGAATAACACACATTGTAAGGAAATGCTTAGAATGTTTTGGAGAAATAGGTTGACTTTAAACCAGTGAGTTACTCTACGCTGCATTTTGTTTATTTTATATCTAGAAAAGCTAGACCCTAACCTTATCATTTTCCTTAGGATTTATACTCAGGTTTAATCTTCCATGGGTGAGAAATAAAGATATAAACATTTTTTAACAGTGGTTAAATTTAGGCTGAGGAATCTAAGTACAATTATACTCATACAGATAAGCCTCATCAGTCATGAGACCATGATATCAAAATGTTAACCAATGCTTACTGGTGTCATGCTTATGAGATTTTGTGTATTATAAATAGCAGTTGTTTTGTAAACAACATCATTTCATGGGTTAGGAACTGAAGTGAGACATTATACTCAGAACTAAATTGAAGGAGGAATCCAAAATTTGTTACCAATATATACATCATTAGCACAATGTTTTAAAAATGCAAGCTAAAGGAAATAATTTATGAAAAAAATCAGCATTTACAATAAATACAGAATCAGTATGACTGATACTTCTTTTATCCCAGTTGCAATATGGCTTGCATGATGACTATTCTGGTTATTGTCTTGATATTTAGCTGAAGTTCTGTTCTTTCATATATTCATTTATCAGATCAAAGAGGAAATTAATTTCATGCCAGAGTCAACATCCATACTAACGATATAGTTGTATCCTGCTACTTTGCCAAAATTTCAAATCAGCTTGAGTATCTTGAGTCTTTTTTGGATCTAACTAAATGGGTATGTAATTTTGTCAGTACTAAAAAGATTTTGATCATCACTTATTAAAATAGTATTTTCTAGAATCTGCTTCTATCTTTTCATGAAATTTTTAGTGTCATTTATATCATGGGTTGATGTTTTCCTTTAGATAACCTACATTCAGTCTTCTACAATTTGGAGTAATTTAAAATTATTTATACTCAGGTACCCTGCTCAGATTCTATTATTTGTATATTTTGTTCTTGTAAAATCAGTAGGATTTAGGTCTCAATATGGATACTATTGGACTTATTCATTGCATTTCTGAATTTTTTAAGTATGTCATGTTTTTTGTTATTTTATTCTTTTAATATGTGCAGCTCCCACTCCACATACAGTCACATTTGTTTTAAACAACTTGATCCATTCATGTGATTTGCTATATTACCTTCATCTAGATGAATTTAATTACAAATTAACACAACCATATTTCTTTTTTTAATTTTAATTTTAATAATTTTTTATTGTGAAAATACTGTACAGAGGGGTTACAATTACCTGAGCAAGATAGTGAGTACATTTTTTATCAAGCATTGTAGCCTCCTCCTTTGTTTACTCTTCCCATCACTTCCCATTCTCCCGCCTCCCCCACTCAATCCTCCCCCCCCAACAAGTTGTAAAGTTCGTTTTCGACATGACAACTTGTACTTCTCATAACACAACCATATTTCTGAGACACAGTTATCTTTATGGATCTACTCAAGGGTAACATGTATTTGAGGTTTTTGTGCTTAAAAACAACCAAGCACAACAAGTTTTTGTTCCTGGGGGAGTTCTACTTTGTTGGTTGTTTTTCCAGCTGTGGTGACTTCAACATACGTGTGTATTTTATTTCAGTTGTTTTGTGTCTATATTTTGATTCATATAACAGAAAGTACATAAATAATCAGTGATTTAGAAATTTTCCAAATATATTTCTAAGAGAGATACTTGAAGTTTTGTGACATCTGGAACCAGGTAGGTCTTCTTAATGGAGGGGGTAGCAGAATAACAGACACATACTTTGACATGATTTGAATTCTTCCTCCTCTTGTCTCACTATTACCAATAGTATTACTTCAAAGCCTTTAGTGGAAAGAAAATAATTTTGTCTGTATGAACTCATAAATTTGCTTTAATTAGGACACAGTACACATTTACATTTGATTTTAATTCTAAAATCTTCTTTCCTTCTTTTAAATTCACAGATGTGAATTTATAATGCTAAAATACCATCTAATAATTTATATGAAATGGTCCAAATTATTTTCGCTTCACACTATATATAATATAGAGTGTAATAATAGTGAGCAATGTAGTATGTAATAATTTACTTTGTGGAAAGCTAATTAGAGTGGATTTTGTGAAATACTGAGTAATAGTAAAAATTATGTTTGATTCTATTAAAAAGTTCACAGTTACATCTAAAAATAACTCATAATTATAAACTAATGCTAAACAGTAAGATTGTTTATTGGAAAAAGCCAGAAGTTTCAATAAGCTTGCTTTTTAGAAATTGACTTGGATCTGGGCTTTGGTGGCTCATGCCTACAACCCTAGCTACTCAGGAGTCTCTTAATGAGGATAGTGGTTCAAAGCCAGCCTGGGCAGAAAAGGCTGTGAGACTCTTATCTCCAATAACCCACTTGAAAAGTAGAAACAGCACTGTGGCTCAAGTGGTACAGTGGTATCAATGAGCTGAAGAGCAGAGAGACAGCGCCCAGTCCCAAAGTTTAAGCCGCATGACCACAAAAAAAACAAAAAATTGACATGGGTTTTTACTTTAAATTTCATGACTTTTTTTATTGTGAAAATACGTACAGAGGGGTTACAATTACATGAACAAGGTAATGATTACATTTCTTATCAAGCATTGTTGCCCCCTCCTTTGTTTCCCCTTACCAACCCTTCCCAACTCCCCACCCCCAAACCAACCCAAAGTTGTAAAGTTCGTTTTCCGACATAACGTGTTGTACATCTGATTGTTGCAATGAGTCCACCTGTATCCCTATTTAAAGAATTTGTTTTACCCTTCTCCTCCACAAATTATACCAACATCAAATACAGTGAAAACTGGGGCTACACCATGGGGGAGGGACATACAAAGCAACAAAGAAATCATCTTAGAAATATGCTAGAAACAATACCAAGAGAAAAACACCATTTGAGTTCTTATCTTGGGGTTCATTTCACCTAATATCAACTTATCTGACCGTTTCTGCTTGTCTCACAAATATACTAGTTATTGCAAATAAGGGAAACCATGGGATCTATGTTTCTTTGGACCTCGCTTACTTCACTTAATATAATTTTTTCCAAGTCTTTCCATTTCCTAACACATGGGCCAATGTCATTCTTTCTGATGGAGGCATAGAATCCCATTGTGTATTTATACCATATTTTCTTGATCCATTCATCTACTGAGGGGCATCTGGGTTGTTTCCATATCTTAGCTATGGTAAATAATGCTGCTATAAACATAGTTGTGCTGGTAGCTTTAGTATGGTTATGTTTGTGATCATTTTGGTAAATGCCCAAAAGTGGGATTGCTGGGAAATAGGGGAGCTCTATGTGGATTCTTTTGAGGAACCTCCATACTACTTTCCAAAGTGGTTGAACAAGTTTACACCCCCACCGATAATACAATAAGGTTTCCTTCTGTCCACATTCCCTCCAGCTTCTGTTGTTATTAGAGTTCTTGATTATAGCCATTCTAACTGGTGTGAGGTGGCATCTCAATGCTGTTTAGATTTGCATTTCTTTTATGATTAGGGAAGTTGAGTATGTCTTCATGTGTCTATTAGCCATGCTTCTTTCCTCTTCAGAGAAGTTTCTCTTTAAGTCTTTAGCCCACTTATTTATTGGGCAGTTGTTTGAGGATTTGTTGTTGGATTTACTTTTGTGAGTTCCAGGTATATTTTAGATATGAAACCCTTGTTTGTTGTATGGCTAATGAAGATCTTCTCCCAATCCATGGGTTTTCTATTGATCTTGCTAGCTTTATCCTTTGCCATGCAGAAGCTCTACAATTATATGTAATCCCATTTGTGCAACCTTTCTTTGATTTGTTGTGTTTCTGGGTATCTATTAAGAAAATTTTGGCCTGTGCCAAGGAGACCTAGGGTGTATGCTGTAACTCTAGGTCTTTGATCCATTTGGAGTTGATTCTGGTGCAGGGTGATATATAAGAATTTAGCTTTAGTTTTCTACAAGTGATTAACCAATTTTGTTTGACAGCCACCTACTGAAGAAGCTGTCTTTCTTCCATTCTATTTTTTTTAGCTCTCTTATCGAAGATTAGATGGCTATATATCTGTGAGTTAATATCTAGGATTTCAGTTCTATTGCATTGGTCCTGAGATCTGTTCTGGTGCCAGTATGAAGCTGTTTTGATTATTACGGCTTTGTAGTAGAGTTTGAAATTTTGTATTGATATTCCTCCGGTATTGTTCTTTCTGAGGATCATTTTTTTATTCGGGGTCTTTTATTGTTCCATATGAATTTTTGGATTGCCTCTTCTATTTTTTTGAAGAATGAGGTTGGAATATTCATACGTATCACATTGAATTTGTACATAGCTTTGGGAAATATTGCCATTTTCATGATGTTGATCCTTCTAATCCAGGAGCATGGGAGGATTTTCCCACTTTCTAAGTTCTGTTTTCATTTCCTTTTTCAGGTTTTTAAAGTTTTCATCATAGATTTTTCACTTCTTTGGTTAATCTAATTCCTATGTATTTCATTTTTTGTGAGGCTATTACGAATGGAGTTGCTTTCCTTATGTCAGCCACGCTTTTCTCATTGTTGGCATACAGTAAAGCCATTGATTTTGAGTGTTAATTTTATACCCTGCTACTTTGCCAAAATTTTGAGTCAGCATGAGTAATTTGGGATTGAATTCTGTGGGATTCTTTAAATATAAGATCATGTCATCTGAAAAGAGCGAAAGTTGTATTTCATCTTTCCCTATTTGGATCCTTTAATGTTTGCATCTTGTCTTATTGTTGTAGCGAGGCATTCTAATACTAAATTGAAGAGAAGTAGAGAGATTGGACATCCTTGTCTAGGTCCTAAGAGGAAATGGCTTTAGTTTTTTTTTACCATTAAGTGTAATGCTGGCTGAAGGTTTGTCATATACAGCCTTTATTGTATTGAGGAATGTTCCCTGGATTCCTAATTTTTCCAGAGCCTTCATCATAAAAGGGTTTTGGAACTTGTCAGACGCTTTTTTCTACATCTATTGAGATAACCATGTGGTTCTTATCTTTGCTCCTGTTGATGTGATGAATTATATTAATTGATTTGCATATATTGAACCAGCTTTCCGTCCCTGAAATGAATAATGTTTGATCGTGGTGTATGATTTTTTGGATGAATTGTTGAAGTCGATTGGCCAAAATTTTGTTGAGAAGTTTTGCATCAATGTTCATCAAAGAAGTGGGTCTCTAGTTCTCTTTCTTTGATGAGTCCCTGCCTGGTTTTGGGATGAGGGTTATGATATCTTCATAGAATGAGTCCCATTGTGCCCTTTCTCTTTCAATTTCATTGAAGAGTTGGAGGAATATTGGTGTGAGCTCTGCTTTGAAGGCCTTGTAGAATTCCGCTGTAAATCCATTGGTCCTTAGATGAGAGGTCTCTTATTGCTGCTTCTATCTCAATGCTTGATATGGGCCTGTTAATTTGATTTAACTCATGTTGGTTTAGTTTCGGCATGTCAATATTTGCTAGGAAAAGGTCCATTTCTACCAGGTTCTCAAACTTATTAGCATAAAAGTTTGAGAAGTATTCCCTTATAATGTTCTGGATTTTGGTTGTTTCTGTGGTGATGTTTCCATTCACATCTCTGAGATTGTTTATTTCTGTGTGTGCTCTTCTTTTTCTGATAAGATTTGCTAAGCGTCTGTCAATTTTTGTTAATTTTTTCAAAGAACCAACTCTGTTTTGTTGGTTCTTTCTATTTTTTTTTTTTTGGATTCTAATTCGTTTAATTCTGATTTAATTATTTCTTTCAATCTACTGGACAGGATTTTATTTGGTTGCTCTTTTTCAATGAGGTTAGATGTCTCTTTAAATTGTTGGTTTCAGATCTCTCTAATTTGTTGATGTAGGAACTCAGAGATATAAAATTGCCTCTGAGTACTGCATTTCCTGTGTCCAAGAGGAGCTGGTAATTTATGTGTTCATTGTTGTGGAATATCATGAACATTTGCATTTCCTTTCTAATCTCTTCCATGACCCACTGGTGATTCAACAGTGTGTTGTTCAGCCTCCATGTGTTAGAGGACTTTCTTTGGTGGCTTTTGGTGTTAAATTCTAATTTTATTCACTTGGAGCCTGTTTCTTGGCCGTTATTGTGGTCTTGTTGGTTTTCTATGTGTAGGATATCTTCAAATATCTTTTGTAAGTCTGGTTTGGTGGTTCTAAAAGCTTCTTGTATCTGAATAGGCCTATCTTTTTGCTTGTTTGGGAAGTTCTCTGCTACGATTCTGTGAAATAAATTTTAACCATTAACTTCTGTCTCTAGGTGCTCCTCTACACCCATTATCCTCAGATTAGGCCTTCTGATGGTGCTTTCCAAATGTTGAATAGATCTATCATATTTCTTGGATTTGTCTTGGATAGTTATACATTCTTTCTCTATAATATCTAGGCTGTCTTCAATGCCCAAGATTCGATCTTCTGCATGGTCTATCCAACTGTCAAGACTTTCTACTTTGTTTTTATTTCTTTTCCTTCTAATTGTTTGGTTTTGATGGCTTCAAATTCTTTGTTGGAGCTTTGTTTTGGGTCTTGTATAAATTTTACTTCCTTAATTTGGTGGTCAGTGTTTCTTCTCAAATCATTTAGTTGATTCGTTATGGTTTCCTTAGACTCCCATTAGTTTTCTTGGGCTCCATTGAGCATTCCTTTTGTGGTCTCCCTGAATTCATTCAGCTGTCTGTTCATGGAGGCCTTTATTGATCTTGCTCTATTCTCATCCCTCTTTCACAATTCCTGTATTACTCTTTGAACAGCTTCCTCACAATCATGCAATTCCTATCTTTCTCTTTGACTGATCTCAGCCTTCTCATGCGATTTCTGTATTTCTCTTTGACTGTTCTCAACCTGCTCATACAATTCCTGTATTAATCTTTGAATAGCTTCCTCATGCTCACAAGATTCCTATATTAATCT
Organism: Dipodomys spectabilis; assembly: GCF_019054845.1. Taxonomy (NCBI): domain Eukaryota; kingdom Metazoa; phylum Chordata; class Mammalia; order Rodentia; family Heteromyidae; genus Dipodomys; species Dipodomys spectabilis. Next base: position 529,855 of record NW_024871020.1, on the reverse strand, counting down.
TTGGTTTGACCCCTCTCGCTCTCTATCACACTCACACTGAGTCCTTTACAAGTTTTCAATCTATTCATTCACCATGTTTACCAGTAGTGCTTGTAGAGCTTTTTGGGAGCTCTCTCCTGGATTATTCATTAAATATTCTGTCACCTGATTATCATGAGTGGGAATTCATATACCTGAACTTGCCATTTTTCTTGTGTTTTCTGGCTTGTTCTGCCCATTTGGTATGAAAGTAAAACCAATTTTGTGCTAGACCACTATTTTAAGGCAAGCATCAACCGGAGTCCTGTAGTTCCACAGTCAAAATGGCTGCAGATACAATCTAGTTCATCAGATATAATCTATTCATCATCAAACAACCATGGACTGATGGGGTAGTAAAAGCAAAAAGGTGTGTCAAAAAATTGACAAACCAGAAATTATTAGGTTTAGGGAGAATTGTGGAGAAAATTAGGATTAGAGGAATGTGGAAAGGTAAAAGAAGAGTGAATTTGAACAAGGCCTAATCTCTGAGAGGGAAATTGATTGGACCGAATGATAGGAGAGAGATTTTTTTTTAAATAAAGAAAAAATGGATAAACAAAAATTTGAATCTAAGAAGTGAAACACAAAATTATGTAAGTTTAAAGAAATGATATTGAGAGAAGAAAAAGATAGGATGAGATGAGAGGAGGGATAGATAAGAAATATGAAAAAATAAAAAATAAAAGAAAATTAAAATTAGTTAATTGAAAATTATATTGGTATAAAGAGATAATACTGCTATTAAAGAAATTAAGCTTAAGATGTTTTGAATCGAGTAATAAATTTCAGGAGTAAGTATGTACACAATGGGGGATAAGGTCTAATAATTGACCACAGGTATGTATCTGGGGATGAGCTGAACAGCAATTAAGTCAAACAAAAAAGAGAGAAAAAAAATGAAAACAATAAAAAAGGATCAAAATGTCAAAGGAGATTAAACACACACACACACACACACACACACACACACACACACACACACACACACACACATCAGAAATAAAAATTATGAGAAAAAAATTAACATCAAACATTTTTTTAAAAAATAAAAATTGAAAAAAAGGTTAAAAAAAGAGTTCTTTGATTTTTGGGTTTTTTTGGGGGGATGGGGTATGGGAAGACCCTGTATCTCCCCTGCGTCCATAACCAGTCTCTTGGTGGAGTCTCTGGTTTGCTTGTGGTGTTTGGTTTTCCTTTTGCTTGACTGGTTTCTTAAGTCAATTATTTTCGTGCTGGCAGAAAAATGCTCTGCTTTACCCAGGATTTTGTGATCCTCTTCCCAGGCTATTCGGTAGAAGGGAGATCTGCTTTGAATATCACAAAAGAGGGAGATGGCCGTTTCCCTCAGTGTGGAAATGCCGTGATGAGGTAGGGTTGAGGCCTTTCAGCAAATAGTAGCTTTTCCCTGTGGGGAAATTCCTGAAACACTCATGGAACCCATTCTCAGGGTTTTTTTTTTTTTTTTTTTTTTTTACTGAGTTTCAATTGTTTGTCTAGGCTGCTGTAGGAAGGAGCAGCCTCTGTCTCTGTTTACCCTGTGAAGGAAATCACTCTTCTGAGGACACTGGTTCTACTGGCTGGGTGGGGTGACACATTCCCCTCGGTGGAGCTGAGCCTGGCAGGTCATGTCTACTTCCTGTGACCTACTAAATGACTCTCTTGTTTTCTTCCAAGGCCTGAGTTGGAGCTATCTGCTCAGCCCTGTGGAGGTCAGTATCTTAGATGGAGATCTTTGGTAGTGGAGGATGGGTGGCCTTCCCTCCTCTGCTCCCTGAGAAGGAGTGAGGATGTCAGGATTCTACTCATGACAGAGTGTTGGTTCCTGCGTCGTCTCTGGTCTGTGATTGGCAGGATGAAGATATCTGCTCCTTGTTATTTCTTGCTGGTGTTGAGTAGAATCCGCTCACCGGCCACATCTGGGGCCTTTGTCGTGGACTCTCTCTGTAGGGATGGGGGCTACAGCCACTGGCGCTGTCCCAACTGCCACCTCAGCTGTGGCTCCTGGCAAGTGCTCAGATCTGTCATCTTGCCTGGATTTTCCCTCTTTGGCCAAACTCTCTTTACTGTGATGGCACACTTGGTGTGACTCTCTAGCCTAGGACTATTCACTGGAACATTAAAACTGCTTTCTATGTAAGAGCTTGTTTACCCTCCAGCTTCTCCTCCTCCATCTTCCCCCAAGTACTCATTATTTTTTTTGACCAGAAAAAAATAGCTTTATTTGGACTGAGAATTGGAAAATGAGAGTAGGACCTGAGCTAGCATGTTGAGCTAAGGAGTAGAAATTACATTTCCAGAAAGTTCATCAACCAAATGGACTCTTGCTTTGAATCAAGGCAGCCTTGCAGTTAATGAAATCATTAGGAGGCCTGCTGGGAACATATCTAGCTCTAAATGATCCTAGTATGCTACCTTTATAAAAAAAAAAGTACAGGTTTTTTTATCATTATGAAATTTCCACCAACCACATGTATTACAAACGGAAATGGAAGGAAAAAAAATCACATTTTACAGAATTTAAACTTGTCTTCAGCATTTAGCTCAGAGGTTTCACCATCTTCAAAAAACTGCTCCTCTGTTAAAGTCTTCAGCTCTTGAGATTGGAGGCACAGCTCAATTTTTAGAGTGCTAGCCAATGAGTAAAAGCAATAGGTACTGAGCTGGAGTCCCAGTCTCGAACCAAAAAAAAAAAAAAAGAGAGAGAAAGAAAACAAAAGATCGATCAACAAGAAAGGAGATGGTCTTTACTAGCCCACAAAAATACTTTATCCATTTCCCTAGCCAGTAAGGGCTGAACAGCAGGGTAAGGCTCAGATGAGGGTGGGGTGGGAATCAGAGGGCTAATTTCCTTCTAGTACAACACCACAGCAGAAGCTTGATGAGAGCAAAACTGGTGAGACTTGAGGGGAGGGTCTAGGCCCTGAATTCAGTCAGAGTCACTGCTGGAAGACGAAGAGGAAAAGGAACAATGCTTGCCATGCTTGTGGTGTTTGTGCATCTTTTTATGTGTTTTCTTCATTTTCTTCAGTGTTTTCTTTCCGTTGGGGCTCGTGGGCCTATGCCAGAAGCCAGGGGATTCACAGGACATATGCCAGGTGCAGGTGGTGGGCATGGGGAGGGTAAGGACCTGAGGGTTGGTATCCTGGATACTGTGGCTGTGGCACAGGGTAAGAGGGCCCACATGGAGAGAAAGCTGGGTTCACCTGGGGAGGTCCTGGAGAAAGGGACACCCGGGAACAGGACCAGGAGGAATGGCTGGATTTACAGGTTGTGGGCACAAAGGAGGTGGACACCCAGGATTGGAACCTCCAGGGCACCCCATGTAAGGGATACTTGCATTTTGCACCGGCTGCCATGCATTGTGATGCCACATGTTCTGGTGTTTTCCTAAGCCTTTCTTCCTGCGCCTGGATTATACCGGTCCTCCTGAGCCTTTTCCCCCTCATGATTTTTTATGAGTGGTTTTTTAGTGAAAAATGTTTTGGTGTTTATATTTTGGTTTGGCATAAAATGAGCCTACTATTGTCTTAATTTAATAAAAAAAAATCTCTGATTCTCTGACAGCATAAATTTTGTGGGTAATGGTTAAGACTAGGTTGCCTTTCTGAAAAAAATATCACCACCCAAAAAAGAGGAACAAAAGGAAAATAAATATGACAGGAAACATAAATCTTAATGGACTAATAGTCTGTCAGTTTGCTTTTACTTTTAATCAAAAATTAAAGTAATACTTAATAATGTTTTATTAACATATTTAAATTTCTTCATTCTTGTCAATTAAGATTCACTTTATAAAGAAATTCAACAGATGACAATGTTTTTTCATGACTTTTCCAAAGAAATGATCATTTCATCATTATAGTGTATAACACAATACACCCAGAAAGCTTTTAAGGAAAAAAATTTCCCATTCTTTGTTTTGCTTCAGTCTGTATTTAAAGCTGCATACCACATCTTACCCACCCTATTGTCTGTCTTCTCATTTGAAACATTTCAATAAGTTTTCTTTCCCTGGTTTGTCAGTCAGAAAATCTTTATAAAACAACATGCTTTCATTCATTGTGCTTTCCAAAATATATCTCACAAATGCCAAAATGAAGCACAATCTGAAACATCTGTGGATTTTTCCACCTAGAGTCTAAAGTAATCACTTTCCATACTCCTTAGAACCAGCTGTTCACTGGCATTAATTGTTCTATCACTTCCATGCTTTAAAACAACAGCATTTGACAAAGGCGTACATTTTAATTGGTTTACCACATCTGGTTCGTTTTCAGCAAGGACTGTCTTCACGGAAGATGGTAATAGATGAGGTTTGCAATTATGTATTTTGAAGGGGCTCTAAGTTGTGGATATAGAATATCCATTTCAGTGACTAAATATTTAAATTAAATCCTATAATGTATACTCCTTCAATTTTCTGGCTAAAGTTCTACAATCTAGATATTTTTTAAGGAAATATTGTACGTTTCCTTGGTGACAACGTAATTGGAAGACTTAAATTTTTCTTTTTTTCTTTTTTTCTTGTGAAAATACTGTACAGAGGGGTTACAATTACATGGGCAAGATAATGAGTACATTTCTTATCAAGCATTCTAGCCTCCTCCTTTGTTTCCCCTTCCCATCCCTTCCCATTCTCCCTCCCCTGCCCCTCCACCCAATCCTCCTCCCTGCCCCCACCAAAGTTGTAAAGTTCGTTTTTCCATATAACGACTTGTACATCTCATTGTTGGAATGGATCCACCTGTACCCCTATTTAAACATTTCTTTTTTCCCTTCCCCTTCACAAATTATACCAACCTCAAATACAGTGAAAGCAGGGGTTATACCATGGGGGAGGGACATACAAAGCAACAAAGAAATAATCTTATAAATGTGTTAGAAACAATCACCTGAAATAAAAATAAAATATTTGAATACATTTATTAGGGTTCATTTCCCTAACATCAACTTATCTGACGTTTTCTGCATGACTCAGACATATACTAGTTATTGCAATTAAGGGAAACCATGGGACCTAAGTTTCTTTGGGCCTGGCTAACTTTGCTTAATATAATTTTTTTCCATGGTAGACTTAAAATTTTCATATATCATTGCCGTCTTAAATGAAGTGAATGTACCTGGGTTTGCATACAGAACTTTTGAGAGAGCATTAATGTTTGAATCTTGAATGGGATTTGATTGAGAATTGTGGCAGGCTTTCATGATATGAGAAGAGAAAGGCCTTACTAATACTTTAATTTGCTACATTGCTGTATTAGTTTATTCAAACCCACACATACACACCGATATACAAATATGTAGTATGAAGACCCAGTCAGTCTGCAAGAAATTATTTTAATAGGGATTCCATAAAATATTTAGTCTGCTGCGATCTGATTGGAATTTATAGCAATATCTATTCCACCCCTGGACAATTCATTATCATTGGTGAGGATGTTGCCATTTGAATTCAGAATGCCCCAGAAAGACCTATGTGTTAAAGAAAAATGACTTTCCATTTCCTCCCAGACTGTGGAGAATACCTGAATAGTTCTTCTGGAGATTAAGTTCTTCAGAGTGAAACCTCTGAGAACATGCACACTCATCTAGTTTCTTCTTTTCTCTTTTAATCATTCTAGGTCAAAAACATTTCTTTTTGACATACTCCTCACCTTGACATTGTCTTGTCACAGGCCACCAAAGCAATAAAACCAACTGAACATACACTTACACTGAAACCTTCAAACTTATAAATCTGAGTAAGCCTTTCTGCTTAATAAATGGACAATATCACTTATTATGATAGGTTATAAAGCTAACACAGAAATCTAGTCTTTCTAACAATGTAGAGTACATAAAAATGCTTCATTATAAAATATCTAAGTCCAAGTTATATTTTGTGTTTTTGTTTCTGTAGATCCTAGGGCTTAAACTCACAGCCTGGCTGGTGCTTTTGTGTTCAAGGCCAGTGCTCTACATAAAATCTGAACTGGAACTCCATTTCTCCTGGTGGTTAATTGGAAATAAGAATCTCATGAACTTTCCTATACTGGCTGGCCTATTCATGTTGCATACTTTATGTAATTCCAATTCTCAGCATTATATAGGTGCTCCAACTACAATATAAAAAAAACTTAAAACGTACTAAAGATATTTGTAAAGTATAAAATGAGGAAAGAATTTTCATCCTTTACAAATCTATGCAAAATCTATGCTAAACTATTGATATTTTACTGGACCTTTCCTGCAACCAGTTTGATATAGTTTAATACTTGTCACACCAACTTTCTCTCTATATTCTACTGGATATATACTTTTTCATGTATGTTTGTATATGTATACATATATGTATCTATCTATATATGTTCGAATGTGCATCATCGGACTTGAAACTGCTTTCTTTTGCTGTTCAGCAATGAACCTTGTCGGCTCATTCTGTGACAATATCAGTGCTCATTCTCATGACTCCTTTATTTACCAAATCATCAGCCTTCAAAAATCAGCTTCATTTCTTTTTTTTTTTTTTTGGGGTCCGGTCGTGGGGCCTTAACTCTGGGCCTGGGCGCTGTCCCTCAGCTCTTCAGCTCAAGGCTAGCGCTCTACCACTTGAGCCACAGTGCCACTTCCGGCTTTTTTCTTATGTGGTGCTGAGGAATCGAACCCAGGGCCTCGAGCATGCAAGGCAAGTGCTCTACCACTGAGCCACCTTCCCAGCCCAAAGATTTTTTTGGGGGGGGGTCCGGTCGTGGGGCCTGAACTCTGGGCCTGGGTGCTGTCCCTCAGCTCATCAGCTCAAGGCTAGCGCTCTACCACTTGAGCCACAGTGCCAGTTCCGGTTTTTTTCTTTTTGCTTATGTGGTGCTGAGGAATCGAACCCAGGTCTCATGCATGCAAGGGAAGCACTCTACCACTGAGCCACCTTCCCAGCCCTCAGCTTCATTTCTTGGGTAAGGTTACCAAACAGTCCAACTAATATCAACCCAGAGGGTTTTAATAAAGCAAGTTTTAAGGAAGAATATAACATGAAGTGACAACTACAGAAATTCCAGAAACCTGACATCTTTCACATTTCTGTCTTCCTTCTCTTCTCATACTTCAGAAAGTATTGACTAACACTATAAGTATACTGCTATTATAAGCTAAGGATCATTGGTTTTTTTTTTTTGTTTTTTTTTTTCCAACCTGAAGCCTTCTTTTCCATGATTCGACATAAACTTTTGGGAGATTTTTTGGATTGTGATGGGATTCCACCCAAAACAAAGCCATGTATATTAAGAAAGTCAATGTTTTCAACTCAGAGTACTAAACAAAAGAGGGAGAAAATTAAGGTTAGCTATATATGTTAAGCACAAATATAGGCAATATCAAGATATCTTGAAATTGTATACTTTTACTGGATAAAGTGGCTCAAACCTGTAATATTATCTACTTAGAAAACAGAGATTAGAGAATTGCAGTTCCAGGCAAGCCCAAACCAAAAAAAAAAAAAAAAAGAAGTTTCAGAAACTCTGTTAGAGTTTGATGGGTGCTATGTGTTTTGCTTGTGTTAGGAGGACCACAGTCCAAGCAGACCCAGGTATAGTGATACTTACCTCAAAAGAAGCAATCAAGTTACAATCTGCAGGTATGGCAGTAGTAGAGATGCCAAAGTTGTAAAGTTCCTTTCATTGTTGCAATGGGTCTACTTGTATCCCTATTTAAACATTTTCCCCTTCCCCTCCACAAATTATGCCAACATCAAAAATGTGTGCTTATGTAAGAACTGCATGATTTTAAAATTTCATGACAATTCTTTTGAACTTACTTTTTTGTGGAATTGACTAAGAAAATCAATTACACCTTCTATATAAAAAATGTACTGTGCTTAATCCGGCAGCCCATACACTAACATCGGAATGATACAGAGAGGATTAGCATGGTCCTTGCACATGGATGACTTGCAAATTCGTGAAGCAATCAATATTTTTACAACAACAAATGCTGGAGGGGATGGGGCCACAAGGGAACCCTACTGCATTCTTGGTGGGAGTGTAAACTTCTTCAACCACTTTGGAAAGCAGTATGGAGTTTCCTCAAAGGACTCCACATAAAGCTCCCCTATGACCCAGCAATCCCACTTTTGTTCATTTACCCAAAGGATCACAAATAAGACCATATTAAAACTACGAGCACAACTATGTTTATTGCAACATTATTTACCATAGCTAAGATATGGAACCAATCCAGATGCCCGTCAGTAGATGAATGGATCAAGAAAACGTGGTAAAGGAGTTCCGGGAAGATGGCGGAGGAGAAGCTGGAATCTGAACAAGCTCTTGCATAGAAAGCAGTTTCTGAGTTCCAGTGAACAGTCCCAAGCCAGAGAATCACACCAAGTGTGCCATCACAGGACAGAGAGTTAGTCAAGAGAGGGGAAGCCAAGCAGACACATATGAGCGCTTGCCAGCAGCTGTCGCTGCAGTGACAGGGTCGCGGCGGCCACCACCACCGCGGGGTCATACCTGAGACACAGTCCGGGACGAAGGAGCCAGACGCAGCGGACGAGCGGATTCTACTCAACACCAGCAAGAACCGAAAAGGAGCGGGCATCTTCATCCTGCACTTTGCAGACCAGAGACGACTCAGGATCCAAGACTCGGCGTGAGTAGAAGCCCAACGTCCTCACTCCTTCTCAGGGAGCAGAGGAGGTAAGGCCACCCCACCCCGCCCAGCACCGGTGATCTCCATCTTGGATACCGACAAAGCTCGGAGGAGGGGCTAGCTCCAGCTCAGGCCTTGGAATAAAACGGTCATTTAGCAGGTCACAAGAACTTAACGGTGAAGTGACCTCACAGACTCAGTTCCATCCAGGGAAAAGTCACCCAGCTCAGGCGCCAGCCATTGAAGGGGCTCTCCTCACTGGGTAACCAGAGCCAGAGGCTGCCCCTCCCTCTAGCAGCCACCACAATCAATTGAAAAAACAGAAACCCTGAGAATGGCTCCAGGCTGGGTGCTGTGAGTTTTTTTCACAAAATAGCCCCAGGGAAAAGCTACTGTCTGTTGAAAGGCCTCAACTCTAACAAGAACCTGGCCTCATCACTGCATCCCCCTCTTTTGTGATTCTCAAAGCAGATCACCGTCCCAGTAAACTAACCTGGAAGGGGGATCTCAAAATCTTGGATAAAGCAGAGCATTTTTCTGCCTGTTCCAACAAACTGACTTAAGAAACCAATCAAGCCACAGACCTCAAGCTGACCAGAGACTCCAACAAGACTGGTTACAGACAAAAGGGAGATACAGGATTCTTCCCACCCCTCCCCCCCAAAAAAAATCAAAGAACTTTTTTTTTTCTTCTTCTTCTTTTCTTTTTTTGTTTTGTTTTTTGTTACCTTATATATATAAAAAATTTTTTCCTTTCCTAAAACTTTTATTAATCTTTAATTTTTGCCACTTCTGAAAAAATAATTGTTTTCCAGTAACTTTTTTTTTCTCCTCTTATAATTTTTATTTTAGGAATACGTGAATGTGTGTTTTCCTTTCTTTTCTTGTCTTCTTTCTCTTTTTCTTTCATTCTTAATTATCTTTTTGTTTTTTGTCTAGCTCTACTGAACTTCTGATCTTTTCTTCTCACTTTCCTATCCTTTCCACCTTTTCCTCTCTTTTGTTCTTCTTTGTGTGACTTAACTCTTGTCCTGCACATCCTCAGATAAACCCGTAGTTAACTAGTAGACCCTATCCCCCATTGTGTACACACTTAATCCACAAACTTATTACTCAATTCAAAACCTCTGAGACTTAAATTCATTAATAGCAGTACTACCTCTTTATACCTATATAATATTTTAAGCATTTTTTTAAAGTTTTTCACATCTCCTCTATGTCCCTCCCTTTCTCTCAATATATTCCCATTCCTCTCTAAATAGATGGTCTTTTAATCTCTATAATAACATTAATTTTTACGTTTCTATTTTTTTTCTGGTCTCTTTTCATTCCCCTTTCCCTTTCTTCTTTTTCTCTCTCTCTCTACTTGCATCCTACCCAACCTATTTCCTGCATTGTGATTAGGACATAGTTAACTCTTCCTGTGCCTCCCCACAACAATCTATTCCTATTTTTTACCCACATCTCTCCCTAACCATAATAATTTCTGGTTTTCCAAATTCTTCTCTGCAGTTCGAAGTCCTTTAACATATAGTTGTTTGATGTCGAATAGATGTATCTGTTGAACTAGATTGTATCTGTAGACTATTGACTGTACAAATGCAAACTTTGGTTGATGGTTGCCTTAAGATAGTGTTCTAGCACAATACTGATGCTATCTTCATCTCAAATGGGCAGAGTAAGCCGGAAAAACACAAGAAAAATGGCAAATTCGGGTATCTCAATTCCCAATCTTGATAATCAGGGGTTAGAACAGATAATGAATAATCCAGAGGAGAGTTCCCAAATAGCTCTACAAACACTGCTGGCAAACATGATAAATGAGAAGTTTGACAACGTACAAAGGACTCTGAATGAGCGTGATAGGGAGAGAGAGGAGGCATCCCAGAAGTTTATACAGGAATATCATAAGCATGAGGAAGCTACTCAAAAACTGATACAGGATTTGCGTGAATAACTTGAGAATACTCAAAGAGAAAGGGAGGAATGGCATGAGCAGGCTGAGAACACTCAAAGAGAACTGCAGGAATCCCACGAACGGGAGGAAGCTAATCAAAGAGTAATACAGGAATTGAGAGACCAGGTAGAGAACACACAAAGAGCACTAAAGGCATCCATGGAATCCATTAACAAAGAGCTGAAGGAAGTCAGGGAGACCACAAAGGGAATGCTGAATGGAACCCAACAGAAGGAATGGGAGTCCAAAGAAACCATAACCAATCAGCTAAGTGATTTGAAGACAAACACTGAACACCAAATTAAGGAAGTAAAGAAAATCATACAAGACCTAAAACAGAGCTTCAACAAAGAACTTGAAGCCATCAAAGCTGACCAATTAGAAGGAAAAGAGATAAAAAACAAAGTAGAGAATCTTGACAGCAGGTTAGACCATGCAGAAGATCGAATCTCAGGGATTAAAGACAGCCTAGATATTATAGAGATAGAACATACAACCATCCAAGACAAGTCCAAGAAATATGATAGATCTATCCAACACCTGGAAGACACCATCAGAGGGCCTAATCTAAGGATAATTGGTGTAGAGGAGCACCTAGAAACAGAAGTTAATGGTCTAGGAAATTTGTTTAACAGGATCCTAGCAGAGAACTTCCCAAACATGCAAAAAGATAGGCTTGTTCAGAAACAAGAAGCCTTTAGAACCCCAAATAGACCAGACCAGAATAGGACATCCCACCGTCACATTATAATCCACACAGGATCAACTCAGAACAAGGAAAAGCTCCTTAAAGCTGTCAAGGAGAAAAGGGTAATCACCTATAAAGGAAAACCAATTAGAATCACCTCAGATTTCTCAGCAGAGACAATCAAAGCAAGAAGAGCCGGGAATGATATATGCCATGCCCTAAAAACAAACAACTATCAACCAAGAATACTGTACCCAGCTAAACTCTCCTTCATAACTGAAGGCCAAATAAAAACCTTCCATAGCAAAGAAAAATTGAAACAATACATCTCCACCGAACCAGCCCTACAAAAGATTCTTAAAGATGTCCTACACATAGAAAACCAACAAGACTGCAATAAAGGCCAAGAAACTGCACCCAAACTGAGAATCCAAGAACCATAGGAAGAACCCAGTTTTCGCAGCCCCCAAGAAGGTAGATAACATGGCAGGAACTCCCAAATACCTCTCAGTCCTATCTCTTAACCTTAACGGACTGAACTCTCCAATTAAGCGACATAGACTGTCTAGTTGGATTAAAAAACAAGACCCTTCTATCTGCTGCCTGCAGGAGTCACATCTTGCCCGTAAAAACAAACACATTTTCAATGTTAAAGGCTGGAACAAAATCTACCAAGCAAACGAACCCCATAAACAGGCGGGAGTTGCAATCCTAATATCAGATAAAATAGACTTCAAATTAAAATTCATGAGAAGAGATAAAGAAGGTCGCTACATACTAATTAAAGGATCTCTCCTTCAGGAGGATATTACAATTCTAAATATCTATTCGCCAAACAATGACGCACCCAAATTTATCAAAGAAACACTACTTTCCCTCAAATCCCATATAGATCCAAAGACATTAATTGTTGGGGATTTTAACACATCACTCTCCCCACTAGATAGATCAACTCGGCAAAAACTCAACAGAGAAACCGCAGATCTAAACAGCTGCATAGATCAACTAGACTTAACAGACATTTACCGAACATTTCACCCAGCAGCATCAGAATACACGTTTTTCTAAGCAGCCCATGGAACGTTTTCTAAAATAGACCACATTTTAGGCCACAAAGCAAACTTGTCTAAATTCAGAAACATTGAAGTTATACCTTGCATTCTCTGTGACAACAAGGGAATAAAATTAGAACTCAACACCAAAAGCCACCAAAGAAAGTCCGGTATCACATGGAGGCTGAACAACACACTGCTGAATCATGAGTGGGTCATGGAAGACATTAGAAAGGAAATTCAAATGTTCATGATATTCAACAAAAATGAACACACAAATTACCAGCTCCTCTGGGACACAGCAAAGGCAGTACTCAGAGGCAAGTTTATAGCTCTCAGCTCCTACATCAACATATTGGAGAGATCTGAAACTAACAATTTAATGACACATCTAAACCTCCTTGAAAAAGAGCAGCAACATAAAACCCAATCCAGTAGACAGAAAGAAATAATCAAAATTAAATCAGAATTAAATGAATTAGAATCCAAAAAAACTATAGAAAGAATCAACAAAACAAAGACTTGGTTCTTCGAAAAACTTAACAAAATTGACAGTCCCTTAGCAAATCTTATCAGAAAAAGAAGAGAACACACCCAAATTAATAAACTGAGAGATGAGAATGGAAACATCACCACGGTAACAACCAAGATTCAGAACATTATAAGGGAATACTTCTCAAAACTTTATGCTAATAAGTTTGAGAACTTGGCAGAAATGGACCTCTTCCTAGCAAATATTGACATGCCAAAATTGACAAACCAAGATGAGTTAAATTATCTTAACAGGCCCATATCAAGCATTGAAATAGAAACAGCAATAAGAGACCTCCAAGCTAGGAAAAGTCCAGGACCAGATGGTTTTACAGTGGAATTTTACAAGGCCTTCAAAGCAGAGCTCACACCAATTCTCCTCCAACTCTTCAATGAAATTGAAAGAGAAAGCTCACTACCGAACACATTCTATGAAGCCATCATAACCCTCATCCCAAAACCAGGCAGGGACTCATCAAAGAAAGAGAACTATAGACCCATTTCTTTGATGAGCATTGATGCAAAACTTCTCAACAAAATTTTGGCCAACCGACTTCAACAATTCATCCAAAAAATCATACACCACGATCAAACAGGTTTCATTTCAGGGATGCAAAGCTGGTTCAATATACGCAAATCAATTAATATTATTCATCACATCAACAGGAGCAAGAATAAGAACCACATGGTTATCTCAATAGACGCAGAAAAAGCATTCGACAAGATCCAACACCCCTTTATGATGAAGGTTTTGGAAAAATTAGGAATCCATGGAACATTCCTCAATACAATAAAGGCTGTATATGACAAACCTACAGCCAGCATTATACTCAATGGTGAAAAACTAAAGCCATTTCCTCTTAACTCAGGAACAAGACAAGGATGCCCACTCTCTCCACTTCTCTTCAATCTAGTATTAGAATGCCTAGCTACCGCAATAAGACAAGATACAGACATAAAGGGGATCCAAATAGGGAAAGAAGAAATAAAACTCTCCCTCTTTGCAGATGACATGATCTTGTATTTAAAGAATCCCATAGACTCCACTCCCAAATTACTCAAGCTGATTCAAAACTTTGGCAAAGTAGCAGGTTATAAAATTAACCCCCAAAAATCAATGGCTTTTCTGTATGCCAACAATGAGAAAAGTGTGGCTGAAATTAGGAAAGCAACTCCATTTGTAATAGCCCCACAAAAAATAAAATACCTAGGAATTAACTTAACTAAAGAAGTGAAGGACCTCTATGATGAAAACTTTAAAATCTTGAAAAAGGAAATCAACACAGAACTTAAAAAATGGCAAAACCTCTCATGCTCCTGGATTGGAAAGATTAACATCGTGAAAATGGCAATACTTCCCAAGGCTATCTACAAATTCAACGCAATACCTATCAAAATTCCATCCTCATTCTTCAAGGAAATAGAAGAGGCAATCCAAAAATTCGTATGGAACAATAAAAGACCCCGAATAGCAAAAACGCTCCTCAACGGAAAGAACACTGCTGGAGGAATATCAATACCAAATTTCAAACTCTACTATAAAGCCATAGTAATCAAAACAGCTTGGTATTGGCATAAGAACAGACCTCAGGAACAATGGAATAGAATTGAAAACCCAGAAATGAACCTACAGACCTATAGCCATCTAATCTTCGATAAGGGAGCTAAAACAATAGAATGGAAGACAGACAGCCTCTTCAGTATAAGGTGCTGGCAAAACTATTTAACTACATGTAGAAAACTAAAGCTAGATCTTTATATATCACCCTGCACCAGAATCAACTCCAAATGGATCAAAGACCTTGAACTCAAAGCAGACACTTAAGTTAACTCCTTGCTATTTTATATTTTTGCGAATATTAAAAAGGTATTGCTTTCCTATTTTCAGCCTCACTGTTATTGTTATTGGAATACAGGTAAGCCATTGATTTCCGAGGGTTAATTTTATATTCTGCTAGTTTGCCAAAGTTTCTGATCAGCTCAAGTAACTTGGGAGTGGAGTCCGTGGGGTTCTTTAAATACAAGATCATGTCATCTGCAAAGAGGGATAGTTTTACTTCATCTTTCCCTATTTGGATCCCCTTTAAGTTTGTATCTTGTCTTATTGCCCCAGCTAGCATTCTAATACTAAGTTGAAGAGGAGTGGAGAGAGCAGATATCCTTATCTCATTCCTGAATTTATTTTATTTATTTAATTCATGCCCCAGTCATGGGGCATGAACTCTGGGCCTGGGCACTGTCCCGCCGCTCTTCAGCTCAAGGCTAACACTCTACCACTTGAGCCACAGCGCCACTTCCGGCTTTTATTCTTTTTGCTTATGTGGTGTTGAGGAATGGAACCCAGGGCCTCATGCATGCAAGGCAAGCGCTCTACCACTGAGCCACATTCCCAGCCCCTCATTCCTGAATTTATAAGCAATGATTTTAACTTTTTGCCATTAACTATAAGGCTGGCTGTAGGTTTGTCAATCCTTAGCAGAAAGAACAGTGCTGAAGCAATATCAGTTCCAAATGTCAAACTAGACTAAAAAGCCATAGTAATAAGAACAGCTTGATAATGGCACAAGAACAAACCTGAGGACCAATGGAAAAGGACTGAAGACTCAGAAATGAATCCATTGACCTATAGCCACCTAAGCTTTGACAAGGGACCTAAAAAAAATAGAGTGGAAAAAAGATAGCCTTTTCTGTAAATGGTGTTGGCAAAATTGGTTAAACACCTGTTAAACTAAAACTAGATCCGTATATATCGCCCTGCATCAGAATCAACTCCAAGTGGACAGAAGACCTTAAAATAAAAGCAGACACCATGAAAACTTTACATGAAGTAATAGGAGAAACTTTAGGGCTCTTTAGCACACGCCGAAATTTTCTTAATAGAGAACAAGAAACAAAACAAATCAAAGAAAGGTTGGGCAAATGGGATTGCATGAAACCGCAGAGGTTCTGCAAGGCAAAGGTCAAAGCTAACAAGAACTGTAGACAGCCCATGGACTGGGAGAAGATCTTCATGAGTCATAAAATGGACAAGGTCTTATATCTAAAATATACTTAGGACTTAAAAAATTAAATTCCCCAACAACAAATCATCAAAGAAACAACTGCTGGATAACTCAGTGGGCTAACGACTTAAAGAGAGATTTCTCTGAAGAGGAAATGAAAATGCCCATTAGACACATGAAGAAATGCTCAGCTTTTCTAGCCATAAAAGAAATGCAAATCAAGATAGCATTGAGATCACACATCATTCCAGTTAGAATGTCTATAATCAAGAAATGTAATAATTACAGATGTTGGCGGGAACCCTACTGCATTGTTAGTGGGAATGTAATCTTGTTCAACCACATTGGAAAGAAGTATGGAAGTTCTTCAAAAGACTACACATAGAGCTCCCTATGACCCAGCAATGCCACTTTTGGGCATTTACCCAAATGATCACAAACAAGGTCATACCAAAGCTACCAGCACAACCATGTTTGTTGCAGCATTACTCACTATAGCTCACTATAGTTATGATATGGAACCAACCCTGATTCCCCTCAGTAGATGAATGGATCTAGAAAATGTGACACACACACACACACACACACACACACACACACACACACACACAATGGAATTCTATGCCTCCATTAGAAAGAATGACAATGCCCCATTTGTTAGGAAATGGAAAGACTTGTTAAAAATTATATTAAGTGAAGTAAGCCAGGCCCAGAGAAACATAGGTCCCATGCTTTCCCTTATTTGCAAGGACTAGTACATGTCTAGGACAAGCAGAAAAGATCAAAAGTTATGTTATTATGACCACATAAGTTGATGTTAAGTGAAATATACCCCAAGTCAGTCTTGGTTTTGTTTTTAGTATACTTATAATGCACTATGTGATTCTTTTGTAGGTTCATCCACCCACGGTATAATCCCTGTTTTCATTGTATTTGATTCCAATGTTCTGCATCTTGTATATTCACTTTTGTGATTTGGGGAGTGGAAAGGATATAGCAAAATGCTTAAATGGGGCTGCAGGTTGACCCATTGTGATGAAGAGATGTACAGGACACTATGTAGAAAATGAATTTACAATGTCAGGCAGGGATTGAGGAGGGAGGAGTTGGAGAGGTGGGGAGGGAAGGGATGGTAGGGAAAAAAACGAGGAGGTAACAATGCTTGATAGGAAATGTACTCATTACCCTACTCATGTAACTGAACCCCCTCTGTACAGTATTTTTACAATAAAATATATTAAATAATCTCTGCCTGTTGTAGATTTCCAGTGCTGCCCTCGGCATTGAATTTTTTGCCTTTTCTGGATGTGGTTAGGTCCACCTGCCCAGTGGATCAGTAGTCTTCAAGGCATCTTGGTCCTGAAATGGGACTTGGATTATCCAGTGGTGGTTGGAACCGGGCCAAGGACAATGCAAAGACCACTTCCAGGGCATGGCTTCTTCATTGCCCATGCAACTAGGATTGCAAGCAGTATTTCTCTGAATTTGACTCCAGAAAACAATCACTGAACCAAAAGGCAAGGCCGCCAAACACCTATCCTCCTCCCCCCATTCCCTGCTTGTCCCTCCTTGGGAAAGTACAAAATAATTTCGCAGGTTTTGGCAAAGACACAAATTGCCCACCACCTCCCCTGGTAAACTAGGTTTCAAGTCACTAAGTCATGTAAACGGATAATGCCGCACTCATTCTGGACAACCTCTTCGGGTTGTTTGATGCTTTAATTTTTGTTGTTGTTGTTGTTGGTAGGGGGGCCTGAACTTTGGGTCTGGGCACTGTCCCTGAGCTCTTCAGCTCAAGGCTATATCACTTGAGTGACAGCGCCACTTCCAGTTTTTTCTGCTTAGGTGGTGCAGAGGAATTGAAACCAGGACCTCATTCATGCAAGACAAGCACTCTACCACTGAGTCTTCTTCCCATCCCTAATGCTTAAATTTTTTTAAATTTCGTTTTGTCAGTCTTGGGGCTTGAACTCAGGGACTGGGTATGAACATATCCCTGAGTTCTTCAGCTCAAGGGAAGCCCTCTTCCACTTGAGCCACAGTGCCACTTCCTGTTTGGAGATAAGTGTCTCACAGACTTTCCTGTCAGGGTTTGCTTTGAACCATGAAATTTTAAATTATATTTCTTCCAGGTGTTTATTGGAACATTACAGTTTTCTGGAATTTAAAGTTTTCTGTAAACATTTGTCTTCAAGTAATTCAACAGCATTAAATATTACATTTACAAGCTGTCCTGTAGCACATCCATTTTGAAATTATTATGTTAAGATGAAATTCTTATTCTTTGTAGAAAAAAACCATTAAACTCCAAATGAGAACAGGCTAATTTCAGCTGCATTGAGTCTCCTTCCTCTTTTTTTTTCTCTCCATTATCTTTTCTTGTTTTGGAAAAAGTGTCATGGACTGTCCAACCATTCAAAAGGAAGTTTATTCCATTAATTTAATAGAAAAGAATCCAATCTTCCTGCATCTCAGGGCAACTTTAGGTATAATGTTAATCTGATAATTCACATCATTTAATTTTCAGTCATTTTGATAATTTTTTTGTTAAACCATTCATTAAACAGCTACCAAAAAGCAAGAATAAAAATAATGTTCTGCTTTCTAAGAAGGTTTAAAAAGCTAGTAATTCAACAAAACACATTCTATTCTTCCAAGATTCCATGGTGAAAAATTTCTCTTTCATCATAGCTCTTACCACTGACTCCTTCCCATCAAACTTGCAGCTTTCTTCAGTTTTTTTGTTCCAGCTTTCATTTTGGTACTAGTATCAGTAATCTCCTTGTAGTATTTGACAATGAAATTCCATTTGTTGTTAGAGAGCTCAATTCATATTGCCAAAGGCAGCCTCATGAGCATAACATTGAACATAAAATATTGAATATCATTAACATGATCATATGCAACTATTTCATAAATTAATATAAGTACCACACAAAGGTGCATCTTCATATAATTTTTAAAATGCAAAGTAGTTACATATCTATGTCAAAAAATAATTCAGATCACTAGTAGAAGGGACTAAGCTAAACCTATTGCATCATCCCCAATATCTTTGTAAAACTTTTTCTCATTAACTTTCACCTTAGGGCTTTCTTTTCCTAGCAACAAGTTGTCAGTTGATATCCTTGGATATTAGTCACCTCTGAGTAACCTCATTTCTTTCCACAGCCAGTAAATCCCTTGTGTTAAATACCTGAAGAATAATGTCCCAATGTGCCTGCAAGAGGAGTACCCAAGTTGACTGTCTGTGCCCACAATTCCCTTGTTTTGTTTGGGAATGTGGTATCAGAGACAAGGGTGTCGGGGTCAAGTGGCTGGAACCATGGTGTTATGAATTATGGGTAGCAGAAAAGAGTAGCAGAGACTAGGATACCAGGGAAAGGGTAATTGTGACTGTAATAACTGAGTTGAAGTGGCAGGAAATTGGGTAGCAGCAACAGCTTTGCAAGGGTTGGGGTAGCTAATACAGGTATCCAGAAGAGTTTAGCAGGGACAAGAAAGCATACACAAAGTGAAAGAGTAAAAGTTGTGAGGGATTGTGGGGCACAATCAGGGTAAAAAGGTCATGAGTGTGCAAACTGGGTAGCTAGTACTATGGTAGAAGCAATTGTCATGGTGGACTGATGTGGTGCAGAGCTCTGGGTTTGCCTCTCCACTTTTAGCTCTTAGATCTTTAGGGAAACTACCTCTAGCAGCTCAGCTCATTATCAGCTTTTTTTTTTTGTCGGTCATGGGCTTGAACTCTGGGTCTGAGTGC
The DNA here is from genome assembly GCF_019054845.1 of Dipodomys spectabilis. Classification (NCBI taxonomy): domain Eukaryota; kingdom Metazoa; phylum Chordata; class Mammalia; order Rodentia; family Heteromyidae; genus Dipodomys; species Dipodomys spectabilis. The sequence goes on along the minus strand of NW_024871020.1, from coordinate 510,222 downwards.
TGTCCCTCACCTCTTCAGCTCAATGCGAGTGCTTTACCACTAGAGCTACATTGCCACTTCCGGTTTTCTGGTGGTTTATTGAAGATAAGAGTTTCACAGACTTTCCTGCCCAGGCTGGCTTTGAACCTCGATCCTCAGATCTCAGCCTCCTGAGTAGCTAGGATTACAGGTGTGAGGCACCGGCACCCAGTGAGAAGTGAATGTTTCTACTGTATCATTGCTAAATATTTTTGGATAGATTCCTAATCCTATTTTCACTGGGTTTTGTGGCATTGTGTTTTTGCTTTAATGAGGGACCTCCATACAGATTTTCAGAGCAATTACAAGAGTTTGAAGATATCATATAATATGTGGATATTAGATCAAAATTTAAATATATCAATGAACACATACAGGACTATTATATATAGTTTATAATTTGAAGAAATTTTAAGAAGGCAACAGTTGTGGGAAAAGAAAATTTTAGAAGCTTAATAACAAACATACAGACATGGAAAAATACAAAAACAGGTGCAATAATTAGTGCTAATAGTTACAAAACATTTTCCTCGTTTTAAAAATGAAACTATTAAAATAATACTTAACATAAAATAAATATACCTTGGAAGAAAATGTACCATAGACATAGTTTTCCCCATAATTTGTTTTATTTTTATAACAAATGGATTAAAAGAAAATGTAATTACATGTCTGAAGATGATAACACTTTCAAGTGTCATTGATAGAATCTAGCAAAGGAAAATAACAGAAAAGTAGAGAGTAAGAACAACCTGGCTATGGATGAAGATACTGAGAACTTTGTGAATGTGCTCCATTTTCCTCATTAAAATAGAGCTAGGACAGTAGCTTTTGACAGAACACTTGTAATGTAGTCAGAGCAGTGGAGTTACTAATTAGGTAGTAATTTATTACTTTTATTCCCTAATCTTATGATGTGATTCCCAAATGATGTGAGTGATCCTAGATTTTCTGAGCCCTTTTTTCACCCAAAGTTTCTAATTCCTTCCCATGCCAATGATTCTTCTGCTTTTCTCATTTCTCCTTGTTTCTGAACTCAACTCCTATGACCATTTTGTTCATGAGAAAGAGCTGGAGAAATATGAGGATGGCCTGGAGTCTGAGCTAACATCCACTCCAGCTTGAAGGATCTGGTGAAGGACCTACACCTGGGCCTCATAATCAGATATTAATTGAACTCTTTGGATATGGAGAAACTCACCGCGCCCTCCTCCTCCCCTCCCACCCCCCCGGGCAGAATCTGTAATTCCTTGGCTTTCTCTGAAGAGATTTGGTACTAGGGCACAATTCAGAGAATGAGCTTTCCCACCACCCACCACAGCCTTGTCAGGAGGAATAGGTTCAAAACTAAAAGTGGCCTCAGTTCCCACAGGGCCAGTCAGAAGCCAAGAGATCACACTTTTCTCCTCATTAGGGATCTTCTGGTAGGAATAGAGTCTGGGCAAAGTCTAAGATGGAGATTAAGTGAGACTGGACCTATGGAGGACACAAAAGAATGACCCTGTCTTTGACTACAAGTGAGTTGTGTAATGAGACATGACAACTTCCTTCATATATGAAAATTCACTAGGTGTTATCTCACCGCCTCTTTGCAGGAGGTCAGTTTCCCCAAAGGAGAAGTTGTTAAATGTTGTGACTGCCAGTTTGCTGTCTAGGCTCTTGTCTCTTCCATCCCTTCCCATGCCAGGAATGCATTGCTTCTTTCAGGCACTCAACTACTTGTCCTGACTCCTAGGCAGGAATACTGTAGGCAATTATTTGGCTAACCTCTTGTATTTGAGGTAGAATAAGCCTAGGCTCTGCTTATGCCAAGAGGTAGGTGCAAGAAGCTGAGTATAAGCTCATATTTGTACAGAAAAACAATCATATTGAAAAAATTAAATGAAATTTATAGTTGAGTGATTTAGGGTTCATACCCACTAAATTTAGTTAATTATTAGTAACACACCTAGAACAATGGATAAGGAAGAGAACAGTCAAGTAGGTTCAAAATAAGATGGAAAAGACACACTATAGCCATAAGAGGAGATGAGAGTGTGAAGGAACTATTGGCATAGTTCCATTTACTATCTTAGGAGTGACCTTGGATAGGAGGCTTTTAGAATAATATCTGAAAGAGAGGTACTTGCTGGGCCCTGGTGGCCTACATCTGTAATCCAAGCTACCCAGGATGGCGGGATCTGAGTATTATGATTCAAAGCAAGCCCAGGAAGAAAAATCCAGAAGTAGTACTGTGGCTCAAGTGGTAGATCACTAGCCTGGAGGTCAGGGACACTGCCTAGTCCCTAAGTTCAGGCTTCAGCATCAGCAAAACAACAACAACAAAACAATAATGATAAAAGAAGTAAAAGAAGGACTTAACGATATGCTATGGAATGATGATTCTGTGTAAGTGTTTAGGGAACATAAAAGGAGACAAAATTTGGAGCAAAATGATACCTACTAATCAAGGATGCAAAGCAAATGCCAAATTCCTCTTCTCGAAAACTACCAAACTTGGGCTGGGAAGGTGGCTCAGTGGTTAGAGTACTTGCCTTACATGCATGAGGCCCTGGGTTCGATTCCTCAGCCAGAAGTGGTGCTATGGCCCCAAAGAAACATAGGTCCCATGATTTCCCTTATTTGTAATATCTAGTATATGTATGAGTCAAGCAGAAAAGGTCAGATAAGGTGATGTTAGGAAAATGAACCCTAAGATATGCATTTAAATGTTTTTTTTTCTTTCATGCATTTGTTTCTAATGCATTTATAAGATTATTTCTTTTTGCTTTGTGTGTCCCTCCCCCACAGTATAACCCCAGTTTTCACTGTATTTGATGTCAGTATAATTTGTGGAGGGGAAGGGGAAAAACTAGTCGTTTAAATAAGGATACAGGTGGACCCGTTGCAACAATGAGAAGTACAAGTTGTCATGTCAAAAACGAACTTTACAACTTTGGTGGGGGGGGGGATTGAGTGGGGGGGCCGGAGGGTGGCTGGGAAGGAATGGGAAGGGTAAACAAAGAAGGAGGCTACAATAATTGATAAGAAATGTACTCATTATCTTGTCCATGTAATTGTAACTCCTCTGTACAGTATTTTCACAATAAAAAATATTAAAAAAAAAAAAAAGAAGTGGTGCTATGGCTTGAGTGGTTGAGCACTAGCCCTGAGGTGAAGAGGTGAGGGACAGCACCCAGGCCCAGAGTTAGGCCCCATTACCACCCCCCCAAAAAAAAACCCAAACAAATTTCCAAACATCTTTTCTCATAATTGAGGAGAGGCTTCTTTTACAGGAATTCTCCTTATCTAGCTCAAGGTCCTCAGAACTTCAGTATACTTTTCCTATTGAGATGTAATGCATCTAAATCTACTGAACTTAATCATGGCTAGGAAAGTATGGACATTGATACGTTTATTGTATTTTTCCTTACAAATACATACTACTGTCAGGTATTGTATATAGCATATATTATAATATGCAATATATTATACGTTATATATAATATATTGAATATATTATATATAACATATATTATATATTAACAGTCTTTCTAATTTTAGTGTTAGGAGCAAGCAATATATTGAAAGATAAATGCTTGAATCGCTGAGTAATTTCTCAACCACTGGACAGTTCCAGGTTTAATTCTTATTACCCAAAGAGCAACATAAGAAAGTGATGCCCATGGAGGTGGTTCCTGGATTTTGGAAACTGTGATCTGCATATATATGTATATATATATATATATGCATATATATATGATATTGTTTTACTAGTGAATGTGTAAAACTATAGCAACAGATAAACAAGTGATCATCTATGTGCACACACACTCAATCACTTATAAGTATAAGAAAATCTTTTCTATGGTCCCTATTCACCTACACAGAGAGTACATGAGTTGCCCTTGAATTGTCCTGGAAGTTCTTTATCTGGCTACGGTAGTTTCACATCTTTTGTTTTCTAAGTAGCCAGATGTTATGTGTTCAACAACAATACTTGTTACAGGCAAAAGTATCCACCTTGAAACACAGAGGAACTTGGATTTCAGAAATGCCACAAATAAGTGGGAGGTACAACAGTACTTTTCAAAATAGAATAGATTACATATGTATTAGGAAGTTTGTAAGAAAAATAACTTCAATGTAGGATTAAACACTTGAAGAAAACTTCAGTTTAGATTACGTATAGCCAGGTGCTGGTAGCTCATGCCTGTAATCTTGGCTAATCTGGAGGCTGATATCTGAGGATCACAGTTCAAAGCCAGCTTGGGCAGAAAAGTTCCCTTGAGACACTTATCACCAACTAATCACACATGACTAAAATTGATACTGTGGCTCAATGTTGTAGAGAGCTAACTTTGAGCCAAAGACCTCAGGAACAGCGCCCAGGGCCCTAGTTCAAACTCTGCAATAGACAATAAATTAAAATAAAAAATAAATTACATATGATTTATTACCAACTCTGTACAAGGAAAATAAGATATGACACATGGCAACATATGACTTCAAGGTACAAAGTTCCAGGGCATTTCCCCACTCTTAAGAACTAGAAGTAATCCATATGAAAAAAAATAAAACGATGAATGATTTATACCAAATTTCAAAACATACTATATGTTATACAAAGAAAATGCAATAAACATGCATTTCACAGTCTAGTAACATGATATGGTATAAGGAATCTGATTAACTGATTCATCAAAATCAATACAATGCAGTTAAAACATCCAGTATCTCAGGTGTCAACTTAGCAGAATACTTTCAATGTATGATGGCTATTTTGTATATTATCCAGCCCTATCTATCCCACAACGGAAGAAGGCTCTTCATGAGAAATTCCAGAGACCAGTCTACTGTCAGTGCTCAATGTATACCTGTTCCCGTTCTCTGTCATTCGGGCATGTGATAGACTGAATATCTGGTAACTTGCCAAAAGCACAATTTGGGACTGGCTTCCAGTGATGATATTTTAGTTCTCAGAAAAAAAAAGGGAAATTGAAGACAGAGGGAAAATCTACCAGATCCCTGAAAGATTTCTATCATTGTGCTAAAACTGTACCCTTCTACTGACACTTGAACAAACTACAGTAATTGTCACTCCAACTACATGTCCAAAAAATGGCTTTCCAAATATTGATCTGGTTTCACTTTGATATATCAAGACACACTATTGTGGCCCCTTTTTACTTAAACTATCAGCTATGGTTGGCCCAAGGAATAGTTGACCTTACCAATTTCTTAAATTTTAGGTCATCACACAATCACTTCATAGCACTTAAACATTAAAAATACCTATCCCTATAAGTCTGCATTACATCCTTATTAGTTTTTCTTCATTTGTCATGTTTTATATATTTGTGTATCTCAGGGCTTAGTTCTGTAATCTTCCTTCTCATGATTGTTACCATTGAGTACATGTAACTATTTCTGTTTTTTTCCTCCAGCTCTGTTCTTTCTTTAATTCAAGTCCTTTATAGCATCCTGTCTACTGACAACTCCTAGCTGCTGATTTTAAGAAACTCAGAAGATCCCAAAGTGAGCTTTGATCTTTATCTACAAACCTATCCCTCATTATTATTCGATTAAGTGACAACTCTTCTAGTTGTCTTGTCAAAATACCTTCGGGTCACTTCAGACTTACATACTTCTTCACACCTCATATGTAATCTATGACCAGGTTTTGACAAATTAACTCACAGGATATTTTAGGAACCATGTATATGTATATATAGTATATGAGTGCTAATACTGTGACTTAAATTAGGGGCCTAGGTTCTTTTACTTTTCTTTTATGCTCAGGCTGCCAGTCTTCCATTTGAGCCACAGCTCCACTTTTAGCTTTCTGGTTCTTAGTTGAAGATAAGTGTCTCATGGTTCATTTCCCTAGTCTAGCTTAAAACTATGATCTTCTGTTTCCAGACTTTTAAATAGCTAGATTTAAAAGCATGCACTACTAAAAGCACCCCTATTATATTTAAATTAACAATAAATTTAAAGAACGAATATTTATAGTATTTTCAAATCAGTATGTTTTCATTTACACTAAAACACAACCAAAGAACCTCTGAATATACCAGTGCTCAAGTGCCAGCCACAGATTCTTTGCTGGGATGATATCATCTACAGGCAAAGCAGGAGAAAACGCTCTTCACTGAAGTTGATGAAGGGCTGATAAGGATGAAGACAAGCAACATTACCCAGAAAGTATCACAAAGTGTTTGCTGTAGATAACTGTAGCCAATCTTAGAGGATGTTGATAGTGATGAGGAGAATATTTGAAGGTGAATATGTGATTACACAGGTGTGCTTGATGATATATGTTTATAGCATAGTTTACATATTGTTGAAAATGAGATAGTTAAGATAGGGATCTTGTCATTCCTTGTATCCTTCACAGTATAATATTAAAACCAGTTTTATACGTATATTATTTATAGTAATTATAGAATATCCCTAATTATGCATATATTATAAATATATTATTTGTATATTATGTAATATAGTATATTATATGTATTATGCACACATAAATTAATTTTTCTACTTGTCTGTCCAGGAATTAAACTAGCAATATCTTTGAAAATTGATAGTAAAGTAGGGTCCTTACAATTTCAATTGCAATATATAGTTTTCTCCAATAAGTAGTTATTTATTCTGAATTGGTTTAGAATTGGACTATCATAATATAATTGAACATTCAAAAATAATTATGTACGAACCTACCAAGGATGGAATTAAAAAATTTAACATGACTAAAATCTGCAATCCAAGCTATTTAGGGGCTGAGTTCTGAAGATAGCTATATGAAGCTAGCCTGAGTGAAATGGATCAGGGACAACACCCAGAACATAGTTCAAGTCTTAGTATTGGCACAAAAATAACTTATGTGACTACAACTTACAAATATATTTATATAAATAAAGTTGTCATTCCTTCTATCCTTCACAGTATAATACTAAAACCAGTTTTATACATATATTATTTATAGTAGTTATAGAATATCAGTAATGATACATACATTATAACTATATCATTCATATGTTATGTAATAGCATACATTACATATATTACGCACACCTAATTCAAACTGATATCACTAATATCCATTAAATTGATACATGTTTTAGAATACGGAACAGATTATCTTTGGTACAACAAGGAAGTAAGGAGCCACAAAAATTACTTGTTTGGATTATATATCCACAACGAACTATTCCCTGTATATTCAAGGTACTTAATGCTAAAAGCCTGTGTTCATCAGCACAAGTGTCTTTGACATGGATTTGTTCTCCTTAAGCAATTACTCCAGGAATAATAAACAGTGGAAGCTGAATGATGTTCATTCAAGTATTTCTTTTGAAATTAAACCAATCTTTATTTGGTACAAAGATAATTTACAATATCATTACCCACACCCTTTTCATTTAAAAATATTTATATTCTGTAGCAATGTCATTGCCGTTATTTCCATAATTAGGAAGATAATGTGGGTTCATCTGCTCCATAGCTCTTGAAAGGTAATGAATGTGACACAGAATATCCTCAGATATGCCTGGTGGAAACCTGGATTTGAATTATGGGTCTAAAACAACTGATCAGTCTTAGGTACTTAGGAAATTTGTTTAGCCTTATGCCTACTTCTGTTTTTAATAAAATACTTAATTCATTTCTTAACTTGAAAAATACTCATGAGCACTAAAATTACCCTAATGCAGGTGCAGTGCTTGGAATGGTGTCTGCACATTGTATAGACACCAGCTTCCATTGTGTAGAAATCAGCTTCCAGGGGCTGGGAAGGTGGCTCAGTGGTAGAGCGCTTGCCTTGCATGCTCGAGGCCCTGGGTTCGATTCTTCAGCACCACATAAGCAAAGAGAAAAAAGCCGGAAGTGGTGCTGTGGCTCAAGTGGTAGAGCGCTAGCCTTGAGCTGAAGAGCTGAGGGACAGCACCCAGGCCCAGAGTTCAGGCCCCACCACCGGACCAAAAAAAGAAATCAGCTTCCATCAACATGATCACAGCATTCTTCCTGAAGGCCTTAAGAAATACATACTTAATTGATATAAATATCTGTGAAAAACTGTCTTTACTTAAAAAAAAAGTCTTTTCTTCATATGAAACAATGAAAGCAATGTTGGGGTTGTCCAGTGGCTTTTACTCTGAGGGAGGTTTGTCTAAATTTCATTCTTACTCGATTAGTGGTAGCAGTAGCATTCTTTAGTGCTACCTTTCATGTTTCTAGTTCTGTGTTCCATTTGGAATACCATTGTAACTTAGTTTATAATCTTTGTTGTCAGAATAAATAAACTACAACTGCTGAAGTTTTCAATAAAGAGTCAACGCATTACATTTGTGGGGGGGGTCCCGTCGTGGGGCATGAACTCTGGGCCTGGGCACTGTCCCTCAACTCTTCAGCTCAAGGCTAGCAAGCTACCACTTGAGCCATAGCACCACTTCTGCCTTTTTTTTTTCTGCTTATGTGGTGCTGAGGAATCGAACCCAGGGCCTCATGCATGGTAATAACGGCAATGACATTGCTACAGAATATAAATATTTTAAATGAAAAGGGTGTAGGTAATGACATTGTAAGTGATCTTTATAGCAAATAAAGATTGGTTTAATTTCTAAAGAAATACTTGAATTAACATCATTCAGTTCCACTGTTTATTATTCCTGGAGTAATTGCTTAAGGAGAACAAATCCATGTCAAAGCGCTCTACCACTGGGCCACCATCCCAGCTCTGCATTACATTTTATATGCTTAATACTTTCCTGAAATTATTCCTTTTGGATTAAATATCCCAACAAAACTATTTTTTATGATTTCTTATATGATTTATATAGATTTCTTATGCGATTCTTATATGATTTCTTAGAGATCCATAAACAAAACAGCTCAGAACAGGAAAATAGTAGGTAAGAAGTCATAAAAAATACTATTATAGTGGTCTTAATGGCTAAGTGTAAAGAATATGTAACAAAACTGTTGGAAGATTTATTTGCTCTTTTTGCTATTCTCTCCCCTTCTCTGTAGAAAGGTTCTCACTATGAAGTGCCAAGTAGTCTGGACCTTTCAAGCCTTGTCTCAGTCACAGAAGTGATGGGATTAGAGACATGTGCTCCCATGGCTGGCTTTTAGGAAGTTCACAATAAAGTAATACCAATACACATAAAGAAACTTTTGTGAGTGCTGTTTATTCACTTCTTCAATGCCAAAATTAAATTCATATGTCAAAACATCAAATTACTTACATTATAATATATGCAGTTCAACTGGTATCACTAACACCTCCATAAATCAAATGCAAACTAAAAGCTCCACTTCAAAAACCAACATCTAAGGCAGTGTTGGAAATACAAGAAGATGCACAACAAATCTAAAGGAGTGAGATCTTTAACACTGGCAATGAGCAGTGATAGCTGAATTTTTAACCAGGCTTGAAAAGTTCGGGTGTCAATTAACTATGTGATTAGAGTTGCAGAGTTGACCTTGGTATCAAGATTGAAGGTAAAATTCAAAGGCAGCTAAGATTGCTGCAGTATTGTGGCTCAATACAGTGTGACCCTGTCTGATAATGGTAAAGCACAGAGTAGAAGCTAAGTCAGTAAAATGTATAGGAAGGATTCTCCACTGAGAATAATTGCAGGAGGTGATCATCACTCTTGCATTGAAAATGTGTAGCCCATCATTCTACTTTAAGCTCTAGCGTGTTTCTGATCTGAAGATAATTATAACATACCAATGTGCCGTAAGTGCTGAGCAGTGTAGGTGTATATTACTCTAATATACGTAAAAATCCTTACAGGTGTGGAAAGGACTAACCCTGACACTTCATTCTGTGTTGTTGAGTTTCATGAAGAAACGTTCATAATTAGGCAATTCACAAGTCTGAATCAGGCAACTGAGATAAGACATTAGGGTCATCACTCCAGTGACGTGGTCTGTGACCTATGAAATAAATAAAATTATTTCACAATGTATATGTGTTTCGGAAAAATTATGCAATACAAAATACACAAAAGGGACAATTATCCATCTCTTATATTATCAGAAGTTAAGATACTCCTAAATTGTACTTTTTTGCTAGAGGATCACAGTATGACTGCTGATGTTTGGGATCTGTCCAGGTGCTCCTATACGTTTGTCAATCTTCTTTGAGGAAGTGTTTTTCCATAGTTTGTTTTGAGGTGTTCAGAATATCAGTAATGTCACTAACCACAACCATGGGACAGCAAAGATGATGGGATACCTGGCCAAAGAACTGAGAAATCACAGGAAGTAATAGGAAAGAAGACACCAGAGGACCCAAAGCCTTATTGCCAGCTTCTGGATCCCTAAATCCTGCTTGACATGCTTTATATTCCTTCTACTATGGGGAGGGGGGGGGTGGTCAGTGGCTACAGGTATGTCCACAAACTAAGGCATCAATCTTGCTGGTGGTTACAACTATTGACATGAGATATTGTTTGTATACATAGTGATAATTGAATCCCTTATTGTTAGGGAGCAGAAGGGAGCAATGGTCATTACAAACATAACACAGACATCTATCTTGTCTACAAAGTCTTAATGTTTTAGCGTCCAACATCTCTAAATTACATACTCTTGAGGTAATAACTCATATCCCTGTCTTCCCTTGACTCTTTGACCTTTCCAGAGCACAGCTCTCAGCCTTTTGACTGCTGTTTGAGATGGCTTCCCAATATATCCCTTTCCAGGTCTAACAGCTTGAGCTAGAATCCCTTACAAGTACTGTAACAGATATATTATTTTGAAAAGGATATACTTTTCTAGGATGGGTTCAATTTTTATATTTTATTTCATTTCAAAAATATACAGAGTGGTTACAGTTACATGAGTAATGTACATTCCTTGTTGAATAGTGTTACCCACTCCATTGTTGTTCTCATATCCCTTCCCACCCTCCACATCTCACCCTCACCTCAAAGTTGTAAAGTTCATTTCTAATACAGTGTCGTGTGAATATCATTGTTGCAATGGGGCACTCTTTGTACTTCTTTCATCACTATATTTTTTCCCTTTCCTTCTCCAAATCAGATAAATGCATATACAAGATGGAAGGTACCAGAATCAAGACAGAGATTTCCAGAGATAAACCAATGGAAAAAGGCAAATGAAATAAAAATAAGAACTAGATACACTACTTTACCTACATCAAGGTTGATATCTGAAAAAAATACTTGTTGTTTCTATGACTTAGAGTTCATTTCAATTAGCATCATTTTGTAAGGTCAAATGAACATAGTTCTGGAAGCAGCAATCCCATTCCTGGGCACTTGTGGAAATGATCTCAAGCTAAACCACACTAAATCTACAACTATGTTTTTTGCAGCATTATTACTATAGCTAAGATATGGAACCAATCAAGATGCCCCTCAATAGATGACAGGATCAAGAAAATGTGGTATATATACACAATGGAATTTTATGCTTCTATCCGAAAGAATGACACATCCCCTTGCTTAAGAAAATGGAAAGAAATGTACGCATTATCCTGCCCATGTAATTGTATCCCCTCTGTACAGTATGTTCACAAATAAAATTAAATTAAATTAAAAAAAAAAGAAAATGGAAAGAGTTGGAAAACAATCATATTATGTGAAGGAACCAGACTCAAGAAACATAGATTCCATGGTTTCCTTCATTTTAATTAATTAATTAATATATGCTTAGGATAGTCCTGGCAGACATGTTCACTTTTAAACTCTTAATATTCCCTTTTTTCTCTCCCTCTTCCCATCTCATTCCATTTGTTCTAAGTCCTGTGATGCTCTTGTTGATTTTCTCCCCTGTTACATTCATCATTGCATCTTGCGAACTACTGGTATGCACTTCTGTACTTCTGTCCATTCTCCTTGTGTTTCGGCTTGTACCTCTCTCACAGCGGAGGGCCAGGGATTGGGGATATTTTCTTCATTCTTTAACTCACACATCTATTTTTACTTTCTATCAATACATTCATTGAATTCTTTCTGTAAATTCTAATGCCTTGAAAATGATTACTGCATTTTCACGGCTTTGTTATTTGGCATTAGGGAAGAACATAGGTCAGTAACTGTAACTTAGGTAAAAGAAGATTGCAATCATGCTTCCTTCAAGATCTGCCTGCCTGCTTCCTTTTCACTGTTTATTTTTCAATGTAGCCTTTTCTTATGGAAAGTATTTATTGGTCTAGTGAAGATCAATTCCTACTCTAATTAGTCATTAATTTTATTCCAACATCATTTCACAGCTCCTTCTGAGTTTCTTCAGGGTCTGTATAGTAGTGCTTCAAATTCTTAGAAGTTTTAACATCGATGCATCCAATGAAAAAGACACATTGCTTAAGTCACCATTTTCATGACTGAAAAGAAACCATGCTGTAACCTAACTATATGGTAATTTTCTGGTTTTAAATTCTTTTAGATTAGAATTGATGGTGGAGAATGAACATTCTGTGTACAATTTTATATTTTCCTAATTATTTTTAGTATCCTTTCCAATATTGTATAAAGTTAAAACATTACTACTTATTTTTAGGATTTCTAAAATGGTCAGAGTAAAAATTCTATTTATTCACAATTTTAACACAAAATTGTCCATTATGACCAAGTGAGAAATTTTAAACTTTTTATTTGTGATCCTTAATGGTAGTGATAGGGAATCAAGTCCAATGCTTCATGTGTCTTAGTCTCCTGTGTGCCTCTGAGCCTGATGTGTCCTGTGGTTTTATTTTCACTCAACTGGAATAAAGAAAAATTTCACCAGGAAGGAATTATTACTTGGTTACTTTCTCCAATATCTCTCGCATATATAAAAGTAATATAATTCTACACTGGCAGAAAATGGGGTTTTTATATTGTATTTATTAATAGTAACTTTTTATGTTTTGTAGCCCCACTCTTCACTAAGTCTTGCCCCTTTCCTATCCCCGCTTCCAATAAAGCTTGACTGGATCCACTGGAAACACTTGCAGTCAGCCTCTTCCTTAAAAAGCCCAACCTTAAATAACCTACCCCCTGGGAGCCCTGCTATAAACTTTCAAAGACCTGACTGAAAACAGACTCCTTCCTGAAAGCCCTCCTCTGCCATAGGGAAATCCCTCTTCCACTCCACCCCTTCCTGGAATCCCTGCTCTGCACCACCAGAAACCAGGCCACATCCATATATCCTTCTATGTCCCGCCTTACTGCACCAATAGCTCAGCCTGCATCAGGCTCCTCTCTCCAATCCCCACCTCAATCACCAGATACCCCGCCCCTAACTACTATAGTACCACATAGTCTCATTGCTGCCATATCCTAGCATCTGCAAGCTCCTCCCTTTCCTTTCAACCCCACCCCCAATCATCCTTCTCCCTCAAGCCCCTCCTGGTTTCATCAGAAACTCCTCCCATAACTAGCCTACTTCTAAGTGGCCTAACCTCTCAAACACAGCCCTGAACCTACCTCTTCCCACAAAGCCCATCATGCTACACCAAAAACCCTCTACCTGCCTATAACTGCCCTTGAAGCCCCACCTTGCTTGGCCAGAAGATTCTCACATAGCCCATCTCCTGCCTGGAAAGCCAGCCCTGCTCCACCACAAGCCTCTCCACCTCCCACATCTACTCTCTCAATGCCCTGCCTTGCTCCCCAGATAAACCCGCCCCATATTGGCTCCTTCCTCAGATCCACACACTACACCATCAGATACCATGCCCATAATTATCCTACACCATTGTAGCCCTTCCACTCCTTCTCAAAGCCCCTCCTCCAACTAGCCCCATGGCTCCAAGCTCTGCCCTGCTCCAGAAAAACCCCACTGGAAAACCCCCACCACATTGTCCCATCTCTTGACACCCACATTGCTCCACTGGAAACCACTGCTCCAGTTGGCCTCCCTCTGGAAGTCTCAGCAGGCTGAACTGTAAATCCTTGTCCCTCCATAGTCCCTTTTTAAAGGTTTCTTTGCCCTACTGGAAACCCTGTCCAAAGTCCATGTCCTGCCTTGCAACACTGAAATCCCCACCCAACCTGATTTTTCTTTTTGAAGTGGTGACTGGCTACACCAGAAAACCCATCCGAACTAGGCTAGTGCACTGGATCCTATCACCACAAAGCTCTGGTCCTGAAAAACTCCTCCATATATTGTGACTACATCCTGCTCTGCAAGAAACCCCATCTCCATCCTAACACACTTCCCTAAGGCCTGCCATTCTCCACCAGAAACCCTGCCCCTTACTAGACCAAGGCTTCCTAGTACCACCAGGCCCTCTCAAAGTCAGACCTTGAAAAGCCTCTCCTTCATAGCTCCGCATTCCTACACCAGAATCCCCAACTTCTGTCAGCCTCTTGCCTCCATTCCCTTCCCTGCCTTATGGAAAACCTCACCCTACATATCCCACAAGGGCTCACAGTGCTCTACCAGCACCCCTCCTCTAAGTAATCTCCTCCTTTGTAGCCTTGTTCTTCCTTCTCAAAGCTCTGTCCCAAACAGCCTCCTCCCCAGTGACCCCATCTTCTTCCACTAAAAACCCGTCAACCTGCCAGCCTCCATGCTCAATCCCACCTACTCCACAAGAGACCCCGCCCCTAACAAGTCTAGTCCTTCCTGTCCCCTCCCTGCTGTTTGAAAGCCCTACACAGACTGGGCTTCACCCTCAAAGCCCCACCCTGCTCCACCACAGAGAAATATACCAAATGCCAATACTAACTCCTCCCTTGAATCAGGCAGGGTTCCACAAGAAACCCCACACCACCTCATCCATGAAGGTCCCATCTAGTAACTTTTATTACAAATGCGATTTTATACTGGCCATAGAATTCATACTAATCAATATGATAAGAAAGCAGTATTGCAAAAAAGGCAAAAAAAATTAAATAGCTATTAGATGCCTTAGTCTAGTTTGGGGTTCTGTTACCAGGCAGATACACATTGTATGAAAATGTCTGAAGGGGATTCCTCTTATTGGAAAGCATTCTTTGAAGTATCAGTGATCATGAGTGATCATTTTATTTCTAGAAAATTTGTGCATATTTGTGCCATTAACTTAAAAAAATATTAGTTATTTTAAATCCTGTGGTTTCGTTGAGGAAAGAGTATTAGTGTGTAAAAAGATGTTTTTCAACTCATCTCTCTAATGAATAATTTTGGACATTGTAAGACAGACCTGTGTTTTACCAAAGCTTTGTATGTGGTATGCTATATTTTATTCAGGCTGAAGAGCCAAAGTAAGTCCAATTTGAGATTAACCCCACCATCTTGTGCTAGTCTGCCCTTAGGGTAACCACAAGAGAGAGAGAAAAAAAACACACAGGTTGCCACCAACCCTGCCCACCCTTAAGAAAGCAGAGCAGTTGCCCAAGTATTTCAGGAACAGAAAATCCCAATAGTTGAGAGAAAGGGCAGTGAGGTTAGAGTGGACTCAAACCAATCATATAACTGCTTGTGTGGAAATTCCCTAAACTTGTTTATTCAATACTATAAAAGCTTTGCTGATTTTGTGCTTGAGGACTCTTTTTTTTTTCCTGGTTTTTTCTTCTTTCTTTTTTTTTTTGAACTTTATTTTATTTTATTTGAGAACATACTGTACAGAGGGGTTACAATTACATGGGCAGGATAATGCATACATTTCTTACCAAGCATTGCAGCCTCCTCCTTTGTTTATCCTTCAACACCCTTCCCAGCCTCCCCCCTCCCCCCAAATCATACCCCCCTTCCCCCCCCCCACACCGACATTGTAAAGCTGGTTTTGACATGACATTTTGTACTTCTCATTGTTGCAACAGGTCCACTTGAATCCTTAAACGACTTGTTTGTCCCCATCTCCTCCACATGTTATACTGACATCAAATATAGTGAAAGCGGGGGTTACACTGTGGAGGAGGGACATACAAAGCAACAAAGAAATAATCTTATAAATGCGTTAGAAACACATGCATGAAAGAAAAAAAAACATTAAAATACATATTTGAGGGTTCGTTTTCCTAACATCACATTATCTGACCTTTTCCGCTTGACTCATACACTAGATATTGCAAATAAGGGAAACCATGGGACCTATGTTTCTTTGGGCCTGGCTTACTTCACTTAATATAATTTTTTCCAAGCCTTTCCATTGAGGACTCTTTGTGTCACTGGTTACCCAGTGCTCAGAGGACCAAGCTTGAGCTCGCAAATAAACGACTCTTTTGCTGTTCGCATTGGTCATGGTCTCTGGTGGTTTTCGGGGGTCCCAAGTCCATAAAACATTTCTGGGGGCTCATCTGGAATCTGCCTCATAAGACCCTCCAGACGCCCAAAAAACCCAGCTGTCAAGTCTAGACATTGCTGTTCTGTATATTTGGTTGCCTGCAGATTCTGTATCTGTAATTCTGGTTTTCCGAGAGGTCTGTATTCTGGTTGGCAAGGAGTCTTGGCGGACGTGCTATAAGATTGCCAATGGGGTTTATGAGGACATATCCCCAGACCCCTCTGGATAGATTGCTGTTTAGTACAGACATTTTTGGGAAATTTTCCGTCTGTAGTCTGGCACTTCATGCAGACATTTTTTGAGAAGTTTTCCCCCTGTATTGGGAAGTTTTCCATTTTGGGGGAAACTCTCCTTCTGTAGTCTGGCACTTTCTGGTTGGCAATTTACAATGCTGCAGCATGCCTTTGTAAGTTGTGTCTGTGTGTTGAGTGTTTTGTCTGTCATTTGGGGTTTATTTTACCCTTAAGCCTTGACCCAGGGCGTACTGAGTATGGGGGAGAATCTGCCACTCTGAAGGGATGGCCGCTAGGGACTTATTTCCCTTGCCCCAAAATGATTGGGACTTCTCTTCCACCTTGTAAGGCCCCTGGGTCAACAAATTTTGGTGAGATGTCACCCCATTCACTGAGACCTGATTGTTCTCTGTTCTATATTTCCTGAGATAGGGAAGTTCTGGGTAAGAGTGGCAGGCTCATTCAGCAGACTCTGGATTCAGCTTGCTGAGTGAGAATGGCACAGAGTACTAATAGGGATAAACTCAGCCTTTGGTAGTTGTGTTGTCTAGTTCTGTTTTAGAAATGGTACTAGTTAATTTTGTTTTTTTTGGGGCGGGGAGTGTGGGATCCGGTCATGGGGCCTGAACTCTGGGCCCGGGTGCTATCCCTCAACTCTTCAACTGAAGGCGGGTGCTCTACCACTTGAGCCACAGCTCCACTTCTAGCGTTTTCCCCTTTGCTTATGGTGCTGGGGAATTGAACCAGGCCCTCATGCATGCAAGGCAAATTCGCTACCAGTGAACCACCTTCCCAGCCTTCCCAGCCACCTTCCCTTGGCACTACTTTTAAAGGGTGGGTTTTTGGTTATGTGTTTTTGAAACTTATTTGAACATCTCTGGGGAAATAAAAGTTCTAGC
Source organism: Dipodomys spectabilis (assembly GCF_019054845.1). Taxonomy (NCBI): domain Eukaryota; kingdom Metazoa; phylum Chordata; class Mammalia; order Rodentia; family Heteromyidae; genus Dipodomys; species Dipodomys spectabilis. Next base: position 492,859 of record NW_024871020.1, on the reverse strand, counting down.
CTCCAGCTGGGCTCAGTCACAGAGAAGGTTGTGTGCCTCTTTTTGACTTTTCAGCTAGTCCCGACAATGTAATGTGCTCTTGTCTAAAACTGGATAAAAATCAAGCCAGTTTAGTTTCAGGTAACCCCCCTCCCCCAGCCTTCCTCCAACAAAAAGGATTCAAAAGACCAGTTGGTGAAATGCTTTGCTAAACAAGCAAGCCCTGGGAAAGTGAAGCTCAACAAAGTTACTTAGTTTAAAAGAAATATTGTCTTAAATTTTTGTTTGAAAACTTAAAAAAATGTACATACAAATGATTTTTATTTTTTGCACACTTAAAGATCTGTGTTTTGGGCTGGGAAGGTAGCTCAGTGGTAGAGCACTTGCCTTGCAAGCCTGAGGCCTTGGGTTCGATTCCTCAGCACCACACAAGCAAAAGAAAAAAGTCGGAAATGGTGCTGTGACTCAAGTGGTAGAGGGCTAGCCTTGAGCTGAAGAGCTGAGGGACAGCACCCAAGTCCAGAGTTCAGGCCCCACGAACAGACCCCCCACCCAAAAAAAAAAAAAAAGATCTGTGTTTTCTATGTGTTTGTGAACACGTTCATGATAGAAAATGTCAGCATGCTGTAACAATTGAGTGAGTTTAAGTTTAAAATTCAAAAGGTTATGAGGTTGGGACATTACCAGAAAAATTTTATAAAATTTTCGCATTGTTTTAAATGGCTTTTTAAGGATTGTTTAACTTGAAAATTTGAAAATCTGTTATTTTAGAATGCATAAGGCTGTTTACACTGTAGTCAAGATATCTGGCTTAACAGAAAGGAGAAACTTAGAAGGCAACAGAATACCTATCTTTAGGAGTGAAGGGTGAACAGGCAGTAGTGCAGTTCAGCTGGTCATGCATGGTGGAACAGGCCTTGGGAAGAGTCCACGAATGGTGAAAAAGGGCAACCTGGCACAAACACAGTTCATCTAACCCTAAAGAGTCAGAATGGGTGCATGACCATTCCACAGGAAGGACCAAGTGGGGCATCTTTATTCTGTCCTTTTTCCCTGCAGATAGACACTGGAAACATGATGGTAAAAATGAGTGATGTGTTGATCTGATTAGCATTGCTCAAACTGCCCCTTGGATGTGTTAAAATTAAAATTAAGAAGGCCTTAAAAAGAGGGTTTAAAAATTTTATTTGTATGTGATTTTCTCTCAATGATATTCTGCCAGTGGATATGTTTTTTTTTTTAAGGCATCAAGGTGTTAATTCTAGCTTTTTGGTACAATGACGGTGATTGTAATTTTTGCATTAAGAAAAAATTATTTAAGTTTAAAAGTTTTAATGTGTATCTGTTTTAAAACAAGAAGCCAAGAGGAAATGAGTGACACCTAGCCTCAAGAACTCAAGGAATTTTTCAAAATGCAACTAAAAACTAAAGTATAGAATATTAAAACAGATTAATAGGAGGCTTAAAAATTAGGAATGGATTTCTGTATATAAAGTTTAAAAGTAAAATTGTTCTAAATATTTGCCTCAAAGTGCAAAAAGGAAAAGTTAGGATTACCAAAATAATTGCTTCATTCGTATTTGTTTGCTCTCATAGGTTTTTTTTTTTTAACAGTTCCCGGCAGCCCCCCCCAAAAAGAGTGAGGATTCTTGTAAGTTTGTCAGAAGTAATTTGGCTCTTAATTAGATTCAGGTAAGAACATGCTTAGAAGTTACTTCTATGTTGACCACCTTGTTGCTTTAAACTGGAGGAAGGTGGCATTTTATGAGGCTCATTGATCTGCAAATTGGTTGGAAGCCAGCCTGGGCAGAAAAAGGTCCATGTGAGACTGTCACCTTTACCTAGCTAGCAGAAGGCTGAAAGAGCAAGCAGAGTTGCTTTAGGATTCAAGGTGGCAGAGTGCTAGCCTTGAGCTGTAGAGCTGAGGGACAGCCCTCAGGGCCCACGTTCAAGTCCAGCAACCAACTAAGAGAAATGCCAATGAGGCGTTTTTCCCAGTGTAGAGAAGACACTCCTGGGACGAAAGCAATGGAGGAGCATCCAGAGACCATAAGCCACTGCTTGGATGGCAGAAATAATGTCAGATCTTAGAGTCATTTTTGCGTGGCCCTTCTACAACTGGTCAGAGCCAGGAGGTCACAGGAAAATAGTTTGTAAGCATGCCTAATATCTTTGACTAAATACCTTGTAAGGGACAGGAACTTAGTCATCTGTGATAGTACTAAAAAGCTAAGATTGTAAAATGGGGAGGATAGTTTAGATCCCAACCCCTGTATGTGCCAAAAGCTGTAATTGGTAGTAACTTTTGAGCTGACACCAGCTACATGAAATTCATCTGCTCAGCAAAAATGTTTGTAAAACTGAGTGTGTTTCTATTGATATCTGTCCGAAGGCCTGCATAGGTAACTCAGGCATTGTTAGGATTACTAGAGATCACATTCCTAAGCCATCCAGAAGGCTAAACCAGAAGGCTAAATAAGCTACACTGCTCTAGCCAGGAAAAAGGTCTGTGCATTTGTCAAAAGTTAAAATGTTGTTCTTAATGACATCTAACCCTGGTATCCTCTTTGTAAAAAAGGCTAAGGTTATAGGTTCGTGGCTAGGTAGGATCAACACCCCTAAGTCAGCTTGAAGAAGTGACAGAAGATGAATCTTTGTCCATCATCCCATTTTAAGAACAAGGGACCAGAGTCACTTTTTTAAAAATGTGGCAAAATAGACAGAAGGAAAGGCAAGGGAAATAATAGTACAGGCCTGAGCCCGCTCTATCTGCCTAGAAAATCCTAGCCTTATTAAAAGAACTATTTGTTTAAAAAGTTGTCATCTTGGTAAATTGTCCTGGGCTATTGTCTAAATAGTCTTAAAAACCAGTGGGGTCACAGCCTGCCAAGCCTATGCAATGTATTCTTAACAAGTCTGTGTAGGAATGTGCAGCCCAGCACGTGGTGTGACAGTCCCTTGGAGCCACAGAGAGACCCTGCTGCTGCTGCTGCACACCCTAAAGGGTAAAGTTCAAGGAGAGCCTGACAGTCACGGGGAGGAAATCTACATCATCATCCAGACCACTTCCACCGTCATAAAAGTAGACTGAACTCCTGCCTGATTCCATCACTTGAGTTTGCTTCCTGGTTGAAAGGTGCTAAAACTAAGATCTTTTGGGACATTCTTTTGGTGATATCCGGTAACCTTCTCTACTCCCACAGTGGATATTTGGGGCAAGGATATCACTGGTTTGCCTTAGGCACTTCAGGGTCACAGCTTAGGTTGGCTCTGATATGGTAATAACCTGCTTCCTCCTGGGTGAGTTTTAAAGATAAAGGAGAGAATTTTTAAAAAAATCAATGGAGGTAGTAAGAGGAATGGGACCCAGCCCTAATCTTAGCCTTAAAATCTAGCAAGCTTTTCATCCCACTGGTACCTTGAGGCTTTCTGAGGTAACTTGGTTCCACAAGTCAAAGGGAAAATGAGCAGTTTTAAACTCTAGCCACAAAGAAGCTCAAGGAATTGTAAAGAAGAGGAGGGTAGTAAAGAAAGCCTTAGGAAAGGAATTGGGGAAAAATTGGTATCCTCTGGATAAGAAATGATTTAAAAAGTAAGGATTGTCTTAAAATATTTGTAAAGAAGACAAACCTGAGAAAGTTTAAGTATGTAGCAAATGGTATGAGTATGTCTTAAAATTGGAGCTTACAAGTACAGCTGGTATAAAATTGTTAGCTGTGATATACGGAGTCAAGATTGCTGGAAGAAAATGTAAGGGACTTTGGTATTGTTAATTTTGTTACTCACAGTCAGACCTTGTAGACTGATGTCCTTTGTAAAAGAGAGGATCAGCACAGTCCATCTATTAGTTCTGAGATCCCAACACCAAACTGTAAATATAGAAGGCTGTGCCAATTAGGGGACATGATTGGTCCCCAATGCTCTAGAAGAGGAGGGAATGAAGAGCCAAAGTAACTCCAATTTGAGATTAACCCCACCATCTTGTGCTGGGCTGCCCTCAGAGTAACCCCGAGAGAGAGAGAGAGAGAGAGAGAGAGAGAGAGAGAGAGAGAGAGAGAGAGAGAGGGAGAGAGAGAGAGAGAGAGAAAGAGACAGAGAGAGACAGAGACAGAAAGACAGAGAGAGAGAAAACACAGGTTGCCACCAAGCCTTCTCGCCCTTAAGAAAGCAGAACAGTTGCCCAAGTGTTCCAGGAACAGAAAATACCAATAGTTGAGAAAAAGGGCAATGCAGTTAGGGTGGACTCAAACCAATTATATAACTGCTTGTGTGGAAATTCCCTAAACTTGTTTGTTCAACACTATAAAAGCTATGCTGATTTTGTGCTTGGGGACTCTTACCATCACCGAGTTACCGAGTGCACGGAGGACTAAGCTTGAGCTTGCAAATAAAAGATTCTTTTGCTGTTCGTATTGGTCATGGTCTCTGGTGGTCTTTCAGGGGTCCCTAGTCCGTACAACACGGCTTGATACAAAATGTCTCTGCCCAGAGAATTAAATGATTGCCTTTATAGCTAAAAAGATTTAGTGCCATTATTAACATCTAACACATGCAGAGGTTTTTATTTAAACCTCTCTTTCTTTCTTTCTTTCTTTCTTTCTTTCTTTCTTTCTTTCTTTCTTTCTTTCTTTCTTTCTTTCTTTCTTTCTTTCTTTCTTTCTTCCTATTCCTTCCTTCCTTCCCTCCTTCCTTCCATCCTGCCTGTCTTCCTTCCTTCCTTCCTTCCTTCCTTTTTTCTTTCCTCCCTTCCTTTCTTCCTTCCTTCCCTTCTGTCCTCCTCCTTCTCTACTTTCTTTTCTTTGTCTTTCTTCCCTTTTCTTTCCTCTTTTAGGAAATGAGTATGAATTTAGATTTTTTTTGCTGAACAAATATTCTACCATTAGAACAATCCTTTTTCAATTTAGTTACTTTGCTCATAGGTGATCAATTTTCCTGAGGGCTGAACAGAGGCTAAGTTCCTCACCTCTGTCTGCCAAGTAGCTGGGATCACAAATGCATTCCAACATGCCAGGCTTTAGGATGATATGAGAATATTATTACTTTCCTTGCACACTGGTTCTAAACTGTGATCCTCTCAAATTCTACCCCTTTAGTTAGTGATGTGAGTTCCAATAGCTTGTCCTCAGTATAGATTGTCTAAATGAATGACTGAAGTCAATTTCACTTTAATCTCTTTTTTTTTTTTTTTTTGCCAGTCCAGGGCCTATTATAATTTTATTTCTAGAAAATTTTTGTGTATATGTATACATAAGCTTTGAAATGTTGCTTCTCCCCCTCCTGTTTATCCTTTTTTTATTTTTCTTGGTCATGGCGCTTGAACTTTGTGCCTAGCTCTGTCCTAAGCCTTTAGATCAAGGCTAGCACTTTACCACTTGGGCCACAGTGCCACTTCTGGTTTTCTGGCTGTTAATTGGAGGTTAGAGTGTCACGGATTTCCTGCCAGGGCTAGCTTTGAACTATCATCCTCAGATCTCAGCTCCTGAGTAGTTAGGATTACAGGCATCAGCCACTGGCTCCCAGCTATAATGTTACTTATTTTAAGTCCTGTGATATAGTTGAGTGAGTAGCATGAGTGTGTAGAAAGGTAACTTTCAAATAATCTCTAAATAATTTCAGTTTCATTTTCATAATATTTATTGCAGTGATTAATAACAGAAGCTCCCAAAGTAACAGAATGATCCTTCATTTCCCCCTTCCCATAGGCATTATTAGAAGAAAATGTATGAGATCTCTAATCTAAGACAATATGTACTTGAAATTATAAAAAAATTCTCCCCTATGACCCAGCAATCCCACTTTTGGGCATTTACCCAAATGTTTACAAACAAGACCTCACTAAAAAGCTACCAGCACAACTATGTTTATAGCAGCATTATTTACCATAGCTAAGATATGGAACCAACCCAGATGCCCCTCAGTAGATGAATGGATCAAGAAAATGTGGTATATATACACAATGGAATTCTATGCCTCCATCAGAAAGAATGACATTGCCTCATTTGTTAGGAAATGGAAAGGCTTGGAAAAAATTATATTAAGTGAAGTAAGCCAGGCCCAAAGAAACATAGGTCCCATGGTTTCCCTTATTTGCAATATCTAGTATAGGTATGAGTCAAGCGGAAAAGGTCAGATAATGTGATGTTAGGAAAACGAACCCTTAAATATGTATTTTAATGTTTTTTTTTCTTTCATGCACGTGTTTCTAACGCATTTATAAGATTATTTCTTTGTTGCTTTGTATGTCCCTCCCCCACAGTGTAACAACTGCTTTCACTATATTTGATGTCAGTATAACTTGTGGAGAAGATGGGGACAAACAAGTCGTTTAAGGATTCAGGTGGACCTGTTGCAACAATGAGAAGTACAAAATGTCATGTCAAAACCAGCTTTACAATGTAGGTGTGGGGGGGGGGAGGGGGGAAGGATTGGGTGGGGGAAGGGGGGAGGCTGGGAAGGGAGGTGAAGGATAAACAAAGGAGGAGGCTGCAATGCTTGCTAAGAAATGTATGCATTATCCTGCCCATGTAATTGTAACCCCTCTGTACAGTATGTTCTCAAATAAAATAAAATAAAATTTAAAAAAATAAAAGAGCCAAATTACACAACGTGCTTTTCATTTTTAAAAGAAAGGAATGTCATACAGGTATATTTATTGGCAGGTTTTTTCATCTGAAAAACAAAGAAAAAAATATCATAAAAAAGCAGAAGGGAATCAGTAGCCACATAAGTGTGATTGGAGAGGTTAAGATATGAATTTATTCAGGTAAAATAATTATTTGGGAAAGGTATCTGTTCACTGAATTTATTCATCATTAATTTTATTTACGTATCACTTAATATATAAACAAATACATGTGTGTATATATGTGTGTGTGTATATATATACACATAAATGATATATATATATATGCATATATATATATATATATATATATCATCAGTATCTGTCCAGTGAACTGTATGGTTAGGTAATTTCATGTCAAGTTCATCAAAAGGATGGAATTCCATGAACCTTAACAACCCTGCAACACCACTGCAAATGCCAACTTAAGGGTTCACCATTGTAAGCCAGACCTGTGTTTTACCAAAGCTTTGTATATAGTGTGTTATTTTTTCATTTAGGCTTGTCAGAAAATATGTTTGCCCCTAAAAATAAATGATGGAATTATAACTATAATAATTTAGTGTAAATCTTTACATTGAACACATGCTCAACATGAGTTGTTCTTTCTTTTTCTTATTTTAATTTTAGGAAGTTGATTTGTCTTTTGATGTAGTGTTTGCCAGACAGGTACTCCACCACTAGAGTCACTCCACCAATCCTTTCTTGTTTAAGTTACTTTACTCATAGAGTAGCAATTTTTGCACCCAGCCTAAGAAGCAGGGATCATGATTGCATTCCAATATCCCTACCTAGTAGGTTGATATGGGTGATACTTTCCTTCCTAGACTGATTCAGAACTGTGATCCTCTCAAATCCTACCACTTTAGTTAATAGTGTGTGATCCAGTTCTGCCTACCTCTAGAAGATATGACAGAAATAAATGATTACAAATAATTTGAGTTAATCATTGGCTAATATAGATGATATGATATTAAAATGTAGGGTAAGTTTAAAAGTATAATCACAGTAGTCATATTTTGCTAAGTAAATTTTGTTTCACATTAAAAACACATCTTAACTAGAATTAAGGACTTATTTTGCTGTCTGTCAACTTGTATGTCATTTGGGAAACTTCATGTCTTCCATGTGTGATAAATGACTTTGAATGATCTGATGTGCTGGCTCACATCTATAATCATGGTTAGCAATCAGAAATAAATAGATCACAATTTGAACATAGCCTAACCAAAAATTTAGGAAGTCCCAACCTCAACAAACTAGTGGATCATGTTGAATCATGCAATTAATCTCAGCATCACAAGAGGCTAAGTTTCTGCCCAGTACCTGTGTCACTTAGGTAACTGGCTCACTTGGAGGCAGTCACCTCTCCTGATGCAGAAATTGGGCTGAGATTCAGCCAAGAGGAGAGAGAAGTCTGCCCCACCTTCCCAGGGTTGACTTCACAGAATGCAGTGAAAACGTGCTTGTTTTTCTCCTCCAAATAGCTTGAGATGCCATGCTGCTGAGGGTTCATTATTTGATTCCAGTGGTCTGTGGTAGAGGTGTAAGGAAACATTAAATTAAATTTCATATTCGCCCATTGAGTTACTCTTCCCAGCTTGTGAGTTAAACTCAGCAAGTGTTCATTATTTGAGAGTTGAGAATACTGAGGTAGGGGAGAGAAGAAGGTTTAGTGAAAGAGAGGAGAGATCGGTAGAGAGATGGAGAGAGGGAGAGATGGGGAGATGGGGAAAGGAAAGAAAGGAAGGAAGGAAGGAATGAACGAATGAAGGAACAAAGGAGGAAGAAAGAAATAAAGAAAGGAAGGAAGGAGGGAAGGAAGGAAGAAAGAAGGAAGGAAGGAAGGAGGGAAGAAATGATTGAGAATGAATGGTTTGGAATCAGGAATCACATTGCAGAGGTACTACCTGTATTTGGTATTAGGTCTGCCCCAGGCCATGCAGACCCTATGCAGACACCTCCCCAGTTATCTGGGACTCCTGAAAGCAGCCACCTCCCCCCCTGCTAAGTCACAACCTGGTCTGCTGCTGGTCGCACTTTCCATCTGACTAGAGGAGAGTCCTAGGCCCTGAGGTCACAACCAGATCCAATGTGGCCAGATTTTCCCCCACCTGGGCATACCTCATCTCGTCTTTGGCCTAGATACGACTTGGCCCTAGGTTGGGTCGCCACCCCCCCTTTTTATTACATGCCTTTCCACCATGTATGGCATGGGCTGGGAAAGTGGCTCAGTGGTAGAGCACTTGCCTTGCAAGCATGAGGACTTGGGTTCGATTCCTCAGCACCACATAAGCAAAAAGAAAAAAGCCGGAAGTGGCACTGTGGCTCAAGTGGTAGAGCTAGCCTTGGGCTGAAGAGCTGAGGGACAGTGCCTAGGCCCAGAGTTCAAGCCCCACGACTGGACCCAAAAATAAATAAATAAAAATAAACTAATTTACCTGACTGAATACCATGTGCTGTTCTCTTCATTGACTACCTAAAGAAACTTACCTAATTAATATACCTTACACTTCAGAGTTTCTAGTTATCAATCCAAGTATATTTGTCTGACACATGTGAGTTCAGCATCTATAAAACATTGTACTAACTCATCATTTATCAGTTTAAATCTGCCTGGAATCTTTTTTTCAATTTTTTTAACTGTGAAAATAACGTACAGAGAAGATACAATTACATGAGCAAAATAATGAGTACATTTCATATGAAGCATTGTTGCCTCCTCCTTTGTTTCCCTTCCCATCTGAATCTTTAATAGCAGCCTAATTAACCTTAAAGTTTATTTTGTTTGCTTTGCTTTGTTTTCTTTTTTGCTTAAAGTAATCAAAGATTTGCTGGGATCATCTGAAAAAAATCTCTGCCTTCATACTTCTAATCACCCTGGGGTACAACCTATGTGCTACCAGCTCACATGATGGGATTTTGAAATTCTTGAAAGCAGATGCTCATCATAAGGCCCTATGGCTTTGGGATTTCTCAGATTCTTTTTTAAATGTAATTGTTACTCAGGTGTGTACAGTGAGTTTTCCATTTCACAATACATGTAATGTGTACATTTGTCTTGTAGACAATGCCATCCTTTTCTGAGCTTTCTCTCAGTTTCTGTTTCTTGTTGTTGTTGTTGATTGTTTTTGTTTTTGTGCCTGACTTTCAGCTTGAACTCAGGATTGGGTGCTGCCTTTGAGTTTTGTAATCAAGGCTACTCTACCTCTGGAGGCCCAGCTCCTTTTATGGATTTTTGGTTGTTAATTGGAGAGAAAGGTCTTACAGATATTCTCACTGGAGCTGGCTTTGAACTGTGATCATCAGCCTCCTGAGTAGCTCAGATTATAGGCCTGAGTCCCCAGTGTCCAGCTACTGAAGTGTTGGTTGCATGCTTCCCTGGTTGTGTTACAATTATCCTCGACTCTTGGCACTGATACTACATATTGCCTGGCTCAAATCTGAATTGGTGGAACATGATTGTATTTTGAGGAAGGCAGGAATAGGAAACTATAGGCCATAGGGACATATAAGCTAATCAAATTATTTGGAATATGCCATAAAGACAAGTAAGTTTATTGCCAGTTGACTGTGTCATGTCTTTACTATTAATTCTGCATGGCTGTGGATGATGTTATACATATCCAAATGGCCCCTGGCAGAAAGAAGTTTTCTCATCCTGTTCTAAAAACAAAACAAAAAACAACCAAAAAATACTACATATGAGTGCAGCAGATTCCTCTAATTAGAGACCATTATGCCCTAGTTTATGAAAAAAAATGTCCTTTGTTCAAGTGCTGTTACTAATTCTAACAACAAATATAATGAAATCTGTAGTAGTCTGTAGAATTGTATACCGCAGCTTTCATTTTATTTCACAAGAAATTCATACATTAGGTGCTGGCAAAACTGGTTAACTACTTGTAGAAAAATTAAAGCTAGATCCTTATATATCACCCTGCACCAGAATCAACTCCAAATGGATCAAAGACCTCGGTGTCAAAGCAGACACACTGAAAACATTACAGGATGGAACAGGAGAAACTCTAGGTCTCCTTGGCACAGGCCCAAATTGTCTTAATAGAGACCCAGAAGCACAACAAATCAAAGAATGGTTGGACAAATGGGATTGCATGAAATTGCAGAGCTTCTGCATGGCAAAGGATATAGCTAGCAAGATCAATAGAAAATCCACTGATTGGGAGATCTTCACTAGCCATACAACAAACAAGGGTCTCATATCTAAAATATACCTGGAACTCTCAAAAGTAAATCCAACAACAAAAAATCTTCAAAGAAACAACTACCCAATAAATAAGTGGGCTAAAGACTTAAAGAGAAACTTCTCTGAAGAGGAAAGAAGCACAACCAATAGACACATGAAGAAATGCTCAACCTCCCTAGCCATAAAAGAAATGCAAATAATAACAACACTGAGATACCACCTCACCCCAGTTAGAATGGCTATGATCAAGAACTCTAATAACAACAGATGCTGGAGGGGATGTGGACAGAAGGGAACCTTACTGCATTGTTGATGGGAGTGTAAACTTGTTCAACCACTTTGGAAAGTAGTATGGAGGTTCCTCAAAAGACTCCACATAGAGCTCCCATATGACTCAGCAATCCCACTTTTGGGCATTCACACAAATGTTCACAAACAAGACCACACTAAAGCTACCAGCATGACTATATTTATAGCAGCATTATTTACCATAGCTAAGATATGGAACCAACCCAGATCCCCCTCAGTAGATGAATGGATCAAGAAAATGTGGTATGTATACACAATGGAATTCTGTTCCTCCATCAGAAAAAATAACATTGCCCCATTTGTTAGGAAATGGAAAGACTTGGAAAAAATTATATTAAGTGAAGTAAGCCAGGCCCAAAGAAATATAGGTCCCATCTTTTCCCTTATTTGCAATAACTAGTATATGTCTGAGTCAAGCAGAAAAAGTCAGATAATTTGATGTTAGGAAATGAACCCTAAGATATGTATTCAAATGTTTTTTTTTTCTTTCATGCGATTGTTTCTAACACATTTACAAGATTATTTCTTTGTTGCTTTGTCCCTCCCCCACGGCATAACCCCTGCTTTCACTGTATTTGATGTCAGTATAATTTGTGGAGGGTAAGGGAAAAAACAAATCGTTCAAATAGGGATACAGGTGGACCCATTGCAACAATGAGATATACAAGTTGTTATGTCGAAAATGAACTATACAATTTTGGTTGGGGGGGATTGGGTGGGGGAGCGGAGGGAGGATGGGAAGGGATGGGAAGGGGAAACAAAGGAGGAGGCTACAATGCTTGATAAGAAATGTACTTATCTTGCCCATGTAATTGTAACCCCTCTGTACAGTATTTTCACAATAAAAAAAGAAAATTCAGACATTAAAATGCTTATTTTTTTTTTTGTCAGTTGTGGGGCTTGAACTCAGGGCCTAGGCAATGTTCCTGAGATTCTGAGCTCAAGTTAGTTAGGACTCTAACAATTGAGCCACAAAGCCACTTCTGCTTTTTGAGTAATTAATTGGAGACTAGAGTCGTATTGGGACTTTTCTTCCTGGTCTGGCTTTGAAATGCGATCCTCACATCTCAGCATTGTGAGAAGCTGGGGTTACAGGAATGAGACACTGGCACCTGGCTTCAAATAGTCTTTTTTAAAATGATGAACTGCTTGGTGCCTCTGGCTCACACATAAAAATCCTAGCTATAGGTAGGATAACAGGTATGAGAAGCAAACACTAGGTGAGTGTTGTTCATGTGGTTTGTATAAGCATGTTTTAATATTGTTTGTTTCTTATAATACAATGCTCTTATTTGTATTTATTTTCACCTAGGTGGGGGTGATAGGTGTTTCCAGTGTTGAACTTTCTTTGGTTGAGATGGAGCCATGTGGAAGTTCTTGCCTAGTATGGCATGAAATTGAAGGCCTCTTGCTCTCAGCTCCCCATGGACCTGGGATGATAGATGTATTCCATCACGCATAGCTAGGAGTTGGGGAGCATTGCAGGCAAAACTACACTGGTCTGGAACTGATGTCCCAAATAGCTAGCTTTACAGGCATAACCTTGTTGTATTCCATTTCACTTAAAAGAAGTGTAGGTACATACTTAGAGAGTACAATGATAACACACTACATGTTTAATATATAAAATAGTCAATATAATTAGCCTATTTATCTCCTAAAAAATTGAAGCTAATATATTTTGGCAACCTGACTCTACTAGTTATTTTGGAATATACCATAAACATGAATACACTGATAATGTGCAGTAGAAGATTAGAAGTTGAGAGAGATAGAGAAAAGTTAGACTATATGTAGTAAATATATATTTACCTATTGCTGCTCTGAAGAATATTATCATATATTCACTGTGACAATACCACCATATATTCACCATGACAATAATTTTCCTGCAGTGTAGAATTTTCCATTTCATAATCTGCATCTTTTATCTTTTTTACATTCTCCTTATAAGTATGAATGTTTTCCAGTTTATTATAATGTTTTGAAATTATTATATGATGGATTAAAAAATTTGTAGAGTGTACTGAAATTATCTCATTTTGTTTGGTTTTGTGATGCTAAATCATTAAGAAAAAGGCTTTCTGAAAGTTATGCTAGCAGACTATATCAATAAATTGTATTCTAATTATATCTTATTATTGTATTTTGATATAGGGTTTTACTGTTGCTGTTTTATGATATAGAATGTTGTGAAGCTGGACTAAAACTTGCAACCCCACTGCCTTCAGTTTTATCACCATGTTCTGGAGGCTCATAATTAGAACTCTAGCTAATCAGGAGGTTGAGACCTGAGATTTAGTTCAGATAGTCTGAGCAGGAAATTTTATGAGTCTCTCCTCTCCAGTTCACTACAGAAAACGTGCAGTGGAACTGTGGCACAATTGGTAGAGCACTACACTCAAAGCAAAGATGCTTGTGAATGTCATATAGCCCCTGAGTTCAAGTCCTAAAACACACATATGCACAGACACACATTCACACACACACTCCCACATACATGTGCACACACATATTCTCAGGCAATGTTGTATCTTAAATTCGTATCCAGAGATTAGACAACAGCCCACTTATTTGTGAAGGTTTTTCCTGATTATTTTGAATGAGGAGGATAGTTCAGGGGACACAGATGACAAGACTTTAGTGAGGAATATTTTATAAATGACTAGCTTATAAAAAGAACAGGAGCACAGCTTTTATCTTTAAATATTACATTTCTTCAACTATAGTTTTTTAAAATAATAATCATTGAATTATGAGAAGACAATGCAGCACCTCTTCCTTTCTCCCCGTCCCCACTGTCATAAAATATGAGCAAAGTATCAAGAATAGTCTTTTATCTTACAAGAATGAACACCCGTAAAAATGTCTAACTGTATGTGTAAGGTTTGTTTTTCAATACTTGTACAATTTCCCCACCTCTAAGTACTTGCCTTTTTTCCACATGACAGCACAGAGGGGCTTCAAGAGCAAACAGAAAATTAGGAAACAAAAACCTAACAATGTCCTGTGAAGTAGATGTCAAAAATACATGCAAGAAGCACATGGCAGGCTGAGAGGGCCCTGAGAGGCAAAATGATTTGTGCAGGATGAAAGGAAAGTGACAAATAAGGCCTGGATCTGACCTAGGAAGGATTCCTTGAGGCTGAGATCATGCTGGTTCGTAGGCCTAGCTGAGGATGTTGGGATTTGATAATGTCCACATGTGTATAGAGTGATGTGGGAGGGGAGATTTCAGCCTCCAGTTTGTCTTTGGAATGGTCTTATGTGAGGAAGCAGCTTAGATCATTGGGCTCTGAGAGATGACACTACCTCCCTCACAATGGAATAGAATATAGAACTCTGAGAGCCACACAACTGTAACCTACAGTCAGCTGAAGCCAGCTCACCAGGCCTGTAGCTCAGGAACAAGAAAGGTGTTCCAGTGATGTTTTCAAAGTTCAAGAGGCTCAAGTCTCAGGCATGAGTGGTGTGAGTGTCTTACTCGATGCTGCAGACATTGGATCAGTGCCAAACCACAAATCCAATGTCTCAGGCCTTTTTATAAGAAGAAACCAAGGGAATCACAAGTCAACTCAGGCCATGTATAACTATGACAGGAAACCTATTTAATCTCATCATAACCCATAGTACAACTTTCTTCTTGTGTGCTTTTATATGTGTATACTGAGAAAATATTTACTGTGTACTTTTCAATCCACTCTGTTACTCATTTTGAAGTGTACTCCAGTTTCCATGTTTCAAAGATCCATTCTTTTAACCGCCTCAGTGTGACGAGTCAGCCAAAACACTTAATGTGCCTTATAATATATAGAGCATGGACTCAGGCTTGTTGGAAATGCTGACAATGGACCTATTTCCTGCCTATCAGAAAGGTGATCTCTTCTATATTGGAAATTTCCCCCACCACTATAGAGAGTCGGGGACAATGGAGCAGTTGCTGGATATTCTGTTTAAAAAATGAGTGTTCCTCTTTCAAACCCAGGGCTGATGATTACCTCGCCCCCCCCCAGCAGATTATTGGAATACTTGATACTTCTCTGAGACTTTCACTGAGGTCTTATCACAGGAACTTGGCTTGAGACAAAGAAGTGCACTCCCAGCTAATTCCTTAGGACTGGGCTGCCAGAACATTCATTTGCCTCAGAAGCTAGTGGAGCCTTAGCAGTTTGATTGCTGAGAGACTAGGATTAAAGGAATGGTCAGTGCCCACACAACGTCCACCCTCACTTAGGAAATCACTATCTTGGACGCCTTGAGGGAATATAGACAGAAGCAAGGATGCAACTTGAACTTGAATTTGGGGCCTGAGAGCTGTCCCATTTGTAGCATTCAGCCATTTGAGCCCCACGTCCAGATCTGGCTTTAGGCTGGCTAATTGAAGATAAGTGTCCTTAGAATTTTACAAACTAGACTGGGTTCAAACTGTGATCCTCAGATCTCACCCTCCTGATTAGCAAGATTAGAGGCATGAGCCATTGTGCACTTATTTGGACAGATCCATATAAGCATCCTCACAGAATTTGCATGAAATTGTATAGACATATCTCCACTTTTTATCTGTCATGTTTACATTGCCATTTGGGACTTAGCCAGTCCCATGTGTGTTCTGTTATTTCAGAAAAGGAGAAGCATACCGTTAGCCTCCTCCTCTCCTCCCATTGGTATAGATCCTTCTACCATAACTGAGAGGAAGATGAACAAGATGAAGAAGTAAGTGGATGTTGGCACAAAGAGAAATTCTGTCCTTGAAAACTGGGTATCTTTGAGGTTTCTGAATCAAAGTCAACTTTCTACTTTGCACACCAGTTGTGATTTTCACCTGGGGGTTGGGGCTTGGCACTCCATTGGATAGCAGATTACACAGTTGTGGATGTGGTAGTGGTTTTGGACTCTCATGGATGAGAAGGAGGACTGTGTATAACAAGTCAGATTCAGTGGGGAAACAACTTTCTCCTCCTATCACATGGGGAATTTTAGATGATTGTATTTGAGAAATTCCTAGAAGTGGGTTGTGAGGAACATCCTTCTTGCAGGAGTCTCTTCCCAGTTCCCAACATGCACATCCCGCCAGAAAAATGCTTTAGTACAAGGCTCAGGACGGGGAGGGTGGCTCTCATTTTCCTTGTCACCAATATGTTTTGTTCCATCTTCCCTATGATGATGGTCTTCTACCTTGATGATTTCTATGACCACAAGAACTATGACACCTTGAAAGAACTTACACAGTATGTCAAGCTCAACATGCCCTCTTCAGACTTGCTCTTCTGCTTACATATTCTTCTGGAGCTTACAAATTCAGATGGAGGAACACATGATCCATTAGACCAAGGAAAAGAGGAAGAAGTCCTTGTTTAGATGCCTTAGAGTTGGTGTGTATGGATGGAACCTGAGTCTCTAGGGATGTGAGTGATTGGCCAAGAGCCCTTAATACACCCCAGCTTAGCAAAATATGCCTTTATGGATATTCTTTGCTGGGTAATATCTGTTCTCCTTTTGAAAGAACTTGGAAGCAGCCACTCATTAGAAACACCCTAACTTCTCATCAGTGTTCAGTCCATACTCAAGTTCTAGAGCTTCTCCCATTAGATCTTCATGAAAGTTTATTCACACCTTAACTTCTATAGTTCTAAGACTCCTGTACCTATTTCCATGCTCAGGTTGGCATTACCGTAGAGCAGCTCCTGCAGAACTCCAGATAAAGAACCCATCAGTGATGTCATCTATGTTGACTGATAGAGATCGGAAGCCATCACTGATCTCCAGGAAGCATGTGAACATAGAGGGGTTTTCTTTGAATTTGTAGAAAGGCTCAATCAGGTTTTGAGTCCTCTGGACATCCCACTGGTTCTGAACCCCACATGTGATGCAGGTGTACCTGCATATATCACCAAGAAAGAAGATAATCCAGAATGACTTCCATTGATATTCACAGTCCACCTAGATCGGCTCCAAACCAGTCAAAAAGACACATCTTGGTGTGCAGGATAAATGTGTGCTAATGGAAAATTACTCCAGTCTATGTTCAGGAAAAACATTAAGTGAGGTCCAAAATCTAGATTCAGTTAAGGAAAGGGAATCTTTCCTCACAGAATACCCAGACCAATCTGTCCTCCTGCAAGGGCTCCAATTTTCCATTGAGAAATTAGAATCTGTCCCCCCCTGGAAGAAAATCTTGTCTTTAATGAGAAGTAAATCCCTTTGAGGACTCTGAGGCAGAAATTCTGCTTGAAGGTAACTTAGAGGCCAATCTAGAATTAGAAATTCCCTTCCCCCTTCCTGGGAAAATCTTTATTTTTCTTTTTGTTCTGATTGTTGTAAAATGTTCATTCTATTTATTTTTCTAACTTTCTTACAATGTCAATGCTTTTGATATATTCTAGATTCATGAATCCTAAATATGTTTCTTTTTAAGCCTACAATCTGAAGCATTGTGCATATGTGTTCTGTTGAGGGGAAAACACAGAGTGACAGGGGGTTTTACTGCATATAAAGGGAACTGTTAAATGCACAGGGAGCTGCAAAGAAGCCAGGCCATGCCTGCATGGGGTGATAAGGTGGCTACAAAAGGTCTAGGACAGCAGATGGGATGTCCTAAAAATCTATTCTGTCAATTGGGACAAATGCCACAATACATATAGGGTATGTGGGACGCTCTTCCAATAGTGAGTTCAAATCTGTATACATCTTCATTGTGATTTGGGTAAATATGGAAGAAAAATTTGACTCCAGTAATATAAAAATCTACTTAGGGCTGAAAATATTTGACAAAATATATAGAATATATATATACTGGAAAATAAAAGCCATCATCAATAAAAGAAAAAAGGCTTACATAGATGAACCAACACAAAATCAGGAAGAAAAATAACACAAATAAGTTATATGTAAACATACGTTATAGTCTTTATGTTATATATAGTATATTGTATAATATGTAAGATTGAATATGATTTTTCAAGCTACAAAGGCATTTAAATTTTTAGTCTTGAGCATTTATTTCACAAAACATTAGTGTAAAATATTATTGGGGAAAGTAGTGATATAATTTGATTATAATTATATGAATATATATTTGTGTGTTTCTAGATCTAACACTGATTATAAATAGATGAATAAACATATACATATATTTGTATATATCTGTCTAGGAAGTGAATATAATGAAACTGACTACACCATGTATAAAAAAGCAGCTATGAGTTGAGTCCATGAGACTCAATCCTGTAATCCTAGTGATTGGGAAGCTGGGTTCCGAGTTTTAGTCTCTCTTACCCCCATTGCCTTAGATTTTCAGAGGAGATCACAGTGGGATCACACTCCTTGACCACAGAGGAAAGTCAGTGGAAATCAGGATAAGACTCTTGTCTTATGACAGTCTACTCAGGTCCTGTACCAAGATGGCCATCTGTAGAACATCAGATGGAAAGTTGGCATTCCCTCCAAAAGGGTCTAAAAAGAGCCTTCTGAACTATAGTCTCGGACTATACTGAATTAAACCTTATTTCCCTTCCCAAGCTGCAAACACATAGAAATATGACAAGGGGTCAAGAGAGATGGACAAAGACTTACAAATACATAAAATTATCTACTCTGTTTCAGTAATTCAATGACAAATCATCAAAGCATGTCTTGAATTTTTCTTTTTTTAAAGGAAATGGAAACATACTCTGAGTGCATCAGGAACTGGGTGACAGTTTGGTTGCTGAATTGGTGAGTGCACTTCTGGGCAAAGGAGAAACATATATTGGGGAAATTGTGGGGGGGTGGGTGTCCTCACACATATACCCAAAAGAATGGCCATTACTTCTATGATGTCACAAACACCTTTGCCATAGCAACAAATAAGTGTCAGGCACTGGTTTGGCCCTGAAGTGGACTCAACAACACCAAAAAGCACAAAGAATGAGAGGGAATGACTACTAGCCACCACACTTCAGCTTGAAGAGCTGTCCTAAAGAGAAGCTAGGATAAATTGAGCTGGAAAAGACTGATCTCCATGTAAGGCTCCTGAGAACTACGGACTGGGCACTATTACAGGTGTTGGAGAAACAGAAGTGAATGTGGCTCTCTCCTCACCAATTTCATGCTGAAAAGAAAACCAGAAATCATAATGATAATTTCTATAAATCAGAGACATGACATTGGTGATTTTGTAGCAACAACTTCACAGTGGGGATGGGAGGAGACATCCCTGAACAAGAGATAGTTGATATGAGAGCCATCATCTAGGCAATTATTTAGGAGCAGGTACTCCAGGCAGTAAGAACAGCAAGTGCATCCCCCATTGATGGGAATGAACCTGACTTGCTTCAGAAAAAGAAAACAGCACTGGCATGCTTGCTTGTGAAGTAAGAATGGAAAGGTACAATGAAGAAAACAGAGGTCAGAAATGAAAATAGGAAAAAATTAGATAGATATTGGATGCTGCAGATTGCAAGATGAAATTTTCTGATTTTATTATAAATCTGACATCCACTGGAACCAAATTGCTAAGGTAGTAGTCAGACACATATGATTCACCAAAAGAATACTTCTAAAATGTGATTCTAGCTGGGCTCTGGTGGCTTACAACCTGAATCCTACTTACTCAGGAGGCTGATATCTGAGGATCAGTTTTAAGGAAGCCTAAAGAGGAAATTTGGTAAGCTTATGTTCAATTAATCATCAAAAATATGGATATGAAGCTGTGGTTCAACAGGTAGAGCACTAGCCTTGAGGAAAAAACAAAGGGACAGCACCTAGGCCTTAGGTCCAAATCCCAGGACATCACAAAGAAGCCAACAAATAAAATTTGGTGCTCAGTCATTCATCTCTTAGCATTCTACTTCAATTTATTTGTTATGAGCCTTGGAAATTATATCCTTACCAAATGTTCTCCCTAATATTTTGCTTCATTACCAGCTTTCAAAACCCTGGCATCACCAGTGTCTCCTCGCAGTTAGCATAGAAGTCAACCACTGGAAATTTGAAGATATATTTTATTAATCATAAGAATTCTGATCATCTTTCCATATACATCAAATGAGTAGTAGTCACATTCCACTATTCTGAATGTTTTTAATCCTCCTTTGAGTTAATAAGCATTAAGGCTTAAAAATTCTAGAGTGGTTATCAAATTAAATTCAATAGTCATCATTCTTCCACCCAATCTTGTAACATATTATTATAAAAGGAGAGACTATATGAAGTGTGCACATGATACTTCTATAATACTCTCAAGAAGTAGGGTTTTACAGAAACATCCGGATTTCTTTGCCAAAGCAAAGGATAAGAGATTAATTAAGCTCCCAAACAACTCAGAAAAAAAATGCTATCGACCCTAGAACAAATTAATTTGCCTAGAACTGAGGAAATGAGTTTCAGAAATGCCAGAGGCAAAGGGTATTATTCAAATCACCTTATCATGAGGTACAAGCAGCCTGTCTAGATCAACCTTCCAGGAAAAAAAGGAATGAATGAAAAGCAATGAATGCTTCTAAAACAAGCCAGTTGGTGGTGGTTCATGCTTGTTATCCTAGCTACTTAGAAGTCTAAGATGAAAGGATCTCAAATCAAAGCCTGGCCAGGAAGGAAACCTTCCTCTCTGCAACCAGCAGACAGGAAGCATTAGCTCTGTACCTGAAGCCCAGCTGGACGGCCTCAGACAACAGACATCCAGACACACAAGACCACCCCCATCTGAAATATTATCAAATACATTCACATAATATCTCCTGTTTGGGAGAAAATGTTTAAAAGATGTACCAAAAACAGTTCAAAAAGGCAGTTAATAAAGGCCAAGTGAAAGTGGAAATATGTACTCACACACTGAAATGTGAGGTACTGCCAGAATGATGTTAATGAGGCTAGAGGCCCATTTGGTAACTTATCCACTCAACCATCTTTCCTCACATCTTGTCAGTCAGCCTATACAGTGAGATTTTTTAAATGCAAGGAATGTGTGTGAGCATGTAGCTTGTAAAATTAATAATGAAAAGCTAGGCATTGGAAGCTCAGGCCTGTAAAACTAATTACTCAAAACCTTAACATATGAGGAACTCAGTTCAAAGCCAACTGAACAAAAACAATTCTTACCTCCAATTAAACTGTAAATGCAAGGCAAGCACTCTACCACTGAGCTACCTTCCCAGATAAATTGATGTTAGGGAAATGAACCCAAAGATATATATTCAAATTTTTTTTCTTTCATGCGATTGTTACTAACACATTTATAAGATTATTTTTTTTGTTGCTTTGTATGTCCCTCCCCCACAGTATAACCCCTGCTTTCACTGTATTTAATGTTGGTATAATTTGTGGAGGGGAAGGGGAAAAAGAAATCATTTAATTAGGGATACAGGTGGACCCATTGCAGCAATGAGATGTACAAGTTGTTATGTCGAAAACGAACTTTACAACTTTGGTGGGGGGGAGAACTGGTTGTGGTCCAGGGGGAGGATGGGAAGGAATGGGAAGGGGAAACAAAGGAGGAGACTACAATTCTTGATAAGAAATGTACTAATTATTTTGCCCATACAATTGTAACCCTCTGTACAGTATTTTCACAATAAAAAAACAAAAAAGAAAGTGAAAATATAAATAAACAATCAAAGGAAGTTTGAAAAAATAAATAAACAGCAAATGAAGAAAGCTGAGCTGTGCTTCAAATGGTAGAGTGCTAGCATCATATACAAAAGCTAAGTGACAGTACCTGGGTCCTGAATTCAAGCCCCAGTACTTGTTCTCATACACAAAATAATCATTACAACACCATAGTATATGCAAATGTTAGCAAGGGATGTAGAAAGATAAGATGATGACATCATTTACCTCACCTTTAGTCTCAAGCATTCTGTACAGTGTAGTTCAGTCTTTGAAAAACCCCAGGTGAAATCTTTCCTCAAAATCAGCAGATACATCCTCATTTCCCTCTGCACATTTATATTATGTACACACACACACACACACACACACACACACACACACACACACACACACACACACACGGGCTATATTTTTCTAACTAAGTTTGAAATACATAACCTTACACACATGCTTCAGTATTATGTGCCCTTGTTTAGGTTTCATAGGAAGCACAATATATCCAACATCTGGCTCATTCTTGTAATCTTAGCTGCGCACAAGGGTGGGATCTGAGGATCACAGTTTGATGCCAACCTAAGCTAATAAATCCTCAAGATTCTTACCTTCAATTAAGTAGAAAAAGCCAGAAGTGGATATGTGGTTTGAGTGGCACAGTGACAGCAGTGCGTTAAACAATCTAAACTAGAGCTCCAGACCCTCAGTTCAAGCCTGAGTACAGGCCCACTAGCACTCCAAAAGCCACCGCCCAAACACCAAACCAAAAATATGTCAGAATATTTTGTAACTTTTGAAGCAAAATCCAATGAGGCAACACAGCTGCTAGTTTAAGATTTGGTGGGGAAACCCCAAATTCAACATGTGTTAAAATGACATAACGAACAAGTAACCAAATAAAATTTCCCACTAAAGAAATTTCCTTAATATTCACTGGGACCCCTGACAAAGAGATTTTTTCTATGCTTTTTGAAAATCAGTGTTTTTTTCAGTAAGGTAATTAGTATAAACCTTTCCTGTAAATTATAGGAGTCATTGAAAGCTCCAAGTGAAGTGAATGTACAACAAAAAGCACACAATATTACAAGTTTCTATGCCTCTGTTGAGACACCAGAAACCTCTAATAGTGTGGCCTATTGGAAAGAGAAGGGGGATGCTCACCATCACTGGTCATAAAAGAAATGCAAATCAAAACCAAAACCATATTTAGATTCCACTCACCCCAGTTAGAATGGCTATTATCAAGAGAACAAATAATAACAGATGCTGGGGTGGATGTGGCTAAATAGGAACACTACTACACTGATGGTAGGAATGTAAGCTGGTTCAACCACTCTAGAAAGCAGAATGGAAGTTCCTCAATAGACTAAACATAGAACTCACCTAAGATCCAACCACCCCACTCCTCAGCATTTATCCAAATGATCTCAAACTAGGGTATAATAAGCTACCAGCACAACTATGTTCATTATAGCATTGTTACACATAGCTAAGATATAGAGACAACCCATTTGCCCCTCAATAGATGAATGGATCAAGAAAATGTGGTGTATTTACACAATGGAATTTTATGCTTCTATCAGAAAGAATGACATCGTCCCTTTTGTAAGAAAATGAAAAGACTTGGAAAAAATCATACTAGGTTAATCAAGCCAGGCCCAAAGAAACAAGAGCTCTATGATTTCCCTCATTTGCAATGAATAGCATTAGCCTGTTACTCCTGAAAGTGGATCATAATAGCTCAGGAGTTATGAATATATATATGAGCAGAGAAATTGATGCTAACTGAAATAACGCCAAGACATAGAAATAGCAGGTCTTCTTTTGTTTAGTTGTCAAGCTTGATGTAGCCAATGTACTGCAGCTAGTTCTTTCTTCTTACTTTATGTCATTTTTCTTTTCCAATTGGATTTATCCATGGCAATTCCAGTCTTTGATTCTGGTACCCTGCATCCTGTATATGCCTTTATCTGATTGGGGGAAGGGAAGGGAAATAACAAAATGCTGAAAGAAGTACAAATGGTGATCCATTGCAACAATGATACTCACAGGACACTATGGCAGAAATTAACTTTACAATGTAATGGGGGTGGGAAGGAGAGGAGGGAAGAGACAGGGAGAAAAACACTTGAGTGGGTAACAAGTTTCAAAGAGAAATGTAACTTACTCATGTACATGTAACCCCTCTGTATAGCATCTTTATAATAAAATAGATTTTTAAAAATATAAAAAGTAAGAATTTTTCATAAAATATCAAGTTAATACCAATGGAACTTCTGAGTTTGTGTCAAAGAGTTTTTAGGACTTTCAAGAAGCTAGTATTGAGTACATATAACCACAATTAAGTGATAATGAGAAAAGTAGAGCTTTTTATTGTATTATATGAATAAAGGAAAATTTCTTTTCATTTCTGTTAACATAGAATTCGTGTTTGTGATCTTCATTGTTCCCAAGTTAGACTAATCTCTTGTTCTTAGCTTTCTTTGGTATGTATAGCTAGGACATGTAATCTGAGATTTAAGAATTATTCTTTGTTTAATTTGGAAGCACTCCTCCCTGGGCAAGAAGTTAGTCTGGAGGTCCCCTGAAACCTGCTGTGGTTTCTCTCGCACAGCTCACTGAGGACCTTAGAAGTTTGAGAAAGTGACTGCTAAATAAGTGCCTCTTACTAATAAGAATTATTGGTAGGATTTGAAAACATATTTGGGTAAGAAATAGACTAGAAAAAATGTTAAGTTTGCTATTTTTTATCACTACATTTCTTTTTGTCTAAGTATAAAAGCCAGATTTACCCTAAGGACCTGAATAAGCAAAATGGCTTATAGAGCTCAGATCATTTTTTTCCACAGAAGATGACAGCAGAAGAAGAAATACATGTCCACAACAGGCACAAGGGAGAGAGACTTTGATGTCTCCTTAATTCTTAGGATCGAATGTTCAAGGAAGAACTCTCGGGACTGATGACAGCTTAAGGACCTAACATTTTCTGTGTAGTTGCATCATAGGAAGCATTAGGTGCCAAGCCTGACTGGTGACCTTGGCTGTATCCTGAGAACCTCTAGCAGGGCTCTGTCATGGTCACTGGAGAGGCAGGACTGCACTCTAAGAGGAACTACAGGAGGTGGTAACAAGGCCTGTGTCAGGGTTTTGCCAGATCTAGATGATTTATAACAGGCACTACTGTCTTCTGGCTAAGAATGTGGATATATCATTGAGGTCCTACACACAAATATATCACAAGTGTTGGCTTGCACCATTTCCTTATGAAAGCCAGCAAAAGGTCATTAATGCCCTCTGGACATATTCTCATAAATATTTAGTAGGTAAAAAGCTATAAAATCAAGTTCATTATGAGGAAAAAACCCAGATGAAAACCAAATTGCAGGAGCATTTACAAAAAATGTTTTTCTGTACATATCAAATGTGACAAAGTTTTAGAAGTTAACGAAGCTGGGAAAGTTAAATGGATTTCTTTTTTACTATGGTTGCAACTGTCTTTTACATTTCAACTACTTAACAAAAAGAAGGTAGGCCAAGCATCACCAGTGGCTCACACCTGTAACTCTAGCTATTTATAAAGCTGAGATCTGAGGAAAGTGGATTATAGCTAGAACAGGTAGGAAAAATCTGTGAAATTTTGATCTCCAATTAATCATTCAAAATCAAGAAGTGAAAGTTTGGTTCAAGTCATAGACTGTTACCCTTGAGTTAAAAAGCTAAAGGTGAGCTCCCTGAGTTAAAGCCCCAGTATGCACACACACACACACACACACACACACACACACACACACACACACACACACACACTGTTATCCTTGAGTAAAAAAACTAAAGGTCAGTTCCCTGAGTTAAAGGCCAACTATACACACACATACACACACACACACACATTTTATCTCAAAAAGAACCAGTGACCAGGAAACAGAAACAAGATATTTTTCTTTTATTTCATTTTTGTCATGTTTCTTCATTTATCTCTCTTTGCAAAGTTAAAGGGGCAGTCAAAAGGAGAGACAAACAATGAACATGTGCAACAGTGATATTCAATTGGTACTATGCTGAAAATGACCGATGCAACTTGTTTGTAGAGAAGGATGGGAAATCTGGAAGAGATGAAGGGAAAAGTTAACATTGTCCAAAAAGAAATGCACTCAGGGAAATAGAACTGTGGCTCAATATGAGTGCCATTCTTCAGTAAAAGAGCTCAGAGACAGTATTCAGGCCCTGGGTCCAAGCCTTATTACTGACTGAAACAAAAACAAAGACAAAAGAAATGTAGTCATTGCCACAATATATAACTATTCCCTCTAGATCTCAAGAAGAAGAAGGAGCAGGAGCAGGAGGAGGAGGAGGAGGAGGAGGAGGAGGAGGAGGAGGAGGAGGAGGAGGAGGAGGAGGAGGAGGAGGAGGAGGAGGAGGAGGAGGAGGAGGAGGAGGAGGAGGAGGAGGAGGAGGAGGAGGAGGAGGAGGAGGAGGAGGAGGAGGAGGAGGAGGAGGAGGAGGAGGAGGAGGAGGAGGAGGAGGAGGAGGAGGAGGAGGAGGAGGAGGAGGAGGAGGAGGAGGAGGAGGAGGAGGAGGAGGAGGTTAATAAAACCAAACCAGTGAGAGAGAAAAATTGAGAGAGCAAGGGAATGCGTGACATTTTAAAAAAAAGAAATATAATCAGAACCAACTTCAATGACTATAACCTCTGTGTAGCTCACCTTTGTAATAATACTACAAAAAATAAAACAGAAATAGAGTGCTGGAGGCACAACTCAAATGGAAGATCTGACTAATATGTATGTGATACCAAGTTCAAACCCCATTATCAATTTCCCCTTCAAAAATGGCTCTTCTCATCACTTGTGCTTCCCTAGCTTATGAAAAGGAGTGCAAACAGTTAAAGAGAGAGAAAGGTAATCTGTCAGGCACAGAACTGTACTTGCAACGAGCAGTACTTGCTAGAACACATGTTGACTAGAACACATGATGACTCCGTGTTTTCTGAAATAAACAGACCTAGTTGAGCTTGAATACAGGCTCCACTGTATACTAGATGGGAACTCAAACTTAACCTAACTCTCTGGAGCTCAAGTTCTTCATAGGTAAAGTGAGCATAACAATATGTATCTCACGGGATTATGAGATCTGGATGTCATCAAACATGGAGTGGGTTTTATCTTAGGTGTGTGTGCAACACTCAAGCACTGCTGGAAGGAGCATAAACTGGCATGATGCTTACTATATTACTTAACAATAATACAACAACTACTACAGACTCACTCCTGTAATCTTACTTACAAAAGAGGCTGAGAAAGAGGATCAAGGTTCTAAGCCTGAACAGGAAACTGGATCAGACTCATCTCCAATGACTTCTAAAAAAGCTTGAGGTGGAGTTTGGTCCAAGTGGTAGAGTGCTAGACTTGAGCATAAACCTCAGGAACAGTGCCCAGGTCCTGAGTTCAAGCCCTAGGACCAACACAAGCACACACACACACACACACACACACACACACACACACACACACTACATTTTGTATGTTCCTACCACCCCACTTAACAATACTTTCCCTCTTCCAAGCTCAACAGTTGTTGTTTTGTTTTAAAAGGGACTTACTGTGTAGCTCACACTTCTCTTACGCTTACAATCCTCCTGGGTGCTGGGATTACAGGCATGTCTACCATAATTAGCTTCACTCATTAAGTCTATTTATAACATTTTCTGCAAGAAATTCATTCATGCTCATGAAGATATGTGGCTTAAAGCTGTTCACATTAATATTCTACTGTACAAAATGTAAATAATATAGCTGGACATGGTAATATGCTACCACATGGTAATGCCAATCATTACTCAGAAACCTGACACAGGAGAATTAGGAGTTAAAGAAAGCCTGGTCTACACTGCAGAACCTTGTCTGCAAAGGAAAGAAATTCTATAAGTATTAATCTGCTATGAAACATACAATATATTAAATTCATATAATGGAACAAATAGATCATTGTTAATGGAAATAAAATCTTGGCAGAAATTTTAAATACATACATATGCACATATATTTAAATTTGGAGAAATAAAATTTAAGTGGTATTATCTGCATCTTTCAGTCTATCACTATCTATTTACTGACACATTGATTTCTATTTAGTCTTCACAAAACACTGTTATCTCACATAAGTACCAAAAAAATGAAAAAGAAAAAGTACAATAGATGCATTATCATAAATACAAATGTAGATTAATCCCTACCATAATAATTTGGAAAACATGCATTAAGTTAATGGCATTGAATACTGCTCAAGAAGGGGAGTCTAGGAGAATGTACATTGTGTGTGTGTGTGTGTGTGTGTGTGTGTGTGTGCTCCATGAATAAGTAAGTGAGTCCGAAGTAGACCAATTATACTTGGTTAGTCTTTTTGCTCAAAGCTAACACTCTACCACTTGAGCCACATCTCCACTTCTGAATTTTGGTTTCTGAATTGGAGAAATATCTCAGATTTTTCTGCATGGGCTGCTTTAAACCAAGATACTCAGTTTTTGACCTCTAAAGTAGCTAGGTTTTAAAACATTAACCACTAGTGGACAGCAACTACGTTAACATTTTTGAATGCTTGAATAAATTTTAAAGTAAGACATATATGTTACATTTGAGAATGATGGGAAGTAGTAATTAATGTTTAACAGAATTTAAAGCATACAAAGCTGAGAATGGCAAGTCACTGAGAATAGGATGGAATATATCAAACTTACCTATGACAGTTTTCAGTCTGTGCACAGAAATGATTGCATTGTTGGAGGCCAAGGCCATAAGATAGCTGAGCTCCAGCTGGCTGCTATACTCATGAGGCCAGTTAGTGCTATTCACAACAATGTGATGTTATTAGATGGCAGGGATCAGCTTCAAGTTCGGAACCTGGAATGTTTCTATTAATCTAGAAGGGGAAATATACCAGGACCCAATGACTGGGAATGTGGTTAGTGGTAGAATGCTGGCCTGGCATGCATGAAGCACTTGATTTGATTCCTCAGTATGACGTAAGCAGAAAAACTGGAAGTGGTGCTGTGGCTCAATTGGTAATGTACTAACCTTGAACAAAATAAACTCAGGGAGAGTGCCCAGGCCCTGATTTCAAGCCACAGGACTGGAAAAAAATTTTTAAAAAGTGCAAAATGCTGTTTGTTGAAATAAATATGTTGAATAATTTTTTTTACTCACTAGAAAATTGTGCTGTTGAGAATTCATAATGAACTTTGTTAGGAAAAAGCAAATTAATGAAATATTATCTGGAATTGGACAGGACATAATGAGATCTAAAAATGATTGCTGCCTATGGTTACTTGATACAACTAACGTTACAAATACACTTGCCAGATTGTAATTGTTTAAGGATAGAATCGTGGGTTTTTCTTTTCAAAATAATTTTACTGCTGGGCCCCAGTGGCTCAAACTTGTAATCCTAGCTACTAAGAAGGCTGAGAACTGAGGGTCTCTATTCAAAGCCAGCCTGGGCAAGAAAGTCTGTGAGACCCTTATCTCCAACTAAAGGTTCTTCACAAAATGTGAAGTGGCACTGTTGCTCAAGTAGTAGAGTGCTAGCCTTGAGCTGAAATGCTGAGGGACAACACCCAGACCCAGAATTCAAGCCCCAAAACCGACAAAAAATAATAATAGCAATAATATTAATTTTGTTACAATTAAGATATTATAAAGGCTGCCATTACAAATTTTGTTCATTTGCTCAAAGAAACACATTTAGATTTTCATTGCCAACAGCCAGGATTTGGCCAACTGCTTTCCAGCAGATCTCTGTGTGTAGAGGCAATGCGTAATACAAAGCAATACAAACCAGTTATGACTTTAAATAATTTTTCTCTGCACAACTTAAAAATCAATGCTGACTACATGAAATAAAAAATCCCTAAGTTTAAAACATTCTTCTAGACAAGTTAATGAAATCCTGAGAACAAGTATTTTAAGAATAATTTCAGAGAACTTATACTCACAACTTGGGTTCTGTATCTGAAATTTATTACTCGAGGATAGTGCTGCCACTTTGAGCCACAATGCCACTTCCAGTTTTCTCATGGTTAATTGAACAGAAAAGTCTCACCAACTTTCCTCTCCAACCTGGCTTTGAACTAGGATCTAGAGACCTCAGCCCTCGGAGTAGCTAGGATTATAGGCATGAACCCCTGGCACCTGGCTAGAATAATTGCTCACCTGAGACAGAAGCCAGTTAGTATTAAATGCCAATCATGTTTAACTTTGTAAAATAAAGTTAACTGAATGCCTTACAGTAGAAATAAGAAATAAAATGTGTCTGAGGATTACAAAGTTCTTACCAAAAGTTTCATATATTCCTTGTTTTTTTATCTTCCAAAATTGTGTGCTTTCCAGAATCATACCTTATCTTTCCTTGCTGATTTCTTTATTTTCTTTCATATAGGGCCACAAGTTCTTCAACTATAATTTATTTATGTGAAGAGCTTGCACATATCTATTTTCAGTCCAAACTCCTTGTAAGCATCTCTCATCCATATATTCAACTGCCATAAAAACTTGTGAAACACTGATCATCTCTTTCCATTACTGGATATTAATGTGTAAGTAAAATTTAGGAAAATAAAGAATAACATCAATAAATATAACATGATTTTGATAGTAATGCTAAACATAAATTCAATGTTGATTATTTTCGGAACAACTTAATAAAAACCTCAAGGAAAAGAAATCAGCTTTTTAGAGTGCTGATATTGTGGTTTAAACTCAATACATTACCTTCTAACTTAAGCTTTTTCCCTAAAGGGTGGTGCTCAATAATTGAACCATAGCTCCCCTTCCAACTTTCTCTGGGGGATTATATAGAGGTAAGAATCTCATGGAATAATTTGTGTCCCTCTCTTGGGGTTCATTTCACTTAACATCATCTTATATGGTCATATGATACCATGTAATAATGTACTAGTTACTGCAAGTAAGAGAAACTATGGGACCTATGGTTTTATATATATATATATATATATATATACACACATATACATATATACAATGAGATATATATATACATATACATATATACAATGTGATATATATATATATATATATACACATACACACACACACACGCGCACACACACACACACACACACACACACACACACACACACAGACATTTTCACTTTTTTATTTGGAAAATACCGTACAGAGGGTTTGCAATTACATGGGCAATGTAATGAGTATATTTCTTACCAAGAATTGTTGCCTCCTCCTTTGTTTCCCCTACCCATCCCTTCCCATCCACCCCCCCCCCACCAATGGACCCCAAGCCAAAGTTGTAAATTTCCTTTTTCGACATAACGTCTTGTACATCTCATTGTTGCGATGCGTCCACTTGTATCCCTATTTAAACAATTTGTTTTTTTCCCTTCCCTTCTACAAATTATACCAACATCAAATACAGTGAAAACAGGGGTTGTACCATGGGGGAGGGACATGCAAAGCAACAAAAAATCATCTTATAAGTTAGAAATAATCACAAGAAAGAAAAATCATTTGAATCCTTATCTTGGGGTTCATTTTGCCTAACATCTACTTATCTGACCATTTCTACCTGTCTCAGACATATACTACTAATTGCAAATATGGGAAACCATGAGACCTATGTTTCTTTGGGCCTGGCTTACTTCACTTAATATAATTTTTTCCAAGCCTTTCCATTTCCTAACAAATGGAGCCATGGCATTCTTTCTGTTGAGGTATAGGATTCCATTGTGTATATATACCACATTTTCTTGATCCATTCATCTACTGAGGGGCCTCTGGGTTGGTTCCATATCTTAGCTATGGTAAATTATGCTGCAGTAAACATCGTTGTGCTGGTAGCTTAGTATGGTCTTTTTTGTGATGATTTGGTAAATGCCTAAAAGTGGGATTGTTGGGTCATAGGAGAGCTCTAAGTGGAGTCTTGGAAAAAATTATATTAAGAGAAGTAAGCCAGACCCAAAGAAACATAGATACTATGATTTCCCTTATTTGCAATAACTAGTATATGTCTGGGACAAGTATAAAAGTTCAAAAGCTATGTATATATGATCAGATAAGATGATGTGAAGCGAAATAAACCTCAAGATAGTGGTTTATCATCTAAATTGTGATTTTTTTTGTTTCTTTGTGTGTTCCTCCCACAGAGTATAACCCCTGTTTTCACTGTATTTGATGTCGGTGCCCTGCATCTTGTATACACACTTCTCTAGCTTGGGGAGGGGAAGGGAAAAAACAAAATGTTTAAACAGGGATACAGGCTGACCCATTGTAACAATGAGATGCACAAGACACTATGTTGAGAAAGGAAGTTTACAATTTAGGCAGGGAGGCAGAGAAGGGGGGAGGGGGGAGTGTAGTTGTGAAGGTGGGAAGGAAGGGAGGGTAGGGGAAAAACAAAGGAGGAGGTAACAATGCTTGATAGAAAATGCACTCATTACCTTGCTCATTCATGTAACTATAACCCCTCTATACAGTATTTTTACAATAAAAACCTCTCAAAAAAAGGAAGGTGTCATGTACACCAAGTATAGTAGCCCACATCTGTAATCCTAGCTGATTGGGAAGCAGAAATGTCTGAGGCCAGGCCAGAGAAATAACTGCCAAGACAGCCATCTCAACAAATGATCTGGCCATCGTGGTTCATATCTGTAATCCTACCTAATTATGTGGGAGGCATAGGTACAAAGTCTCAATCAATCTAAGATCAGACCTGGGCAAAAAGTTCAAGACCTCAAGCAAATAAAAGGGACTAGAACTATGGTAACAGTAGTTGAGCTGCTTGGTGCTATACAACCAAAGTCCTTTCTAGCAAGCAGAGAACCCCTGAATAAAACCCTAGTAATATTCTTCTCTTCCACCAAAAAGCCTAAGTAATTTTGTTTTATTGGAACATTAATTTCAAGGGCGCTGACAGATCAGAGATGATGACATTCTCTTTAAAATTAGGTATTCAAAAGAGACAAAGTTATTTAGGCTTTGAAAGAATTGAAAAGGAAGGAAAATGCTTATGATTTTTGTTAGCTCCATAATTCTTGAAATCATAAAATGCATATATCCATGTATGTATGTATATACATGTATGTATATATACGTACAAGTGGTTCATCTCTTTTGTGTGTAGCAAATGGTACAAATGAATCTGTACAATCACTATTCAAAGGCATGAATAGACGAAGAGAATGAGCAAAGAACTCACTCAGGAATCTATTCCTAGCCAATAACCCTGACAATATTTTACATCAGTTTGCATGTGTCAGTTACTGCAGTACAGGGACAGTACGGCAACAATGGGATACCAGGCAAAAGAAATGAGAAATGAGATACAAATTGCACAATATTCTTTCTGATGGGTAAGTAGAATTTCCAGCGTG
Source organism: Dipodomys spectabilis (assembly GCF_019054845.1). Classification (NCBI taxonomy): domain Eukaryota; kingdom Metazoa; phylum Chordata; class Mammalia; order Rodentia; family Heteromyidae; genus Dipodomys; species Dipodomys spectabilis. Next base: position 459,763 of record NW_024871020.1, on the reverse strand, counting down.
TGTGTGTGTGTGTGTGTGTGTGTGTGTGTGTGTGTATTACATTTTCTTGATTCATTTCTCTCTTGATGAGTAGATGAGGTGATTCAGTAAGCATGGTTGTGCTGAAACTTTTACTACATCCTAGTTTGTAAACATTCAGGTAAATGCCTAGGAGTAGAGGTGCTGGATAATATGGAGTGGGTAGTCAAAAGAGGAGTGAAGGGGGAAAATGAGAAGAATGAAAAGGAGAAAAGGGGTGAAGTGCAGAGAGGAATCCAGTAAATATTCTACAAAATTAAGAAGAGTAAAGGAAGAGGTTCATAGAGGAGGGATGGATGAGAATGTTGAAAGGGTTGTCATTGATCAAGGTATATTATATGCATAAACTGCTTTGTTTAATGATAACTCCTTTGTTACTTAAAATAATAATTAAAAAATCATGTCCCTAAAATGTTATGCCATTAGAAGCAGAGCATGAGAATCTGCTCAGATCATTTCTAGGGTCTATAAATCTTTTTTCATTAGGATGAGTTTCAGAACAACACTAATGATGCATATTATATGAAGAAAAATTAATGATTTCCAGCTATTTAAAATAATATATTTGGAGATATGGCTCAAGTGGCAGAGTGCTACCTAGTGAGCAAAGCTGTCAGATACTGAATTCAAGCCTTTTCTTTTAATTGTGAAAACACTGTACAGGGGGGTGAAAATTACATGGGCAAGATAATGAGTCCATTTCTTATCAAGCATTGTAGCCTCCTCCTTTGTTTCCCCTTCTCATCCCTTTCCATCTGCCCCTTGCCCCCCCCACCCAATTATCCCTACTCCCGCCACCCTCCCCGCACCAAAGTTGTAAAGTTCGTTTTTGACATAACGACTTGTACATCTCATTGTTGCAATGGTTCCACCTGTATCCCTATTTAAACGATTTGTTTTTCCCTTTCCCCTCCACAAATTATACCGACATCAAATACAGTGAAAGCAGGGATTATACCGTGGGGGAGGGACATACAAAGCAACAAAGAAATCATCTTATAGATGTGTTAGAAACAATCACATGAAAGAAAAAAACATTTGAATACATATCTTAGGGTTCATTTCCCTAACATCACCTTATCTGAACTTTTCTGCTTGATTCAGACATATACTAGATATTGCAAATAAGGGAAAACATGAGACCAATGTTTCTTTGGGCCTGGCTTACTTCACTTAATACAATTTTTTTCCAAGTCTTTCCATTTCCTAACAACTGGGGCAATGTCATTCTTTCTGATGGAGGCATAGAATTCCATTATGTATATATACCACATATTTTTGATCCATTCATCTACTGAGGGGCATCTGGGTTGGTTCCATATCTTAGCTATAGTAAATAGTGCTGCAATAAACATAGCGGTACTGGAAGCTTTAGTGTGGTCTTGTTTGTAAACATTTGGGTAAGTGCCCAAAAGTGGGATTGCTGGATCAAAAGGGAGCTCTATGTGGAGTCTTTTGAGGAACCTCCATACCACTTTCCAAAGTGGTTAAACAAGTTTACACTCCCACCAACAATGCAGTAAGGTTCCCTTCTGTCCACATCCCCTCCAGCATCTGTTGTTATTAGAGTTCTTGATATTAGCCATTCTAACTGGGGTGAGGTGGTATGTCAATGTTGTTTTGATTTGAATTTCTTTTATGGCTAGGGAGGTTGAGCATTTCTTCATGTGTCTATTGGCCATCCTTCTCTCCTCTTCAGAGAAGTTTCTCTTTAAGTCGTTAGCCCATTTATTTATTGGGCAGTTGTTTCTTTAAAGATTTGTTATTGGGGGATTTAATGTTGTGAGTTCCAAGTATATTTTAAATATGAGAACCTTGACCATTGTGTGGCTAGTGAAGATCTTCTCCCAATCCGTGGGCTTTCTATTGATCTTGCTAGCTATGTCCTTTGCCATGCAGAAGCTCTGCAACTTCATGCAATCCCATTTGTCCAACCTTTCTTTGATTTTTTTCTGTTTTGGGGTCTCTATTAAGACAATTCCGGCCTGTGCCAAGGAAACCTAGGGTTTCTCCTATTCCATCCTGTAGTGTTTTGAGAGTGTCAGCTTTGACTCCGAGATCTTTGATCCATTTGGAGTTGATTCTGGTGCAGGGTGATATATAAGGATCTAGCTTTAGTTTTCTACAAGTAGTTAACCAATTTTGCCAGCACCATTTACTGAAGAGGCTGTCTTTCTTCCATTCTATTTTTTTAGCTCCCTTATCGAAGATTAAATGGCTATAGGTCTGTAGGTTCATTTCTGGGTTTTCAATTCTATTCCATTGGTCCTGAGGTGTGTTCTTGTGCCAGTACCAAGCTGTTTTGATTACTATGGCTCTATAGTAGAGTTTGAAATTTGGTATTGATATTCCTCCAGCAGTGTTCTTTCTGTTGAGGATCGTTTTTGCTATTCGGGGTCTTTTATTGTTCCATATGAATTTTTGGATTGCCTCTTCTATTTCCTTGAAGAATGACTGAATTCAACTCTTGATCTCGAACATAAGTAAAAACAGTCAATAAAAGTCAATCACTTTCCTGGGCACTGGTAGCTCATGCCTTTAATCTTAACTTTAATCAGAAGGCAGGGATCTGGGGATCTCAGTTCAATGTCAGCTCAGATAGGAAAGTCTGTGAGATTCTCATCCCGATTTACTGCCAAAGAAAGCTGGAAGTGGATTCGTGGCTCTTAGCCTAGAGGAAAAATCTCAGGAACAGAACCCAAGCCTTGAGTTCAAGCCTTAGAATAGTGCAATACATACACTAGGGAAGTAATTCACTCAAGTTCTCAACCTTTAATTTCCCTAATCCTAACTCTAATCCCGGTCACAACCCTAAGAGTAACCTTGATGATAATAGTAACTCAATCCTAAAATTAATGGAAAATACTCAAGTTTAGATACATCTTTACAGATACCCACTGTCTTTGAAATGATTTGCACTTTGCTCCAAATTCTACATATTCCCTGACTTGGAATCTGAAATATATCTTGTTCTCTATTATGAATCATTAACCTCAAATCCTCATATCACGAAAAATAACATAGTTTCCACTGATTTTTAACTTTTACAGAACTCCTGTATCTCCAAAAAGAAGTTGCAGGTTTACTTAAAATCTACTCTAGTTCCTAACCCTTACTATATATCTAAACCTTACTAGAAACCTAACTCTAAATTTAACCCCATTGAACCCTGCATAGAAAACTTAGAGAAACTCTGTAGTTTCAAACTTATTTTACTTGAGTTTCAATAAGTTTCAAATAAGTTTACTTGAATTAAAATAAGTTTCAAACTTATTTTACTTGAAAGTGTTAGCAGAAAATTCAGTTTTACTTTAAAGCTTACCCTTCCCTAACCCTAAGCCTAACCTGAATTAGAAAAGTAACCCTAACCCTGGAACTAATGGGCTTTGGATTCTAAAAGCCACACAAATATATTAGTTTTTATTCATCCTTTGATTTAACTCATCTTTCTTAAAATATTTTGTAGTTTCACTCATTATCCTGCCATTATTGTAACCCTAGCCCTAACTGAAATATTGAGGCTAACCCTCACACTAATTATAACCTAATCTTAATATTGTTAGCAGTTTCCTGTTTCACATTCATCCTAATTCTAACTCAACTTGTTATTCGAAGATTTAGTTTCAGTTGAACCCTTAATTTTCCATTTCCCTAGTGCTTACACTAACCCCAACTGGAACTGAAACCTAACACTCTGATAGTCCAATTCTAATGTTTAAGAAAAAAACTTTAGTTTTAAATCATTCTAATGAACTCTCCAGGTTATGCTCTGGAAATTAGTTTCAGTTTGCCTTATTCCCACAAATTTTCTGACTCTATTTCTGAAGTTATCTTGTTTCCTAAAATGAACTATTATATTACTTGTCCTTAAATTCTCTTTATCAAGAAAAATACTGTAGTTTCCATTCATCCTATCTTTTCCAGAAACCCTGTACCCTAAAACAGTTTCAGATTTACTTACCATCTATTCCATTACTTAATGCTAAGTCTCAGCCTAAACCTGTCTGGAAAACTCTCATTAATCGTTATGAGAATGATCACTGAGAAATAAATATAATGATAATGCTCTAGTTACTATTCAATCTCACATTTTTGCTTCTACTTGTAAGTGAAAACTCAAGTTCATACTAAAATCTTTCTTATTCATAACAGTAATCATAATCAGAACAAAATACTGACCCTAATCTTAATCCTAATTATATGACAATACTAACACTAACACAACTACACTAGTTTTCACTCATCCTAACTTGATTCAAATAAGCCTTCCAAAAATAGGTTTCATTTATTTTTTGAATATCTTAGTCATTTTCCAATCCTAACTTAATCTTATCGGGAACATTGACAATAACCATAAGCCTAATTGTAAGTAGATTCTAATACAATACTCTAGTTCACATTCATTCTAATTCTTTCCAGGCTTATTCTAAATTTACCTTCAATTTGAGCCTCATTTTTTTCTCCTTCACTCTAACCTAACCATGGCTGGCATTCTAACCATAATCTTGACACTAACAGTATCCCAATTCTAAAATTTATGAAAAATGCTCATTTTTGCAATCTTAACTGAAATTCCACTTGTAATTCTTGAAATAAATTGCAGGTTTTCTGCAAACTCTACAGATTTTCTCACTCTTAATTTTGAATGTATCTTGTTCCATAAAAGGAATCATTATACCCATTGATCTCAAATCCTGATATTATGAAATACATTGTACTTCCATTATCCCGGCATTTCTTGAATTCCTAGAACCTAAAATAAGTTCAACTTTACTTATCATTTAACACATTTCTTTTTTTTTCTTTTTGTCGGTCGTGGGGCTTGAACTCTGGGCCTGGGCATGATCCCTGAGTTCTTTAGCTCAAGGTGTACACTTTACCACTTGAGACACAACACCGCTTTTGGGTTTTCTGGTGGTTAATTGGACATAAAAGTCTCACAGACTTTCCTGCCCGGGTTAGCTTTGAACTGGGATCCTCAGAAATCAGCTTCCTGAGTAGCTAGGATAATAGGCACAAGCCACTAATTTAACCCATTTCTTTACTCTATCCTCTACCCCGATTAACCAGAAACCTAATCCTAATCACAGTCTGATTTAACGCCAAATGGTTAATGTAAGGAAAATAGTCTAGATTCTATTCAACCACACATTTTTTTGCTTCTACTTCTTAGTGGAAAACTAAAAGTTACCCTAAACCTTATCCTTCCCTAACCCTAACTAGAGCAAAAAAATATCTCACACTTTAAACCAAATCATATCTAAATGTTTAAAGTAATATACACACTGGTTTTCATTCATTCTAACTTTGATGCCATTCATTCTTCTTAAAATATGTGGCAGCTTTACAAAATATCTTCCATCTTTTTCTCATCCTAACCCCAGCTCTAACTGGAACACCTTGCCTAATCCTAAGCCTACATATAACTGAATCATCATGTTAATAGCAAGCCTCTTTTTTCACATTTATCCTAAATCTTGCTCAGCGTGTATTTCTAAATTTTACTTGCATGTTGAACCTAAATATTAAGTGTTTTCTATTTCCTGGCAAGTTTTATTTTTCATTATTTCTTAACAATTTTATTTTGTTGTAAAGATGCTTTAAAGAGTGATTAAGTACATATGTAACATAAGGAGTACATTTCTTGTTAAGCATTGTTACCCCCTTCTGTCTTGTTCTCCCACTATCCCATTATTCCCCACTTCCCTTACTCCTCCCTCCCCATGGTGTAAACTTCATTTTCAACACTGTCTTTTGAGTATCATTGTTGCAATGGGTCATTCTGTGTTGAACCTAAATTTTCTATTTCTCTAATTCTAATTCTGTCTGGGACCCTAAACCTAACCATAATAATAATGATATCTCAATTCAGAAGTTAATAAAAAATATTTAAGTTTTTATTTAGCCTATTAATCCACCATACATCTTGAATTAAATTGTAGTTTAGCCTAAATCCTCCAAATTAGTTTATATGTACATATACAAAGACGTAATTTTATGTGAAAAACAGAAGATCTTTGGAGAAAGAAGTAATGAAACTGAAATAGAGGGAGTATAATCAAATGCTTTAAATATATTATAGAATTGCCACTTCTGACATTTAATAACCATTAAGAAAACAACTAAAAATTAATACATAAGACACTGCCTTCTAGTGTTCTTTAAGAGAGCCATGATATGTCTGGTGAAAAAAATACTTGTGTTAGATAAACTTTGTTCATGCATAATTTATATTGTTATTGGCCAATTATTTAACTTAATGAATAAAAATATGTCAAATAAGATTCCATGACAAAAAATATAAAACAATTATTTAGCAATTGTTTGAGAAAAAGTTATAATCATGAGTTTTAAGAAACTGAATTCCTATTTCCCAGAAAGCAATGAATTAGGTTTACTAATCTAGTATTTGTAGCAAGTTCAGAGAACATAATTGGCATGAAAAACAACTAACTGTACATCTTCTTTCTTGAATGAGTGATATTTTAAACCTTATCTTTTATTCAAATGAATACTTAGGTTTACATTTTACATTTCAAAATAAATGCAATTTTATCTCTTTTCAGAACAAGTACTTACACTGCAATTAAATGTACTAGCATATTCAAGTATTAAAATGCTAAATTTTCTATGTTTGAAATGTAGCTCTCCATGTTCAGAATGACATTATTTTTTATTCATAAATGTCTAACCTTGGATTTTTGCTTCATCAATATAAATTGTCTCGTGAGGTTGTAGTGAAGGCTCCAGTAATCAGAATGGTCAAAATGATTTCCTGAATTCTAAATTTTAAATCTAATCATTTTTAGCCTTTGATTATATCACTTATTGTCTCTTCAGAGCAATTAAGCTAAAATAAATACTACTTTTTAAACATTTCACTCACATTGTAAATAATATTAACATAGGTAAAAAAGACACTAATAAATAAGAAATTATTTTCATTAGTTTTGCTTAATTTTAATTTACTTGTAGCAAAAGGTTAAAATGTCTGGTCTCTTTCTTTCAATGTAATAACATACATTTCATATTATTACTGTCTCTTTATAGAAGCCTGAAATCACTATTTCAAAGTAACACAAACAGAAAAAAATAAAGGGCTACAACCATCACAAATCCTAAATTATGTGATAAATCCACAATATCAAAAATAAACCTGAGGAAGTGGAAAAACAATGGCAGAAAAACAACAGAAAATTACCCTGGCTCTAGCTAATGAAACAGATATTTAGAGTCCTAGCAGGTATTCCACTTCTAGCAGGTCAAACCAAGTCAGGTATAATTATATATAAATATATAATTCAAAAGGAGATCTTATACTGTCTTGACAAGAAAACAGAAATCTATGAAAAGTTACCCAGCCAGGCAGGTGACTGTTGTGACTGTGTTGACCAACATATTCAAAAGCACAGCTGCACTGTGGAAATAAAAGGGCCACATGGGCGAAAAAGCAGGAACAGAGGCAGCCACATCCAAACACAGACACAATTCATCTTAACACTGGACAGTTTGAACTCTCATTGGAACCACAAATATTAACATGACAATATCTCACCACAAATGATCTCCAATCCTACACTTAATCGTCTAGACAAAAACCTAATTCCAGAAAAACAAATCACAACAGAAGACCAAACCAAACCTGCAAATCAACCAAGAACATAGAGAGTCACCTATTAAGATCACAGATCCCACAAATAAAAGCCAAAAAATCCACCAAATGGACAGAAAAGTTAAAAAAAAATACAAGAAAACTGATGTCACTGTAGTATAATTCACACAGGAACTGACCAGACATTAGAACAGACAATTAAGGACCTAGAAGAGAGTATTCGAAATACATTACAAATACTGCTGAAAATGTGATTAATGAAAAGATACAAAACCTCTACAAGGAAATTTGTGGAAAAGATGAGACCAATCAAAGATTAGCATAATAATTCATGGAGACTACAAACAGAAAGATAAATAAATTCTGAGAAGGCAAAGGAGTCCAAGGAAAAATTCATTAAATAGTTAAAAGGTATGAGAGAAGACACAGCTAAAATAAGCCCCTCCAACTCCCCTACCCAAAGAAAAGACGTAAAGAAAGTCCACACAAGACCTAAAACAAAGCTTTAGTAAAGATAGAAGCCATAAAAAATGACCAGTTAGAAGACAGAGAATTCAAAAACAAAGTAGAAAGTCTCCACAGCGAATAGATGACATAGAAGATGTTAGGCATCAAAGACAGACTAGGTCTAATAGAAAAGAGGAGCTAATCATTTAGAACAAATCCAATAAATAAGAAATGATCTTGCTGGAAGTTCAAGATTCAGTTAGAAGATTAAACTTTGGGGAGATCGGTATCAAGAAGGAGAAGAGCAGGAAACAAAATGGATGGGAAACATATTACAGAATTCTAGCAGAGAACACGCCAAACATCCAAAAAGAAAGGCTCATTCATAGAAAAGAAGCCTTTAGAACACCAAACAGAGAATACCAGAACAGAACAACCCACCACCACATCATAATCCATTAGAGGATCATTAGAGATCAAGGAAAGGATTCTTAAAGCTGTCAGGAGAAAAGATTGATTATTTATAAAGGATATGCAGTCAGAATAAATAATGATTTCTTAGCTGATATGGTAAAAACGAGAGCCTGGCATGATATATGGCAAACATTAAAGGCAAACAACTACCAATCCTGAATACTGTCCCAAGCCAAACTCTTCTTTACATTTAAAGGATATATAAAAATATTTCATGGCAAAGAGAACTTGAAACAACTTATCCCCACCAAATCAACAAGATAGAAAATAATCAAATATATCCTACATATAGAGGCCAAGAAGAACAGGAACTGGTTATATAAAATGCTCCCTACCAGTGAAAGGATATATTTTTTTATTGTGAAAATACTGTAGAGAGGGGTTACAATTACATGGGCAAGATAATGAGTACATTTCTTATCAAAGCATTGTAGCCTCCTCCTTTGTTTCCCCTTCCTATCCCTTCCCATCCTCCCCCAACCCTCCCACCCAGTCCTCCCCACTCCCCCCCTGCACCAAAGTTGTAAAGTTCATTTTCATCATAAGGACTTGTGCATCTCATTGTTGCAATGGGTCCAACTGTATCCCTATTTAAATGATTTGTTTTTCCCCTTCCCCTCCACAAATTATACCGAACAAAGTAAATATAATAAGAATAGATGAGGCACAGCTCCTAACAGCAGGAATTATAGATATTTCCCAGCCTTAACTCTCAATATCAATGGACTTAAATTTCCAATTAGAAAACACAGATTAGATAGTATTATAAAAAAACAAGACGCATCCATCCAGTGTCCACTAGAGATACATTTCATTGACAAAAACAAACACGTACTCAAACTGAAAGGCTGCAAGGAAATTTTTCAAGCAAATGGATACCATAAACAGGCCACAGTAGAATTACTAACATAAAATAATGTAGAACTCAAATTAAAATTAGTAGGAAGAGACATTACATATTGATAAAGGCAGCTCTCCATTAGGAGGATACAAGTGTAAATATCAATGCCTTGAATCTTGGACCACCCCACATCATCAACCAAATACTACATAACCTAAAAACACATCTCAACCCATCATTGTCATGCATGGATTGGTTATCCAGGAAAAACTCAACCAAGAAACTGAAGACCCAGGGCTGGAAAGATGGCTCAGTGGTAGAGCGCTTGCCTTACATGCATGAGGCCCTGGGTTCGATTCCTCAGCACCACATAAGCAAAAAGAAAAAGCCGGAAGTGGCGCTGTGGCTCAAGTGGTAGAGTGCTAGCCTTGAGCTGAAGAGCTGAGGGCAGTGCCAGGCCCACAGTTCAGGCCCACGACAGGACCCAAAAAAAACAAAAAAAAGAAACTGAAGACGTAAATAACTGCATTGACCACCTTGCCCTAACAGACATCTACAGAATATACATTCAGTATCAGTATGTACATTCTTTGCAGCAGGTCATGGAAGATTCTCCAAAATAGAACCCATCCTATGTCACACAGAAATTCTGTCCAAATTGAAAGAATAATTAATTGAATTCCCATAACTTGTCAGACCACAGCAGAATAAACACAATTAAACAGCTAAAGCAAAAAAAAAATTGTCAAACCTATGAAAACTGAACAACACATTGCTGAATGACCACTGGGGCACTGAAGAGATTAGAATGGAAATCTGAAAGTTTCTAGAATTTAAGGAAAATGAAGACACAAAATACCAGCTCCTCTGGGACATATTAAATGCAGTACTTACAGGAAAATTTATAGCTTTGAATGCCTATATCAAATAATTGGGGAAATCTCAAATCAGTATTTTTATTATGTACCTAAAGCTCCTTGAAGAGAGGAACAAGTCTAAGCCTAAGTAGGCTGAAACAAATAAAAAAGTTAAATCAGAAATAACTAAATAAAGACACAATAAAACATAGGAAGATCAACCAAACAGAGTTGGTTCTTTCAATAAATTAACAGACTTGACAGACCCTTACCAAATCTGACTAAAAAGAGACCTTATATAGATTGGGAGGTCTTTAGTTGCTCTGCAACATACAACGGCCTCATACCTCAAATATTCTTAGAGACCCAAAATTAAACCCCCCCAAAAAACAAATCCTCATAGAAACAACAACCCTCATAATATAAGTGAGCTTAAGATTTAAGGAGAGACCTCTCTGAAGAAGAAATATGAATGGCCAATAGACACATGAAGAAATATGCAACATTTCTGGCCATAAAAGAAATGCAAATCAAAGCAAAATTGAGATTCCACCTAACCCCAGTTTGAATGACCATAATGAAGAAAACTAATAATAACAGATGCTGGGCTGGTGGGGATGTGGCCAAAAAGGAACATTACTACACTATTGGTGGAAATGTAAACTTGTTCAAATATTCTGTAAAGAAGTATAGAGGTTCCTCACTGGAGCTCCCCTATGATCCAGAAATGATGGATCAAGGAAATGTTGTACATATTCACAACAAAATTCTATGCTTCCATCAGAATGATTGACATTGTCCCATTTGTAAGGAAATGGAATCATTTGGAAACATAATAATTCAAACAAGCCAGACCCAAAGAATCAGAGGCTACATGTTTTCACTCATTTGGAAAAACTAGGATATGTCTAGGATATTCACAGTAACTCAATAGCAATATGTATATCACCATAAAATGATCCTTATCAAAATGAGCTCCAAGAAATGGATACAAGATGATTATATAGTGAACTGTTCTTAGTTATTTCTATTTAGTTTTCCCCTTTGGTTTATTCCCAGTAATCACTGTTTTTGATTTCTGTACCCTTTGTCTTACACATAAGTTTATCTGATTTGGGGAAAGGAAGGGAAATCACAGAAATGGTGGGACAAAGATTAACCAAAGCAACAGTGATATTCACTAGACACTATGTTAGAAATAAACTTTACAACTTTGTGGGAGTGGGATGTCAGGGTTGGGGGAAGCAGAAAAAAATGAGGAAGGGGTAACACTGTTAAAAATGTACTCATTTGGGCTGGGAAGGTGGCTCAGTGGTAGAGCGCTTGCCTTACATGCATGAGGCCCTGGGTTTGATTCCTCAGCACCACATAAGCAAAAAGAAAAAAGCTGGAAGTGGTGCTGTGGCTCAAGTGGTAGAGCACTAGCCTTGAGCTGAAGAGCTGAGGGACAGCGCCCAGGCCGAGTTCAGGTCCCACGAACAGACCAAAAAAAAAAAAAAAAAAAAGCTACTCATTACTTATGTAACTGTAACCCACCTCTCTGTATATCACCTTCATAATAAAAAACAAAACAAAACAAAACAATTAGCGAACTCATTCAAATACAGAAAATTAAAGACAAAAATGAGACAACACAACAGATATAAGCAAAATTGAGAATACTATAAGAGAATACTTTGAAAATCTTTTGCCAATCACCTGAAAAATCCTGGGGAAATTGATGCTTTCCTATACTGGATCTGAAACAAGAAGTAAAACATAAAAAGAAATGAAAATGAAATGTCAATAAACCACTTCCCATTCCAGAAAAATCTACGACTCAATGAATTTACCATGAAATTAAGGCCTGCAAAGAACTTACAATACACAGTTATAACTCTTGAATGGAATAGAAAGGGAAATGGAATTATCAAACACATTCTATGAAGCTAGAATTAGACTCTTCTCCAAATCACATAAGGATTCACCAAAGAAAGAGAACTATGAACCGAACTCTTTGATAAGCGATGATGCAGTGGACTTTCTAACAAGAGCAATAAGCAAGAGAAAAACATAAAGGGGATCCAAATAGGGAAGATGTAAAACTATCCCTTTTTACAGATGTAATGATCCTGTATTTAAAGGACCCTATAGCTTCCTCCTTGAAGTTACGAAAGGTGATGCTCACCTTCAGCAATGTAGCAGGGTATAAAAACCACAAGAATTAGTAGTTTTTCTGTGTTACCAACAATGGGAAGATCCATGCTGAAATCCAAAAAACAACCTCATATGTATTAGCCTTAAAACCAAATCAAATCTAAACTAAACAAAACAACAACAGCAAAACTAGGAATTAATTAATTTAAGTAAAATGTGAAGGACCTCTACTGTGAAAACTTCAAAACTCTAAAAAGGGAAATTAAGGAGACTCAAGGAAATGGAAAATCTTTTAATGCTCCTGGTTGGAAGAATTTACATGATGAAACTGCAATGCGGCCCCCCAAAAATTGACAATGCAATACTCATCAAAATCCCAACTATATTCTTCAATACAGTAGAGAAAGCAACCCAAATTTAATATGGAATTACTAAATTATAGGTGAAACAGAAGGCTTAGAAATGAATTCATGGGCCTATCATGATCTCACACACACACACACACACACACACACACACACACACACACACAGTGGAATTCTACTCACCCATCAGAAATGATGACTTTTCACCAGTCTTAAGGAAAATGAAAGGCTTGGTAAAATTATACTAAGAGCAAAGAGAACAGAATGCAGACTCAGAGCAATATAGGTTTCATGGATTCATTCATTTTTGTTAGCTAGAAGGTGCCCACAAATCTACAAGTAAACAAGACTGATTCTACCTCCTCCCAGTAAGAATGGCCATTATCAAGAAAACTAACAATAGCAAATGCTGACATGGATGTAGCCAATTGGGATCTCTATTACACTGTTGGTGGGAAATTAAACTTGTTCATCCACCGTGGAATGCAGTACGGAGTTTCCTGAAAAGACTAAATATAGATCTCCCTGAAGACCCAGTAATTCCCCTCATCAGCAGTAATTCAATAAATAACAAGCAAGCTCACATGAAAGCTATCAGCATAACCATGTTCAGGGCCCAGGCCCAGTGTTCAAGGACTGGAAAAAAAGTTACCACTTCTGGTATTTGTTTTTAAAAATATGAACTTTTGACATAAGAAACCAGATCATTCTATTTGCAGTAGCTAGGATAGGACTTAAATGTTGTGGGTGATAAAATGGCTTCTTTGTTGAATGTTAGGAAAAGATGTAGGCAGTCCAAGAAAAGGGATATTTTTTTTGTTGTTGGTTGAGGGGCTTGAAGTCTGGGCTTGGGCACTGTCCCTGAGCTCTTCAACTCAAGGTGAGTTCTCTACCTCTTAAGCCACAGTGCAACTTCTGGTTTTCCTGTGGTTAAATGGAGATAAGAGTCTCTGGGACTTTCCTGTCTAGGGGGCTTTGAACTGCAGTCCTTAGATCTCAACTTCCTGAGTAGCTAGGATTACAGTTGTGAGCCACTGGCACTAGGCTAAAAATGGGGGGATTTTAGAAAAGAAAGTCCACCTCTTTACCTGTGTCTAAACCTCAGATATCACTATTAGAACACTTCATCCTCAACTCATTTCACCAGACATTTGTAAATTTTCTCTTTCCCTTTATGTAGGAATAATGCAGTCAGTATCAACTCAGCTGTGGGACTGGATCAATTGTATGTTAATTGCTAGCACCTAAATCAAGAACTGTTACATCAAAACAAATGAACCCCTCACTTGGAATAATTGTATTCTTTTTATTACAAATCTGTGCTTTATCAGTTCCTAAGGTGATATTGGACATCCTAACAGGGTGTTGATATTTTCTTTCTCTTCAGCAATTGTCCTTCTCCCACATGTGTTCAAATATTTAAGATTTCAAAGATTTCCATTGATAATTCATTAAGCTGACCTCTAAGATAATGTGCAATTCTTGAATTTGGTCTGCTGTCTTGTTCTTACATGCACAGGCTTTCTATTATTTATTTGTTCTACAAGGAATTCTACTTTCCAATCTTCATGTGATCAATTTTAGTCCCTTTCATCAGTCTTTCTGACTCTCTCTCAGGAGTCTCATTTGAGTCTGTCTCATAAAAAATGTATTAGTTATCAGCTAAATGACTCTCAATTTCTGTTTCTGGCCTGATTTCATGTAGGCTGTGATAGCAGCCCTGACTGGCTGTGCTTTTGTTTCTGGTTTTGTTTTGTTTTGTTTTAGAAGTCTAGGATTACTATTCAAGGTAGTAGCTTTTCTGGGCCCCTGTGATCCCCTGGCCTAGAGTCAATGGTGTTAAGATGATTGATGATTGTAGAATACACTTTGAATTATTACATTAATTCACGGAATTAAAAAAGTAATAATATATTATTTGTTTAAATTCTCCTTCTCAATTTTACAATTCATGATATATATTAGTAAAATTAGGTTCACTTTCTTCTTTTCTATAGCTGCTAAAAGTAAAATTATATATTAAACATTCAACATTAAGAAATCAATAATAAGTAACCTATTATTAAAATGATATAATACTAAACTGTGATTTGAATTATAGTTCTAACAAATTGTGATGTAAACAACAATTAATAGAATTATGGGTAATATTTTTTAAACTTACCAGCTTTTTATTTGTTTCCTGATTGTCTCATTTGTAATTTTTGGTCCAAGCCATCTCTTCATCCTTATTGTTTAGTTTTCTATTTTATCTCTACTGGTTTGTATTTTGTTTTCCCTTTTTAGTGACTGACATGAGGCTGAAAATCTGTATGCTAGTTAATTACTTCCTATGTTAAAGTAAAATTATTGTTCTCCACAGCTGTTCTACTATTTGTATAGTATTTTCCCCAGTCCCATATCCTGTATTGCTGTTCTCATTTATTTTATTGTATTTTTATTGTGAAAATACCATACAGAGGGGTTACAATTACATGGGCAAAATAATGAATACATTTCTTATTAAGCATTTTTGTCTCCTCCTTTGTTTCCCCTTCCCATAGCTTCTTTACTTTACTTTTTATTTAAATTTTACTGTCAAGGTAATGTACAGAGGGGTTATACTTACATAAGTAAGGTAATGAATTCATTTCTTTTCTAATTTGTTATCCCTTCCCCCATTTTTCTCCCTCTTCTCTCCCAACAGCCCCTCCAGATTATTTCCAACATATTTTCTTCTGTGTATCACTGTTGCATAGGTTCCCCCTTTGTCCTTTGCCTAGACATTTTTTCCCTTTCCCTACCCTAGTTCAGATTAACATATTTACAATAACCAGGGTATCAAAATCAAATACTGTGACTACAGGGGATACACCATAGTTGGGGAAAACACAAAAGGATAGAAAGAAATCACACAATACATTAAGAACAAAAACAACAAAGAACATGTCTTGGAGTTCATTTCACTTAGAATCACCTTATACGATCATATGTACATAACTATAGGGCTATTCTGCTCATCTACTAAGATTATCCTTGATGTACACAATAATGCTCCCCTATTAATCAGTAATCCCACTGCTGGGCATTTAACCAGGTGGCCACAAGCAAGACCACACTAAAGTTACCAGCAAAATTATGTTTATCACAGTATTATTTACCATAGCTAAGATATGGAATCCATCCAGATGCCCCTCAGTAGATGAATGGATCAAGAAAATGAGACACACACACACACACACACACACACACACACACACACACACACACACACACACACATGGAATACTATGCTTTCATCAGAAAGAACGATACCACCTCATTTGTAAGGAAATGGAAGTTCTTGGAAAAAATTATATTAAGTGAAGTAAGCCAGACTTAAAGAAACATAGGTCCTACGGTTTCCCTTATTTGTAATAATTAGTTTACACCAAGGATAATCTCATGTCCTATGTTGAGCATACAACATTATTGCTATATTGTTTGTTATTATTTCTGCAAACAGGCAGGTATATTTAAAGAATTATGCTCATCTTATCCATTACTGGAGGAAGAGCATCCAAAAGAGCAACCCCTACTAGGAAGAACAACTCCTACTTATTTAGCTTCATTCCTACGTAAGGCCAGTGTTGTCCCCTGTATCCTCATGCTGGACATTACAACTCTATACCGGTTCATCCTGTATATCTACTATCTTCTACATTGTGACCTAAATGCCCCAGCAATTCCACTTTGCTTTACTTTTCAAAAAATTTCACTCTTAATGTTTGAGGTTGGTGTGTGTGTGTGTGTGTGTGTTTACAAAAATCAGAAGACAACATTTTTCCTCATTTACAATATATCTTTCAGGTCATTATAAGTTGTGGCTAATGGGAGAAGTCTCTTGCTATTTTAAGGATGAAACAGAAAAATATATTTGTGCATGCACCACAGTTGTTTATTAGTCTGTAGTTGAACACTGAATTTCGATTTATATCTTGGCTGTTGTTGTGAATAAGGTGAATAACAGTGAACTACAGATATATTTATGAGTTACCCAGAGAGAAATAATCACATGATTGGTGGGTCAGGTGATATTTCAACTTTGGATTTCTTTAGAAAACTGCATACTACTTTCTACAAGGAGAGTATTAACCTGTATTTTGACCAAGAGTGTAGAAAATTTCCTTTTCTCCACACTCTCACCAGCCAACCTTATTACCTTTTGAGTTTTTTTAAAGGGCATGTTTTTAATGTGTGCAATACCCAAGATGACCTCAGACCCAAATCCTTTTACTCCAACCTCCTAAAAGCTTCGAATTACACGTCTTTACCACCACACCTGGTTCCTTTGATTTTTTTTGATAAGAGTTATAATAGTTATGAAGTAGTATCATAGTAATTTTGAATTGCATTTCTCTAATGACTTTTGTTTACAAAACATTAAGCCAGCATAGAAGTTGTATTAAACACAACTTTGTAAACCCACTGGCGATTTTCAGAGCTTTTTGGTAAACATATCTATTCAGAAATTTTGACAATTTTTAATCAAGTTTCTTGTTAATCTCATCTTTAATCTCTCTGTACAAAATCAATAATTTCAAGGTAGTAGAAAGGAAAAAATAAAGAAACTCCTAACATTTTTCAGTTTTCAATAACATGATATTGCTTAAAACATTTTCTGTTAATGCTTGAGACTATATAACTCAATTTAGTTATACCTTATACAAGGCTATGTATTTTATTTTACGTTGATTTTTCTTTCCAAAGCTTGTGTGACTAATTTCCCTTGGTTCCTTTCTGTCTCATGTAGTTCAGATTTCAAACTGAAGAATAAATGGAAGGAACAAACAAAAAAAAAATACAGTTCCTCTCATCTGATGATGCCTCTACAAGAATGAGGAAAGACCTATGATAGAATATCAAAAAGACAATTCATTCTTCTAGGTCTTCTTTATCTTTGTGATGTAACTTAAATGATGTAACTTAAATGGAAGGAAGCAAACCAAAAACTTAGTTCCTCAAATCTGATGATGCCTCTACATGAATGAGAAAAGACCTATGATAGAATATCAAAAAGACAATTCATTCTTCTAGGTCTGCCTTATCTTTGAGATGTAACTTAAATGATGTAAAACACAATATACTGCTCAGATACTTTTGTTTTATCAGTTTTGTACATTTTCATTTGGACTTCATCTCAGTCTACAACATTTCTTCATTATTATGTCCCTTATATTTTTACACTAACAAGGCTTAAGATAACCAGTTTGATTTACAGCATGAGAAGTTATCTACCCGGCTTCCTTGGAAGTAGAGCATGATTAATAGATAACATTGCTCACTACATGTAATGGTTTCTGTAATACTTATGACATTCTATTTAGTATTTAAAAAAAAAACTTCTGGCTAAACTCAAAGCTCATGTATAGAAGTTTATGTTAAGTATTTTACAAGTTTTATTTCTCTTAATTCTTAAGATAACATTTGCTATAATGCTAATGTTATTACTATTTTAGTGTTGGGAAAAATTGTAATTAAAGGCACTAAGTGCATGGCCCAAAGACACACAGTGAGGAAGGAAATGAGTCAAAGTTTCCAAAAGTCTTTCAGCAATACACAAAAGGTAGGTAAATTCTTTCCATTCTCTTACACTCTCAATTCAATATTCATATTGCCCAAGAAATTATAGCATAGCAAATATTGCCCATCGTGATTGTTTTCTATCACATTTTGTCTTCAACACAGACTGTCTTGGTGACATTGGATTATCATGCACAGAGCTGAGCTTCTAAATTGAGGTCCAAAGAGAAACAAATTTCTTCTGTCCCACAGTTCCAGTTTCCTTTTTTAAAAAGTACCAAAACTTTTAAATATCATCACTTACTATCTTTTAAGAATCCAAAAATGAAATAAATTCACATTTAATCAATCCAAAATGTTTTAAAAGTAGGAGATAATTAAACAGGCCCCCATGAAGTAAATTTTCTTCTACTTTTAAAATTATGCTGAAAGCCTTGTATTGGCTAGTCACACCTGTAATCCTATCTACTCGGGATAGCTACTCAGGAGCCTGGGATCTGTGGATAACCATTGGAAGTCAATCAGGGCCAAAAAAAAAAATTCATGAAATTATTTTTCAAAATTTTTAATGAACTAGCAAAGACCCAGGAAAGAAAATGTAGCTCATATAGTACCTCACCAACCTAGAGAAGAAAGGCCTAGCAAGACCTTTAAGCCCTGATTTCAAACTCTGAGCATGCCAACACACATGCATGCACATGCGTTCACACGCACACATTTTTCCCCTTCCCCTCCCCAAATTAGAGAAGCGTACATACAAGAGGCAGATGCACCAACTTCAAACACAGAGAAAACAAGGGTTATAGCGTGGGGGAGGAACATACAAAGAAACGAAAATTCACATCGCACATTATAAGTACGTTAGAAACAATAGCAAGAAACAAAAAACTACTTGTTTCCCTATCGTGGGGTTCAATTCCCTTAACATTATCATTTCTGTTCATATGCACATAGCTTTTGACCTTGTCTGCTTAACCCAGACATATATTCGTTATTGAAAATAAGGGAAACCATGGGACCTGTTTCTTTGGACTTGGCTTACTTCACTTAATAAATTTTTTTCCAAGTCTTTCCATTTCCTAACAAATGGGGCAATGTCATTCTTTCTGATGGAGGCATAGAATTCCCTTGTGTATATACATCACATTTTCTTGATCCATTCATGTAGTGGGGACAGCTGGTTGGTTCCATATCTTAGCTATGGTAAATAATGCTGCAATAAACATAGTTGTGCTGGTAGTTTTAGTATGGTCTTGTTTGTGATCATTTAGTAAATCCCCAAAAGTGGGACTGCTGGGTCAAAGGGGAGCTTTATGTGGAATCTTTTGAGGAACCTCCATAATGCCTTCCAAAGTGGTTGAACAAGTTTACACTCCCACCAAGAATGTTGTATGGTTCCCTTGTGGCCACATCCCCTCCAGCATCTGTTGTTGTAAAAATATGAAACACACCACGAATTTGCATATCGTCCTTGCGCAAGTGCCATGCTACTCTTCTCTGTATTGTTCCAATGTTAGTGTATGTGTGGCTGAATTGAGCACAGAATATTTTTTATATCAAAAGTGCAATTGTGGGGGCTGAGAAGGTGGCTCAGTGGTAGAGCGCTTGCCTTACATGCATGAGGCCCTGGGTTCGATTCCTCAGCACCACATGAGCAAAAAGAAAAAAGCTGCAAGTGGCGCTGTGGCTCAAGTGGTAGAACGCTAGCCTTGAGCTGAAGAGCTGAGGGACAGCGCCCAGGCCCAGAGTTCAGGCCCCATGAATGGACCCCCCCCCAAAAAAAGTGCAGTTGGATTTTATTAAACTAGACAATTCAACAAAAAGTAAGTTCAAAAGAATTGTCATGAAATTTTAGAACCATATATTTCTTACATAAGCACAAATTTAAGAATAAAGTCAAGATTGACATGTCAAAAACAAAATAATTCCAGATATTTGTTGCTCAAGAAATGTGTAGGAGGGGGATTCAATTATTCTATACAAGGCACCTGTCATAATGAACACTGCACCAAGTGTTAAGGTTTGTTAAAAGTTTTAATGTTTTAAATATATTTAATTTTGGGAATTTGTTTACATATGCCAAAATTAGGACTGTTTGGCAGGTATAAAACTTTTCCATAAAGTATTTAAGATTTATGGTAGCAGACATATACTACTAAGTATGTACATTTCAGAGTTTCGAGAAACTTTATCAATGAGAAGTTGCAAAGTTTTTGTGTAAAGAAGCAGAATGAAGTGTTAACACTTTGTTAACTACACAGGCTGTTAAAACTTTAGGGCTTCCTCAGTTTATAAGTTAACGAGGAAAAATGATGATATAAGCCATAAACAAATAATGAGAAGAGCCATAAATAGTAATCTTAGTGGATAGCTTTAAAGACTATTCATATTCTATAAAACTCTTGATGAACATCACAACCTCAGTCAGTGTTAAATGTACAGGATTATGAGAAAATAGTAAAATCTAATATGTAGTACACTTCAAATAGTGAAAACAGTGATAATATTTTTGTTTTTTATTTTACTAATTATTAACATTTAATTATTGTTTTCTTTATTTGTAGCATTGTTTTACTTGTTGAAATATAGTACAACTTTTTTTGGGGGGTCTGGTCATGGGGCCTGGGCGCTGTCCCTCAGCTCTTCAGCTCAAGGCTAGCGCTCTACCATTTGAGCCCCAGCAATAATTCCGGCTTTTTTCTTTTTCCTGAGGAATCTAACCCAGTTCCTTATGCATGCAAGGCAAGCGCTCTACCGCTGAGCCACCTTCCCAGCCCTAGTACAACTTTTTGTAAATCATCATTAGGAGGCACTTTGAGAAGGTTACTTGGATGGTCAAACCAATTTTTATAGGTGCATGTTCATTTAAAAAGAGGAAAATTGAGATCAAAATATTTATTTAAAAAATTATCAAATAGAGTCTGAGTCAGAAGTTTTGATAAATGTCCACACCTAAAATTTTATCCCTAGGCTGAAGCAGCGGTATTACAGAGTTAAGGCCAAAACAGTGACAGACTGTGGGTTGTTCTTTATTTTGATTTTGTTGGTCATGAGGCATGTACTCTTGGGCCTGGGTGTTGTCCCTCAGCTCAAGGCTAGCGCTACCACTTGAACCACTGCACCACTTCCATGTTTTTTTGCTTATGTGGTGCTGAGGAATCAAACCCTGGGGATGATGCATGCAAGACAAGCACTCTACCACTGAGCCACCTTCCCAGAAACTGTGTTTTAAAAAATCATCTAAACAACATTTGCTTTCTGCTTTCGGTAATAGAGTGAGAGATATAAATATATTTTTATATTTTTGTGAATTGTACTTCCAAATTTATACTAACTTCAGCCACTTTATCCTTTTCAAAGTCATAAATATCTCTGAGAGTTTGCTTCAGTGAAGATTGTTTTTTCATTTATAATTTCTTCTGAGTTATTTTTATTTTTATCAAAATAACTTTATATTTCATGTTGATTTGTTATCATTTAACAAATACCTTCAAATGTACACATAGAGTCTAAAGATAGCAGTATGAATATTCTCATACAGCTCTTGTTTGTCTGTTATGCACTTCTAGTATTGTGATATTTCCCTCTCTCTTTCACTCTCTCCCATGTCTAAGTACCATGTCTGGTACTTAGAATTTCGGCTTGTCTACTACTATACTTCAGGATCCACTAGTTTTGTGGGAACATGATAGCGACCATCAGTTACCCTTGCATTCTTTAAGAGTTATAAGAGTGACTTGATATTATTCTTTGCCATAATAAATGGCAAAAGAGCAGATCTAGGAATTCCTTTTCACGTTTACTATTATAAATTTTATCTCATAGGAATCATTGGGATGGATAAGATACTGTTAACCTGTGACCTAAAAGTTCTCTTTCTTTTACAAACAACCTTTTTCTTTTATTATCAGTTAGTAACTACACATAATGAAAACAAAGCTAGCCTATGGAAAGTGGACCGAAGTTGCTCACAGGGATGAAAAAAAAAAGGAATGTGGGAAGTGTGTACAAAGGATGCCCATCATAGAACACAGATCTTAGGAGCAATTTATCATGTACACTTTGTGAGAAAGACAATGTGCTGTGAACTATAGGTTAAATCACTGAACAACTGATATATATATGCACATATATTTGTATATGTATATTTATTTATATATGCACACATATGTGTATATGCCCTTATATATGTACACATGTATGTTACTGTACACGCAAATACACACGTACATGTACACATGTATACATGCACACATGGAGAAAGACACATAGATATAGCCAACACAAGTTTCACTAGGTGTTGAATATGCCTC
The DNA here is from genome assembly GCF_019054845.1 of Dipodomys spectabilis. NCBI lineage: Eukaryota > Metazoa > Chordata > Mammalia > Rodentia > Heteromyidae > Dipodomys > Dipodomys spectabilis. The sequence continues at coordinate 437,159 of NW_024871020.1, read as the reverse complement.
AAATGGAATGCTTGGAACAAAGTATGTTCAAGATGTATTTGTCTCTAAGCGTTTTTTTTACCACTCTCTTATCTCTTAAAACTTGTACATTTAGAGAGATTCCACTTGCAAAATGCAGTACAAGGGATAGCAAATCACTCAGAAAACTCAGTAAGTAAAGTTCATATGGTGTTTCCTTGCTCCCCACAGAATGCTTGCTCTTGTAGAAACTCTCAACAATCAAAGTAGAAGGAGAATGCCCTGGTAAAGAATAAAGTTATAAGGCTTTAAATGGCATCCTTACTTGAGCTTTTTCCAAGGACTGGATTCTACACATACATTTAACCAACTCATGTGAAAAGTCTTATGTGAGAAATGCTGACTAAGGTCTTGCTGATTTCCTGGCCAAGAAAATAAGAAAAAAAGAAAATATTTTTAATGTTTTAAAGTTTGAGAATAATTTGTAACCTGTCAATAAATGTGTAGAACACAATTATACCAAGTAACAAAAAATGATGGTGTTTCATTTATGTGCTCTTGGCCTTGATGAGTGATTTTAGGTGTGTCTACACAAGTAGAATCAGCATAAATCAAGCTAGCACTTCTTCATTTAAGATATAAGGAAAGGATACAGGTTGACCCATTCTAACAATGAGGTGTACAAGACAGTCTATCAAGGGGTGGGGGGTGAATGGGGAAGTTGGGGAGGAGTGAAGGAATGGTATGGTAGAGGAAAAACAAATGAGGGGGTAACAATGCTCAATAAGAAATATACTCATTACCTTACTTAGGTAACTGTAACTCCTCTGTACAGTATATTTACAATAAAAAATATATATTAAAAAGATACAAGGAAAACTTCTGTACTTATAGGAAGTTGTATTTATCACTCAATATCAGTAAGGTATTGGTTTTAGGACCAAAGGTATATGAAAACTTTGGATACTCAAATTCTCTACGTAAACACAGTATATTATTCACTTTAGAATCTGCCCACAAGCTAGTGCAGAGTAATTGCTATGAAAATTTTTACTGCATTCTAGGTTTGAAATGAAACATAAAAATATATGCAATATCAACAGATACAAATTTTTTCAGATAAATGTTGTTTGCAGTTTGTGGATGGAATTAGGAGAGCAATTTTGAAAAGCACACATTTCATCACCAAGACCGGTCTGCAAATTTTAACAAGGAGCTAATACAGCATCATTGAATAGTATGGAACTCCAAGGAGAAATACTTGAATTGAGACATTATCAGAAAAGGTAACCACAGGGCCTGGGAAGGTGGCTCAGTGCTAGAGTGCTTGCCTTGCAATGCATGAGGCCCTGGGTTCGATTCCTCAGCACCACATAAGCAAAAAAAAAAAAAAAAAGCCGGAAGTGCCGCTGTGGCTCAAGTGGTAAAGCTCTAGCCATGAGCTGAAGAGCTGAGAGACAGCGCCCAGGCCCAGAGTTCAGGCCCCACAACCGGACTCAAAAAAAAAAAAGAAAAAGAAAGAAAGAAGGAAAGAAAGAAAGAAAGAAAGAAAGAAAGAAAGAAAGAAGGAAAGAAGGAAAGAAAGAAAGAAAGAAAGAAAGAAAGAAAGAAAGAAAGAAAGAAAGAAAGAAAGAAAGAAAGAAAGAAAGAAAGAAAGAAAGAAAGAAAGAAAGAAAGAAAGAAAGAAAGAAAGAAAGAAAGAAAGAAAGAAAGAAAGAAAGAAAGAAAGAAAGAAAGAAAGAAAGAAAGGAAGGAAGGAAGGAAGAAAGGAAGAAAGAAAGAAAGAAAGAAAGAAAGAAAGAAAGAAAGAAAGAAAGAAAATGTTACCACACAAGGACTTTTTAGAAATGCAGCTGCTAGATTTTCATGGAGAGCTTTCATAACACTTTGTGAAGCACAAATCAGAACCTCACTGATGGATTTCCCTCTCCTTCCTGTCATGGTTAGTCATTATCAATCAACATATAGCTAGTCTTGAATAATCCTCTAATAACAAAATGTTGATGGAGTGTTTATATGCAGAAAACCTGGGAAGGCTAAGTTTTTCCAATTAGGACATTCTGTATTCTATGACCCAGCAGACAGTAAACTAAGTAAGCATCCATTTACAGCCTTCTGAATAATTCTGATTCTGCCCACATCAGTTATCTATCCATACCTGTGCCCGAGCGAGAGGATTTTAAAAGAATTTAGTGATTTACAATTTAAACTTAAATATGGAATGAAATTAGTTCCAATGCATTACATTAAGATATTTAGAAACAACTGGGAAACCTAAAGGTCTATTGTTGGGTCTTCGTCCGTCTTTGGACAGACGGGGTCCAAAGAGAGGTAAATGCGAAGTGAAGTGCGGCTGCTCGCCTGTTCCCCAGCCTCCCTTAGCCCAGTAGCCCAGGAGACAATCAGACTCAGCTGGGAGTCAAACCAAGCAGGAACTCGTTTATTAACAAGGAGCATCCCCTTTTTAAAGCAAAAGACTGCGTGGGAGGAGAGGAAATGGAACCAACCAATCACTGAAAGGCCACACCTTATCATGCACCTAAGCTTCCATGAGATGTTTACACACTGAACCTAAACAAATCCAGCTCTGCCCACTCAACTTCCTCTCAGGGCCATCTTTGCTATCCCCCACAGTCTATAAGATTTATTTTTATTTAAAGTGAAGGAATATTGGAATTTGGTTCTCTACAGTTTAAGAAATTTGCAGCAGACTTGATACTTATTTAATTTTGTATATTGAAAGGAACAAAAGCCTCAACAATATGTCAATACTATCCTCTTATTTATCTATAAAGGTTTATGATTCTGGTCTCTTAATATTAAAACTTCAAAAAATTATCTTTAGCAAGTTGTGCAAAGGGGTTTCACTTCATCATGTCAGTGTTGAATAGAGTGTATGTGCATTTCAATGTTCAGTGCATCTGGATCATTGTCAAACTTTCCATTTTTCTTCCTTCCCTTACCCCAACCCCACCTATCCCTTCAAGTTTCCTACTTATATTCTCACATATGTACATTGAGTGTTATAACTGTATTAGTCCACCATTTCCCTCTCCATCCTTCTGCCCTACTTCCTTTAAGCCTAGATCCCCTTTTAAGACTTGTTTCAACTTCATGGTATTTTGTTAAATATCTCTACCTTTGGCATTTGGCTATGGGCTTGCCACATCCTCTCTTCCATGTTTGACCACATAAATGAGTATATTTCTCCACATTTCTAATCTCTGAATGGCTGACATAGGTCTATTTTACTATTCACCTTCTGTCCTAAATTTAGAATTGCACCTTCAGGGCCATCCTAGAGACCTTTATTCTTCTCTACACACTGAAGATGGAAAGGAAATAATTTCCATGCTCTCAGCATTATGCTATCCAATATGAATTTCCATCACTTATCACTTCAGCAGTCTATGTTTAGGGACAATCTTCAATTTCTGATGATAAGAGCACGAGTCAGTTTTAATTATGCAGATTCCACTATGTAGTGAGCCCTGTAGTCTTCTAAATTTTCAATAAATTTCGAGTAACTTTTTATTAATAATTTAAAAAGTTTTATTTCAGTATTTGAAATGCTGCCCCAATTATTTAAAAAGTTTCACAATAAGCTAGACTGAACTTTCCCCCCATTTTCCCCACTAGTTCAAGTTAAGTCTCCTTTGGCTTTATTGTTTGAGAGGCCAAGGGATGAGGGTAAACAGAGAGATGATCATTACTCAGATATCTCCTTCCTCTTTTGGTTCTGCTATTCTTGTTGAGAGGAAGACTGTAGCAGGGAACAAGAGTGATGCTTGACTTCACCATATAAGGGACCATTCCTGGCATGTCAATTATTGTTTCTCAGAATAACTTAAACTTCTTACTCTTGCCTTCTCTGTAACAGTAACCTAACTGTGGTTTCCTTGGTGCGGGAGGAAGCACACTAACAGGTTACTAGCTGTAAACTGGTATTTTATATCTCAGCTTACTACCAAAAATATAAAGCTTTGGCTACATAAATGTAAAGGTACTGATTGTCCAACAATACCTTAGTGAGCAGTAGACAATTCTACCCAGCTACCCTCTCCTCTCATATCCTCTCTTTCACTCCCCTCCATTCATTTACCCATCCCTTCTTTCTTTGTCTCTCTCCTCCATATTAATCTCTAACTTCTCTCTTTTTCTTTTCCAGTAGCAAGTGATTTGGTTTATCAGACAACACATACACAATTGAACAAATATTTATTTCTCCTCTTTTTGTGATTATTTATTCTTAAGAAGTGAGTTCTAGCACAGCACCAGTGGCTTACACCTAGATACTCAGTAGGTTCAAACTTGACAATTGCAATTCCAAGCTATTTTAAGTAGATAAACCTAAGAGATTCTTTTCTGCACTTCTGGTAAAACGAAGACGTGAAGTTATAGCTCAGGTGGTATAGAGCAAACATTGAGAATTAAAGCCCAGATAGAGCTCAAGGCCAGGAGTTCAAACCCCATTGCCAGCACAATATTTAAAATAAAAAAAAACTGAGTCCTTTGTCTTAGAAGGAATATTTCTCCAAATATTCATACCCAGGGCAATTCTCAAGGTCCAATACTCTTTGTAAGGCTCTTTCACATCTTAAACCGATGCCTCTGCTTGATTCACATTATGAAAAATATGAGTCACAATTCACATTAAAAAGTATGTGCATTGCTGGACAGTTCTTCACATTTTTAATGTAAAGAAAGCATGACAGGAATTCACCTCACTTGGGAGTTAGGTTTGATTCACCGACAGACTTTTGCAAGTAAATGAAGGTCTGTTTACATGTAAAGAAGTCTATACAGATGGTTTTCTAGGAGAGAGAACAAGGTAGCTATTGTCCAAGTTTGAATCAGAGTAAGTTTATTCCTATGATATGGTAAAGAGAAGCTCATCTCATAGAACACTATGCAGACAGTAATTTCAAAAGGATTAAAAACCCATGTCTATGTTGTGAACAGCCAAGTTTTCACAAACATGAAACAGTTTCCTGAGCCATAAAAATATAAGTTAGAGCAAAGGGAACTATGTTAAATATAGTTAATGACTAAGTGACATGTGTAATCACAACTAAACTATAAATTTTTCATCATGTCCCTAACAAGATCGCTAAGATAGGCCTGCCTAAATCTGTCATAGAGGACTGGGTTCATGCAATTATCAGTTTTGTTTAGGGTGCAATATCTTCTACAGTTGCTTGGGTTGCAAACCGCTCACACCACATGCAGTCTCTGGAAAAACGTGCTGTCTTGCTAGGCACCTAAGGCATTTTTGTGCCACTGTGAATATTTATCATTTTTTAATTATACCTGTCAGTGTGAAGTCGTTTCATGATAAGAATAATAGTTTCTGTACCCTTTGTTCCACTAACAAATCTCAGATATAAATATAGCCGGGAGCCTGTAGCTCATGCCTATAATCCTAGCTACTCAGGAGGCTGACATCTGAGGGTCACAGTTCAATGCCAGCCCAGGCAGGAAATTCCAAAGATTCTTATCTCCAATAAACCACCAGAAAACTGTAAATGGCACTATGTCTCAAGTGGTAGAGCTCTTGCCTTGAGCAGAAGAGCACAGGGACAGCACTCAAGCCCAGAGTTCAAGCCCCAAGACTGACCAAAAAAAAAAAAATATGCATATATATATGTATAAATGATGAGATGAATTACATTTAAATATAAGTCAATATTTATGGTATACATTTAAAATATAACTATATATGATATATTTATAATATATACATATATTTATGTAGAAGATCATATTGGCTTAGGGGTGTTTGTGTGTTCGTATGTGTGTTTGTGTGTGTGTGTATGTGTGTATAAGTGTCCGGGATACCTACCCTCATCTCTGTGGTGCCTCATCCTCCCAGCAGGGAGTGCATCCAGGATCTTGACCCCAAGGAAGGTGGATGGGTGAAGGTACCTAAGGTCACATCCAGGGTGATGATCCAAATTCTGTCCTGCAACCTAAGGCTGGACAGATAAAAGAGAAGAGAGGTTTAGGGGAACATCAAGGGAAGTCCCTTACCTTTGGCTACAAGTACAGCACAAAACTGTATCCATCTTTCTTAGTAGTCAGATAAAAGGTGTACACTGTTCATTTATTTTATGATTGTGTTAGTCTTAGGACTTGGATTCAGGGTCTGGGTGTTATCCCTGAGCTTCTTTTGTTCAAGGCTGAGGCTCTACCACTTGAGCCACAGCACATCTGGCTTGTGTGTGGATTTGGAGAGGGAGGTGATTTATGGGAGATAAGAATCTCCTGAACTTTCCTGCCCAGCCTGGCTCTGAGTCATGACCATCAGACCTCAGCCTCCCAAAGAGCCAGGATGATGGATGGGAGCCATGAGCCTCTGACCGCCACCATCCATTTATAATGCCTTAGGCCCAGGTCCAGTCCACCCACACTACACCTCCTTGTTGGGAGTAGGAAGCAGACATGAGTTGGTTTGATACTTCAACAGCCTACTTATCTTTGAGCATTGTTCTGGGTCACTCTGATGTGGCTTCCTCCTTATCCACAGCAATGACTTGGCTCTGTCACAAGAACAAATGTCCTCCGGGAGGTGTCAGGTCTTGGGTCTTTCCTCTGCACCCCACCCCCCTAACCAAAACTACACTCCCCAGCAAAAGGTATTAGACATGGAGAGTTTTCATTGTCTTATAGCCAGGCCCTGACCAGATAGGTGGGGGTATGGGTCAGAGTCCCGGGATTGTGCTGGGCAGGGGGACAAGGCAACATCTCCTCATCCACTTTCCTTCAATGGTGTAGCAGAGGGATGTGAGGAAGGACTCAAGGGATGGACAAGGAATAACCATCACAGTCTAGCCGGGGCACAGAGGGGCTTACCTCATGAAGCTGGCTCAACAGCCTGAGCGAAACAGCTCCTGACCCTCAGCCCACCTCCAGAATGAGAGGGACACCTTCGGTTCCAGCCACATGGGGATGCTGGGCCACCTCTTCCAGCACATATTCAACCAGTTCCTGAGAGAGAAAGAGAGAGAGATAGAGAGAGAGGGAAAGAGGGGGGAGAGAGAAAGAGAGGGAGAGAGGAGAGGGAGAGGGGGGGGTGAGAGAGAGAGAGAGAAAGAGGAAGAGAGGGCCTGAATTACACTTAAGCCAGGTGCTCGTGGCTCAGGCCTATAATCCTAACTACACAGAAGGCTGAGATGTGAAGATCATGATTCACCGCTAGCCCAGGCAGGAATGTCTGTGAAACTCTTATACTCAAAGAACCAACAGAAAACCGGAAGTGATGCTGTGGCTCATGTGGTAGATCGCTAGCCTTGATCTAAGGAGCTCAGGCACAGCATCCAGGCCTCAAATTCAAGCCTCACACATGACAAAAGTGGACCTCCCACCACAAGAAGTGGGCTGAATAACACTCACTGTCCTAGGAAGTATGGCAGAGAAGTCAGGCCGAGCTTCCTGTCAGCTGGAGGTCATGAGTAGATCACCTGGCTTCTCAATGCCTTATTTTCCCCAACTGCAAGACTGAATACAGTGAAGGATCCCCTTCCTCATGGGGATAGGTTAATGATGAAAGACAGCCATGTATTGTTTCATAATACTATAACTGTTGCAGGATTAATAACAGACCCCATCTGAGCCCTTTCTAGGTAACTTCCTGTCATATGTTCACAGAATTTTTAAGAACCATATCTGACAGCTGCTCCCTCTGTGCCTGGCCCAGCTCTAGAGAGCCCTCTGTAGTAGTCCCTTGTTTCCTCACAACTGCCCCGTGAGGAGACTGAGGTCCGATGGTCGACATCCAACCCAGAGCTTCACCTGTGGTCAAAAATTGGCTGCCGTGGACTAAGAGATTTGGACAATCCATCTGAAATGATAACTGAGTGGGGTGCTAAATGTCTACCACCCCCACCCCACACACACACAAGCACACCTCCACCGTCTTTGCAGGCAAAGATATTTTACTTTCTTTCTTTTCGTTGGTTGTGGGGCTTGAACTCTGGGCCTGGGTGCTATCCCTGAGCTCTTCAGCTCAAGTCCAGCACTCTACTACTTGTGCCACAGCACCACTTCCAGTTTTCTGGTGCTTTATTGGAGAGAAGAGTCTGAGGGTCTTTCCTGCCCAAGCTGGCTTTGAACCGTGATCCTAAGATTCAGCTCCTGAGTACTTAGGATGAGAGCCATGAGCCATTGGCATCCAGCCAAAGATGCTTTTCCATGCCTGTCATCCTATCCCCTCAGGAGACTGAGATCTGAGGACTGCAGTTGGATGCACCCTTGGCAGCAAAGTCATTGAGAACTCTTACCTCCAATTAAACACCAAAAACGTTGCAAGTGGAGCTGTGGCTCAAATGGTAAAGTGCTAGCTTTGAGCATAAAAAAAGGGATGGGATACAGGCCCTAGTTTTAAGCTTTTTCTAGCATAGATGCACCTAAGAAAAGGAAGCAGGTGAGCACATGGGAGCTCAAAGCTCACACATAATACTCAAGACTCACAGAATAGACCCCATCCTGCTCTGATTCTCTAGATTCTATGTCCTAGATCATGGCAGTCTTAGATGAGACTGACCATGCACCAAGTCAGGACATTCAAGTACAATCTCATACTGAGGATCTTATGACCTCATCAAGGACTCAAGATCTCTCACTGTCCTGCCTTGACACTGGGCAGTCAGGTGAGATCTAGTTATACAACTACAGGATATGGGAATGAAAGGATTTCTCAGCCAAGGGATGCAGACTGGAGGGCTCTAGGTCCCTCTCTCTCAGGGAGGAGAAAAGGGCCGATCCATCCCAGGAATGTTCCTGGGTTGTGAGTATTCTCAAAGAAACAACCCTGCTCCGAGCCCACTGCCTCTGGTTTTCCCACTAGCCTCGACCTTCAGTCGGCCCTCTCTGAATCCCAATCTGCCATCTAGACTAAAGGCTGAGCCAGCAAAGAGACCCACCTCTACCTCTGAGGATGGCAGTCACGGGGACCTAGAGTCCCCTAAAGGAAGTCTGAGGGCAACACGGGTCTGACTCTCGCCTTCATTCCCTGGGTGTCCTGTTCCAGTGGCCCGCTTATCTCTGTCTCTGGTCGAGGAATGAACACTGGGGGTGTCATCTTCAGATTTAGTCAGCAAAAGTCCCAGTCCCCAAGGATGTACTGCACAGGCATCCTGCAGCGGATGACAGCCAAAGCGTCAATGGTGAACCCAGAGTGCCAGGATTTTCATAGGCATGTGGCTGGGTCGAAGGCTCTATCACTGATGGTCTAGGTTGTCAGGTGAGGTCATGGCTTCAATGGCCTGACACACTTGATCTGGGATTGTCTTCCCTCTTCATCTTCCTGCTGATCACTTGCCACCCCCCTCTTGACACTCCCTCACCCTATTCCTCCCTAGCCCTTGGACAGTTTCTTCTTATCGGACCAGAAAATAAACTTGGTGAGCCAGGGGAGATTGAAACTCTGTGACCCACCCTGAGCCCTAGGGTCTACCCGAGGATGTTTCCCTCTGCAGTCAGCGACCACTCAGATCTTGGATGTCATGAAGTTGCTGATGTCATGAACGGGTCAGTGGCTTGGTCCTACATACTAGCTTTAGGCTCAGAAACTGTCCCCACAGATATTGTGAATGGTTGGCTCCCTTGATCCAGGGACTCCAAACCAAGGCTTGCATGCTCCCTTCATCCTTCCTTTCCTCCTTTTCTCCCTCCATCCTTTTCTCCTCTCTTTCTTTTTCCTTTCTTTGTGTCACTCCTGGGCTTGAACTCAGAGCCTGGGTGCTGTCCCTGAGCCTTTGTATTCAAGGCCAACAGTCTACAGCTTGAGCCTACTTCTGGCATTTTCTTTTTGGTAGTTAGTTGGAGATAAGAGTCTTACAGGCTTTTCTGCCTGGGCCTTAAGCTTCAATCCTACTATTTCAGCCTCCTAAGTAGCTAGGATGACAGGTGTGAGGCACCAGCATCCAGCTCAAACCAAGATTTCTTCATGTGCTGTGGAACCAGAACTGGAATCTTTCATCGTGTATGATCCCCTCCCCTTCCCCCCGCCCCCCCCAGGACCTGGCAAACACTGTAACGGTTTGTTGGTGAATGAGCATCTGTCTTTGACAATACTACAGAAAAGTCCCATCCAATTCAGGTAAGCATCCTGGGTGGGGGTAAAGCCTGATGTAGCTCTCAAACAGTTCTCCCTCCTCCCTCTTCCCACCCTCTTGGTGCCACCGCACTTAACTGTTTTGGTTCTAAGGACATGAGCCATGATGTACTCACTGGATTCCAGGGCCTCTGGGATGCCTATCTTCTCAAGGATCTCTGTCCAGCGGCTGGCCAGCTCTGTGGCACTCAATTCCCCACTCAGCTGTGAACAAGGTTGCCCTGAGGTGAAAGCCTGGCTCAAGAGGCCTCCTCTCCACTCCCTGGGGCCAGACAGGATGGTCCACCATATCCGGTCCCCAAGTTTCATGTTCCAGAGATAGGATCCCTGAGGCATCCCAGGTCTCTGAATTTCCCAGAGTCCAGGACAGGTCCTGGGAATTGTCTCTACACACAGCTAGTAGGCTGCAGATGGCGAAGTCAGAATCTCTGCTCCCCACAACATCCTCAACTGTGGTGGTCACCCTAGAGAGAGCTGGAGAAGAATCGGCAGCTGCCGGAGAAAGGCAGTCAAGGCACGACGTTCATAGCAGGAGGCCATCTGGCTAGGGAACTCTGCTTGTGCTGCTTTGAACGTCATTATTTGGTAGCTGAAATGGTCCATCTAATTTGACCCAGAATCCCAAGCATTAGTTAGAAATTGCCAGCTTCAAGAAAAAACCCTGGAAAAGCTGGCATTTCACATGTCCCAATCGAACTTAAAGGGTTCCATAGTTAGTGGTCCCCTTTTCCTTCCAGACAGCCTACAGCAGGTTATAGAAAATGGCATTCAGAGAGCCCTAGCTAACTGTCATGTCCTGATCCCAAGTAGTCTCCAGCAGAGGGAACATACTTGCCTACCATTGCGCAGCTGGAAACAGCCCAAGAGGGACACAGCTTGGAGTCTGCAGGACTCCAGGGAGGACTGCCCACCAGTGCACTGCCCCTGGAGGGAATCCATGCCACCATTGGGGGCCTGGAGCCCCATGCCATGATGCCCACGTACACCGTCAATACCCTGGGTAAGATTCCCCTCTCATCCTCGGTCGTGGTGAACCATCTGCCATGTCACACTGATCATAACTTCCCAGACCCTCTTAGCTTCACAGCCCCTGCCCTACTACCTCTCATCTCGTTCCCTATTTATGTTTGGCAGACTCCTTCCCAACCTTGAATTAGCTCCAACTATACACACCAGAGCAGACTGGCTGGCTGGAAGAGTGCGGCTGTGATCACAGTAGCCTCATGAGCCTTCTGGCTGAAGACCGAAGAGCAGGTGTCCACACTGGTCTGTGGTTCACACAAGCCTCCCAGGGGAGACCCACGCAGGCCCAGCAGTTACTGTGGGCTGCAGGAAAGGGGAAGAAAGAGGTGGAAAGGAACCTCTACTGAAATCTTCCCTAAAGGAGCCATGAAACGGTGAAAGAGAAAACAAAAATTGTGGCTGGTCTCCTACTGGGCATTAATGAAAAAAGAACAACAAATAAAATGCTTTTGCTCTTTTTAGACATGGTGACTTAAATATATTTTCATTGTTCTCATCCTCCTTGCTCTCCCAACAAACACACACACACACACACACACACACACACACAAGCAAACACAGACTCAGAGCAGTGCCTCTCCGGAGTTTGTTTCTCATCTGAGCAATGTACCAGCTTGAATACAGGGGTTCCCTTGTCAGAACCAGGGGCAACCACCCAAGGGGAACAATGCTCTAATAATGTAGAACCACCCTGCCTCCCCGTTTCTCCAGGGTCAGACTCTTCCCCTTGGGAACAACCAGCCTTGACTCCCCATTCACCAAAACCCTAGGCCAGGATGCTGGGTGAAGGAGTCCTGAGACATGTGGCTCCTCAGAGCCTGGACAGAAAACAAAGCAGGGGGTCATGGTGCCTCCAGAGAGGTGTCTGACCTGGGGTGGGGGCGTTGTTGGGGACTTTGATGGGGTTCTAAAGGCTATATACATGGATAGACTCCCTACTTTAAGCCTATATACTTCGGGGCGACTTGGCAGATCTTGGGGAGGACGAGAAGACCAGATGGACTGGGAGCACTAGCAGAAGCTGGCAGAGCTGGGAAATGTGATCACCCAGTCAGAACTGTTGACAGCTGGGGTTGGGGGTACAGGCTGGGTGTATGTCTGTCAGAAGGGGTGTGTATTTCTCCCAAATATCCACCTTCTATCTGACCCCAGTGCCCTCACCTCTCTAGTGGGCTCTTCTGGGAATGTCCTAAGGTGAAAGGGTGACTGAGCACAGAAGACAAGGGCTCACACAGCAAGGGAGGGGCCTATCTTCTTTATCCAACACCTCCCTCCCCAGCAAAAAGGAAAAGACCTAAGAAGGCAGGTGTGGAGGTGCTGCTCCCACCTCTGACTAAAGCCACAGGTTCTTACCAGGGAGAGGAAGGGTGCAGATGCATGGCTGTGTGGCTCCCACTGTTCCAGCCAGGGGCTCTGTGGTGTCCCTGGATGGGTGCTCCTCACCCATCCTTGCAGCTCCCATTTTCATGGGACACTGGACGCTAGGGATGGGGGTGGGATCCTCAAGTCGACACCCAGCTCCAACCTCCACCCCTGGGGTGCATTTGTGGCAGAGCCAGGGCGGACTGTGGGGTGCTGGGGAGGTGCAGGCAGGACAGGAGAGGGGAGGCGAGAGGCTGAGTTCCGGGTCTGCGGGGGTTGTGGGGGAAGGGGTAGAGTGGTGGAGTCACAGGGTGCAGGAGTCACGTGAGGTGCTGGCCCGCAGGGCGGCCACTCACGTGTGCTGCTGGAAGAAACTGTAGGCTGCGACTCTGGGTGCGCACCCTGAGTCTGAGGGCCCGGGGCCGGGACCAAGTCAGGGCCACAAGCCAGACAGGGGTGCGCCATCTCCACCAGGTGACTGCAAGAGGCTCCACCAGTCCGAGCCTGCAGCACGTTTGAAATGCAGCACTGCTGGGAAGGGGCGGGGGCGTCTGCTGGCGCGCGGTGGGGCAGCTCTCAGCCTCTGCTCCTTCTCCTCAGCGGCTGCAGCCCCCTCAGTGGCCTTGTCCCCTGTGGCTACCACCTCTGCCTCAGCAGCTGCTGACTCTGCCTTGCTCCCTGAACTGGGACCTCAGACTCAGGGGCGCCATGGCTGCTGCAGGGGCTACGCGCGGCCATGGCCTGCCATGAAGGCTCCACATGCTCTATGCAACCAGCCAGGACCCACGCTATGATCTGAGCAGCCGCCAGCCACTGAAGCCATCTCCACTGGTGCTTGTGCTCATGCTCACTCTTCTCCCAGCTCTCTTTCTGCCCCATACTCCTCTCCTGGGCCACCCCGCCCCTGCTGTGCACATGCCCTAGCCCCCTTGGGCCCCTGGCCATTGCTGCCACCAAAGTGCGCTCCTGAGCCCCGCCCACTCCTCCCCTGGGCCCCGCCCCCCAGCCCTGGCCACAATTGCAGCCCTGACTGGGCCCTGAGGTTCCTAGACCATGGCAATTGCAGCCTTACCTCAACTCAGCATTCCCCCCCACCCCCAGTACTTGCCCGGGGGATCGAATCTCCCCTCAGCCCCACCGCTGGAGGAGACTCTCCTCCATCCCCCTCCACTCCACACACCAAGCAGGTGCATGGTGAAATTTGTGTGTGTATGTGTGTTTGTACTTGTGTGTGTGTGAGTGTTGGGGATAACTATCTCTCAAGGACTCAGAACGTAGCACCCTTTGGGGTGACTCAGCACACAGCACACTTCCAAAAAACAGCACAAAGCACCCTGTGTAAAGGACTCAGCACACAGCTCCCTTTGAGGACTCAGCATGTAGTATGCTGGGTAGAGTACTCAGCACACAGCACCCTTTGAAGGGCTGAGCATAAAGCACCCTGTGTAAAACATCTAGTGCACAACACCCTTCGAAAAACTCAGCACATAGAACAATTTTGAAGGACTCAGCACATACCACACTGTGGAAGCACTCAGCTCACAGCACCATTTGAAGGACAGTACAGAGCACCCTGTGTAAAGGACTCGGCACACAGCACTCAAAAAACTCACCTCATCCCTCTCTTCGCAAGGGCTCAGCACATAGCAGGACCCTTTGGGATGCAGTAGCTCACCACAGTTTTTGAAGGACTCAGCATACAGTACGTTGTGTAATGGACTCAGCACACAGCACCCTTTGAAAAACCCAGGACAGCCCACTCTTCTCAGGGACTCAGCATATAGAACCCTTTGGGATGACTCACCAAATCTTTTTGAGAACTCAGCACAAAACCCCCATGTGGGAAGGACCCAGCAAATAGCGCCCTGTGAAGGACTCAGCACATAGGTGTATGTCACAAGTTCAGCTGTCATTAGAATTAGGGTGCTTTCTTCAGTATCACCATTCTTCAGAAACACTTCACAAATCCTACTAGTTCACAGTTAGACAACCTGTGTTTTATGGGGGAAGGTCAGCTGGGGGTCTTGAACTCAAAGCTTGTGGGCCCTGTCCCTGAGCTCTTTGGTTCAATGCTAGAGCTCTACCACTTGGAGGCACAGCTCCAATTTTGTTTTGGGGGGTTGTTCTTTGACAGGTCTTATAGTGATAAGTAAGGCCAAGTTGGGGTATATGTAGGCAAAGGCTCTTAGCTCAGCCTGGAGCTGACTTCTCCCTTTTTGTGTCCCTGGTAAGCCGGGCCTCCTGGAGCTCTCTTGGCCTAGGGTGGAACAGACCTGCTCTGGCATGAGCAATCAGGGTGAGCAAAAGTCAGCTTGGTCCTGGTCACTTCCTCAAAGTGAACTCTAGAGAATGATGGCACGGGGCCACATGTCTCACATCTGGCCCCCAGGGTGCAGGAGTAGACCACCATAGGGATAGTATTTGAGAGTTGTGTTTACTCTTGCTTCCTTGGGGGCCCCCATCATGATTCAAAGCCACCCTGGAAAGGAAAGTCCTTGAGACTCTTACCTACAATTAACCATCGAAAAGCAAGTGAGGCTGTGGCTCAAGAGGCAGAGCACTAGCCTTGAGCAAGAAAACTCAGGGATAGAGCCTAGGCCCTGAGTTCACACACACACACACACACACACACACACACACACACACACACACACACACGCGCACACACACACACACACACCACGTGCATGCAAAATCAGAGATTTCTACACTACAATCTTTTCCCCACTAAGCCTGGTGGCTGCTGGCCTAGGTGTTTGATGCATACACCACCACCTACTTCCTATTTATCTGAGGAATGGTCATATGGGTTTGGGAGTGGGGAGAATCATCCTAGCTGAGAATGTGGCTCAGTGGTAGAGTGGTCACCTAGCATGCCTGAAGCCCTGGGATCTATTCCACACAGAAAAAGCTGGAAAGGGAGGTGGGGCTCAACTTGTAGAGTGCCAGTCTTGATCAAAAAGAGCTCAGGACAATGGCCAGGCCCTGAGTTCAAGCCCAGGGCCGGAAGAACAAATCTTTGTTGAAGGCTTTTTATTTTGTTTGAAAACAATTTATTCTTTGTGATAAGCATAACATGGGCCTCTTTCCTGGCCACCAATGGGCCATTAGATATCTCTTGAGTTTGGCTCACCTCCCGGCAGCTTCTGCCTTACCCGACCCCCAGTTTAACCTTCCCATCACCCGGCTGATGGAGGCCTGAGAGAAACCCACCTGGCCACCTACTTCTGGTGGCTGCCAAGGCTTTTGAGAGTCAGTATGTCACATAGAGAGTCATCATCCGCATCAGTCTACAAGAGAAAGTGAGGGAACACGCCTCCCCTGAGCCTGGGAGCTGTGGGCGGATCTGGATGTGCGGCATCTGGCGCAGGATGTGCTCCTTGAGGGAGTCCACTATGGGGTCAGGAAGCTGACCTCTCCTCTGGCAGTTTCCATGCTGTTTTCAAGTTGCAATTCTTCAAAACCTTTCCGCTCCTCCCTCATTTCACCCACCACAGTCCCTGAGGCGTCTGAAGCAGTGCTGGTGGTGGGGAGTTCAGCCTGTGCTGGCATCTTGAGACTGCTGTCTATGCCTTCCCTTGCGATGAGTGACAGCAGCTCCTGCAGCACTCTCCTCCTCTCCATCTTCTCCTGGGACAGCAAGTGCATGCACTGGGCTTTCTCCCAACACAGGTCATTCAGGACCAACATCTGCTCTTTACACATCATGAGGGACTCCTCGATGATTTGGATGTGTGCCAACAGCTGGCTGCATCAATGGGGGAGCTCACCTGCTGGACTCTGGAAGTCTACCTCATCAGGCAGGTCATGGACAAAGCAGATTTTCTTCTCAGATGCCCATGTGTCCTGCTTCCTATCCCCACGCATGCTGTGGTGGCAGCTCATGGGGCAGAGGGCCTGTGGCTCCAGCTCAGTCTGGCACTGAGCTGCTGGGTTGGCCAGGGGGTGCCTGCAGCTGGCACACATTCCTGTGGCAGGATTTTCCCCTGTGGATCTCAGCCTCCGAGTGTTCTAACAGAGCCTAGTCCATCTACCAGGCAACATGGAATGTGGGCATGGCCACCATTCTTGTATCCCTTTGGTCAGAAAGAACCATGAACTAATGGTGTGGCCAGAATCCTGTGATGCAGGCAGAATGGGCAGAGTCAAGATGACAGTGGCTCCCCCAGCCCCTTTCCCAGGGAACTCTGTCCAATTCAGCTGGGGACAAGAGGGTGACATGCTTTAGCTGGATGGCTGCACAGATTGTTGTGTATGTCTGTTTGTTGCCAGTCCCAGACCTTGAACTCAGGATCTGGGCACAGTCCATGAGCTGCTTTTGCTCAAGGCTAGCCCTCTACCACTGGAGCCACACGGCTCTACTTCTGGCTTTGTTGGCACTGAAGTTGGACAGGGGTTTCTAGGACTTTCCTGCTTAGGGTGACTTTGACCATAGCCTTGTAGGTTTCAAGGAGGACCTGCGCTGCTGCTGCTGCTGCTGGCCGCCCTGCTCTGCGGCCTGGGCCCAGGAGGCTGAGGTGAGGCCTTGGTGGTTTCTAGTCCCCCCACCCTCTTTGGTGGTTTTTAGTTCTCCCCCCTTGGTGATTTCTAGTCCCCCCCCTTGGTGGTTTCTAGTTCCCCCTCTTTGGTGGTTTCTAGTTGTCCCTCCTTGGTGGTTTCTAGTTCTCTCCCTCTGGTTGGTGGTTTCTAGTTCCCCCCGTTTGGTGGTTTCTAGTTCTCTCCCCTTGGTTGGTGGTTTCTAGTTCCCCCTCCTTGGTGGTTTCTAGTTCTCTCCCCCAGTTAAGTGGTTTCTAGTTCTCTCCCCGTGGTTGGTGGTTTCTACTTCCCCCCGTTTGGTGGTTTCTAGTTCCCCCTCCTTGGTGGTTTCTAGTTCTCCCCCCTTGGTGGTTTCTAGTTCCCCCCTCCTTGGTGGTTTCTCTCCCCCTTGGTGGTTTCTAGTTCCCCCACCTTGGTGGTTCTACTTCCCCCCCAGTTTGGTGGTTTCTAGTTCTCCCTCTTTGGTGGTTTCTAGTTCCCCCCTTTTTGGTGGTTTCTAGTTCTCCCCTGTTTGGTGGTTTCTAGTTCTCTCCTCAGTTTGGTGGTTTGTAGTTCTCCCCTCTTTGGTGGTTTCTAGTGTCCCCCTCTCCTCTCCTGGTGGTTTCGGGTTCCCCCCCATCAGGGCCCGGGGCTGGGCTGGGGTTGTGGGGTGGGGAGGTGGCGGTGGATTTTCAGGCTGGTCCAGGTTGTTGGAAGCCGGGGCCTTGTCCTGTTGGCCTGTGTGTCTCTGTGTCTGTCTGTCTGTCTGTCTGTCCATCTCCTCTCGGTCTGTCTGTCTGTCTGTCCATCTGTCCATCTGTCAGTCTGTCTGTGTCCCTGTCTGTCTGTCTGTCTCTGGGTCTGTCTGTCCATCTGTCCATCTGTCCGTCAGTCAGTCTGTCTGTGTCGGTCTGTCTCTCTCTGGGTCTGTCTGTCTGTCCATCTCCTCTTGGTCTGTCTATATCTGTCTGCCTGCCTCTACGTCTGTCTGTCTCCTCTCTGTCCATCTGTCTTCCTTTTTGTCTGTCTGTCCGTCTGCATCTCAGTCTGTCTGTCTGTGTCTCTGTCCATCTGCTTCTGTCGGTCTGTCCATCTCCTCTCAGTCTGTCTGTCTGTCGGTCTCCTCGCAGTCTGTCTGTCTTCTTCTTGGTCTGTCTGTCCACCTAGATGCCCATCCGCTTCTCCTGTCTGTCTGTCCATCCGGTCTTGGTCATCCGTCCATCCCTTGTCTGTCTGTCTGTCCCTCAGTCTCTACATCTGTCTGTCTCTATCTGTCTGCAGGTCAGTCTGTGTCTGGGCCCCTGCCTGTCCGTGTGTCTGTCCGTGTGTGTGTGTCCATGTTTCTGTCTGTCCATCTCCTCTCTGTCTGTCTCATTGTCTGTCTGTCCATCTGTCTCTGGCTCTGTCTGTCTGTCTATCTGTCCATGTGTCATCCTCTTGGTCTGTCTGTCTGTCTGTCCGTCTGCCTCTCAGTCTCTCTGTCTGGGTCTGTCTGTCCTGTGTCTGTCTGTCTGTCTCCTCTCTGTCCATCTGTCTTCCTCTCTGTCTGTCTGCCTCTTGGTCTGTCTGTCCACCTGGCTGTCCATCTGCTTCTTCTGTCTGTCCATCTGTCTGTCCTGTCTTGATCATCTGTCCATCCCTTGTCTGTCTGTCTGTCCGTGTGTCATCCTCTCGGTTTGTCTGTTCGTTTGTGTCTATCTGTCTCCCCATCCATACGTCTGTCCCCAACAACTGTCCTCTTCCACCCTCAGGCCAGGCAGACTTTGACCTCGCCGACGCCCTGGATGACCCCGGTGAGTCCTGACCTCTCACCTTTCCCCCCCCATGACTTCACCCTGGGCGCTAGGCCTCACGTGGGGCCTTGATCCAGCTGTGGGCCTGAATCCCATGTGACCCTTTGCCACCCCCTGAGGCCTTGGGATCAGGGGTTGGGGGGGTCAGGGGAAGTCAGGGGTCACCACCCTCTCTCTCTTCGCCTGCAGATCCCACCCCGAAGCCCATCTCGGATGAGTGGGGTCCTCCCACACACACACCAGGCCCACCCAGGGTGGGGAAACTGAGGCACGGCCCACTCCTGGCACACAGGGCTGTACCCACAGCTGCCTGACCCGCCCAGGCCGTGACCCCCGGGTAGGGATGGAGGTGAGTGGGGTCAGGGAGGGTCAGGGGGAGTCAGGGGTCAGGGGAAGGAGGGGGGTAAGGGGAAGGGGGAGGCCGGCCTCCATCCTCCCTCACTCTCTCTCTTCCCGCAGACATCTACCTCCCGATGCCAGCCTCAACCCCAGCCCCAACCCCCGCCAGGCACAGGAGGTGAGGACATGGAAGGGGGGAGGCCCGGATGTGGAGGCTGGGGATGGAGAGGCCCGGATGTAGAAGCCTGGATGTAGGGAACCCAGTGTGGAGGCCCGGATTTACGGACCCAGATGTAGGGACCCAGACATGGGAATATGGATGTAGGGACCCGGATGTGGAAGCCTGGATGTAGAGACCCAGATGTGGAGACCCCAGTGTGGAGACCTGGATGTAGAGACCCGGATGTGGAGACCCCAGTGTGGATTCCTGGATGTAGAGACCCGGATGTGGAGACCCAGACATGGGATCCCGGATGTAGGGACCTGGATGTGGGTACCCCGATGTAGGGACCCGGATGTAAGGACCCGGATGTGGAGGCCGAGCTCCCAGGGCTGCGTCTCTCCTCCTCCTCCACCCCAGGTGCTGGCGACGAACACGTGATCCACGGAGACCCTCCAGGGTAAGTCCTCCACCCTCGGCCGCCCCACTTCCGGTCCCCTCCTGATCTGGGCCCAGGTGTGTATTGGGACTTCCAGTCTGCATGAGAACTTCCGCTCCTGACAGTATGTGAACTTCTGGTCCAGAGTATCAGAACTTCCGGTCCTGATTGGGAACTTCCGGTCCCTAGTATATAACAAGTTCCGGTCCTGACTGAGGACTTCTGGTCCCTAGTGTATATGAACTTCCGGTCCTGACTATGGGAACTTCCGGTCCCTAGTGTGTAAGAACTTCCGGTCTTCACTGTGGAGACTTCTGGTCCCTAGTATATAACAACTTCTGGTCTTGACTATGGGGACTTCCAGTCCAAGTGTACAGGAACTTCTGGTCCTGATTGGAAGGGCACTTCTGGTCCCTAGTGTATAGGAACTTCCGATCCTGATTGGAAGGGCACTTCCAGTCCCTAGTGTAGAGGAACTTCCTGTATTTAGTGTATAAGAAATTCTGGTATTGACTATGGGGACTTGCGGTTTTGACTGTGGAGATTTCCGGTCCCTAGTATATAGGAACTTCTGGTCCTGACTGGGGACTTCCGGTCCCTAGTATATAGAAACTTCCGGTCCTGATGGGAAGGGCACTTCTGGTCCTGATTGGAAGGGCATTTCCGGTCCCTAGTGTGTAGGAACTTCTGGTCTTGACTGTGGAGACCTCCAGTCCCTAGTATATAACAACTTCAGGTCTTGACTATGGGGACTTCCGGTCCCTAGTATACAAGAACTTCTGGTCTTGACTATGGAGACTTCAAGTCCCTAGTACACAAGAACTTCCGGTCTTGACTAGGGGCACTTCCTGTCCCTGTTCATGGACACTTCCTGTCACGGCTGTGATAGCACTTCCGGTCAGGCACCCTTGTCCCGCCCCCTTCGCCTTGGCTCGCTTCCTGTTTCCGGACACTTCCCGACCAGAAGCTGCAGGGGGACGTCCCACCCCCTTCCTGGGTGTGTTCTTCCCCCAATTTCCAGTTCCGCCCCCTAAAGGCAGCACGCTGGCCTGCCTCGTGTCCCCTGTTGTGTCCGTGGTGGTCGTGGCCCTAGTGAGCACCGCCATCACCTACTTCTAATCTGGAGGTTGCAGACACTGCTTCCGGGCTGCGGGCCGGGATGCAGGTGGGAACTGCCCCCTCCCAGGGTGCCCGGATGAGGGGGGGCGTGGGGCGAAGCCTCCCATGATCCCCCGCGGGGGCTGTAGCCTGTGCCTCCCCTCGCCCCCAGGCCCCGCCCCAGTGTGAGGCTGGATTCGAACCCGGGGCCTCCAGCAGCCAGCCGAAGCGGAAGCGTAAGAAGGAGCCTGGGGGGGAGGGATGAATAAAATCAACGTAAAGTACACATGCGCACTGTCAGGCCTGTCTGCCCCGCCCATCTTTCCATAGCGCATGCGCAGGCTCCGCCTCTTTGGAACCACTTCCCGCACATGCGCGTTGCGTGCGCCCAGGCAGCGTTTCCCTTCCCCTCTGGCGCCTACTCAGTGTGGAGACAGGCGCAGGGCGGGACAGGATGGTGATGGACAGCTAGAGTGTCCAGTCAGTCACTTGTGGGCGGGACTTCGGCTTGACAGGACATAAGACGGAGTAGGAGGAGGGGCCTGGAGGTAAATGACACCCTGTGTGGCCATCTAATTGCAAGGGGAGTGGCCTGAAGTCGACAGGACACTTGATAATACAAGGGGGCGTGGCCTGAAGGTGACAGACAGGACACAGGATTATACAACAAGGGGGCATGGTCTGAAGGTGACAGAGAGGACAAATGTCCACACAACAGCCAGGGGGCGGGACCTGGAGGAGACAGACAGCCCCTGTGGCCTTTCAACAGCCATTGGACGGGGCCTGGAGGTGACAAAGAGCCTCTATGGCCTTCCAACAGCCAGGAGGCGGGACCTGGAAGTGAAGGACAGCCCTTGAGCCCATACATTCACTAGTGGGCAGGACCTCTGGGTGATGGGCACCCACAGCGTTCATAGAGCTAGCCACGAAGAGGCGTGGCTTCACACATATCGACTCTCCAGCTATTGGCTTGGCAGGGGGCGGGACACAGGGATGATGGACAGCATGCCCTGCCTTTCAATATCACCCAAGGAAGAGGCGGGACTGGACCCCCAGCTTCCCTGGGCGGGGCCAAAGGAGGGAGAGACAGGCGTGTCAGCCAATCAGAGCAGGGGGCGTGGCGGGAGGAGTCCCCGGGGAAGCCAATGGGTCCCTCCCTCCAGAGAAGACCCGGATGCCGTGCAGGTGCAATGCATCCTAGGCCTAGGGAGACACAGACCTCCGACCTCGACTTATCCTACCGCCATAAGGAGCTATAGGCCCATCTGGGTCAATCCCTGGAGAGGTCATTGGGGTCCCCTGGGACAGGCACAGAAGGGGAAGAGGTCGCAGGCCTGGTCATCCACCCATCCATCCATGCAACCACTGCCTCCCCTTAGAGTGGTCCACCATCCGGGTACCCCACGTCTCCAATCCCGCTGGGCCAATCTGAATCCAAGTTCAGGTAGTTAGGGGCAGGACTGTCGTGTGAGGTCCAATCAGCAGCGAGTTGGATTTGTGGGGGGGCTAAAGGGCGTGTCTTACAGCTGGACCAATGACAAGTGAATTAGGAAAGTGAAGGCGGGGCTTTCATGGAATAGGCCAATCAGGTGTGAATCTAGGTGGTGGGATGTCCTGGAGGAGGGCGAGACCAAGCCTGTATCCTAGCAACCCACCGGAAATGGTCTGAAATGGAAGGCGGGAATAGTCCAATACCCTAGCAACCACCGGAAATGGCCTGAAATGGAAGGCGGGACTAGTCCAATACCCTAGCAACCACCAGAAATGACCTGAAATGGAAGGTGGGACCAGCCCTGTATTCTAGCAATGACCAGAAATGGTCTGAAATGGAAGGCGGGACCAGTCCTATACCCTAGCAATGACCAGAAGTGGCCTGAAATGGAAAGTGGGACTAGTCCTATACCTTAGCAATGACCGGAAATGACCTGAAATGGAAGGTGGGAGTAGTCCTATACCCTAGCAATGACCGGAAATGACCTGAAATGGAAGGTGGGACTAGTCCTCTACCCTAGCAACGACCAGAAGTGGCCTGAAATGGAAGGCAGGACCAGCCCTGTATCCTAGCATCAACCGGAAATGACCTGAAATGGAAGGCAGGACCAGTGCCCGGCTTCTGACCCCGGTGACCCCTGACCCTGCCGTGCGGTGCGGTGCTCACGAGGTTTTATTTTGTGAGAAGTTAGAGGACATAGGCCCGGATGTGAGAGGGCCCCGGATGGGAGGCTGGGGAAAGGCCCCGGATGGGAGGCCCAAGGTGGAGGTCCAGGATGAGAGGCTCAGGATGTGAGAGTCCCCGGATGTGGGAATCCCTGGGTCTGAGAATCCCCAGATGTGAGACTCTCTGAATGTGAAAATCCCCAGATGTAAGAGTTCCCCAGATGTGAGAATCCCCGCATGTGAGAGTCTCTGGATGTAAAAGTCCCTGGATGTGACAATCCCTGGATGTAGGAATCTCTAGATGTGGGAATCCCCGGATGTGAGAATCCCCGGCTGTGGGAATCCCCAGATGTGAGAATCCCTGGATGCGATAATCCCCAGATGTGGGAATCCCCGGATGTGAGTTTCTGGATGTGAGATTTCCCCAGATGTGGGAATTCCCTGGTCTGAGAATCCCCGGATGTGGGAATCCCTGGATATGAGAATCCCCGGATGTGGGAATCTCTGGATGTGAGAATTTCTGGATGTGAGAATCCCCGGATGTGAGAATCTCTGGATGTGAGAGTCTGTATGTAGGAATCCCCGGATGTGAAAGTCTCTGGATATGAGAATCCCCGGATGTAAAAGTCCCCGGATGTGAGAGTCTCTGGTTGTGAGAATCCCCGGGTGTAAAAGTCCCCGGATGTGGGATTCCCCGGATGTGTAAATACATCCCCGGGAATTCCCGGATGTGTCACCAGAAGTGAGAATCCCCAGATGTGAGAATCCCCGGATGTAGGAATCCCTGGATGTGAGAATCCCCGGATGTAGGAATCCCTGGATGTGAGAGTCTGTATGTGGGAATCCCCGGATGTGGGAATCTCTGTATTTGAGTATACCTGGATGTTTAATACCCGGATGTGAGTCCCCGGATGTGAGAAGGCGCAGGCCAGGATCTGCCATAGCCCCAGGGAAGTTGGGGGTTGGGGGTCGGTTCAGGGTCAGAAGTCCGGGATCAGGTGGTCGCAGGCACAGAGCGGTCTGGGCGCGCAGCAGGGCTGCAGGCACGGGCTCCAGGTGTTGTGTGCAGGGGCGAGGGGCGGGGCCATGAGGGGGCGGCGCGTGCGCAGCATCCGGGCCACCGCGGCCTCCACGCGTCTGCGCGTCGCCATCGGGCCCTGCAGCGGGCAGGTCTCCCCCGGGTCCGCCGTCAGGTCAAAGAGCAGTGGCCGCAGGTGGCGGGTCATTCGCCGCCCCGAGCAGGCACAGGCAGGGAAACCGAGGCAGGTGCCCGAGCCCGGCGAGTCGAAGCGCGGAGTGGCGAAGTGCAGCTTCCACACCGTGCGGCCTGAGGGGGGTGGGGGGAGAAAGGAGTAACATCCAGGGCCTCACATCCGGGGATTCCCATCCGGGAATTCACATCCAGAACATCACATCCAGGGATTCACATCTGGGCATTCACATGCAAGACCTTACATCTGGGGATTCCCATCCAGGACTTCACATCTGGGTATTCACATCCGGGGATTCCCATCTCGGACCTCACATCCGGGAATTCACATCCGGGACCTCACATCCAGAACCTTACATCCGGGGCTTCACATCCGGGGATTCACATCTGGGGCTTCACATCCGGGGATTCACATCCGGGGCCCCACATCCGTGCATTCACATGTGGGACCTCACATCTGGGGACTCACATCCATGGCCTCACATCCAGGGATTCTCATCTGGGACCTCACATCCAGGGATTCCCATTTGGGACCTCACATCCGGGGCCTCACATCCGGGGATTCCCATCTCATGCCTTCCATCCAGGTCCTCACATCCCAGGATTCCCACATCCGGGGCCTCACATCCAGGGATTCTCATTCAGTACCTCACATCCGGGAATTCCCATCGGGGACTTCACATCCGGGACCTTACATCCGGGGATTCCCATCTCATGCCTTCCATCCAGGTCCTCACATCCCAGGATTCCCACATCCGGGGATTCCCACATCCAGGTCTCCCACCTCCAGGCCTTGCATCCGGGTCCCTGCACGCATGCATGCAGCTCCCTCCCCCGCCCCGGGGCCCAGCGGAGGTCAAGGCACTCACTTGGGTGGTTGAACCAGCGCACGGCGTGCAGCCGGGCCTCGCAGTAGTGCAGCAGGAAGTCGTGGCCTGCGGCCTGCGCCATCCCCAGCAGCGCGGGCATCAGGTCCCGGCCTTCCACCTCCCTGCGGGACCTGGATGTGCAGGCTTCTGAGCGCTCAGAGACCCAGATGTGCAGGCCCGAGCCCCCAGAGACCCGGATGTGCAGGCCAGAGATCCCAGAGACCTGGATGTCAAGGCTTGAGCCTTTAGAGTCCCGGATGTGCAGGCTTCTGAGCCCTCAGAGACCTGGATGTGCAGGCTTCAGAGGCCTTCAAGACCCGGATGTCCAGGCTCCTGAACACTCAGAGACCCAGATGTGCAGGCTTCTGAGCGCTCAGAGGCCCAGATGTGCAGGCCAGAAATCCCAGAGACCCGGATGTCCAGGTTTCTGAGCCCCCAGAGACACGGATGTGCAGGCCTGAGATCCCAGAGACCCAGATGTGCAGGCTTCTGAGCCCTCAGGGACCCAGATGTGCAGGCCTAAGCCCTCAGAGACCCGGATGTCCAGGCCTGAGACCTGGGCCTAGGTACTCAGAGACCTGGATGTGCAGCCCTGATGCCTTAGAGACCCGGATATGAAGGCCTGAGTCCTCAGAGACCCAGATGTCTAGGCTTCTGAGTGCTCAGAGGCCCAGATTTGCAGGCCTGAGCCCTTAGTTACCCGGATGTAAAGGCTCCTGAGCCCCAGAGACCCGGATGTGCAGGTCTGAGCCCTCAGAGACCCGGATGTGCAGGCTTCTGAGCAACCAGAGACCCGGATGTGCAGGCCTCAGCCTCCCCCGCTCGGGATCCCAGAGGCCCCAGATGACCCCCCTTCTCCTCTACCCCGTGGGGACGCAGGCCGGCGAACTCCTACCTGTCCGCCGGAACCCAGCCCCGGGCCAGGCGCACTACGGTGGGGAACAGGTCCATGAGGCTGGTGGGCTCAGGCACCAGGCGCCCTGCGGGCAGCGTCCCAGGCCAGCACACCAGCCCAGGGACCCGGACGCCGCCCTCCCAGCTGCCCATGCCTTTGGCACCTGCAAGGGGGGGCGAAGGGCAAAGGTCAAGGGGAGGGGTCGGGCCGCGTGGGAGGCCCCGCCCACCCTGCCTCAGTTTTCCCCTAGCCTCGGTGCATGCTGTTGGAACCCCTGAGGCGGGCGCCCCAGCCCGGGCCTCCAGCGAGGCACTGTGGTCAGACGTGAAGTAGACGAGGGTACGGCGCCCCAGCCCCGCGCCGTCCAGCGCTGCCAGCAGTCGCCCTGCGGGGGGGGAAATGGGTCCGTGCCTCAGTTTACCCCCAGCATCCACCATGCCTCGGTTTGCCCCCAACACGCACCGTGCCTCAGTTTACCCAACATGCATTGTGACTCAGTTTACAAATTTCCATCGTGCTTCAGTTTATCCCCAATGCCCAGTGACTCAGTTTACCAAACAGGCTCCGTGCCTCAGTTTACCCCCAACGCTCACCGGGCCTCAGTTTACCCAAATACACCGTGCCTCAGTTTACCCCCAACATGCACTGTGCCTCAGTTTAACCCCAACATGCACTGTGCCTCAGTTTACCCAAATGCACTTTGCCTCAGTTTACCCAAGTGCACCGTGCCTCAGTTTACCCCTATATTTGGGCCTCAGTTTACCCAAGTGCACCGTGCCTAAGTTTACCCAAATGCACCGTGCCTCAGTTTACCCCAACCCGCTGACCCCGTCCCCGTGCCTCAGTTTACCCCATCCCGGTGCCTCAGTTTACTCAACCCACTCACCTCGTCCCCGTGCCTCAGTTTACCCAACATGCACCATGCCTCAGTTTACCCAACATGCCTAGTGACTCAGTTTACCCAACATGCACCATGACTCAGTTTGCCCAACATGCCCAGTGACTCAGTTTACCCAAATACACCGTGCCTCAGTTTACCCCAATACCCAGTGACTCAGTTTACACAACATGCACCGTCCCTCAGTTTACCCCTATATGCGGGCCTCAGTTTACCCACATCCACCGTACCTCAGTTTACCCAAATGCACCGTGCCTCAGTTCACCCTGAACATGCACCGAGCTTCAGTTTACCCAACATGCACCGTGCCTCAGTTTACCCAAGTGCACCTTGCCTCAGTTTACCCCCAACATGCCCAGTGACTCAGTTTACCCAAATGCACCGTGCCTCAGTTTACCCAAACCCCATGCCTCAGTTTATCCCCAACACACTGACCCTGTCCCCGTGCCTCAGTTTACCCAAATGCACCGTGCCTCAGTTTACCCAAGTGCACCATGCCTCAGTTTACCCCAATCCATTGACCCCGTTCCCATGCCTCAGTTTCCCTCATCCTGTTCACCCCATCTCTGTGCCTCAGTTTCCCCCAACCCACTCACCCCACCCCCGTGCCTCAGTTTCCCTATCCCGCTCACCCCGTCCCCGTGCCTCAGTCTCCCTATCCCGCTCACCCCACCCCCGTGCCTCAGTTTCCCCCATCCCAAGCACCGTGCCTCAGTTCCTGCCACCCCGCACTCACCCACCATCCAGTCAAGCTCCTCCACGTTGTCGCCGTAAGCGCCGTGCGCGCTGCGGCCCCGGAAGGCAGGTGAGGTGACCAGCAGGACGTGGACGTGGAAGAAGGAGACGAGAAGGAGGAAGGGGCTGGCCTGGTGCCTGCGGACCCACGTCAGACCCCGCCCCCCTCATCAATAACCTCACCAATAACCGACCTGATCAGGTATTGCCAATAATCGATCAGATGATCGATAATTGATCCTGATCTGATCAGATATTACCAATAATCGATCCTGATGTGATCGATAATACCAATAATCAATAGTGATCTGATCAAAAATACCAATAATCGATCGTGATCCGATCAGTTATTACCAATAATCGAACAGATCTGATCAGTTATTACCAATAATCAAACATCTGATCGATATGACCAATAATAGAACATGAGCTGATCAGTTATTACTAATAATCGAACAGGATCTGATCAATAATACCAATATTCGATTGTGATGTGATCGATAATACCAATAATCGAACATCATCTGATCGATAATACCAATAATTGAACATTAGCTAATCAGTTATTACCAATAATCGAACATCATCTGATCAGTTATTACCAATAATCGATCATGATCTGATCAATACTACCAATAATCGATCATGGTCTGATCTGAGGTCTACCAGATGTCTCTACAGATCTACTAGATGGAACATCTGGGGACCTGAGGTCTACCAGATGTCTATAGAGATCTACTGGATGTACATCCGGGGATCTGAGGTCTACCAGAGGATTTGAGGTTGACAGTTGACTATAGAGATCTACTGGATATACATCTGGGCACCTGAGGTCTACCAGTTGACTATAGAGATCTAGTAGATGTACATCTGGGGATCTGAGGTCTACCAGATGTCTATAGAGATCTACTGATGGAACATCCGGGGATTTGAGATTGACCAGTTGACTATAGAGATCTACTGGATGTACATCCGGGGATCTGAGGTCTACCAGATGCCTATAGAGATCTCCTAGTGGAACATTCGGGGATTTGAGGTTGACAGTTCACTATAGAGATCTACTGGATGTACATCCGGGGATCTAAGGTCTACCAGTTGACTATAGAGATCTAGTAGATGGCATCTGTCCCCCTCCCCGACGCCAGGCTGACCTGTGCATGAAGGCCTCAGCCTCCCGCAAGAAGAGCCCCGCGCTGGCCTCAAACCTCAGAGGCTGCTGGACGACCTGGTGATCCCTCATCAGGAAGCAGTCGGCATGGACGATGAAGACACCCAGGAGGCAGGAGGTGCAGGCCAGGAGCAAGGCCCCACATACAGGGCCCAGCACCCAGGGCACCCAGCGCAGGCCCAGCAGGCCCGTGAGCTTCCCAGAGTCCAGGCAGAGCTGGGAAAGCAGCAGCAGCTGCGCCTCCAGGTCCAGGGGCCCTTGCAGACGCGCTCGCTTCTCTGAGGGCTCCTCTTGCAAGCAGTCCCCCATCAGGGTGAAGAGGACCCCGAAGAAGGAGTCAAACCCGTGGTTCAGGGGGTGTTGGCAGTGGTCAGAGGGGGACTCACAGTTGAGGCCCAGGTGCCATTTGCCTGGAGGGGAAGAGACGGATGGACGAGTGAATGGATAGGTGGATGGGTACATGGATGGGTGGATGGATGGGTGGGTGGATGGTTGGGTGAGTGGATGGATGGATGGATGGATGGATGGGTGGGTGGATGGATGGATGGATGAATAGGGGAATGGGTGGATGGATGGATGGCTGGATGGATGGATGCACAGTGGATGGATGGATGGGTGGATGGGTGGATGGATGGATGGATGGGTGGGTGGGTGGATGGATGGATGGGTGGATGGATGGGTGGGTGGGTGGATGGATGGATGGGTGGATGGATGGGTGGGTGAATGGATGAATGGATGGAGGTGGATGGATGGATGGGTGGGTGGATGGATGGATGGATGGATGAATAGGTGGATGGGTGGATGGATGGATGGATCAGTGGATGGATGGATGGATGGGTGGATGGATGGATGGATGGATGGATGGGTGGATGGGTGGATGGATGGATGGATGGATGGGTGGATGGATAGATGGATGGGTGGATGGATGGGGGATGGGTGGATGGATGGATTGGTGGATGGATGACTTCTCTCTTACCTATGAGGCCGGTGGCGTATCCCTGCTCCTGCAGGATCTTGGCGAAGGTGATCTCGGAGGTGGGCAGCCCGCCCGACACGGCTGCCCACTGCAGCACGCGCGCCCCGTTGGTGGTCACCATGCCTTTCAAGAGAGAGGAGAAGGACCCTAGGTCAGTGATGATGGCGTCCCGGGTCAGGAGGGGGCATCTAACACCTTCAGGGGGAAGGCCTGCTGTGTCTGGGATAGCCTGGGACCTGCCCCCCCGGGTGGAAAGGACCCCAGCCCTGGGAGCCCCAGGGGGAAACCAATATGGCATCACTTCCGGTTTCCTGGCGTTTCAGGGGGGAAGTCCCAGAGTCTCAGGAATTTGAACCTGAGATCCTCAGAGTAATCCTCCCCTCCCTCTAGTGGACCTCAGTGCCCTAGATGTTGAGCCTCAGTTCCCTGGTTGTTGGACCTCAGGTCCCCGGATGTTTGATGTTAGTATCCCGGATGTTGGCCCTCAGATCCCCGGATGATGGAGTTCAGTGCCCTGTATGGTGGATATCAGGACCCCAGATGTTGGACTTCAGTTACCCGGATGTTGTAGCTCAGTTCCCTGGATGTTGGGTCTTACAACCCCGGATATTGGAGCTTAGATTCGGGTATGTTGGCCCTCAGATCCCCAGATGTTGGAGCTCTGTTCCCCGGATGTTGGGGCTCAGGTTCCCGGATGTTGGATCTTAGTACCCCGGATGGTGGATGTCAGGTCCTCGGATCTTGGAGTTCAATTCCCAGAATGTTAGGCCTCAGATCCCCGGATGTTGGATCTTAGTACAATGGATGTTAGAGATAAGGTCCCCGGATATTAGAGTTCAGTGCCCCGGATGTTTGTGCTCAGATCCCCGGATGTTGGATCTTAGTAACCCGGATGTCAGAGATGAAGTCCCTGGATGTTAGAGTTCAGTGCCCTGGATGTTGGTGCTCAGTTCCCCGGATGTTGAATATCAGGTCCACGGATGTTGGATCTTAGTATCCCGGATGTTGGCTCTCAGATCCCCGGATGTCCTGTCCCCACCTCCCCCCCACCGCTCCCTCCGTTCCCCAGATGTCCCACCCCCCCATACCAACCCAGGCGCACAGGGTAGCGTCCCGTCAGGAAGGCCGCACGGCTCAGGCTGCAGACGGACACTGCCGCCAGGTGCTGGGTCAGCCGCAAGCCGTCCCGGGCCAGGCCGTCCAGGTGCGGGGTGCTGTGGGGGGAGAGGGAAACTGAGTCACAGCCAAGAACATATGGGGACCTGGGGTCTAACATCCGGGGATCTAATGCCCAACATCCGGGGAACTGAGCACCAACATCCGGGGCACTGAGCTCTAACATCCAGGGACTTCATCTCTGACATCCAGGAGCTGAACTCCAACATCCGGGGCCCTGAGATCCCACATCCGGGGATCTAAGATCCAACATCCGGGGACCTGAGATCCCACATCTGGGATACTAAGATCCAACCTCTGGGGACCTGAGGTCCAACATCCGGGGATCTAAGATCCAACATCTGGGGCCCTGAGATCCCACATCCAGGGTACTAAGATTCTATATCTGTGGACTGGGCTCCTACATCTGGGGATCTAAGGCCCAACATCCGGGGACCTGAGGGCCTACATCCGGGCAACTAAGATCCAACCTCTGGGACCTGAGCTCAAACATCCGGGTACCTGGTCTCCAACATCTGGGACACTAAGATCCAACATCCAGGGATCTGATATCCAACATCCGGGGGCCTGATCTCTAACATCTGGGGTACTAACATCTAACATCCGGGAACCTGATTTCCCACATCTGGGTTATACTAAGATTTAACATCTGAGGACCTGATCTCCAACATCCGGGGCACTAACATCCCACATCCGGGGATCTGATATCCAACATCCGGGGACCTGATCTTCAACATCCAGGGAACTGAGATCTAACATCCTGGGAATTGAACTCCAACATCTGGGGACCTAACATCCAACATCCGGGGACCTGGGGTCCACTAGATGTCTATACAGTTCTCCTGGTGGAACATCCGGGGAACTGAGCTCTAACATCCGGGGTACTAACATGTAACATCCGGGGACCTGATATCCAACATCCGGGGCAGTAAGATTCAACATCCGGGGACCTGATCTCCAACATCGGGGACCTGATCTCCAACATCCGGGGACCTGATCTCCAACATCCGGAGCACTAACATCTAACATCCGGGAACCTGATTTCCCACATCCGGGGCATTAAGATCTAACATCCGTGGACCTGTCCTCCAACATCCAGGGCACTAACATCCCACATCCGAGGATCTGATATCCAACATCCGGGGTACTAACATCTAACATCCGGGGACCTGATATCCAACATCCAGGACACTAAGATCTAACATCCAGGCACCTGGGCTCCTACATCCGGAGGAATAAGATCCAACATCCGGGGCACTGAGCTACAACATCCAGGGTACTAATATCTAACATCCGGGGACCTGAGCTCCCACATTCGGGGCACTAACCTCCAACATCTGGGGACCTGAGCTCCTACATCCGGGGCACTGAAGTCCAATATCTGGGGACATGATCTCCCACATCCGAGGTACTAAGATTTAACATCCAGGGACTTGATATCCAACATCCGGGGCACTAACATCCAACATCCGGGGACCTAGTCTCCAACATCCGGGGTACTAACATCCAACATCCAGGGAACTGAAGTCCAACATCCAGGAACCTGATTTCCCACATCCGGGGTATTAAGATTTAACATCCGGGGACCTGATATCCAACATCCGGGGACCTGGTCTTCAAATCCGGGGTACTAACATGTAACATCCAGGGACCTGATATCCAACATCCGGGGCACTAAGATCCAACATCCCGGGATTTGGTATCCAACATCCACGATACTAACATCCAACATCCGAGGAACTGAGTTACTAGATGTCTATACAGTTCTCCTGGTGGAACATCCAGGGATCTGAGCTCCCACATCCGGGTAACTAAGGCCCTACATCCGGGCCTCCCCCTCTGCTCACCACAGGCTGCGGTTCCAGAAGCTGCCCAGGTCACCCAGGCCCAGGTCGTCGGCCAAGAGCAGCAGGAAGTTGGGGCGCGAGGGGGCAGGGCCTGCGCAGGGGCCAGGGGGGAGGAGGAGGAGGAGAAGGAGGAAGACGAGGGGTGGGGCTGTGCAGCTGCTGTGCGACCTGAGGAGGAGAGAGAGGATGGGTGGATGGATGGGTGGATGGATGGATGGATGGATAGGTGGATGGGTGGATGGATGGATGGATGGGTGAATGGATGGGTGGATAGATGGATGGTTGGATGGATGAGTGGATGGGTGGATGGGTGGATGGATGGATGGATGGATGGGTGGGTGGGTGGATGGATGGACGGATGGATGGGTGGATGGATGGGTGGATGGTTGGATGGATGGATGGGTGGATGGATGGATGGGTGGGTGGGTGGATGGATGGATGGATGGGTGGATGGATGGGTGGGTGGGTGTATGGATGGATGGATGGGTGGATGGATGGGTGGGTGGATGGATGAATGGATGGATGGGTGGATGGATGGATGGGTGGGTGGATGGATGGATGGATGGATGGATAGGTGGATGGGTAGATGGGTGGATAGATGGATGGGTGGATGGATGGATGGGTGGATGAATAGGTGGATGGGTGGATGGATGGATGGGTGGAGGGATGGGTGGATGGATGGATAGGTGGATGGGAGGAGGGATGGGAGGACTCCCCCTCCCTCCAGGCCCTCTCCTGACCAACATGGTGCCCAGGATCGCGTCCTTCCCATGATGCTCCCCGTTTCCTGGAAGAGAAGGCCGGAAGCAGGAAGTGGGGAAGAGCTGAGGAACATCCGGCCACCCCAGGGCCAGGCTGCTGTTGCCCTCACCAGTACATCAGCCCCTCAGCTTGTCTTTCCAGGCTTGTGGCGGGGCCCTGAAGCCCCCACCCCGGGGCATGGTGGGACATCCGGGGGGGCTCCAAAAAGCAATCGAAGCCCCCCAAACCCGGGTCCCCACACCTCTCCCCGTGTTCCCCAGAGGACGAACTCACATCCACTGTTCTCTGCCATCAGCGCCTGGGCCTGTTGCTCTCCCTGCCAGCCAGGAAGCTCGCAAGGCTCAAATGTCCATGTCACTCCAGCAGCCAGAACTCCACAAACCCCCTCCAAAATAAAAGTCCCCTTGTTCCTTGGAAAGGAACAGGATGTGGTGCTGAAGGGGTAGGCAGGGAAGGAAGGGAAAAGCCCGGAGTTGCTGGGCTGGGCGCCAAGAAATTGCCAGGCCTGGCAGAGGCAGGAGGAAGGGGAGGAGGGAAACCTCGAGAACTACATGGAGGGCTGCAATAAGAGTCAGGACCGTCAGGGAGCGTGGCCTGTGCCCAGGGGGCGTGGCCTGTGCTCAGTAGGGCGTGGCCAGAGCTCAGGAGGGCGTGGCCTGGGCTGGGGAGGAAGTGAGGGACTCAGGAGGGCTTGGCCTGCGCTGGGGGGCGGAAGTGAGGAAGAATTCCATCCAGAAGCAGCATGGCTGCTTTATTGCCTCTGAGTCTGGGAAAGGACCCCAACGGCCAAAGCGCAGCTGGAGCCAAGGTGTGGAGTGCCCGCTCCGCCACATCCGGGTTCCACCTCTCACATCTGGGTCTCAACCCCTCACATCTGGGTCCCAACCCTCACATCCGGGTCCAAACCCCTCACATCCGGGTCCTGGCGCCTGCCAGTGGACCTGGAGTTAAGTGACATCCTGGTACTCGCCTCCACATCTGGGTTCCCGGACCTGGAGATCCCTAACATCCGGGTACCCACCCCACATACGGGTTCACAGACCTGGAGGTCCCTAACATCTGGGTACTCACCCCACATCCAGGTTCATGGACCTGGAGGTCCCTAACATCTGGGTACTCACCCCACATCCAGGTTCATGGACGTGGAGGACCCTAACATCCGAGTACCCAGCCCACATCCGGGTTCACTCACCTGGAGGTCCCTAACATCTGGGTACTCACCCCACATCCAGGTTCATGTACCTGGAGGTCCCTAACATCCGAGTACCCAGCCCACATCCGGGTTCACGAACCTGGAGGTCCCTAACATCCAGGTAGTTCCCATTCCACATCTTGGTCCTGGACCCTCAGTGGATGTGGAGGGACCTGACATCTGGGATCCTCACGCCACATCCGGGTCCTAGACCCTGTCAGTGGAAGGAGAGGAGCGTGACATCCGAGACTCCACACGCCACAGCCAGGCCTGTGGATGTGATATCCGGGTCCTGCCCAGCACATGTCCAGGTCCCTGCCACCGTCCACATCCGGGTTAATGGACATGGACTTACATAACATCCGGTTCCCCACGCAACATCCGGGTCCTGGCCCCTCAGTGGACCTGGAGATAGGTGACATCCGGGTCCCCCAGTCCACATCTGGGTCCTGGCCCCTCAGTGGACCTGGAGATAAGTGACATCTGGGTCCCTGACGCCACATCCGGGTGAGTGGACACGGAGGAGGGTGACATCCGGGTCCCCCAGTCCACATCCGGGTCCTGGCCCTTCAGTGGACCTGGAGATAAGTGACATCCGGGTTCCCCAGGCCATATCTGGGTCAGTGGACACGAATGAGGGTGACATACGGGTCCCTCCCAGTCCACATCCGTGTACTGGTCCCTCAGTGGACATGAAGGAAGGTGACATCCGGGTCCCTCCTAGTCCACATCCGGGTCCTGACCCATCAGTGCATCTGGCGGAAAGTGACATCCGGTTCCTCCATGCCACATCTGGGTCAGTGGACATGGAAGAAAGTGACATCCGGGTCCCTTCTAGTCCACATCCGGGTCCTGGCCCCTCAGTGGACCGGGAGATAGGTGACATCCGGGTTTCTCCCAGTCCACATCCGGGTCCTGGCCCCTCAGTGGACCCAGAGATAGGTGACATCTGGGTCTTTCCCAGTCCACATCCGGGTCCTAGCCTCTCCGTGGCCTCTGGTCGGACCGCAGCTTCTGTACAGCACACGCAGGTTTGGAGTCCCACATCCCGGCATCTTCCGGCTGGGGCCCAGGAGTCTTGCTGGAGCCGGACATCCAGGTCTGACGCGCTTTCCCTGCAACCGAACCCAGCGGCCGAAAGGCAGGAATGAAGCCCCACATCCGGGTCTTCTCGGTCTGTTGTCTGGCAACCGAAGGCACAGGCCTAGACGCTGTGGTGGAGCCCAACGTCCTGGTATCTTCACTTGGTTGCCCGGCAACTGAACGCCGCGGCCTAGTGGCGGGAATGAAGCCCCACATCCGGGTCTCCTCAGTCCGTTGCCCTGCCATGGCACCCAGCGGCCTAGTGGCGGGAATGAAGCTGAACATCCGGGTCTCCGGCGCACGGGGGTCGTGTCCGGGCGGCGCCCTGGGGTGGGCGTGGCAGACGTAGGCGGCGCGCACCTCCAGGCTGCCGTCGGTGCCCAATGTGAAGCGGCCATGACTCGGCGGCCCATGCAGCACCAGCCCGCCGGGCAGGCGCCAGGACACCGGAAGCGTGGAGGTGGGGCAGCGCAGCCGGAAGCTGCCGCCCAGCGCCACACGCAGCGCTGCCCCCGACGCTGCCCCAGGGGGTGGAGTCAGCGCCCAAGATAGCGGGGCAGGCGCATGATGGGGCGGAGCTGGCGCAACAGGGGCGGAGTCAATGCCTCAGAGGGCGCAGTCAGCGCCCAAGATGGCGGCGCAGGCGGGCCAGGGGGCGGAGCTGCCTCAGAGGGTGGAGCCAGCGCACCAGGGGGCGGAGCCAGCACCCAAGATGGCAGGGCAGGAGTGTGACTGGGCGGAGCTGGCGCACCAGGGGGTGGAGTCAATGCCTCAGTGGGCGGAGCCGACGCCACAGGGGGCAGAGCCCGTGCCCACCATGGCGGCAGCCACACCCACATCTGGGCTTCACCCGCCGGGTTGCACGCCACACATGCCACGGCGTAGCTGCCACCGCTGCGCAGCGCAAGCACATCCGGGATTTCCAACGTCCCACGCGCATCCACGCTGATCCCTCCCCCCATGCGACTGCGATACGGGACTGGAAGTACCAGCCCGCCTGGAAGTTCCCACAGCAGGCGGGGCTCGGGGACGCCATCCGCCTGGCAGCGCACGCGCAGATGCACCATGGTGGAGACCCGGATGTCGTCGTTCACGTCGTCATGGACATCAGGCATGACCCGGATGCGCAGCGCCCACAGCTGCACGTGTAGGCGCACGGTGGCGTGCCAGCCCCGCTCCGCCATGCACGTGTACATGCCTGCGTCGGCCCGCCGTGCCCCCCGCAGGCGCAGACGCCCGTCCGGCAGCACCTGGAAGTGGGCGTCCTCCGGGCCGGAAGTGAAGGCCACGGGCTCCGAGGCCGGTGTCAGCCAGGTCACTGCGCGCGACCCCTGGGTCACGGGGGCACGTGAAGGTCACGGGGGTGCTGTAGGGGACGGAGAGCTCGGGGGGTAGTGGGGCGGAAGCGGAAGTGGGAGATGAAGAGGAAGCAGGAAGTGAAGCAGGAAGTGAAGGGGAAGCCGGAAGTGAAGCAGGAAGCGAAGGGGAAGCAGGAAGTGAAGAGGAACCAGGAAGTGAAGAGGAAGAGGAAATAGGAAATGAAGAGGAAGAAGGAAGAGACTGAGAGGAAGAGGAAGAAGAGGAAACATGAGAGGAAGCAGGAAGAGATGGAGAAGAGGAAGAAGGAAAAGAAGAGGAAGCAGGAAAAGAATGTGAAGAAGAGGAAGAAGGAAGAGACTGAGAAGAGGAAGAGGAAGGAAAGGAAGAAGAGGAAGAAGGAAGAGACTGAGAAGAGGAAGAGGAAGGAAAGGAAGAAGAGGAAGAAGGAAGAGACTGAGAAGAGGAAGAGGAAGGAAAGGAAGAAGAAGAAGAAGGAAGAGATTGAGAGGAAGAGAACAGGAAAGGATGAGAGGAAGAGGAAGAAGGAAAGGAAGAGGAAGAAGGAAAAGAAGTAGAGGAGGAAGCAGAGGAAGAGGAAGAAGATGAAGGATGGTGAGAGGAAGAGGAAGGAAGAGATGGAGAGGAAGAAGGAAAGGAAGAGGAAACAGGAAAGGAAGAGGAAGAGGGAAAGGAAGAGGAAGAAGAAGTTGAATGATGTTGAGAGGAAGAGGAAGAAGAAGGAAGTGATTGAGAGAAGAGGAAGAAGGAAAGGAAGAGGAAACAGGAAATGAAGAGGAAGAGGAAGAAGGAAGTGACTGAGAGGAAGAGGAAAAACCCGCCCCAGGCTCCGCCCCCCCACCCGTGGTCACACATCCGAGGTCTAACCCAGGCCCCAGGTCCCAGATCCCCACACTCCCATCAGGCCTCGCGACCCGAACATCCAGATCTCCCAGGACACCGGATGGGACGTGGAGGCAGTGGTAGGCAGCACAGTCCTCCCTGGGATCGGCATCCTGGGTCACGGGGGTCACGGG
Source organism: Dipodomys spectabilis (assembly GCF_019054845.1). Lineage (NCBI taxonomy): Eukaryota > Metazoa > Chordata > Mammalia > Rodentia > Heteromyidae > Dipodomys > Dipodomys spectabilis. The sequence goes on along the minus strand of NW_024871020.1, from coordinate 399,036 downwards.
GGTCACGGGAAGCCGGGGTTGCAGATAGGAGGCGCCTGGCCCAGCCGCCAACTCCACGCGCAGCCGTGCATGCGCGTTGCCCGCCGCGTTGCGCGCCACACACACATACTCCCCCGCATCGCGTGACGTCACCGGACGCACGGAGAGCGTGCCGTTGGGAAAGGCGTGGACATGGATGTCAGAGCTGGGGAGGGGAGAGGGAGGGAGGGCAGGAAGGAAGGAAGGAGTGAAGGAAGGAGGGAAGGATGAAGGAAGGATTGGAGGGAAGGAAGGAGAGAATGTAGGGAAGGAAGGAGGGAAGGAAGGATTGGAGGGAAGGATTGGAAGGAAGGATTGGAGGGTAGGAAGGATGGAAGAATCGGAGGGAAGGAAGGAAGGATTGGAGGGAAGGAAGGAAGGATTGGATGGAAGGAAAGATGGAAGGATTGGAGGGAAGGAAGGAAGGATTGGAGGGAAGGAAGGAAGGAAGGATTGGAGGGAAGGAAGGATGGAAGGATTGGAGGGAAGGAAGGAAGGAAGGATTGGAGGGAGGGAAGGAAGGATTGGAGGGAAGGAAGGATTGGAGGGAGGGAAGGAAGGATTGGAGGGAAGGAAGGATTGGAGGGAGGGAAGGAAGGATTGGAGGGAAGGAAGGATGGAAGGATTGGAGGGAAGGAAGGAGGGAATGTAGGGAAGGGAGATTGGAAGGAAGGAGGGAATGTAGGAAAGGAAGGATGGAAGGAAGGAAGGATTGGAGGGAAGGAAGGAAGGATCGGAGGGAAGGAAGGAAGAAGGGAAGGAGGGAAGGAAGAAAGGAAGAAGGGAAGGAAGAAAGGAAGGAGGGAAGGAAGGAGGGAAGGAAGTAATAGGAGGAAAGACCATAAGGAAGGGAAGACAAATTTGAAGCCAATGTTAGTTATTCACACATGTGACATATGCATCCAATACTCATCTTGTATCGATCCCTGATCGATCATCTATCAATGATCGATCACTAGGGTTCTACCTTGCGATCTGGCAAGCCAGGACCTATAAATTACCTATTCACTGCTAATGGATCTACCATCCCCACCTCATCTCTATCAATATTTAATCGATAATCGATTTGTTATCTATGCTCTACTGTGTCTATGTCATCTGTCTAATCCATCCTCTATCAATTAACTATCTATCAAGGGGTATCATCTTTATCCCAACTATGGGTGGATGATGGATGGATGCATGGATGGGTGGATGGATGGATGGGTGGATGGATGGGTAGATGGATGGGTGGATGAATGGGTAGATGGATGGGTGGATGAATGGGTAGATGGAAAGATGGATGGGTGGACGGATGGGTGGGTGGATGGGTGGGGGAATGGATGAGTGCATGGGTGGATGGATGGAAGGATGGATGGATGGATGGGTGGATGGGTGGGTGGATGGATGGATGGATGGGTGAGTGGATGGATGGAGGGAAGGGTGGATGGGTGGGTGGATGGATGGGTAGATGGATGAATGGATGGATGGGTGGATGGGTGGGTGGACGGATGGATCGATGGGTGGATGGATGGGTGGATGGATGAGTGGATGGATGGATGTGGGGATGGGTAGATGCACTGGTGGGTGGATGGATGCCCCCCACTTCCCATACTCACCTGCTCCCAGCATCTACCAGGCGCCCATCTGGCAGCCTCCAGAACACGCATGGGGCGGGGTCCCCACGCGCGTGGCAGTGCAGCGTGAGGTCAGCACCGTGGGGCACGCGTGTGGCGAGCGGGCCTCGGGGTTGGCCGCTGGGGGGGAGACACGCGTGCGCGGGCGTGACTTCGACGTGCACAGTGCGTCTCTCGCTGCTCAGCGTGTTGGCGGCCACGCACTCGCACTCACCAGCATGCCGCGGGGCCTGCAGGCGGCGCAGCACCAGCGTGCCATTGGGGAGGACGTAGACGTCGCTGAGTCGAGGGTGAATGAGCGCATGCACGGGTCTCACGTGGGTCCTGTCAGGCAGGCGCCAGTGCAGGGCCGCAGGGGAACAGGCCTGGGCTGTGCAGGGCAGGTGCAGGGTGAGGCCCGCGTGGGCAGACACGAACTCCGTGGGCGCCTCACGCAGCACGGGGGGAGCGGGGGAGGCGTGCATGACATTTCCACGTGTGTCAGAGCCACGCATGCGTGCTTCATGTGTATCAGGTGAGTGTGGAAGGGACGTGATCGTGTCCCTTTCACGAGTGATATTTCACACCATTGTGTGAGTGTCAGATTCACGCGTGACATTTACACGCATGTCAGATCCATGCATGTGCGGTCCAAGAGTATCAGGGCCATGCAGAAGGGACCTGATCGCGTCCATTCCACGCATGACATTTTCACGCGTGATGTTTTCAAGCGTGTCAGGTCTATGAATGGACCTGATCGTGTCCATTCCACGCCTGTCATATCCAAGCGTGACATTTGCACGCGTGTCTGATCCACGTATGTGCATTCTAAGAGTTTCAAGTCCACGCAGAAGGGGTCTGATCGTGTCAGATCCACGAGTGACATTTCCACTGGGGTTAAGCCTATGAATAACGGACATGATCGTGTCCCTTTCACGCGTGACATTTACATGTGTGACATTTACACGCATGTCAGATGCAGTTATGTGAGTTTCACGCGTGTCCAGTGAGTGTGGAAGGGATCTGATCGTGTCCATGTCACGTGTGACATTTTCACACGTGATCATCAAGTCAGTGGCAGGCCTACGCGTGCCCAGTTTGCTCCTGTGAGGTCCACGCCTGTCCTTTCCACGCATGACCATCGTGTGAGTTTCAGATCCACTCGTGACATTTCCATGCGTGTGCATCGTGCCAGCGTCAGATCCACTCGTGTCCGTCCCACGCGTGTCGGGCGCCGCTGGGGTCAGCTCCATGCCTGGGGATAGACAGACGGACGGAGGGAGGGACAGAGGGACAGGGCGTTGGATAAGGGCCCCTGTGCTGGTCGGAGACAGTGCTCTGTCCCTTTGTCTGTCCGTCCGGCTGTCCATCTCTCTGTCTGTCTGTCTATCCATCTGTCTGTCAGTCTGTCTATGTCTGTCTGTCCCTCTGTCTGTCTGTCAGTCTGTCTGTTCGTCTGTCTACTTGTCCATCCGTCTGTCCATCTGTTTGTCCCTCTGTCTCTCTGTCCATCTGTCTGTCCCTCTGTCTCTCTGTCCCTCTGTCTGTCCATCTGTCTGTCCCTCTGTCTCTCTGTCCATCTGTCTATCCATCCATCAGTCCATCCGTCTATCTGTCCATGTGTCTGTGTCGCTCTGTCCACCGATGTATCTGTCTGTCCATTCATCTGTCCATCCATCTATCTACTGTCTGTCTACCTACCTGTGTATCCTTCCTTCCATCCATCTCTCTCTCTCTCTTTCTCTCTCTCTCTGTCTCTCTCTCTCTCTGTCTCTCTCTCTCTGTCTATGGCTCTGTCTATCTGTCCATTGCTCTGTCTGTCTATCTATGATTCTATTTGTCCACTGGTCCATCCATCTAGCTATCTGTCCATCTGTCTGTCCACCTGTCTCTCTATGTATCTGTCTGCCTGTCTGTCTGGTGTCTGTCTACCTATCTGTCTACCCACCTGTCCATGTTATCTCTTTCAATCCATCCATCCATCCACCCGTCTGTCTATCCATCCATCTGTCCATCTGTCTCTCTGACTGTGTATGCCTCTGTCTGTCTATCTGTCCATTGGTCCATCTATCCATCTGTTCATCTGTTCGTCTCTCTGTCCATTCTTCTATCTGTCTCTATGGCTCTGTCTATCTGTCCATTGGTCTGTCTGTCTGTCTGTCTATCTATCTATCTATCTGTCTGTCTGTCTGTCTGTCTACCTATCCATCCATCCAACCATGTATGTTTCTATCTGTCTGTGTGTCTATCCGTCCAGTTGTCCATGTATCTCTCTGTCTGTCTGTCTCTCTATGGCTCTGTCTGTCCATCCTTCCATTGGTCAGTCTGTCTGTCTGTCTCTTTCTATCTATCTGTCCATGTCTCTGGTGTCTGTCTGTCTATGGCTCTGTCTATCCGTCCATCAGTCTATCTGTCTGTTTATCCGTCCATCAGTCCATGTATCTCTCTGTCTGTCTGTCTGTCTCTCTATGGCTCTGTCTATCTGTCCATTGGTTTATCTGTCTGTCTGTCTACCTATCTATCTGTCCATCTGTCCTTCTATCTATCTACTATCTGTCTACCTGTCTATCTGTCCTTCTGTCTGTCCATCTGTCCACCTGTCTCTGTATCCATCCATCTGTCTGGTATCTGTCTACCTATCTGTCTATACATCCATCAGTCTGTCTGTCTACCCATCCATCTGTCCATCTATCTCTTTGTCTATGGCTCTGTCTGTCTATATGTCCATTGGTCTGTCTATCTATCCATCCAGCTGTCTGTCTGTCTACCTATCTATCCATCCATCCAATCATGTATGTTTCCATGTCTGTCTGTCTCTCCATCCATCTGTCCATGTATCTCTCTGTCTGTCTGTCTATGTCTCTGTCTGTCCATTTGTTTATCTATCTATCAGTCTGTCTGTCTATCTATCTGTCCATCTGTCTGTCTACTGTCTGTCTACCTGTCTATCCGTCCTTCTGTCCATCTGTCTGTCTGACTCTCTATGGCTCTGTCTATCCGTCCATTCATCCGTCTATCCACCTATCTGTCTGTCTGTCTGTCTGTCTATCCATCCGTCCCTCTATCTATCTGTCTGCTCTGTCTGTCTGTCTGTCTGTCCGTGCGTGTGTGTTTGTCTCCCCAGTCATCCTGTCCCCCACACGACCAGTAACACAGACAACAGACAGACAGACAGAGTAAAGGACTTCGCCCCTCCCCTTCCCATGCCCTCTGACCTGTCCATGCCCTCTGCCCTCCCAGTGACCCCTGACCTCCCTGTGACCTCTCCATGACCTCTGACTACTCTGTGTCCTCTGACCTCCTGTGACTCCTGGCTTTCCCATGACCTCTGACCTCCCAGTGACCCTCCTGAGACCTCCCCATGACCCCTGAGTTCCCCATGACCTTTGACCTCCCATCCACTTCTCACCTGCCCATGGCCTCTCACCTCCCCGTGACCTCTCCATGACCTCTGACCTCTGCAACCGCTGACCCTACTGTGACCCCTGACTTCCCTGTGACCTCTTACCCCCCGTGACCCCTAACTTCCCCGTGACCTCTGACCGTCTTGTATCCTCCCTGTGACCTCTAACCTCCACCTCCTATTTGGCTCCCTTCAGTCCCCTGCCCCCACGCCAAGAGCCTGCAGGAGACAGATGGGTAAACTGAGGCTCACCCTTTTCTAGCTCGTTCCAGGCGCCAAGGGGCAGGGTCACGGCGGGCGGGGCCGGGGGTCGCGGGTCAAAGGTCCCGGGAAGTCGCAGGACGGGAAGGGAGGGCATCCGGGGCACAGCCATGCAGGGTCGTGACCATGGGGTCATGGGGGTTCGCCGTGGGTCCCGGCAGGGCGCGGTGGGCTTTGTGCTGTCTCCCCTGCCTGCGGCCGCCGCCAGGCCTCCTGGAGGCCAGAAGTAAGGAGGTCAGAAGTGAGGAGGCCGGAAGTGAGGAGGACAGAAGTGCAGAGGTCGGAGCAGCGGATGGTCGAGGGGTGGAGGCCGGAAGTGGGGATGTCCGTGTCAAAACCAGAAGTGGATAGGTCCGTGGGGAGACCGGAAGTGTGGAAGTCAGAAGTGGGGATCTCCAAGTGGTAATAGGAAGTCGGGTGGTCCCACTGGAGACCGGAAGTGGGGAGGTCCGTGGGGAAACCGGAGGTGTGGAAGCCGGAAGTTGGGATCTCTCAGTCGAAAACGGAAGTGGGTAGGGCGAAGTAGTGGAGGCATGAAGTGGGGATTTCTGAGTGGAAACCGGAAGAGGGGAAACAGGAAGTGGGGTGGTCCGAATGGAGACCGGAAGTGGGGATCTCTGCGTGGAGACCGGAAGTGTAGATCTGCGAGGGGAGCCCAGAAGTGGGGATGTTCGAGACAAAACCAGAAGTGTGGAAGCCGGAAGTGGGGTGGTCCGAGTGGAGACCGGAAGTAGGAATTTTTGAGTGGAAACTGGAAGTGTGGAAGCAGGAAGTGCGGGGGTCTGAGTGGAGACTGGAAGTGGGGAGGTCCGCGGGGAGAGCGGAAGTGGGTAGGCGGAAGTAGGGAAGACAGGAAGTGGTGATGTTCGAGTGGAAACCGGCAGTGTGGAGACCAGAAGTGGGGTGGTCTGAGTGGAGACCGGAAGTGGTGAGGTCCGAGTGGAGACCGGAAGTGGGTCGGCGGAAGACACAGAGACCGGAAGTGGGGATATTTGTGTCAAAACCGGAAGTGTGGAAACCGGAAGTGTGAACGCCGGAAGCAGGGAGGTCTCCTTGGAGACTGGAAGCAGGGAGGGCGGGGCCCGGAAGTCGCCCGTGCTGCGGCCGCGCACGCGTGCCAGGATGCGCGCCGAGTGCTAGGGCCGGATGTGCTCGGCAGCCACTGTTGGGCGCGGGTGGCGCGGCAAGGCAGGCTCGAACCCGCAGCCGGCGGGGGCGGAACACGGGACGGGAGGGAGATGCGGAGGCGGCGGACGCCGCTGCTGCCCGCTCTCGGGGCCGCCAGCAGTACGCCGACGCCACAGCCACGCTTCCCCAGTGCCCGGGCCCAAGCTTGGCACACCAACAATAACGTCAGCCCCGCGCGACGCCCCCACAGCCGCTTCAACAGCGGCGCCTGCCATCTTGGAATCTGCCATTTTTGAATCTGCCGTCTTGGCCTCCACCATCTTGGAATCTGCCATCTTAATTACCTCCATCTTGGTTTCCTCCATCTTTGGTTCCACCACCTTGTTTTCAGCCATCTTTATTCCTTCCATCTTGTTTTCCGCCATCTTGATTCCTTCCATCTTGGATTCTGCCATGTTGCTTTCCCTGATCTTGTTTCCCTCCATTTTGGATTCCGCCATCTTGGCGTCCACCATCTTGGAATCCACCATGTTGGTGTTGGCCATGTTGGATTCCACCATGTTTTCGGCCATCTTGGTTCCCTTCATTTTGGATTCCTCCATCTTGTTTCTCTCCATGTTTGATTCCGCCATCTTGGCATCTGCCATCTTCGTTAAGTCCATCTTGGCTTCCGGCATCTTAGTTCCCTCCATCTTGGATTCTGCAATCTTGGCTTCCGCCATTTTGTTTCCTTCCATCTTGGATTCCACCATCTTGGTTCCCTCCATCTTGGTGTCCACCATCTTGTTTTTGGCCATCTTGGAATCCGCCATGTTGGCGTCGGGCATGTTAGATTCCGTCATGTTTTCGGCCATCTTGCTTCCCTCCATTTTGGATTCCGCCATCTTGGTGTCCACCATCTTGGAATCCACCATCTTAATTCCCTCCATCTTGTTTTCCGCCATCTTGTTGCCTTTCGTCTTTGATTCTGCCATCTTGTTTTTGGCCATCTTGCTTTCTGCCATCTTGGATTCTTCCATCTTTGATTCTGCCATCTTGTTTTTGGCCATCTTGCTTTCTGCCATGATGGATTCTTCCATCTTTGATTCCACCATCTTGTCTCCCGCCATCTTGCCCCCCGCCGCCCCACCCATGCTGATGTCGGCGTCCCAGCGCGCCAGCCCCAGCGCGTTGGCGGCCACGCACACATAGCGCCCGGCGTGCCGTGGGCCCAGCGTGGGAAGCGTCAGCGTCCCGTCCGCCCCGACCCCGACCCCGTCCATCCCCAGCTCCGTCTCTGCCCAGGCCCAGCGCCCTCCCGGCAGCAGCCAGCCCATGCGCGCCGCCGGCTCCGCCTCCTCCCGGCAGCCCAGCCGCAGCGCGACACACGCAGGCAGCACCAGATCCGTGGCTGCTGGCACCTGCGACGCCACCACGAACATGCGCTGCACCCGGCCTGTCATAGCGGCCTCAAAGCCGCCGTAGGCCACAGGGCCCGGGGCTGCAGACGGGGTGTCGGCCGTGGGGGCTGTGGCTTCAGAAGGGGCGGAGGCCGTGGGGGCTGTGGCTTCAAAGCTGGTGTAGGCCGCGGGGCCTGTGGCTTCAGACAGGGTGTAGGCTGCGGGGCTTGTGGCTTTCTCCTCAGTGTAGGCCTCAGATCCTATGGCTTTTTCCTCAGCGAAGGCCTCGGATTCTATGGCTTTATTTGCACCATAGGCCTCGGATTCTATGGCTTCATTCACAGCGTAGGCTTTTTCTTCACCATAGGTCTCAGATTTCGTGGCTTTTTCCTCAGTGTAGGCCTCGGATCTCATGGCTTAATCTGAGCCATAGGCACTGGATCCTTTGGCTTTCTCCTCAGTGTAGGCCTCAGATCCTATGGTTTCATTCACAGCGTAGGCCTCGGATCCTGTGGCTTCATTCACACCATAGGCCTCGGATTCCATGGCTTCCTCCTCCACATAGGCCCCGGACCCCGTGGCTCCGTCCCCGCCGTAGGCCACGCGCCGTGCCTTGGTTTCCCCGCGGCGCCCCACGCGGGCCTCACAGCGGTACCAGCCAGCATCGGCCTGGCGCATCCTGTGGATCTCCAGCGTTGTCCCCCCATCATGGCCGCCATCCTCATTGCCCCGCAGGATGGAGCCGTCAGGCCGCGTCCAGGCCATGTGTGGTGTTTCCGAGCCCTGTGCCGAACAGCACAGCTGCAGCGTCTGCCCCGGGGTCACCACGTGCACGTCATCGGGGTCATCACGGGGGTTGAGGGTCACCCAGGGTGCATCCTCTGGGTCCTCGGGGCACGCACGCATGCTGTCCACGTCAGACACATGTGTGGCCCACGCAGCCCGGCCCAGTGCAGTGTCAGCTCAGGCTGCAGCAGCCAGGCAGGCCGCGTTCACAGCAGGGCCACCACGCCCGGAAGTGACATCGGCGACGATGATGACGTGCCAGGGCTGCGCACCAGGAGGTAGGCCTTGCCCACATCCGGGTCATGGACATCCGGGAAACTGGCCTCAGGGTGAGCGTGGCCTCCATCCTGGTCATACCCGGGGCCTACATCTGGGTCTCTGTCCTCAGAGTGGGCGGGGCCCTGATCTGGGTGATTGACATCCGGGTCTCTAGCCTCAGGGTGGGCATGGCCTCCATCCTGGTCTCTGTCCTCAGGGTGGGCGGGGGCCTCATCCGGGTCATTGACATTCGGGTCTCTGTCCTGAGGGTGGGTGGGGCCTACGTCCTAATTATACTCATGGCCTACATCCGGGTGTCTGGCATGCTTGTATGTGGGGCCTACATCCCGGTGTCTGTCCTGCTGGTGGGAGGGGCCTACATCCGGGTCTCAGGCTTGATACATATAGCCTACATCCGGGTATTTGTCCTGCAGATGGGTGTGGCCTACAACCTGGTCTCTGTCCTGAGCGTGGGCAGGGCCTACATCACGGTCTCTGGCTCCCTGGTGGACATGGCCTATATCAGGGTTCCTGGTTCGATGGTGGGCATGGCCTACATCCGAGTCTGTGGCCTGATACATATGGTCCACATCAGGGTCTCTGCCCTGACAGTGGGTGTGGCCTACATCCAGGTCCCTGTCCTGATACAGCTTGTCCCCATGAGCGTCTCTGCCCGAGGGTTGGGCGTGGCCTTCCCCAGATCCATCTCCCGGGTCCCTATCTGGGTGGGCGTGGCCTGGCGCCTCCGGGTCCCAGCGCAGCATCAGCGCGACATCATCAGTGTCGTCATCGCTTCCCGGCAGGCGGCGGGCATGTGCGCGGTGGGTGGGGTCGGCGTAGCAGGCCAGGGAGGCGCTGAGCGTCAGGCGCACACACACAGGGACATCGGGGGCAGGGCCGGACCGCACGTCGAGGTCCTGCACGCTGGGCACGCACCGCAGGCGGCAGGCAAGGTCGGCGGCACGGCCACGGGCGTCTGTCAGCCTCAGCCGCACCTTACCCACCTCCTCCCGTCCTCCACTTCCTCTTCTTCTGCCTCCACTTCTGCTTCCGGCGGCTCCTTGCCGTCCACCGGGCCGGTGAGGATGCACGGCAGGCGACAGCGCATGCGTGGAGGCAGGCGATGCAGGTCCAAGCCGCGGCGGTCGGCGGGGCTGGCGCAGGCCTTGCACACCTGTTCCTTCCCACAGCGCAGCACGCCTGCAGGGGGGCATGGGAGAAGGGCGGGGCTGAAATGGGACACATCCCCCTGGGGAGCTTCGGCCATGCTCCTGCCGCGCCTGACTGGCTGGAGCTTGGCCACACCCCTCCTGGGGGTTCTCAGCCACTCTGTCGCCATGCCTGACTGGCTGGAGATTGGCCACGCCCCCTGCCAAGCCTCAGCCACACCCCTGCCCTGCCTGACTGGCTGGAGCTCAGCCACGCCCCCATGTGTCACCTCAGCCATGTCCTCATCTCACCTGACTGGCAGGAGATAGGCCATGTCCCTTGCAGGTCCTCACTAGTGCCTAGCCACGCCCAGCCACGCCCCCCGCCTCGCCCGACTGGCTGGACCTCGGCCACGCTCCCCTCCCCCCCCCTCCCCCCCCCCCCCCCGTGGAGCCTTAGCCATACCATCACCCTGCCTGAGTGGCTAAAGCTGGGCCACACCCTCCCTGTGGAGCCTCAGCAACTTCCCTGCTCCGCCTAAGTGGCTAGACCTTAGCCACGCCCCCTGCAGCTCCTCACTAATGCCCAGCCACGCTGCTGCCGCTTTTTACTGGCTGGAGCTCGGCCACGCCCCCTCTCTGCATCGCCTCAGCCCCGCCCGGCCCTCTCATTGGCCTGCGCTTGACCATGCCCCCTCTGCTCACCTCGACCCCTCCCCTCCAGGTCCTCCATCCAGTGCGCACGGCAACCGCAGGCCCAGGGGTTACCCTGAAGGTGCAGCATGCGCAGCGAGGGTGCGCGGGCCAGGGTGCCGGCGGGCAGTGCAGCCAGCTGGTTCCCGGCCAGGTGCAGCACGCGCAGCGTGCAGGCCGGGACCCCGCGCACGCACAGCGTGGCCAGCGCCTAGGGTGCCAGCACCGCCAGCCGGTTCCCTTCCAGACACAGCAGCCACAGCCACGCCAGCCCCAGCAGTGCCCGCGGGGGTACCAACTCCAGCCGGTTGTGGTCCAGGTACAGCCGGGACAGGCACCGCAGGCCCTGCAGGGAGCCCGTGCGCAGTGCCCGAAGCTGGTTGTAGCTCAGCTTCAGCACCTGTGGGGGTTAAAGGGGGAGTACCCGGGATCCGAAGGGCCACTTCGGGGTCACTTCCGCCCCACTTCCGGTCTCACTTCCACCCTACTTCCGTACCACTTCCTGTCACACTTCTGCTCCACGTCTGGCTTACTTCTGCCGACTTCCGCCTGTACTTCCTCCCACTTCCGAGTACATTTCCTCACTTCTTCTGGTCCCACTTTTGCCCCATTCTCACTTCCTCCCTACTTCCGACTCACTTCCACCCCAGTTCCGGGTCACTTCCTCTCCACTTCCGGCTGACATCCGCCTCTACTTCCTCCAAGTTCCTCCGCACTTCCGGCCACAGTTACGGCCCTACTTCCTGTCACTTCCAGATCCATATCCTCACCACTTCTGCCCAACTTCCGGCTCACTTCTGCCTCACTTCAGCCCTGAATTCCTCCCACTTCCTGCCCATTATCTTCCTTATTTCTGCCCCACTTCCCGTCCTACCCATGGTCCTATTTCCACTTTCTTCCCCACTTCCGGCTATATGTCATTTGCCACTTCTGTGTCACTTCCTCCCCCACTTCCTCCCCACTTCCTTCCCTATTTTCACTCCACTTCCGGATCCATATCCTCACTACTTCCGCCCCACTTCCGCCTTACTTCCGCCCCTACTTCATCCTGCTTCCTCCCCACTTCCTTCGCTATTTCCACTCCACTTCTCACTTCCGGAACCATATCCTAACCACTTCCGCCCCACTTCCGCCCCTAGTTCCTCCCACTTCCTCCCCACTTCCGGCTTATTTTCGCCCCTACTTCCTCACACTTCCTCCCTACTTCCTGATTTCCACCCCACTTCCGGCCCTACTTCCACTTCCAGATCCATATCCTCACTACTTCTGACCCACTTCCGCTCCACTTCCTTCCCTATTTCCACTCAACATCCGGCTACACTTCCGGCCCTACTTCTTCCCAGGTCCTTATCCATTTCCGTCTCACTTCCGCCTCCCTTCTGCCCCCGACTTCCTCCCATGTCCGTCTCTACTTCCTCCATTGATTCCCTACTTCCTCCCCACTTCCTTTGCTATTTGATCCCCATTTCTTCCTGTCTTCCTCCGCATTTCCCCCCTCCTTCCTCCCTACTCTTTTCCCACTTCCTTCTTCCTCCAACTTCCTTCCCACTTCCGGCTCTACTTCCTCCCACTTCCGTATCTATTTCCTCAAACTTCCGCCCCACTTTCTCCCCTACTTTGTCCCACTTCACTGTGTATTTCTGCCCCACTTCCTGCCAAACTTCCTTCCACTTCCTTCCAATTCCGCCCCACTTCCACCCGCTCCCTGCACACCTGCAGTGCGCCCAGGTCGCTCAGGGCGCCCTCGGCGATGTCCGCGATCTCGTTTATGTGCAGCAGCAGCAACTGAAGTCTCGCAAGACCGGGGAAGGAAGCGTGGGTCAGGACCCGGATGTGGTTGAACCTAATTCAACAGGTGAGAGGACAGGAAGAGGAAAGCAGGAAAACAGCCTGAAAACCAGTGCTGGGAGGGCAGAACTTTTGTTTCTGGGTCAGGGTCAAGAACAATTAATCATTACTCATCATCATCTTCCTTCCTTCCTTTCCTCCCTTGCTTCCTTCCTTCCTTCCCTCCCTCCTTCCTTCTTTCCCTCCCTCCTTCCCTCCTTCCTTCCTTCTTTCCTTCCCTCCTTCCTTCCTTCCTTCCTTCTCTCCCTCCTTCCTTCCATCTTTCCCTCCTTCCTTCCTTCCCTCCCTCCCTCCTTCCTTCCCTCCTTCCTTCCTTCTTTCCTTCCCTCCTTCCTTCCTTCCTTCCATCCTTCCTTCTTTCCCTCCATCCTCCTTCCTTCCCTCCTTCCCTCCTTCCTTCCCTTCTTTCTTCCTTCCTTCCTTTCTTCCTTCCTTCCTTCCTCTTCCTTCCCTTTCTTCCCTCCTTTCCCTTCCCCAGACCTCACCCCAGGTTCACGCGCTCCATCTTGGGGTCCAGCATGTGGGGCACGGCCCTGAGGCTGCGGAAGGTGCAGTGGAGTTCGGTGGGGACGTAGCAGGCGCAGGTCCTGGGGCAGCGGGTGGCGGGGGCTGGGTGGGGGCCGCACAGGAGCAGCAGCAGCAGCAGCAGCAGCAGCAGCAGCGAGGCCCAGCGTTGGGGGCCCCCCATCCTGGGGCTGGGATGGAGGGGGTGAGGCTGGGGATGGAGGCCCAAGTGTGGAGGCCCAGGGAAATGGAGGCTGGAAGTTGGAGGCCCAGGGAAGGAGGCCTAGGGATTAGAGGCCAGGGTGGAGGCTGGGGATGGAGGTCCAACGGGGTGGAGGCCAGGGGTGGAGGCTGAGGAAGGAGACTGGAAGTTGGAGGCCCAGGGGGTGGAGGCCCAGGGATGGAGGCCTAGGGGAAGTGGAGGCCCAGGGAAGGGGTCCTAGGGGTTAGAGGCCAGGTATGGAGGCTGGGGATGGAGGTCCAGGAAGTTGGAGGCCAGAGGTAGAGGCTGAGGATGGAGACTGGAAGTTGGAGGCCAGAGAAGGAGGCCCAGAGGTATTGGAGGCTGGGGATGGAGGCCCAGGGATGGAGGCCTAATTGGGTGGAGGCTGGGGATGGAGACTGGAAGTTGGAGGCCCAGGGAAGGAGGCCCAAGAGGGTGGAGGCTAGGGATGGGGGCCCAGGGGGGTAGAGGAAAGTAGGCCAAATGGGGTGGAGGCTGGGGATGGAGGCCAGGAGTGGAGGCTGGAGATGGAGGCCCAAGGGGGTGGAGGCCCAAGGATGGAGGCCAGGGATGGAGGCTGGAAGTTGGAGGCCCGGGGATGGAGGTTCAAGGATGTGAGGCGACCTGTGGGGGTCAGGGAGACAACGGGGAGGAAGAGGAAGGAGAATGGGAAGAGGAAGGAGATGTATCAGAAGAACAGGAAGAGGAAGAAGGACATGGACATGAGGAAGAGGAAGGGGAAGAGGAAGAGGAGATGGAAGAGGAAGACGAGATGGAAGAGGAAGAGGAGATGGAAGAGGAAGAGGAGATGGAAGAGGAGACAGAAGAGGAGATGGAAGAGGAAAAGGAGATGGAAGAGGAAGAGGTGATGGAAGAGGAGACCGAAGAGGAGATAGAAGAGGAGACAGAAGAGGAGACGGAAGAGGAGATGGAAAAGGAAGAGGAGACGGAAGAGGAAGAGGAGATGGAAGAGGAAGAGGAGATGGAAGAGGAGACGGAAGAGGAAGAGGAGAGGAAGAGGAGATGGAAGAGGAAGAGGAGATGGAAGAGGAGACGGAAGAGGAGACGGAAGAGGAGACAGAAGAGGAGACAGAAGAGGAGATGGAAGAGGAGACGGAAGAGGAGATGGAAGAGGAGACAGAAGAGGAAGAGGAGATGGAAGAGGAGATGGAAGAGGAAAAGGAGATGGAAGAGAAGATGGAAGAGGAGACGGAAGAGGAAGAGAAGAGGGAAGAGGAGACAGAAGAGGAGATGGAAGAGGAGATGGAAGAGGTAGAGGAAATGGAAGAAGAAGAGGAGATGGAAGACAAGATGGAAGAGGAGATGGAAGAGGAAGAGGAGACAGAAGAGGAAGAAGGAAAACACCAACCAACAGGAATACGATCAGGAAGTCGAGAGACACAAGGAAAAAGAGACCGGGAAGGCCTACTCTGTCTGTCTGTCTCTGTCCATCTGTCTCTCTGTCTATCTCTCTGTCTTTAGCTTTCTGTCTGTCTTTGTCTGTCTACCTGTCTGTCTGTCTCTGTGTTGACATCTGTCTGTCTGTCTCTTATCTGTCTGTCTGTCTGCCTCTCTGTCTCTGTCTGTTATCTGTCCATTGGTCTCATGTCTGTCTGTCTGGTCTGTCTGTCCCTGTCTGTCTCTGTGTCTGTCTGCCTGTGTCTGTCTCTTATGTCTGTCTCCCTCTGTCTGTCTCTTATCTCTGTCTGTCTATATCTGTCTGTCTGTGTCCCTGTCTGTCTGTCTGTGTCTGTCTGTCTGTGTCTCTGTCTCTGTGTCTGTCTGTCTGTCTCTCTTATCTCTGTCTGTCTGTCTGTTCTGTCTGTGTTGACATCTGCCTGTCTCTGTCTGTCCGTCTACCTCTGTCAGTCTCTCCCTGTCTCTGTGTCTCTGTCTGTCTGTCTGTCTCTGTCTGTGTCTCTCTGTCTCTGTCTGTTATCTGTCCATTGGTCTCATGTCTCTCTGTCTGTCTGTTCTGTCTCTCCCTGTCTGTCTCTGTGTCTCCATCTGTCTGTACATCTCCGTCTGTCTGTCTGGGTCTCTATCTCTGTCTCTTGTCTGTCCATCGATCTTGTCTGTCTGTCTGTTCCATCACTGTCTGTGTTGACGTCTGTCTGTCTCCACATCTCTGTTTGTCTCTGTCTTTTGTCTCTGTCTGTGTTGACGTCTGTCTGTTATCTCTGTCTCTCCCTGTGTCTGTCTACCAGTCTCATGTCTGTCTGACTCTGTCCATCTGTCTCTTGTCTCTGTACATCTGTCTGTCTGGATCTCTTCTGTCTCAGTCTGTTTCTGTGTGTCTTTTGTTTCTGTCTGTCCGTCTGTCTCTGTCTGTCTGTCTTGGTGTCTCTTCTGTCTCAGTCTGTCTGTCCCCGTCTGTCTCTTGTCTCTGTCTGTCTGTCTCTCTGTGCCTGTGTCTATCTCTGTTGGTCTGTTCTGTCTGTCTGTCTTCCTGTCTCTGTCCATCTGTCTGTGTCTCTTCCTGTCTGTCTCTGTCTCCATCTCCCTTCCTGCCTGTCTCTGTGTCTGTCTGTCTGTCCATCTGTCTCCTCTGTCTGCCCATCTGTCTGTCTGTGCCTGCGTCTGTCTGTCTGAGTCTGTTTCTTCTCTGTCTCTGTGTCTACATGTCTGTCTCTTCTGTCTGTCTGTCTGTCCCTGTCTCTGTCTGTCTGTCCCTGTGTCCGTCTGTCTCTCCCTGTCACTGTCTCTACATCTGTCTGTGTCCTCTGTCTGTCTGTCTCTACATCTGTCTGTGTCCTCTGTCTGTCTGTCTGTCTCTGTCTTCCTGGCTCCATCTGTCTGTCTCGTCTGTCTCTCTCCATCTGTCACTTGTCTTTGTCTGTGTCTGTCTGTCTGTCTCTTGTCTTTGTCTATCTGTCTCTGTGCATCTGTCTCTCCCTGTCTGTCTCTGTGTGTACACCTGTCTGTCTGTCCCTGTCTGTCTCTTCTGTCTCTTCTCTTTGTCTGTCTGTCTCTCTGTGTCTGTCTGTGCCGGTTTCTCTCACGTCCATCTCTGTCTGTCTGTCTGTCTGTTCTGTCTCTGTCTGTCTGTGCCTGTGTCTGTCCTTCTCTTCCTGTCTCTGTGTCTATGTCTGTCTATCTGTCCTGGCTGAGTTTGTCTGTCTGTGACTGTGTCTGTCTGTCTGTCTTTGTCTCTTCTGTCTCTGTCCATCTGTCTCTTGTCTCTATGTCTGTCTGTCTATGCCTGTGTCTGTCTCTATCCGCTTCTCTTCCTGTGTGTCTCTGTGTGTACATCTGTCTGTCTGTCTGTCTGGGTCTCTTCTGTCTCAGTCTGTGTCTGTCTGTCTCTGTGTCTACATCTGTGTCCTCTGTCTGTCGGTCTGTCTGTCAGTCTGTCTGTCGGTTTCTGTCTGTCACTGTCTTCCTGGCTCGTCTGTCTGTCTCTTCTGCCTCTCTCCATCTGTCACTTGTGTCTGGCTGTCTCTGTCTCATGTCTGTCTCTGTGTTGACGGCTATCTGTCTGTCTGTCTGTATCTGACTCTTCTCTCTGTCGGTCTGTCTGCCCCTGCGTCTATCTGTTCTGTGTCTGTCCATCTGTCTCTCTGTCTCTGTGTCTGCCTGTGTCTGTCTGTCTCCCTGTCTGTCTCTTATCTCTGTCTGTCTGTTTCTGTTCTGTCTCTGTCTCTTGTGTCTGTCTGTCTGTCTGTCTATTCTGTCTCTGTCTCTTCCTGTCTGTCTCAGTCTGTCTGTCTGTCCGTCTACCTCTGTCGGTCTCTCCCTGTCTCCATCTATCTGTCTGTTCTGTCTGTCCGTCTATCTCTCCCTGTCTGTGTCTGTGTCTCTGTCTGGCTCTGTCTCTCATCTCTGTGTCTGTCTCTTGTCTGTCCATCAGTCTCATGTTTGTCAGTCTGTGTCTGTTCTCTCTGTCCGTCTGTCTCCGTGTCTCCATCTGTCTGTCTGTCTCATGTCTTTATCTCTGTGTATATGTCTGTCTGTCTGTGTCTCTTCTGTCTCTTGTCTGTCCATTGGCCCTCATGTCTCTGTCTCTCTGTGTCTGTCTGTCTCTTCTCAGTCTGTCTCTCTGTGCCTGTGTCGGTTTCTTCTGTCTCAGTCTGTCTGTCTGTCCCCGTCTGTCTTCCTGTCTGTGTCTGTTTGTCTCTTTTCTCTTCTGTCTGTACCTGTCTGTCTTTTGTCTCTGTCTGTCTGTGTGACTCTTGTCGCTGTCCATCTGTCACTTGTCTATGTCTGTGTCTGTTTGTCCATCTGTCTCCTCTGTGTCTGCCCATCTGTCTGTCTGTGCCTGCGTCTGTCTGTCTGAGTCTGTTTCTTATCTATCTCTGTGTCTGCATGTCTGTCTCTGTCTGTCTGTCTCTTCCTGTCTGTCTCTGTGTCTACATCTGTCTGTGTCCTCTGTCTGTCTGTCTGTCTCATCTGTCTCTCTCCATCTGTCACTTGTCTCTCTCTGTCTGTCTGTCTGTCCGTCTCTCTGTGCCTGTGTCTGTCTGTCTGTTCTCTTTGTCTGACTGTCTCGGTGCATCTGTCTCTCCCTGTATGTCTCTTTGTGTACATCTGTTTGTCTGTCTGTCTGTCTTTTGTCTCTTCTCTTTGTCTGTCTGTCTATCTGTCTGTCTGTACCTGTGTCTGTCTGTCTCTTCCTGTCTCTGTGTCTCTGTCTGTCTATCTGTCCTGGCTCAGTTTGTCTGTCTGTGCCTGTCTGTCTCTTCTGATTCTAACTGTCTCCGTCTGTCTGTCAGTCCTGTCTGTGTCTCTGGCTCATGTCTGTCTGTGTCTCTCAGTCTGTGTCTCTTCTGTCTCTGTCCATCTGTCTGTCTCTGTGTCTGTCTGTGTGTGTTCTGTGTGTCTCCGTCTGTCTGTCTGCACATCTTCGTCTGTCTGTGTGTCTCTCTGTCTCATGTCTGTGTCTGTCTATCCGTCTCTGAAACTACATCTGTCTGTCTCTTCTGTTGTCTGTCTGTCTGTTCTATCTCTGTCTCTTCCTGTATGTCTCTGTATTCACATGTCTGTCTCTTGTGTCTGTCTGTCCGTCTGTGCCTGTTTCTGTCACATCTCTGCCTCTGTCTGTCTGTTCTGTCTGTGTCTGTCTTCCTGTCTCTGTCCATCTGTCTTTTCTCTGTCTCTGTCTCTCTGTCTGTGTCTGTCTGTCTCTATCCATCTGTCTCTCCCTGTCTGTCTGTCTGTCTGTCCGTCTATCTCTGTTGGTCTCCCCCTGTCTCCATGTCTCCCTTTGTCTGTCTCTGTCTGTCTGCCTCTCTGTCTCTGTCTGTTATCTGTCCATTGGTCTCTCTGTCTGTCTGTCTGTCTCTGTCTTCTTGGTTCTGTCTCTTCTGCCTCTCTCCATCTGTCACTTGTCTCTGTCTCTGTCTGTGTCTGTCTGTCTGTCTCTGTCTCATGTCTGTCTGAATGCTGACGTCTGTCTGTCTGTCTCAGTCTGTGTCTGACTCTTCTGTCAGTCAGTCTGCCCCTGTGTCAATCTGTGCTGTGTCTGTCCATCTGTCTCTCTCTGTCTGTCTCTGAGTCTGTCTCTCTTATCTCTGTCTGTCTGTCTGTGTCTGTTCTGTCTCTTGTGTCTGTCTGTCTGTCTGTCCTGTCTCTGTCTCTTCCTGTCAGTCTGTGTTCACATCTGTGTCTCAGTCTGTCTATCTGTCTACCTCTGTCGGTCTCTCCCTGTCTCCATCTGTCTGTCTGTCGGTCTGTTCTGTCTCTGTCCGTTTGTCTCTGTCTGTGTCCGTGTCTCCGTCTGCCTCTGTCTCTTATCTCTGTGTCTGTCTCTTGTCTCTGTCTGTCTGTCTCTCTGTGCTTGTGTCTATCTCTGTCTGTTGCTGTCTCTCCATGTCTGTCCATCTCCCTTCCTGTCTGTCTCTGTGTCTACAGCTGTCTGTCTGTTTCTTGTCTCTGTCTGTCTGTCTCTTCTACCTCTCTCCATCTGTCACTTCTCTCTGTCTTTTCTGTCTGTCTGTCTCTCTGTGTCTGTCTATGCCGGTTTTTCTCATGTCCATCTCTGTCTGTCTGTCTGTTCTGTCTCTGTCTGTGCCTGTGTCTGTCTCTTCCTGTCTCTGTGTCTCTGTCTATCTGTCCTGGCTCAGTTTGTCTGTCTGTGCCTGTCTGTCTCTTCTGTTTCTGTCCATCTGTCTTTCCCTGTCTGTCTGTCTGTGTCTCTGTCTGTGTGTCTTCGTCTGTCTGTCTGTCCTGTCTCTGTCTGTCTCTACCTGTCTGTCTGCACATCTTCTGCTGTCTGTGTGTGTCTCTCTCTGTCTGTCCGTCTCTGTGTCTACATCTGTCTGTGTGTCTCTTCTGTCTGTCTGTTCTGTCTCTGTGTCTTCCTGTCTGTCTCTGTTCACATCTGTCTGTCTCTTGTGTCTGTCCGTTTACCTCTGTCGGTCTCTCCCTGTCTCCATGTCTACATCTGTCTGTCTCATATTTGTCTGTCTGTGTCTGTCTGTCTGTCTGTCTCTATCTTCCTGTCTCTGTCTGTCTCTTCTGCCTCTCTCCATCTGTCACTTGTCTCTGTCTGTCTGTGTCTGTCTGCCCGTCTCTCTGTGCCTCTGTATGTCTGTCTCTATGTCTATCTGTCTCGGTGCATCTGTCTCTCCCTGTCTGTCTCTGTCTGTCTGTCTCTTCTGTCTCTTCTCTTTGTCTGTCTGTCTGTCTGTCTCTCTGTGTCTGTCTGTGCCAGTTTCTCTCACATCCATCTCTGTCTGTCTGTCTCTGTCTGTGCCTGTGTCCATTTGTCTCTTCCTGTCTCTGTGTCTCTGTCTATTTGTCCTGGCTCAGTTTGACTGTCTGTGCCTGTCTGTCTCTTCTGTCTCTGTCTCTCTCTCTGTCTCTGTGTCTCTGTCTGTCTGTGTGTCTGTCTGTGTGTCTGTCTGTCCTGTCTCTGTCTCTCCCTGTCTGTCTGCACATCTTGGTCTGTCTGTCTGTCTGTGTGTGTCTCTCTCTCTGTCATGTCTGTGTCTGTCTGTCCATCTGTGTGCATCTGTCTGTGTGTCTCTTCTGTCTGTCTGTCTCTGTCATTGTCCATCCCCCTCCCCCCTCCCCAGGACTAAGTACTAAGTACTCAGCACCCCATTTCCCCCTGGCTTCCTATCACCCATCACCCTCCTCCTCCTCCTCCTCCTCTTCCTCCCTCCTCCATCAGACCCCCTCAACCCGGGACGCGAACCCGGGGCCAGAGCTCCTCACCTACCTTTCCGGGTTGGGGGGTTCACTGGAGATCCCAGTCTCTCGGTTGGTCCTGGGGGGGTGGGTGGGGAGAGGGGGTGGGAGGTGGCTTTGAACCACGATCCTCTGGATCTCAGCCTCCTGAGCAACAAGGAAGGCTTGGCGAAGAATACGCCACGACAGTAACACCACCACAGTAACACCACCACAGTAACAAGAACAAGAACAACAATAACCATTGTGACAATAATAATAACTATAATAACAATAACAATGACAATAATAACCATAATACCCATAATAGTAATAACAATGACAATAACAACTATAATAACAATAACAATGACAATAATAACAAAAATAGCAATAATAACCATAATACCCATAATAGTAATAACCATGGCAACAATAATAACTATAATAATAACAATGACAACAACAATAACAATAATAACCATCATGACAACAATAGCAGTAACCATAATAATAACCATCACCATAGTAACAATAACAACAATAACAATCATAACAATAACCCAAACATCATGACAACAATAACAATAATAATAACCACAATACCCATAATAGTAATAACCATGACAATATTGATGATCATAACCATAATATTAACAATAACAGTAACAATCATGATAGTAAAAACAACAATGTCAATAACAGTAATAATAATAACTATGATGAGAATAATAGTAATAACAATGAGGAGGAAGAAAAGGAGGAGGAGGAAGAAGAAGAGGAGGAAAAGCAGGAGGAAGAGAATGGGTTGGACCAGCCACAGGGGGCGTGGCTTCATGGATGGATGGATGGGTGGGTGGATGAATGGATGGATGGGTGGATGGATGGGTGGATGGGTAGTAGATGGGTGGATGGATGGTTGGGAGATGGATGGATGGATGGGTGGATGGGCAGATGGATGGATGGATGGATGGATGGGTGGATGGATGGATGGATGGATGGGTGGATGCGTGGATGGGTGGGTGGATGGATGGGTGGATGGATGGTTGAGCGATGGATGGATGGATGGGTGGGTGGGTGGGTGGATGGATGGATGGATAGATGGATGGATGGGTGGATGGGTGGATGGGTGGGTGGATGGATGGATGGATGGGTGGATGGGTGGATGGGTGGATGGGCAGATGGATGGATGGATGGGTTGGTGGGTGGATGGATGGATGGATGGATGGATGGATGGATGGATGGATGGATGGATGGATGCGTGGATGGGTGGGTGGATGGATGGGTCGATGGATGGTTGGGTGATGGATGGATGGATGGGTGGGTGGGTGGGTGGATGGATGGATGGATGGTTGGATGGATGGGTGGATGGGTGGATGGGTGGGTGGATGGATGGATGGATGGGTGGATGGGTGGATGGGTGGATGTGCAGATGGATGGATGGATGGGATGGTGGGTGGATGGATGGATGGATGGATGGATGGATGGATGGATGGATGGATGGATGGATGGGTGGGTGGATGGGTGGGTGGATGGATGGATGGGTGGATGGATGGGTGGATGGGTGGGTGGATGGGTGGATGGGTGGGTGGATGGGTGGGTGGATGGATGGGTGGATGGATGGGTGGATGGGTGGGTGGATGGGTGGGTAGATGGATGGATGGGTGGATGGATGGATGGATGGATGGATGGGTGGATGGGTGGATGGATGGGTAGATGGATGGATGGGTGGATGGATGGATGGATGGGGAGGAAGAAGAGGAGGAGGAAGAGGAGGAGGAAGAGAGGAAGAGGAGAAGGAAGAAGAGAAAGAGGAGGAGGATGGGAGAAAGAGGAGGAGGAGGAAGAGGAGGACCCTGACACCCTGCACCACTAAGGTGGGTTTTCCATTACCTCTGGGACCTGGGACCCTAGTACCCCATATTCCTGTGACCTGTGACCCCTGCACCCCCTGAACTCTGCACCCCAGGACCTTTGCTCCCTGGGCTTTTCTCCTCTGAACTTGGGGGAACCTAGGACCCAGCACCCCCTTGACAGATGCCCTCCCTCACCCCCCAGATTGGTGACCTCTGATCCCTGCACCCCTGAACTTCCCATTCCCCCTCTTCCTGACCCCCTCACCCCTGAACTTTGCACCCCAGGACCTTGGCTCCCTGATCTTGGCCATGTCCCAGGTGTCCCCCCTCCCCTGACCTCTGTCTCCCCCCTCCTTGACCTTTGAACTCCTTTGCTGCCTGCACCCCAGGACCTTTGCTCTCTGGGCCTTTGACCCCCTCTTCCCAGGATTCCTTGTGCTTTACCCCCAATGAACTTTGGGGTCCTGGGAACCCCAGGATTGACCATGTTTCCCCCTGCATCTCCCTGACCCCTGACCTCTCCTCCTTGACCCCCCAGAACCCCCAAATCCCTCCACCTCCCCCTTTCACCCCTCCCAGGATCCCCTGTACCCCAAGATCCCCTCACCCCCCTCCACCCCTCGTCCAGGCCCCCTCACCTGGTCTGTCTGTCTTTCTGTCTGTCTGTCTGTCTCTCTGTCCTGTGTCTCCAGACAGCACAGCACAGCTTGGGGCTCCTCTTTTATCCACCCAGGCCCAGATGTCCCCACCCCGCCACGCTGCGGCCTGAGCCTCAGCTCCGCCCCACACAGCCTGGGCTGAGGGGGGGGTCAGTGGGAAAAGGAGGGAGGGGAAGCAGGGAAGAAAAAGAGGGGGGTGAGGGTCAGGGAGAGGGGGATGGGGAGCCCTGAATCCCCCCCACCAGGCCAGGTGGGGAAGGGGGTGATGCTGGGGAGGGGGAGGGAGAAACAGCCGAAGAGAAAGTTCTGGAAGGAAAGAGAGAGGAGGAGGAGGAGGAGGGGAGAGGAAGGGGAAAAGGCTAGACCTGTGGGGTGGGGGGGCACAGAGCTGAGAAAGAGGGGGTGTGGGGGGGTGGGGGGGAGGGGGGGACAGACAGACAGAGAGGAAACGCAGCCAGAAAGACAGAGGAATGGAGTCAGAGACAGACACAGAGAGACAGAGAGACACAAACAGACCGACAGACACACAGACAGACATACAGATAGACAGAGAGAGACAGAGACAGACAGACACACAGACAGGCAGATAAACAGGGACAGACACACAGACAGACAGAGAGGGAAAAATAGACAGACACAGAGAGACAGACAGAGAGATACAGACATACAAATATAGACAGACAGAGACAGAGAGACAGACAGAGACAGAGAGACAGACAGACAGACACAGAGAGAGATGAACAGAGACAGACAGACTCAGAGAGACAGAGACAGACAGACAGAGAGAATGACAGATGGACAGACAGAGACAGAGAGACAAAACACAGACAGAAACAGATAAACAGAGAGAGACAGAGACACAGAGACACAGAGAGACACACAGACAGAGAGAGATGGAGAGACAGACACAAATACAGAGAAACACAAGAGACAGACAGACACACAGAGAGGCAGATGAACAGGAACAGACACAGACAGAGAGAGAAAAATAGACAGACAGACACAGACAGACAGACAGAGAGATACAGACAGATAAATATAGAGATAGACAGACAGAGACAGAGAGAAAGACAGACAGACACAGAGACAGAGAGAGAGATGAACAGAGACAGACATGGACAGAGACACAGACAGAGACAGACAGACACAGATAGACAGAGACCAACAGATACAGAGACAGACAGACACAGAGAATGACAGATGGACAGAGAGACAGAGACAAACAGACATAGAGAGACAGATGAACACAGACAGACAGACTCACAGACATAGACAGACGGACGGACACAGAGAGACAGAGACAAATACAGAGAAACACAAGAGACAGACAGTCACACAGAGAGGTAGATGAACATGGACAGACATATAGACAGAAACAGAAAAATAGACACAGAGCGATAGGCAGAGAGATACAGACAAACAGACACAGAGAGACAGATGAACAGAGACAGACAGACAGAGACAGACATGGACATAGAGATAGACACAGAGACAAATAGAGACTGAGAGACACACAGACAGGGACAGACAGACAAAGAGACAGAGACAAATATATAGAGAGAAACACAGACAGACAGACACAGAGAGAGAGATGAACAGAGACAGTCAGACACAGAGACAGACACACAGATAGACAGAGAAAGACAGAGACAGACAGACAAACACACAGATACAGGGACAGACAGACAGAGACACACACAAACACAGAAAAATGGAGTCAGAGACAGACAGACAGACCCAGAGAGAGACAGAGAGATAGACAGACACAGACAGATAACCAGAGACAGACAGACAGACACAGACAAAGACACAAATGGACATAGAGACAGACAGACAGACACAGAGATAAACAGACAGACTGAGAAACAGATAGACAGAAAGTCACAAAGAGAAACAGAGACAGACAGAAATAGAGATAGACAGACAGACAGACACAGAGAGACAGATGTACAGAGACAGACAGAGAAATAGACAGAGAAACAGACAGAGACAGATGGACAGACAAATGGACAGACAGAGACAGAGAGACAGACAAATGGACAGACACAGAGACACAGAGTCAGACAGGGACAGACAGACGTACAGACAGAACCATAGAGACAGAGAAATGGTAAAAGAGAAAAAAGGAGTCAGAGACAGACAGACGGATGGACAGACAGAGACAAATACAGAGTGAGACATAGACAGAGAGACAAACGGACAGAGACAGATAGAGATTGAGACACACAGAGACAGACAGACAGACAGATGAAGACAGACAGAAAGACACACAGAGAGACCGACAGACAAACAGACAGAGACAGACACAGAAAAATACAGAGAAACACAGAGACAGACAGACAGACACACAGAGAGACAGATGAACAGACACAAACAGAAAAATGGAGTCAGAGACAGACAGACAGACAGACAGACAGAGACAGAAAGAGGCAGACACAGACATAGATAGCCAGACAGACAGATGAACAGAGGCAGAGATAGACAGACAGAGACAGACAGACAGGCTGAGCAGGCCTGGCGGAACGCCATTGTGCTTGCGCACAGGGTTAGGCAGCTGGGAGGGGCTGAGCCAGCCTGCACCAATGCACATGCGCACAGGGTTCGTCAGCAGGGAGGGGCCTAGTGCTCCCGGCGAATCGCCGCTGCGCATGCGTGTCCCTTGACTGCTTGTTCCCTCTGCCCTCCCTCTGCCCTCCCCGTGTGGACCCACGGCGCATGCGCACAGGTTGAATCGGCCGGGAGGCACAGAGCGGACCCTGGAGGGTCGAGTTGCGCATGCGCACAGCGTGAGTCCGCCAGGAGGTGCCTAGGGGACCCCGGAGGATCGAGGTTCCGTCCGCGTTGCGCATGCGCACTGGGTGAGTCGGCCGGTACCGTCCGGGCCGCGCGTGTGGTGCGTGCATGTGTGGGATTCCCTCGGTTGCTCTGGTTGGTACTGCGCATGCGTGCCACCTGGGGGAGAGGTCCTCTGCGCTGCACCGCACATGCATGAGCCAGCACGCCCCGTCCCTTCCCCCCCCCCCCCCACCCCGCCGAGCAGGAACAAGCATGCGTGTGCTCCGGGGCTCTGCGGGGTACAGATCTGCTCCTGCGCGGGAGTGGGCTGCGCTGCCCTGCAACGCGCATGCGCGGTTCCCAGAGACAGAGAGACTGACAGACAGACACAGGGACAGTGAGACAGAGTCAGACAGACACTGGGACAGACACAGACACACAGATGGACACAGAGAGACACAGACAGATAGATGGACAGACAGACACAGAGAAGACAGAGACATGGGCAGGCATAGACAGACAGACACAGAATGACAGACAGAGAGACAGACAGACAGACAGAGGCAGAGCCAGACAGACAGGGAATGACAGAGAGAGACAGACAGACACAGGCAGACAGACAGAGACGGACAGACATAGAGCAAGACAGACAGACACTGGGACAAAGACAGACAGAGACAGACACACAGATGGACACAGAGAGAGACACAGACAGACAGATGGACAGACAGACAGAGGCAGAGACAGACACAGACATAGAGAAAGACAGACAGACACAGAGAATGACAGACACGAAAGACAGACAGATACTGACACAGACAAAGAAAGACAGAACGAGACCCAGACAGACACAGGAGACAGAGACAGAGAGACAAAGAGACAGGCAGACACAGAAGTCAGAAGTAGACTGATGACAGACAGACCGAGACAGACAAAGACAGAATGAGACAGAGACAGACAGACAGTGAGACAGACATGGACAGGCAGACCAACAGGCAGACACAGATGAGACAGACGGACAGACAGAAAGACAGAGACAGAAGTAGACTGACAGACACAGACAGACAAAGAAAGAGAGAACGAGACACAGACAGACTGACAGAGGAGACAGACAGACACAGAGAGACAAAGACAGACAGACACAGACCATGGACAGGCATAGAAAGACAGAGACAGAGACAGAGAGAAACACAAACAGACACAGAAAGACAGACAGAGACAGAGAGACAGATGGATCAAGGCAGAGATAGAGATAGACAGACAAACAGACAGACATAAACACGGACATGGACAGAGTCAGAGACACAGAGAGACAAAGACAGACAGACAGACACAGAAAGAGAAAGAGAGACACCGAGACGGACAGACAGACAGACACAGAGAGAGAGAGACAGACAGACAGAGAAAGGGAGATAGAGCGAGACAGACACAAACAGAACAGACAGACAGACACAGAGCAAGACAAACATAGAGCAAGACAGACAGACACAAAAAGAGACAGAGAAACAGACTGACAAAGACAGAGACAGACAGACACAGAGAGACACAGAGACAGACTCAGACAGACACTGGGACAGACAGATGGGACACAGATAGACAAACAGAGACAGAAAGACAGAGACAAAGACTGACAGACAGACAGAGACACAGAGATACACAAACAGAGCAGACAGACAGACACAGAGAGACAGACAGACAGAGACATAGACATGGACATGGACAGAGTCAGAGACAGAGAGACAAAGACAGACAGACACAGAGAGACACAGACAGACAGACAAAGAGACACAGACAGACACAGAGACAGACAGACAAAGTGAGACAGACAAACACAGAGAGAGACAGACAGACAGACAGACACAGAGAGACAGACAGAGCAAGGCAGAGAGAAACAGAGACAGACAGAGACAGACTCAGACAGATACTGGGATAGACAGATGGGACACAGATAGACAGACAGAGACAGAGATAGACTGACAGAAACAGACAGACAGAGACACAGAGATACACAAACAGACCAGACAGACAGACAGACACAAAGAGACAGACAAAGACAGAGACATAGAGCAAGACAGACACAAAGCCAAACAGACAGACAGAGACACAAAGAGACAGAGACAGACAGACACAGACATGGACAGACATAGACATGCAGACCAACAGACAGAAAGACAGAGGAGACAGACAGACAGACAGAGAAACAGATACCCAGACAGACAGACACAGACAGACAAAGAGACACAGACAGACAGACAGAGACACAGAAACAGACAAAGAAAGACAGAACAAGACCCAGACAGACAGACACAGGAGACAGACAGAGACAGAGAGACAGAGTGAGACAGATAGACAGACAGAGACAGACAAAGAAAGAATAAGACAGACAGTGAGACTGGCAGACAGACACAGAGACAAAGACAGACACAGACATGGACAGGTAGACCAACAGACAGACTGACAGAGGAGACAAAGACAGAGATAGACAGAAGGAGACACAGACAGACAGACAGAGATACACTGACAGAGAGACAGACAGACAGAGACAGAGCTTGACCTACTCCATTGAGGTCAGGACTTGGGTCCAAGTCACTCAAGTGTGAAAATTTTAATCCCACCCATATTTAATCAACATCCATCCACCCATCCATCCTCCATCCATCCATCCATCCACCCACCCATCCACCTATCCATCCACCCATCTATTCACCCATCCATCCATCCATCCATGCATCCATCCCCCCATCCATCCATTCATCCGTCTGTCAATCCATCCATCCATCCATCCACCCACCCATCCATCCATCCATCCATCTATCCATCCATCCATCCATCCATCCATCCATCCATCCATCCATCCATCCATCCATCCATCCATCCATGCATCCATCCCCCATCCATCCATTCATCCGTCTGTCAATCCATCCATTCATCCGTCTGTCAATCCATCCATCCATCCATCCACCCACCCATCCATCCTTCCATCCATCCATCCATCCATCCATCCACCCATCCATCCATCCATCCACCCACCCATCCACCCTTCCACCCATCCATCATCCATCCATCCATCCATCCATCTACCCAGCCAGCCACCCATCCATCCACTCATCCATCCACCCATCCATCCATTCATCCATCCATCCATCCATCCACCCATCCATCCATCCATCCACCCATCCATCCACTCATCCACCCATCCATCCATGCATCCATCTACCCATCGATCCATGCATCCATGCATCCATGCATCCATCCATCCATCCATCCATCCATCCCTCCATCCCTCCATCAACCCATCCATCCACTCATCCATCCATCCATCCATCCATCAACTCTTCTTTGTTATTGGGGGTGGGAGTAGGGAAGGGGGGCAGGCTCTCTTGGCTCTTGAACTCAGCACCCTGGGTTCTCTGGACCCCTGAGTGACCCTGAGCCCTAGAGACCAAGATGACCCCACTTCCAGTTTGCTGGTGGAGCTCAGAGTTTCCTCATGGAGTTTCCTGTCCCTGGGGTGGGGCCTTGGGCCCCTGGGAGCCATAGAGACACCAAGATGATGCCACTTCCGGTTTCCTGGTGGTTTCCTTGGAGACCAGGCACCTGACTTCCTCTTCCTCTTCCTCTTCCTCCTATGATGCTTATTGGTATTATTATTACTATTGTTGTTGTTGTTACTGTTATTGCTGTTGTTACTATTGTTATTACTATCATTGTTATTACTATTGTTATTGCTATTGTTATTACTGTTACTGTTATTGTTATTGCTATTGTTATTACTATTATTACTCTTGTTATTATTATTGTTACTATTGTTATTACTATTTTATTACTGTTACTGTTATTGTTGTTACTATTGTTATTACTCCTATTGTTGTGGTTATGACCATAGTTCCTACTCCTATGTCTACATTGTTGTTACGATTATTGCCATTATTGTTATTATTACTCTCAGTTTTACTATTATTACTTTTGGTATTGTTATTACTGTTATTATTACTGTTATTGTTACTATTATTACTTCTATTACTGTTATTGGCATTGCTATAGTTATTGCTGTTATTAGTATTGCTATTGTTGGTTTTGATACTATTGTTACTATTATTATTACTATTGCTTTAGTGTTATCATTACTGTTGTTATTACTGTTATTTTATTATTACCATTGTTATTGTTGCTATTACTGTTGTCACTATTGTTACTATTGTTATTATTACTGTTATTGTTGTTACTATTATTATTGTTATCACTGTTATTATTGTTATAGTTGTTATTGTTACCACTATTAGTAGTATTATTACTATTGTTATTACTGTTGTTATTACTATTATTTGTATTATTGATATTATTATTATTGTTACTATTATTACTACTGTTGTAATTGCTATTGTTATTACTATTATTACTCTTAACATTGCTATTCATATTAATGTTATTTCTATTATTGCTATTGTTGTTCTTGTTACTATTACTGTTATTGTTGTTGTTTTTATTACTGTTATTACTGTTGTTATTGTTGTTGTTACTGTTATTGTTACTATTGTTGTTATCACTATTGTTCTTACTTTTATTATTGCTATTGTTATTACTGTTGTTTTTACTGTTATTTCTCTTATTAATATTCTTGTTGTTATTGTTACTATTATTCCTGTTGTTCTTGCTATCATTACTGTTATTGTTGTTATTACTATTGTTATTGTTACTATTATTACTGTTGTTATTACTATTATTTCTATTATCACTATTGTTATTGTTACTGTTGCTATTATTGTTATTACTGTTGTTGCTATTATTATTACTCTTATTTCTATTACGATTGTTGTTATTACTACTGTTACTACTGTGGTTGTTGCTATTGTTACTGTTATTACTATTGTTATTACTATTATTAATACTATTATTACTGTTGTTATTACCATTAATTCTATTATTGGTATTCTTGTTGTTACTGTTATTGTTGTTGTTGCTATTATTAATACTATTATTATTACTATTGTTATTACTGTTATTATCACTCTTATTTCTATTATTACTATTGTTGCTATTGTTACTATTATTAGTATTATTGTTATTACTGTTATTATTACTGTGGTTACTACTGTTACTGTTGTTATTGCTGTTGTTACTACTGTTATTACTATTATGTTACTATTATTATTGCTGTTGTTATTTCTGTTGTTATTTCTGTTGTTATTACTATTATTTCTATTATTATTACTGTTGTTACCATTATTGTTACTGTTATTGTTACTATTATTACTATTGTTGTTACTGTTGTTATTACTATTAATATTATTGTTATTGTTGTTATTGTTACTATTATTACTACTGGGGTAGTTGCTGTTGTTATTACTATTATTAATACTATTGTTATTACTATTGTTACTGTTATTATTACTGTTGTCATTACTATTGTTTTACTCTTATTATTACTATTACTGTTATTGTTACTGTTATTACTGTTATTATTACTGTTGTTATTACTATTACTATTATTGTTATTGTTACTGTTATTACTACTGGGGTAGTTGCTATTGTTATTACTATTATTATGTTTTTTTAATTTAATTTTATTTTATTTGAGAATATACTGTACAGAGGGGTTACAATTACATGGGCAGGATAATGCATATATTTCTTACCAAGCATTGCAGCCTCCTCCCTTGTTTACCCTTGACCACCCTTCCCAGCTTCCCCCCTCCCCCCACCCAATCATACCCCCCTCCTCCCCCACACCGACATTGTAAAGCTGGTTTTGACATGACATTTTGTACTTCTCATGGTTGCAACAGGTCCACCTGAATCCTTAAACGACTTGTTTGTCCCCATCTCCTCCACATGTTATACTGACATCAAATATAGTGAAAGCGGGGGTTACACTGTGGGGGAGGGACATACTGAGCAACAAAGAAATAATCTTATAAATGCGTTAGAAACACATGCATGAAAGAAACAAAAACATTAAAATATATATTTGAGGGTTCGTTTTACTAACATCACATTATCTGACTTTTTCCGCTTGACTCATACCTATACTAGATATTGCAAATAAGGGAAACCATGGGACCTATGTTTCTTTGGGCCTGGCTTACTTCACTTAATATAATTTTTTCCAAGCCTTTCCATTTCCTAACAAATGGGGCAATGTCATTCTTTCTGATAGAGGCATAGAATTCCATTGTGTATATATACCACATTTTCTTGATCCATTCATCTACTGAGGAGCATCTGGGTTGGTTCCATGTCTTAGCTATGGTAAATACTGCTGCAATAAACATAGTTGTGCTGGTAGCTTTAGTGTGGTCTTGTTTGTAAACATTTGGGTAAATGCCCAAAAGTGGGATTGCTGGGTCATAGGGGAGTTCTATGTGAAGTCTTTTGAGGAACCTCCATACTGCTTTCCAAAGTGGTTGAACAAGTTTACAAGACCACCAACAATGCAGTAAGGTTCCCTTACAGTTGTTACTGTTATCATTAGTGTTGTTATTACTGTTGTTTTTACTGTTATTATTGTTGCTGTTATTGTTACTGTTGTTACTATTGTTATTATTATTACTGTTGTTATTGTTACTATCACTGTTGTCACTATTGTTATTACTTTTGTTATT
The DNA here is from genome assembly GCF_019054845.1 of Dipodomys spectabilis. Classification (NCBI taxonomy): domain Eukaryota; kingdom Metazoa; phylum Chordata; class Mammalia; order Rodentia; family Heteromyidae; genus Dipodomys; species Dipodomys spectabilis. The sequence continues at coordinate 366,790 of NW_024871020.1, read as the reverse complement.
ACTGTTATTGTTACTGTTGTTACTGTTATTTTTACTATTATTATGACTGTGGTTGTTTCTATTGTTATTACTATTATTACTGTTATTGTTTTACTATTGTTATTATTACTGTTGTTATTACTATTCTTATTACTGTTATTGTTACTGTTGTTATTACTGTTATTGCTATTATTTCTATTGTTCTTGCTATTATTACTGTTATTGTTGTTGTTATTGTTACTCTTATTACTACTGTTATTATTACTCTTATGGTTGTTATTGTTACTATTATTACTCTTGTTGTGACTATTATTGTTGTTGTTGCTATTATTAACACTATTATTACTGCTATTATTACTGTTATTGCTATTATTACTGATGTTGTTATTGTTGCTATTATTACTATTGTTGTTATTAGTGTTATTGTTACTGTTGTTATTGTTACTGTCATTACTGTTATTGTTACTATTATTACTACTGTGGTTGTTGCTATTGTTATTACTATTGTTATTCCTGTTATTATTACTGTTGTTGTTGTTATTCATTTTATATTATTTTTTGGGTCTAGTCGTGGGGCCTGAACTCTGGGTCTGGGCGCTGTCCCTCAACTCTTCAGTTCAAGGCTAGCACTCTACCACAGCACCACTTCTGGCTTTTTTCTTTTTACTTATGTGGTGCTGAGGAATCAAACCCAGGGCCTCAGGCATGCAAGGCAAGCGCTCTACCACTAGCCACCTTACCAGTCCCCAGAGGATTTTAATAAAGCAAGCCTTAAGGAAGAAAGATAACATGAAGTGACAACTACAGAAATTCTACAGAGATGACACCTTTCACATTTCTGTCTTCCTTCTCTTCTCATACTTCAGAAAGCATTGACTAACATTATAAATATACTGCAATTATAAGTTAAGGATCAGTGTTTTTTTTCCAACCTGAAGCCTTTTTTCCATGATTCTTGACATAAACTTTTTGGGAGATTTTTTGGATTGTGATGGGATTCCACCCAAAACAAAGCCATGTATATCAAGAAAGTCAATGTTTTCAACTCAGAGTACTAAACAAAAGAGGGAGAAAATTAAATTAAGTTTAGCAATATATGTTAAGCACAAATATAGGCAATATCAAGATATCTTGAAATTGTACACTTTTACTGGATAAAGTGGCTCAAACCTGCAATATTATCTACTTAGAAAACAGAGATTAGAGTATTGCAGTTCCAGGCAAGCCCATATAAAAAAAAGAAGTTTCAGAAACTCTAACCATTTGCTGGGTGCAATGTGTTTTGCTTGTGTTAGGAGGACCGCAGTCCAAGCAGGCCCAGGCATAGTGATACTACCTCAAAATAAGCAACCAAATTACAATCTGCTGGTATGGCAATAAAAGAGATGCTGTTTCACAAGTATAGGATTTTGGGTTCAATCATCCAGTATCACTAGGCATTTAAGTGTGTGTCAGGGTAAGAATTTGGTATGTCTGAGGTAAAGACTTCATACTCATTTTACAAGCTCTAATAAAACCTTTGCCTCTTTTGTTATTTTTTTAAATATAGCATAACTTCCATGCCCAAACCAAATAATTTCCTATTAGAGATTTTCTCCTATCCATTAAGTAACATATTATGTGTTGGATACTGCCCTACTGAAATCACACTAAAGATCAAAAACCCATTGCCTTAGAAAGTGACTGCATTTGGAAACAGAATCTCAAAGGTAGAATTTAAGTTGAACTCTCCTCCAAGAGAAGCAGAAGGTCTTGAATATGCCAAGGAAAGAGGACTCAGAAGAACCAAATCTGATCTTGGAGTTTTAGTTCCACCAACTCAGAGGGAATGTATTTACAGTGTTAATGCGACCCAATCTGTGGTAGTTTATTATTATAATTACTAGCAAACATGTGGAATCTATAAGACATGAAAAGTCATTGACTCTTGGGGTCCATGACTCAAATTTATAATCCTAGTGATTAAGAAGGATGAGACTTGGGGGATAATGGTTTTCAAGATGGTAGGAAAATTCATGAGGTTCTATCTCCAATTAACTACAAAAATTTCTGGGCTGGAGACATGGTTCAAATGGTAGACTGACTACTGTTAGCAAACTGAGCATGAGTTATATTCAAGCCCCAAATTGGGATAAAGAAAATGTCCTTAGAATAATACTATGAGAAACAGAATTATGAATAGGAAAGCAGAAACAAAAGAAATAAACTTATTCATACAGACAAAGCTTCCCAAAATGAAATATGGCTTAAACTGTAATATTTAGGGTTTTCCTCCTATACAGTAGAAATAAATGGTATTTTGATTTGACAAAACTAAAGTGTAAAACTGTATGCAATAAATAATCACATTACTTTTATGTTTCCATAATTTAACTTGTTTTCCTACAAAGTTATAGAATAGTGTAGCTTTTGAAAATAAACCAATGTTGCACTTTGAAATATGATTATATATCCTTGCAAGTGTTGTCTAAAACTGATCTACAGTGAAATGATTGCCATTGGTATCTTTCTCAAGATTCCAAATGTTTATACTTTCAGCTGACCTTCCGCAAAACTCATACACCAAAAATAACTTTTTAGTTTGTTCATGCAATCATAGGAATATAAACATATGTGTCAAAATGTTAATTACCTTAATCTGCTGTCATTAATGTAATATAACTAATACAATTAAGTATATACCTTGAGGAAAATAAGATTCTTCCTTCTAAATACATGCTTGCAGGCACACACACACACACACACACACACACACACACACACACACACATATTTACCACTCTGACTCAGGTTAGATTCCTGACATTGGGTATCAGACACTTATCTAATAATCAACCTTTCCTGCGCAGATATAAAATACATTCATACTTCCACAATACAAAAATACCAGATCATTCAAAATAATGAAAATATTTAAAGAATCACCCAGCTCCTGTACTATCTACTCCCTGATTTCATTCATTTCTGTCAATACATTTTTCATATCATAATTAAAATCTTTTTGAGTCTCTCATTAGCAGACAAAAATGTTATCATACAATAGAAAATGTAAGTAAAATTACTTTTCCCTGGGTAACCTTTTATATATATTATCAAAGACTTCGGTTTCCTTGTAGAGTCTGCTTCTGGCATTTTGCCCTAATGTCTAATATTAAATTACAGAGGACATGCCATATTCCTCAGTTCATTTTTCCTGAAGGTTATGCTATGGAGTTGAATCTGATTTGCTTGCTTATTCTAAATTAAATTTTCTCAACAACTTGAATTATTGTTTATGTTACTCCTAAACCATTTGAAATATCAAAAAGAACCGGAAATTCACTTTGGCAATGATTTGTGAATGGCAACAATGCTTGTGGATGGAATGAAGGACTTGAATGATCTAGAGTTCCTTAAAAATGGCACTGTTCTTTAAAGGGCTGATCATTTAGTAAGCTTTAAAGTGTGGTCTTCTTATTTCATCTAACAAGATAAAAGTATGCTTTTCATCACATTTTTGCCTTCAAAGCACTATAATTATTTCCTTTGTACCGTTCAGGCCCAGCTACTGTAGTGAAACCCACAAACAACTGCACAGCTGTGTTAGCTGCTATAGAATTTGAAATTTTCTTCCAGTAGCCCTAGTGATTTGAGCCCAGATTCATGGGATAGTCACATAATCTACAGTTACAAATCACCACAATATACAAAGACTACGTGCAAAATGAGGTTCAATTTTTTTCTTTGTTGTTTTCTTTTTGTCTTATTGATTGTCTTTTAAGGAGCTAGGGGCTGTGTATTTCTCATTATTGTTGATGTGACTTAAATAAATTACCAGATTTTTCAAATAAAATAAAGAGATAAAAAAGACATATTTAGTCATAAAATAAAGCTAAACGTTTGAGTGATTTTTTTTTTTTTTTGGGTCCGGTAGTGGGGCCTGAACTCTGGGCCTGGGCACTGTCCCTCAGCTCTTCAGCTCAAGGCTAGCACTCTACCACTTGAGCCACAGCACCACTTCTGGTTTTTTCTTTTTGCTTATGTGGTGCTCAGGAATTGAGCCCAGGGCCTCAGGCATGCAAGGCAAGTGCTCTACCACTGAGCCACCTTCCCAGCCCTTGAGTGATTTTTTTTATTCTAGTTCTGTTCTCAGTTATCTTCATATAATGTCGAGGTGAGTCAAGCATATGTATAAATTGACACGTATAAGCACACAGAACTCTGGAATCTTTAGATTTTGATTTCTATATCAACTTCACCTAGAAAAGAATATTATCACTTGCTTCATGTCTTAAGTAATCTACTTAATATGAGTTTTAATCATTTTTTCTTTTAAAATAAATTTTTGCCAATCCTGGGTTTTATTTATTTTTATTTATTTATTTATTATTTTTTAATTGTGAAAATACCGTACAGAGCGGTTACAATTACATGGGCAAGGTAATGACTACATTTCATATCAAGCATTGTTGCCTCCTCCTTTGTTTCCCCTTCCCATTCCTTCCAATCTCCTTGTTGGTATAATTTGTGGAGGGGAAGGGAAAAATAAATTATTTAAATAGGGATACAGGTGGACCCACTGCAACAATGAGATGTACAAGATGTTATGTCGAAAAACCAACTTTACAAGTTTTATTAATTTTATCAATAGATCTCATAATCTATGGAATTGATGCATTGCGTAAGTATTTGATTTATTTTTCCACTGAATTAATATTACATTTATTTTACTTTTTTGCACATGAAATAATTACATTCTTGAGGATAAAACATTCCTGTTTTTCATTTTGGTTGCCAAAGTGGAAGTATTAGACATTTTGAAATTTTAAATTTAAATTTGAACCTTCAAATTTCACTAGGACTTGAATTGTGTTACAACTTTAATGTTAAAATAAAGAGCATTATTAAATAGAAAGCAACATTATAAGTTATCACACCTTAATCCCTGAATTGACTTAATGATAAAAAAACAATTATATTTATATAACATGCTGTATATACTCAAACTATGAGATACAGAAACAGAAGACTTCTTTTGTTTTGGTTTGTTGTTCTTTATAGTTTGTGATGATTCTGTCTTCTTTACCTTATGCTTAGTGTATTCATTGTAAGTCTTCAGGAAAGTGGGGGGTGGGCACAGAGCTTTAGGGAAAAGAGTGAAAAATTGCAGCAGTGGAGTTCATTGAACATTGATAAAAGTGAACTATTTAACACATGGATGGGGACAGGACAAATGAGAGAACTGAAGACATTCATAAAAGGAAATGTACTCATTACTTGACTCATGTAATTGCAATTCTTCTATAAATCGCCTTAATAATAACAACAGAGAATTTTTTAAGGTCAAACAGAATGTTGCTTGTTAGAATTCTAGATTTTTTTTGTTCACTGGTTTGAGCTGGTTGAGTCTATCTCTGAAAATAGGTACATTGACATTCATTGGGTGAATTTGTGAGCTACTAGTATATAAAAGTCAATTATGATTGCTTGTATGTTTTTTGAGACTCTAATTTATTTACTTCTTTAATTTGTCTACAGGTTTTTGGTTGGGCTTGTTCCTGTTTTTCAAAAGACCTATTGGTGCATAATTAGTGCGGATTCAAGATTGTTCTAATTTATTGCTGTACATACTCAAAGCTATAAATTTTCTTCTGAGTATTGCCTGTGCCCTTGTGTCCCAGAGGAGGTAGTATTTTGTGTGTTCACTTCCATTGAATTCCATAAACCTTGAAACTTCCCTCCATATCTCTTCAGTGACTCACTGATGATTTAGCAATGTGTTATTCAGTCTCTGTGAGTTTCAGAATTTTCTGTAATGCCTTTTGATGTCAAGATCTAATTTGGTCCCATCATGGTTTGACAGGATACAAGGAGTAATTTCATTTTTACTTTTGAATTTTCACAGATTTTCCTTGTGATCTAAGATATGACCTATTTTGGAGAACATTCCATGGGCTGCTGAGAGGGATATATATTGCGATGCTGCTAGGTGAAATATTCTGTAGATATCTATTAGGTATAGCTTATCATTGCAGTTATTTAGGTCTGAAGTTTTTTTGGCTAAGGTTTTACCTGGATGGCCTGTCCAGAGGTAAGAATGATGTGTTCAAGCAACCAACAATGTGTTTGGATGCATGCATATTTTTAGGTTAAGTAGTATTTGTCTTATGAATTTGGGAGCTCTAAGATTCAGGGCATTGATATTTAGAATTGTTATATCCCCATGATGGAGAGTTTTCTTTATCAATATTTAATGTCCTCCTTTGTCTCTTTTTACTTTCGTTCCACTTTTAATTTAAAGCCTATTTTGTCTAATATTTGTATAGCTACTCTGGCCTGTTTATGAAGTCCATTTTTAATTTGTAAAAATGATGTACAGAAGGGTTACAATTACATATTCAGATATTGAGCACCTTTCTTTTGAATAGTGTCACTTCTTCCCTCATGTTCTCCCAGTTTTTCCCTTTCAACCTCCCTCCCCCATAAGTTGTATAGTTCATTTTCAATGTAGTGTCTATTGAGTAGCACTGCTACATTTGTTCACCCTTTGTCCCACCATTTCTGTGTTTCCCCTTGCCCTTTCCAAACTTACATATAAGACCAAAGGTACAGAAATAAAAACAGCAACAGAAGACAGATGGAAAAAGCAAAATAATAAAACTCCCATTATCATTTCTTAGAGATCATTTTGATGAACATTAATTATTTTATATGATAATATTGATATAGCTATTGAGCCTTTGTGATCCTCTCCAAAGGGCATCCTCCATTTGATCTCACTGTATAAATTTTTAGAATCCCATATAATTTATCATGTCCAAGTCTAATGTTTTCCTTTTTACCATCCAAGTGTGTTTACTTGTAGAATTATAGGCACATTCTAATACAACAAATGAGGGAAATCAAGCAACCTACATATATATGTGTATATATATATATATATATATATATATATATATATGTATATATATATATATATGACATATATACTTTTATTGATCGCTATTTACAAGTATGTATGTATGTATGTATACATACATATATATACATAAATATTCGAATTCCATTCATCCATCAGAAAGAATAATATTGTAACATTCTTAAGGAAAATGAAACACACAGAAATAATAATGTTAAGTGAAATTAACTGCACCCAGAGAAACTTAGGTTTCCTCACTTGTGGTAGATAGCAGCTGCTTCTAAATGTAAATTTATAAACATTTATTAAACATAGTGGATGGTATGCAAACAGATACAAATGAATTATCTGAAGTGTCAGAGTCTATGTAGTGTGAAAATACTATCATTCTCTTAAAAGATTAAGTCAAAGCCCAACAAAATAAATGTCAGTAAATGTGGACTGCAAGAGAGGACAGTGAGGGGCAATGTGAGAGGGGTAGGAAATTGAAGGGGAAAAGGATAGAATATAGGAAAGAAACCATTGCATACTTCCCAGAATTGAAATATACAAAACAAGGGGTAGTGTGAAATTGGGGTGAAGATGTTGAAGTGGTAGCACAATTCCAGGTGCATTGTACACATAAACTGCTTTGTTAAATGGCAAGAAATTCCATACATAACATAATATTGAGATACGTAAAGACTGGGCTTGATTGGGAGGGATGGATAAGAATGTTGAAATGGGTGAAATTGATCAAGATGCTCTGTATCCATAAACTGTTTCAGTGAATGGCAACTCCTTTGTACAAGTAGTTAAAAATATTAAAATATTCAAAAAATTAATTATGATTGTTGAATAGAGAGTTGAACCTCAATTCAATTCCCATTTAAAAATATTTTTTACCTGGAGGTTTGGAGAATCAAATTCCAATAATAAAACATTATGAATCTTTTTTTCTGAAAATTTGAAATTTAAATAAAAATTCCTTTGCTTTTTGTCAGCTATTGGGCTGCTATAAGAGAATACTTCAACGTAAGTGGCTTAAAAACACGGGAGTATATTACCCATACTCTAGAAGCTTGAACATTGATTATAAAAATGGTTATTCAAAGCAATTCCTTGTCTTATGGGGGGTCTACTTTCTGGTTCATTATAATTTATTTGCTGGATGTTCACATGGCAGAGTAGTTATATTGGGCTTCTTTTATCAGGATCATTATTTCAGGGTCATCTCTGAAAAGTTGATTCTAATGTCACCAGACAGGGAATACAATTTCAAAATGTGTATCTGGAAGGAATTACATTGTCCAATATATTTTGCAACTTTTGCTTTAACTCTTAGTGTAGTGTATCATTTGGATATTATTTCATAGAAAATAATAACTTAAGGACAAACCTATATCATGTAAATTATGTGAATGATTCTTCTTACAATGGGAATAATTATAGTAATGGCAAAGTGAAGTATGATTGTTTAGTGGCTCTTGAATCACATCATAAAGTAATCATGTAAACATGGTGCAATATTTCTAAGGCCCTTCTGATGTATTTGAACACTCTCCAATGAGTTAATTGCTTTCAGAAATACAGATCTCCTTTGATTTTAATTACTGTCTGCTATTAGGACTCCCACAGACACCAAAATTAGAGGATGCTAATTTCTCTGAAATAATACATAATATAATTTTTATAATTAATATAAGATGAAGAATGTAATATTATTAGCATTATAAATACCAGTGTTCACATTATATAATACATTGATATCCTTTGGTTACATCAATTTTTAGAATATTTATAACTAAATGTAAATTGTTTGCAAATAGTTATTTAATGATGTATAGAAAATGAGAAAAAGATTTGAGTACATATTTACTACAGATGCAAACAGATTCAGGTGGTTATTTCTGATCCCTCATTTGTTGGTTTCATTCACGCATAGAGAACATGCAGAGAAGTGGCAATTGCAACCTTGCATTTACTGAAGAGTTAACTTACATGAAATTTATGTTCTGCTAAATAACAGATTTTATAAATTAAATTGTTTTTGTCCCTTCCTTCCTTCCTTCCTTCCTTCTTTTCTTCTTTCCTTCCTCCCTCCTTCCCTCCATCCCTACCTCTCTCTTTCTCTCTTCTTTCTTTCTCTTTCTTGTTTCTTTGTTTCTTTCTTTCTTTTTTCTTCCATTCTTCATTTCTTTCTTTTACTCAGAATACTTCTTAACACTATAGAAAAAATACCAAATGTTGTACTCCAATGTTTTATGAGGAATTATAACTATTAAATAGATTAATATTAATTTTAATAACCTAAGCTATATCTTAAAACAGAAAACTAAAAACCACTAAAAAGCACTTCACAAAAATGCAGGATATGCAACAAATATTACTTTTCATGATATTGTTTATTTCTTCAAACTAAAATAAGAATCTAGACATAATATTGTACATGTCTGTGTGTGTGTGTGAGAGGGAGAGAGAGAGAGAGAGTTGTTCTTGTGATTTGAACTCAAGGCCTATCCCTTAGTTTTATTCACTCAAGGATAGTGCCCTAACATTTGATCCACAACTCCACTTCTGGCTTTCTCTCTCTCTCTCTCTCTCTCTCTCTCTCTCTGTGTGTGTGTGTGTGTGTGTGTGTGTGTGTGTGTGATTAATTGAGATGTGTTTCACAAAACTTCCTTGCCAAGGCTGGCTTTGAAGCCCAGCTTCCAGAATAGCAAGGATTAGAAGCTTGAGACACTCATATTCAGCACAAATATAATATATCTAAGATTAAAATAAATTTCTTATTATTTGAATTCCAGAGGTCAGTTTAACAAATTAACATTTAGATATTTATTTAGTTATTAAATCTGAACCTGCACTGTGGAAAAATACTTTTCATTTTTATGAAAAAATATGCACTAAAGGTTTCAATGACAGAATCTTTGGACAAATTGAAATACTCTATTATTCAAAAGTGACAAAAGGATCATTAATCAAATTTCTCATGTAAGCTAAAATCAATAGGCTCTATCAGGCTGACTGAAGCAATTTGTCATTAACTTTAAATTTTATCTATTGCAGATACATGATTTTCTATTCTTTTTACCCTAAACTTTTTTTACATAAAAATTTAGATTCATACATTTTTTTGAGTATGCAGAAATCTTAGTTACTGGTCATGTATATTCTGAGGTTTGACTACCAAGTCATTTCAGAGAAACACTGAATTTCATATATTTTATGTCAACACTGATTTTTAGAAATTGAATCAATCTCAATATGAGCTAACTAAAGCAAAATATTCCATGACTTATCCAATTATTCCTATATATTTGAATATAACATTATTGAATGGCAGGAAATTCATATTATACCTACTCTCTATAGAAGTTACAGCATTCATTTTTCCTTCAACTAGGAAGAATAACCTCACTATAGATGACAAAAAACTTGAATAAAAATGCCATAAAATTATGAAAAATTCAAGTCATTATGAGTTAGATGAAATAGTTATTTTTGAAGATCAAAAATGAAATCTCTTGAAGCTTCCTTATCTGTTAAATAAAATGCATTTGCAGTCTATATACTTCATTCATTTCTCCAGCAATTGTATAACCAAACCAACTCCATGTCAAATAGCTCCTCTGATTAATTGAAGTAAATACTTAGGAACAGAAGTTATCACAATTGTACAGAAATATCTACCCACCACTCTAGAAATTAAATCTGAAATCATAAAGGATTGGGATTAATAATTAGTTTTCACTATGTTGCCATAAAGAGGTGGTGAACTTTTTCAAGTGGGCACAGCTGAAGAGATTTGGTCACTGAGAACTTGTGATCAGAGGACCTTAAGATCAAAGTCCTTTCCTATTCTTCCTCCTTTTTCTTCTCTGTCTCCTTCTCGTTTTCCTTCTCCCTCTCTCTCTACCCTTCTTTCTCCCTCTCCCACTCCTATTCCTCCTCTTCTTTTCTTCCTGGCTTCCACGAATATACATACTCCATCACATGTTCCTGACATGGGGTACTGTGCCAACCCAAAGCAATGAGGATAAGAAACATAAACTGAAATGTATAAAATCAGAAGCCAAGATTAATCTTTCCTCCTTTTAAGCTGATTTCATAAACTATTTTGTCATATTAATAGGAGACTGACACAACATGCTCTCATTTATTATAAGGGATAAGATTTACTGGAAAAAAATCTGACCAACATCGCCCTAATGAAATGATTGATTAAATTAATATTATAGTAGGGCAAATCTACTTTAAAATATCAGTTATACTTCAAAAAGAGGCAAAAATTTTACCACTATGGTTTGCTATAAAAAGACATCAGAATTCACCCTGTTCCTCAAGGAAATAAATCTATAATTGGCACTATTGTCAATTTCACAAATGATTTAATAAGACTGAAGAACAAATTTCAACCCAAACTGCGTGATATAAAATTTACTTTGTCCCTGTAAACAACCTTTGTATTCTATCTATGTTTGGTCCCTAAAATGACTTGTATTTTATTCTAATCATATTTTTAATTAACTTTAAGTAAGTGATTGGGGGTTGCTTTTGACCATGCAGTTTATAGTGTTTAGTGAGTTATTTTGTTTTCCTTTTTTCTCTCCTGAGGTTTGAACTCTTTGCCTGGGAGCTGACCCTGAGCTCCTTTGGATGAACACTAGAAATCTATCCCTGGAGGAACAGCAGCACTTTTCAGATTTTTCTCAGATTTCACTGGAGATAAGAATGTCACAGACTTTCCTGCCTGTGCTGGCTTCAAACCTCAATCCTCAGCCTCCTGAGTATCTAGTATTACAGGCATGAGCTGCTAGTGCCTGTCTTAATACAATGCTTCCTTTTTTTTTGGCCAGTCCTGGGTCTTGAACTTAGGGCCTTGACAATGGGCACTGTCCTTCAGCTTCTTTTCCTCATGCTAACACTCTGCAACTTGTGTCACAGTACCAATTCCAGCTTGTTTTGTTTATGTAGTACTGAGGAATCAAACCCAGGGCTTCTCACTACAACTAAGTCTACCACTAAGCCACATTCCCAGCCCAGTACAATGCATCTTGATTATCATTGTCCCTCATCCTTCTCAATCCTATCTCATCTCTCAAATTACATAATTTTGTAGAAGATTCACTGACTCACAACGTCATATATAGTGACTTAGAGGATATGTCACAATTCATATTTTATTGATAGTCTCATTCATCAACATACTAAACTTATGCATTACAGAATTCTGTGATTTTAAATACTAAATTATCACTCAGATTCACCCACTACTATTCTAAAATTTTTCCTAAGGTTAATGCAAATGCAATCTGTAATTCTTTGATAAAGTACAATGATTCATAGAAAGTTAAGAGTTGGACTATAACATCACCTTCAGTTCTAGAACATTTTATCATTACTACCCCCTCAAAATACTCTAATATTTATTAGTAGTTACTTCCTGTCATCATTTCAACCTACCCTCCACTTGACCAACCATTACTTCATAGTCTACCACTACAGATGTGCCAATTTTAAAAAGCTCATTTAATTAGAAAATGCAGTCTATTTTATCCATTTCTCCCATGTAATATTAGTGTTTCCCAAGTAAGTTCATGTAAATTTTTCTGACGGATAGAGCATATTGTTTTGTATACATGTGTATAATTATATAACGTCCTCAATGGGCATTTCAATATTTTATTATATATTATTGTAAAAGGTTTTGCTGTGTATATTCTTGTACATGTGTCTCATTGGGCATGTGTTGAAATCTATTTTGTATATAAAATTATGATTCAAAATGCTGGATAAGGGCTGGGAAGCTGGCTCAGAGGTAGAGTGCTTGCCTTGCATACATGAGGCCTTGGGTTCGATTCCTCAGCACCACATATGCAAAAAGAAAAAAGCGGGAAGTGGCGCTGTAGTTCAAGTGGTAGAGCACTAGCCTTGAGCTGAAGAGCTGAAGGACAGCACCCAGGCCCAGAGTTCAGGCCCCACGACCGGACCCAAAAAAAACAAACAAAAAAAGAAGCTGAGGGACAGTGCCCAGGCCCTGAATTCAAGCCCCCTTACTGGCCAAAAAACCCTAAAACTTCTGTATTATATAATAAAGTGTTGGCTTAACAAATGCTTTAAAAAAAGCGGGGGGAGGGGGTGGGGCTGGGAAGGTGGCTCAGTGGTAGAGCATTTGCCTTGCATGCCTGAGGCCCTGGGTTTGATTCCTCAGCACCACATAAGCAAAAAGAAAAAAAAAGCCGGAAGTGGCGCTGTGGCTCAGGTGGTAGAGTGCTAGCCTTGAGCTGAAGAGCTGAGGGATAGTGCCCAGGCCCAGAGTTCAGGCCCCATGACCGGACTCAAAAAAAACAAAAACAAGCCGGGCGCTGGTGGCTCACGCCTGTAATCCTAGCTACTCAGGAGGCTGAGATCTGAGGATTGCGGTTCAAAGCCAGCCAGGGCAGGAAAGACCGTGAGATTCCTATCTCCAATAAACCACCAGAAAAACCGGAAGTGGCACCGTAGCTCAAGTGGTAGAGCGCTCGCCTTGAGCTGAAGAGCTGAGGGACAACGCCCAGGCCCAGAGTTCAAGCCCCACGACCGACAAAAAAAAAAAAAAATGCTGGATAATAGAGCAACTATATGTGTAGTATCTTAAAGATTGCCAGTATGTTTAATAAACTGACTATATCACTTTAAGTGCTAAGCAACAATGTATAAGGATTCCAATTCCTACATAATGGTTGTGCAGTGCTATCTTATTGTTGTTTCTATTTCCACTAATCTCTATATGTATGCAATGTCTAGGTATGTTATGATCTTTTAATATGTTCTTTGGTTGTTGGTATATTATTACAGAGATATGTATTTGGACTTTTGGATAACATATTCAGGATGGTTAAAGTTTTTCATTGGCATTAATATGCTCTTAATATATTTCTGATTCAAGTCTCTTTAAATAAGTGTATATGTATACATACTATGTGTACCTATGCATATTTCATATTTATATGTGTATATATACAAATAACTATATATTTATACATATAAATGAATATACAGATGTGTACATACATGTATATAGACATATATGTATATTATTATTTTCATTTGTCCATAAGCGGTCATTTTACTTTATTTGTCAAACATGTCCTTTATCGATTTTACTTTAGCATTAAGCAGTCTTAAAGATAGGCTCAAGTCTAACATTTTAGTATTATCTTAGACACCAATAGACTTCTAGTCTAATGAACCATGAGCCCTCAGAATGTTGACCAAATTTCTTAGTTCGTTTACACAATTACTGTAATTATGTATTTTCTCATCTATATTTTTTTCATTTCACCAGAGAAGCTGTATTTATCCTTTATGTCATACATGAATACCAATGCCTTTGGAAGGTATTTATTAATTGGTGCATATTAATTGTACGAAGAAATCTTATTGAAATATTTTGCACATGCACATATTGATCAAGGGCCTGATTAACCTGTTTCTGTCTTTCTCCATTCCCATTGCCTCTTATTTTTCAATTGTTTTCTGTTAATGTCTTTGTGCTATCTCCACACATCGTCAAAATGTATTTCAGTGTTGTTCACCCAGTATCATTGAAAATTATAAAATGCTGAATATAAAGGCAAAAATCTAAGTAAATAGAGACATATAATTTTTGTGGATTGGAGGATACATTTGAGCAAAGATATTTAATTGTCTCCTGCTTCATCCCCCTCCTTTTATTTGGTCATTCTTAGGGCTTGAAATCTGGGCCTGGGTACTGTCCCTCAGCTCTTCAGCTCAAAGTTAGTGCTCTACCACTTGAGCAACTGTGCCACTTCTGGATTTCTGGTGGTTAATTGGAGATAAGAATCTCACAGACATTCCCGTTCAAGCTGGTTTGAACCGCAATCCTCAGATCTCAGTCTCCTATGCAGCTAGGATTATAAGCATGAGCCGACAGTGCCCAGCTTCACAATTTTATTTATAAGTTTATGACAATTTCTTAAAACACCTGACCAGCACTCTTGACTCATTGACAAAAGAAAATAAACTGGAATATATTTCTCTGTCTAATATTAAAGGTGTTAGTGTAAAATTGTTATATTTGTAGAGGAAAGATTACAAAGCTCAATGGGTCTGGAGGGCACCAGACTAGAGCCACATACATATTATCAAGGAATATTTAATAAGAGTTTAAAAACAAACACTTGTGGAATGACATTCTCTTTAATAAGTGGTGACAGATTAGACAGTATTGGGGAGAATTAAAAAGTGAAGGTTGACTTAAATATAACAATTTATTCAAATATTATCTTCAAGCAGGTTTTGAAAGTGGCATATAAAACAAAAGAGTGATGTAAATATAAAGCAAAGGAAGATGTCTTGACAATTTAAGTATACTTAAATATGGCATTAAAATTATTGGAAAGGAAAACTTGATATAGTATAACTCAATAAAACTCAATAAAAGTCTAAAATAATTTAGTCTCATATACAAATAGTGAATAGAATTTAGGAGCAGGGTGCTCATGTATCTCATCACAGCTAGGCTGTGATTTGAGTATTACTGTTTGAAGGCAGCCCACAAAATAAAGTCCCGGAGAATCTTATCTCTGCTTAATTAGCAAAAAAGCCAGAAGTTTTTTTTATTTTTTTTATTTTTATTTTTTTAGGTCCAGTCGTGGGGCCTGAACTCTGGGCCTAGGTGCTATCCCTCCGCTCTTCAGCTCAAGGCTAGCGCTCTACCACTTGAGCCACAGTGCCACTTATGGCTTTTTTCTTTTTTGCTTGTGTGGTGCTCAGGAATCGAACCCAGGGCCTCATGCATGCAAGGCAAGCGCTCTACACTGAGCCACCTTCCCAGCCCCTCAAATGGTAAATTGTTAACAAATGCAACAAATCTCAGGGGCCCTGATTTCAATCCCCAGGACCATACATACATGTACAAAATTAATAATAGTAATACTAATAGTGGTGATGATGATGATGATGATGATGGTAAAGATGATGAAGGGTACCCATAGTCAAGGATAAAATATTTGCAATCCTGTACCTGAAGAGTGCCTCAAATGTAGACTATACATAAAATGCTCAAAACCTAATGTTCAAAAAAATCGATTAGAAACCAGCAAAATACATCTTGTGAAAAATAAGCACAAGAAAAGCAACATCAGTCATCAAATGAATGCACATTAAAACTAAAATGACATTATAAAACATGTATGAGAATTACTTCACATAATACAATAATGTCCATACTAAATGCTATCAAGAAACAGAGAAACTGGATGCTGGCAGGAATGTCTTTGGGAAAGCCATTTCTGAAAACATTTTGACAGGTTCCTAGAATATGAAATATGCAACAACCCACAGTAGCACAGGAATTGAGTTCTTCAGGCTTTGTCTCATAGAAATAAAATGTAACATTCACCCAAAGGCCAAAACATAGAGGTTTATACCAGCATTATTTCCTCTAATCAAAGAAATGGAAATCAGTTCAGGCTTTCTTCAGGTGAATGGGAAACGAATTGTGCTACATTCTATAATGACAGAACCAAAGGCAACTCGTGGGAATACAATACATTATTAAGGCATACAACAACTGACAGTAATCTACCATAGATTTAAAGGAAATTCTAAAAGCTTATTTATTGCATGAGCTAGAAGTCGGAGAAAAAAAATGTGTTGGTTGCCAGGATGAAACAGGTTTGGGATGGGACAAAGAGAAGTAGTGGGTTTAATTATAAAAGGGAAGCATGAGACAGACTCATTTTTGGTAAAGAAACATTATCTGTAAATATGAAATATTAATATAGAGTTGATAAAATTATTTTGGACTTAATATGTGCACAAAATAATTAAAGTAACTGAAGTCTGCATAAGGCACTTGTGAAATATTAATGTCCTACTTGTGATGTCATTCTATAAATATTTAAAGAAACTGGGAAAATATTCAAGGGATTTCTCTGTGTTCTTCTTATAACATCATAATGATCCATACTAAGCTCAATAGAATTTAATGATATCTAGAAAATAGAAGTCAATATCGAATGTTTACATTGGAAAATAGTCTGAGTCCAAGCTTGCTAATTAGAAGACAGATCTTTAGAACACCAACATCCAGGGCCAGTTCTGACAAAAAAAAATCGTGAGAAACTATAAAAACACAGAAAGCTAGATATAGTGTAATTTCCCTGTTATCTCACGTTTGTGGAAGCCATACGTAAGAGATTATTGCTCAAAGGAGGCTTGGCCAAGAAGTAAGACCTCATCTGAAAAATAATCTAAAGTGGTCAGAGCCTTAGCAATTTCAAGCACCAGTAGTGCCAAAGGAAAAAGGAAAAGAAGAAAACAGAAAACTAAAGGAAAGGACAGAAAAGGAAAACTATTTCCTCTTCATTCTTGTAGTTTTATGTCATTGGATACAAGAATTGAGAGTAATTTGTATACTGTTTTAGGAATCAGGCCTCTCTAACTTGAAAGCATTTATTTCAAGTAATTATTTTATCATTACTATTTATTACCTTATTATGCCTTCTTGGAGATTGAATCCATGGCTTTGTATATATTAGTCTAGTCCTACAACTGAGCTGTACCCCAGCTCTCTTGTAGAGTTTTGGAAATTTTTTATGAATTCTTCAACATATAGCTACTCTACTTTTCATCTTATCTTTTCTCTCCCACTTTTTCCTCTATATATTTTAGTTTTTGTTTTGAAAACATTCCTCAGTTTTATCTTCTAAACCTAGAATTTTGCTTTGAGATTACAGGGAAGTCGGTTATTTTTATGACATCTATTAAAATTATATACAGATATATGTATTTCATATGCATGATTGATTCTTAGAGTTCGTTGCAATATGGTCCTATGTACATAGGTATTGAGCCATTGTGTTCCTCTCCTAAGAATAGCTGCCCTTGTTTTCGCCATGTGAATGCTTAGATTGCTGTTAGTTATTCATGTCCAAGTATAATTATTTGTCTTTTACTACCTATTGGTTTAACGTGTAGATTTATGGACATATTCTAGTTATTACAAATGAGGAAAATCATGCAGTATATATTTAATTGGATCTGGCTTATTTCACTTAATATCATTTTTTTCCAGTCTTTCCAATTCCTCAGGAATGGGGTAGTGCTATTCTTTCCGATAGAAACATGGAATTCCATCAATACAACAGAATTGAAGACCCAGAAATGAATCCACTCCTACAGGCACATAATTTTTGATTAGGGAGCCAGAAACAGGATGGAAGAAAGACAGTGTAAAACTGAATTCGGAAATCCTTACCCAAAAGACCACCAGATACTATCAACAATGTAAAAGCAAAGGAGTCTTTATTGCAAGCTAGAACTTGGTCCCCCCACATACATGGCAGCAGCCCATGATGCTGAGAGGCCCCAAGCCCAGGGTTATAGTACTTTTTATACACTTTTTAGGGAAGGCAGGGACTTTGTATACATCATAGCATCTTACAACAAATTATAACAATCACGGGAAACTCTTAATACAATTCTATAGTATGATTGGCACACTACAAAGCAGAAACAGGTTGTTGGTTAGATCAGAGGGTTGAAGTACTTTAAACTGGTTGGCTTGCACCACAGGGAGTCTCAAGGACACACTTGCTAAACTGCAGGGTTCCTTTCTTAAACAAACACCACCTGTGGCCTGACTGCTGGGGTCACCACGTCCTCCAGCACCTGCCTGCCTGCGGTTTTCCCAAGGATTGTTTATGTTCCTAGTTGCCAGGGAATTGCTTCTTCTGTTCATTCCCAGGCCAGGCTCATGGTCAGCTGCATAACTCATACTTCAGATGATGATATCTTGCTCAAGATGGTGTCACTCAGGCCTCAGGCTCCTCATTTCCCCCTTTCTGATAGGCACCTTAAGGGCCAATCATGGTCCTTATGGGCACACATCATGTTCTCCATTGGGTACCAGTTGATATTGAGCCTTTAAGATCATCAGCTGTACACTGTTAATGCGTTTTCTAACAAATATCACTAGCCGGTTTACAACACTGGACCCGACTATGAGTAACAAAATTAACAGTACCAAAGGCTCTTACATTTTTTTCCAACAGTCCTGACTCCGTATATCAGTTAACTTAATTTTATACCAGCAGTACTCATGAAGCTCCAATTTAAGACATACTCATACCATTTACTACATACGCAAACTGTCTGAGGTTTGTCTTCTTTACTCCAATGATTTAATGTTTTAAGACAATCCTTACTTTTCAAATCCTTTTTTATCCAAAGAGGATACTAATTTTTTTCCCAATTCCTTTCCCAAGGCTTTCTATACTACCCTCCTCTTGTTTGCAATTCCTTGAACTTCTTTGTGGCTAGAGTTTTAAAATGCCCATTTTTCCTTTGGCTTGCAGAACCAAGTTATCTCAGAGCAGCCTCAAGTCACCACTGGGATGCAGAAGCTTGCTAGATTTTAAGTCTAAGATCAAGGCTGGGTCTCATTACTACCTGTATTGAAAACACACTCAGGTTATTACCATACCAGAGCCAAACTTGGCTGTGACTATAGAGTGGATTTTCAGTCACTATGCACTGAAGTGCCTAAGGCAAGCATGCCAGTGATCCTTGCCCCCAATATCCACTATGGGAATAGAGAAGGTTTCTTGATATCACCCAAAAGAATGTCCCACAAGATCTTAGTTTTAGCAGCTTTCAACCAAGATGCAGTCTCAGGTGATGGAATCAGGCAGTTCACTCTACTTTTTTCACAGTGGAGGTGGTCAGGGTAACAATGTAGATTTCTTCCAGGGGACTGTCAAGCTGTAGCAGCAGCAGCAGGGTCTTTCAGTGGCTTCAAGGGGCTGTCACACCTCCTGCTGGGCTGCAAATTCCTACACAGACTGGTTAAGGATACATTGCATAGGCTTGGCAGGCTGTGACCCCACTAGTTTTTAAGACTATTTAGACAATAGCCCAGGACAATTTACCAAGATGACAACTTTTTAAACTAGATAGTTCTTTTAATAAGGCTGATTTTCTAGGCAGTTATAGAGGGCTCAGGCCTGTACTATTTCCCATGCCTTTTCCTTCTGTCTATTTGGCCACAACTTTTTAAAGTGACTCTGGTCCCTTGTTCTTAAAAGCAGAAGATGGGTGAATATTCATCTTCTGTAACTTCTTTAAGCTGACTCAGGGGTGTTGATCCTACCTAGCCAGGAACCTATAACCTTAGCCTACGTTACAAAGAACAATATTTTAACTTTTGGCAAATGCACAAACCTTTTCTCTGGCTACAGCAGTGTAGCTTGTTTAGCCTTCTGGTTTGCAAAAGCATCTTTCTGGATGGCTTAGGAATGTGGTCTCTAATGATGCCCAAGTTACCTACGCAGACCTTCAGAGAGATATCAATAGAAACACACTTACAGGTTTACAAACTTTTTCCTGAGGAAATGAATTTCATGTAGCTGGTGTCAGCTCAAAAATTACTGCCAATTAGAATTTTTGGCACATACAAGGATTGGGATTTAAACTATCCCCCACATTTTATAACTTTAGCTTTTTACTACTATCACAGGATGGCAAGTTCCTGTCCCTTACGAGGTAAATAGTCATGGACATTAGGCATGCTTACAAACTGTCTTCGCATGACCTCCTGGCTGATCAATTCTTGAAGGGCCGTGCACAAATGACTCTAGGATCCGACATTTCTGCCATCCAAGCAGTGGCTTACTGCCTCTGGATGCTCCACCATTGCTTTTGTTCCAGGAGTGTCTTCTCCACACTGGAAAAAATGCCTCATTGGCATTTCCCTTAGTTGGTCGCTGAACTTGAACTCAGGGCCTGAGTGCTGTCCCTCAGCTCTACAGCTCAAGGTTAATACTCTGCCACTTTGAGTCCCAAAGCAACTTTGCTTGCTCTTTCAGCACTCTGCTGGATGATTAGAGGTGACAGTCTCACAGGGACCTTTTTCTTCCCCGGGCTGGCTTCGAACCAGTTTGCAGATCAATGAGTCTTCTTTTTTTTTTTTTTTTTACTTTCTTTTTTCTTTTTTTTTAATTTTATTTTATTTGAGAACATACTGTACAGAGGGGTTACAATTACATGGGCAGGATAATGCATACATTTCTTACCAAGCATTGCAGCCTCCTCCTTTGTTTACCCTTCACCTCCCTTCCCAGCCTCCCCCCTCCCCCCCACCCAATCATACCCCCCTCCCCCCCTCCGACATTGTAAAGCTGGTTTTGACATGACATTTTGTACTTCTCATTGTTGCAACAGGTCCACCTGAATCCTTAAACGACTTGTTTGTCCCCATCTCCTCCACATGTTATACTGACATCAAATATAGTGAAAGCAGGGGTTACACTGTGGGGGAGGGACATACAAAGCAACCAAGAAATAATCTTATAAATGCGTTAGAAACACATGCATGAAAGAAACAAAGACATTAAAATACATATTTGAGGGTTCGTTTTCCTAACATCACATTCTCTGACTTTTTCCGCTTGACTCATACCTATACTAGATATTGCAAATAAGGGAAACCATGGGACCTATGTTTCTTTGGGTTTGGCTTACTTCACTTAATATAATTTTTTCCAAGCCTTTCCATTTCCTAACAAATGGGAAAATGTCATTCTTTCTGATGGAGGCATAGAATTCCATTGTGTATATATACCACATTTTCTTGATCCATTCATTTACTGAGGGGTATCTGGGTTGGTTCCATATAGTAAATAATGCTGCAATAAACATAGTTATGCTGGTAAGCTTTAGTGTGGTCTTGTTTGTAAACATTTGGGTAAATGCCCCAAAGTGGGATTGCTGGGTCATAGAGGAGCTCTATGTGGAGTCTTTTGAGGAACCTCCATACTGCTTTCCAAAGTGGTTGAACAAGTTTACACTCCCACTAACAATGCAGTAAGGTTCCCTTCTGTCCGCATCCCCTCCAGCATCTGTTGTTTTTAGAGTTTTGATTTCAGCCATTCTAACTGGAGTGAGGTGGTATCTCAATGTTGTTTTGATTTGCATTTATTTTATGGCTAGAGAGGTTGAGCATTTCTTCATATGTCTATTGGCCATCCTTCTGAACTAGGCCCTGAGAGGAGACTCGAGCTGGGACAGCTTCTTTACAGATTTTGTTTTTGTTTTAGGGATTATAGAAAAAAAACAAAAACCTTGGCTCCAACCAGCCCAGTTCTTGAAATGAAAAGAATGCCTCTAGGTCCCCCTCCCCTTAACTTAACCCACCTTCATTGTTTTGTTAAAGACTGACCGATTAAACAGGTAGCCAGTAATCTGGCTCATGCTGGCATGCTGGCTGGCATGCTGGCGACATCCCGAGTTTACTATAAACTCCGCCTTTTTCACATGTATATGTTAAACTCCTTTGTGTATGTTTACCTTAAGCCCCGCTTTACTATTAAATTCGCAAGTCATTTAAACCAAAAGTGATAGGATGGTTTAAACAGCCATTATGTGACAAAGTGTAACCTCACTGGCCACCTGCGTGTGGTCTGGTATGACTGTGCAATCTTTTGGGTGTGTGAAAATCTCATTGGTCGCCTATGTGACCAGGCTTCACCTTGTGATTTTTGCCAATAAAAAACTAAGCACATGGGCTGCTCGGGGTCACAGTATCAGCTCCCGAGTCTGTGCTGCGGCCCTGGCCAGTCAGTGCAGGAACCTTCTCAATAAAGTGGCTTCTTTAATAACAACTGTGTTGCGGTGGGCTCTGTCACTCCGGACGACTACATGGGCTTGCTTGCCAGAGTAGGGGGTCTTCCTACTACACTTCTTTCTTCTTCAGAGAAGTTTCTCTTTAAGTCTTTATTGGGCAGTTGTTTCTTTGAGGATATGTTGTCGGGGGATTTAATTTTTTGAGTTCTAAGTATATATTAGATATATTAGATATATATGGCTAGTGAAGATCTTCTCCCAATCCGTAGGCTTTCTATGGATCTTGCTAGCTATTCCTTTGCCATGCAGAAGCTCTCTAACTTCAAGCAATCCCATTTGTCCAACCTTTCTTTGCTTTGTTGTGTTTCTGGGTCTTTATTAAGAAATTTTCAGCCTGTGCCAAGGAGACCTAGGGTTTCTCCTATTGTATCCTGTAATGTTTTCAGAGTGTCTGCTTTGACTCCGAGGTCTTTGATCCATTTGGAGTTGATTCTGGTGCAAGGTGATACGGTCCCCATAAACAGGCGGGAGTTGCAATCCTAATATCAGATAAAATAGACTTCAAATTAAAATTCGTGAGAAGAGACAAAGAATGTCACTACATACTAATTGAGGGATCTCTCCTTCAGGAGGATATTACAATTCTAAATATCTATTCACCAAACAACGAAGCACCCAAATTTATCCAAGAAACACTACTTTCCCTCAAATCCCACATAGTTCCAAAGACATTAATTGTTGGGGATTTTAACGCACCACTTTCCCAACTAGATAGATCAACTAGGCAAAAACTCAACAGAGAAACCGCAGATCTAAACAACTGCATAGATCAACTAGATTTAACAGACATCTACTGAATATTTCACCCAGCAGCATCAGAATACACGTTTTTCTCAGCAGCACATGGAACATTTTCTAAAATAGACCACATTTTAAGCCACAAAGCAAACTTGTCCAAATTCAGAAACCTTGCATTCTCTCTGACCACAAGGGAATAAAATTAGAACTCAACGCTAGATTTTCTAATTTTTAAGTTAAAGAATCCTTAAAAAGCCGTTAAAAACAATGTGAAGATTCCTTAAAATTTTTGGTAATGTCCAAACCTCATAACCTTTTGAATTTTAAACTTAAACTCACCCATTGTTACAGCATGCTGACAACTCTTATCTTGAACATGTTCATAAACACATACAAAACACTCACACAGATCTTAAAGCACACAAAAATCAAAATCAGTTTTACGTACATTTTCTAAAGTTTTTTTAAAAAATTTAAGACATATTTCTTTTAAATGAAGTACCTTTGTTGAGCTTCATTTTTCCAGGGCTTGCTTGTTTAGCAAGGCCTTTCACCAATCAATCTTTTGAATCCCTTCTGTTGGAGGAGGGCTGGGGGAGGGGGTCACCTGAAACTGAACTGGTCTGATTTTTACCCAATTTTGACAAGAGCACTTTACAAATTGTTAAGCTGTCTGGAGCAGCTGAAAGTCCAGACCAGGCTCACTGCTATCTACACCCTAACCTCTCTCCAGCAGCCTCCACCAGGAGAAGGTGCACCTGAGGCTTGTCCATGCCCCTCCTCTTGGCTGCTGTAACAAAAGAAGGGGGGAAGGAGACTTAGCAGGTTTGTGACCAAGCCTAGCCGGAGGCTGAGACTTTTATTCCCCCAGAGATGTTCAAATAAATATCAAAAACACTGATAAACACAAAAACCAAGTATTCACATTTAAAACTGGTACCAATTCTAAAACGGAACTAGACAAAACAACAACCAAAGGCTGAGTTGGGGACTAATGGGCCCCCAGAACTCTGTGCTGTTCTCAAGCTGAATCCAGAGTTTGCTTAGTGAGCCTGCCACTCTCACCCAGAACTTCCCTACCTCAGAAAACATAGAACAGAAAACACACCAAAGTAAACAAGACAGACAAGTGGCCACAAAGACAAAATCAGGTCTCAGTGAATGGGGCGACATCTCAACACCACTCACTTACCAGGGGATTCAATCCCCCTCTACTCACCTCGGGAGGATTTTTCTTCTAGATTCCTGCAAACATTGACCCAGGAGCCTTCCAAGGCAAAGGAGAATTCCCAGTCATCTTGGGGCAAGGGAAAGAAGTCCCTAGTGGCCATCCCCTCAGACTGACAGGTTCTCCCCCGTACTCAGACCCCCTGGGCCACGGCCCTAGGCTAAGATCTTGCTGGTGCCACTTGCAAGTGGTCAGTGGCAATTTCATAAAAAAAGAAGGAGCTAGAGAGAAACAGATATTAAGGGGGTGTTAGCCAGTCTCCTCTGAGCCCTTGCATCAGGATGAATCTGGGAGGAGAAACATTCCAAGAATTCCAAAAGACACACAGACAAAACACTGAACCCTGAGACAAGACATGTTCACAGCATGTGCATTGTAGACTGTCAGTCAGAAAGTGCCGGACCCCGCACTAGTGGATAGCCTACCCTGTAAACTATCAGTCAGAAAGTGCCAGACTCAAGCTTCTGCACTAGTGGATAGTTTACCCCCCAGGAGGTCTGAGGGACATCTCCCACCGGCCCCGTTGGCTGTCTTATAGCACGTCTGACAAGACCTCTTGCCAACCCCAATACAGAACCTGCAGGCAACTCAAATACCAGATGATTTCAGAATGGCAATACCTCTACTTACCGGCCGGGTTTCTCATGACTCCTTGGTTAAGGCGTCTGGGTGGGCTTTGGGGGGATTCCCGGCCAATGTACCAAATGTAAAACTGAATTTGGAAATCCTTACCCAAAAGACCACCAGAGACTATCAACAATGTAAAAGCAAAGGAGTCTTTATTGCAAGCTAGAACTTGGTCCCCCCACATACATGGCAGCAGCCCATGATGCTGAGAGGCCCCAAGCCCAGGGTTATAGTACTTTTTATACACTTTTTAGGGAAGGCAGGGACTTTGTATACATCATAGCATCTTACAACAAATTATAACACATCACAGGAAACTCTTAATACAATTCTATAGTATGATTGGCACACTACAAAGCAGAAACAGGTTGTTGGTTAGGTCAGAGGGTTGAAGTACTTTAAACTGGTTGGCTTGCACCACAGGGAGTCTCAAGGACACACTTGCTAAACTGCAGGGTTCCTTTCTTAAACAAGCACCACCTGTGGCCTGACTGCGGGGGTCACCATGCCCTCCAGCACCTGCCTGCCTGCGGGTTTTCCCAAGGATTGTTTATGTTCCTAGTTGCCCAGGAATTGCTTCTTCTGTTCATTCCCAGGCCGGGCTCATGGTCAGCTGCATAACTCATACTTCAGAAGATGACATCTAGCTCAAGATGGAGTCACTCAGGCCTCAAGCTCCTCAACAGCCTCTTCAAAAAATTGTGCTGGTAGAATTGGCTGTACACAGAAAACTGAAGTTAGATCCTTATGTATCCCCCTGCACCAGAATCGATTCCAAATGGATCGAAGACCTCAATGTAAGTCCAAATTCCTTGAAAATGTTACAGGAAACCCGAGGGCCACTTGGCATAGGTCAAAACTTCCAAAGATCATGAAGCACAACAAATCAAAGTAAGTCTGGATAAATGGGATTACATCAAACCAAACCAATCAGTTGTCAGACTCAAAAGCCATGGAGAAAAGAGATAGTGTAGCACAGATTTATTAGGGAGCAAATCTACAGATGAGAGCCTCAGCCAATGCTAAACACTTACTACCTTTCTAACTAGGTTATTTATAGTGGATTTACATGTATATAAGAGTTTTCTGGTGGGGATTAGAAAGAAAACAACTAATGCTAAGACATAGATAGCATGTGAAAATAGTTTTAGCTGGAGAAAGGGAGGGATTAAGGCAGTGGGGTCTAGTTCAAAGTCTTAGCTTGGTGCCAGCTAAGT
The DNA here is from genome assembly GCF_019054845.1 of Dipodomys spectabilis. Taxonomy (NCBI): domain Eukaryota; kingdom Metazoa; phylum Chordata; class Mammalia; order Rodentia; family Heteromyidae; genus Dipodomys; species Dipodomys spectabilis. Next base: position 340,431 of record NW_024871020.1, on the reverse strand, counting down.
AAGTCAAGGGAAGGGGGGGTAAAGCAGGAGTGCTTATAAACAAAAGCACTGGTCTGAAGCCTCAAAATAAGGACCCTTGTCTATGTGAACCAAACAGTCTCTAACATGAGGTTTTATTTAAATTAATGAGCACAAGTTTAGATTTTTGCAGAGTGGGATGGTGCATAGTCACAGGCAATGTCTGCTTTGTCAGGTAATCCAATCTACACTTCCACATTTTACCCAATAGCCAGGTTTCAACACAAATAGATACAATGAGATTGTACAAATGAGACTTTGATTTTTCCCTCTCATGAATCAAAATTCTGTCAAATGATTTCTGTCCTCCAGATGTTAACACAAAATTTCTCATGATGTTTTCTACTATTTTGTCTTCATTATTGGTGTTCACAGTACTTTTTATTGTTGTCTTCTGTGTATATGCAATTTTTAGGGCTTGGACTCTATGTTTAATGGTCTCCATTGTATTTTTTGCTCATGGGTGATGACACTATTCCTTGAGCCACATCTTTACCTTCTCCTTCTTGCTGGATAATTGGAGACAAGTTTTCACATTTTTTTGTATTTTTTATTTTTATTTTTATTGTGAAAATATTGTACAGAGGGGTTAAAATTACATGGGCAAGATAATGAGTACATTTATAATCAAGAACTCTAATGACAACAGATGCTGGAGGGGATGTGGACAGAAGAGAACTTTACTGCATTGTTGGTGGGAGTGTAAACTTGTTCAACCACTTTGGAAAACAGTATGGAAGTTCCTCAAAAGACTCCACATAGAGCTCCCCTATTTCCCAGCAATCCCACTTTTGGGCATTTACCCAAATGATCACAAACAAGACCACACTAAAGCTACCAGCACGACTATGTTTATTGCAGCATTATTTACCATAGCTAAGATATGGAACCAACCCAGATGCCCCTCAGTAGATGAATGGATCAAGAAATTGTGGTATATATATACAATGGAATTCTATGCCTCCATCAGAAAGAATGACATTGCCCCATTTTTTAGGAAATAGAAAGACTTGGAAAAATTATATTAAGTGAAGTAAGCCAGGCCCAAAGAAACATAGATCCTATGGTTTCCCTTATTTGCAATATCTAGTATATGTCTGAGTCAAGTTTTCATATTTTTGTCTATTTAGACTGACATTGAAACAAAATCTTCAGTTCTTAGCCTCCTGAGTTTCTAGGATTCTACACATGAGCCTCTAACACCAAGCTATGCTATACTGTTATTTTAATTATGTGGTAGAAGAAAGTGGAAGTATATTTGTGTTGTGTGCAATTTTCAAATTCAAGTTTGAATCAACTGTTATCAATTTTAACTGTTAAATCAATGAATATTACACATTCCCGCAGAAATATAATTGAAAAAAGGCATAATTCTTTTGATAAAACAAGTAATGGAACCATTTTTTTCACTTTACAATTCATGTTTTATATAACCTTAATTAGCGGACTTCCATGACTAAAAGTAAATATATTAATTGTATACCACAAGAAGCAAAGTGATTATAGTTAAGAATATATATTTCATCACAGCGAAAAGATAAGGGTTGAGCAGTCTCACTAAAAAGAAATGTTACACACAGAAACTAATGGATATGATATAGCTTGATCATTACACAAGATATAAATGAATGGGATTACCACACCATACCTCATAAATGTGTAAAATATAATTATGTAGGTAGGTGCCAGTGGTTCATACTTGTAATCCTAGCTAGTAAGGAGTCTGACAGCTGAGAATCATGGTTCAAAGCCAGCCTATGCAGGAAAGTCTGTGAGACTCTTATCTCCAATGAGCCACCAGAAAACTGGCAGTGGTTCAAATGGTAGAGCACTAGTCTTGAGGTGAAGAGCTGAAGGACAGCGTCCCGGCCCAGATTTCAAACCCCACAACTGACAAAAATGAAAAATAAACAAATATTTTGACATACAATTTAAAATATATATTCTAAAACTTTTTAAAATCCTCACTAGTTATAATAGTTTATATAAATGTAAAGAAGTATTTTCTGGTTTTAGTTGAACCATACCGGTAAAAGCAAAATGTCTTCTGAGCTTTTCAGTCTTTCTTTTTTTTTAATTGTGAGAATACCATACAGAGGAGTTACAATTACATGGGCAAGATAACGAGTACATTTCTTTTTTTTTTTTTTTTTTTTTTTTTTGATCCGGTCGTGGGGCCTGAACTCTGGGCCTGGGTGCTGTCCTCAGCTCTTCAGCTCAAGGCTAGCGCTCTACCACCTGAGCCATAGCACCACTTCCGGCTTTTTTATTTTCTGCTTATGTGGTACTGAGGAATCAAACCCAGGGCCTCATGCATGCAAGGCAAGTGCTCTACCACTGAGCCACCTTCCCATCACAGGAGTACATTTCTTATCAAGCATTGTTGCCTCCTCTTTGTTTTCCCTTCAATCCCTTCCCATACTCCCCTTCCCCCCACCCGATCTACCCCCTATACCACACCAAAGTTGTAAAGTTTGTTTTTCGACATAACTACTTGTACATCTCATTGTTGCAATGGGTCCACCTGTATCCCTAGTTAAACAATTTGTTTTTTCCCTTCCCCTCCACAAATACCAACATAAAATACAGTGAAAGCATGGGTTATACGGTGGGGGAGGGACATACAAAGCAACAAAGAAATAATCTTATAATATGTTAGAAACAATTGCATGAAAGGAAAAAAAACAAAAAAACATTTGAATACTTATCTTGGGGTTCATTCTCCTAACATCATCTTATCTGACCTTTACTGCTTGACTAAGACATATACTAGCTACTGCAAATAAGGGAAACCATTGAAATAGCACAAAGACATCATTGGACATGAGATAACATGTGTTTCAGAGACAACTTAGTAAAGACAAAATATGGAATTTAAATGACTTATAAAAACATTATCCATGTACATATGGCCATATAAGATGGTGTTAAGTGAAATGAACCCCAAGATAGGGACACAATTTATTATTTCTTTTTTTTTTGGGGGGGGGAGGTCCGGTCGTGGGGCCTGAACTCTGAGCCTGGGCGTTGTCCCTCAGCTCTTCAGCTCAAGGCTAGCACTCTACCACTTGAGCCACAGTGCCACTTCCAGCTTTTTTCTTTTTGCTTATATGGTGCTGAGGAATCAAACCAGGGCCTCATGCATGCAAGGCAAGCGCTCTACCACTGAGCTGCCTTCCCAACCCCAACTTGTTTCTTTCTTGCTATTGTTTCCTACTCGTGCTGGAGTTGAACTGCAACCCTTAGATCTCAGCCTCCTGAGTAGCTAGCATTATAAGTGTGAGCCACTGGCACATGGCTTAAGATCACATTTCTAACAGTGTACACTCAGGATCTGTAATGTGTATCTTCATCTATCTTTATATGAATCCTTGAGTTAAAAATCTGGGCTAGAGCTTAGACTTCACACTCAAAAAATATTTCTAGTTTAAAAGTTGATATTCCTTGGGTGGGAAGGTGGCTCAGTGGTAGAGCGCTTGCCTTGCATGCCTGAGGCCCTGGGTTCGATTCCTCAGCACCACATAAGCAAAAAGAAAAAAGCTGGCAGTGGTGCTGTGGCTCAAGTGGTAAAGCGCTAGCCTTGAGCTGAAGAGCTGAGGGACAGTGCCCAGGCCAAGAGTTCAGGCCCCATGACCGGACCCAAAAAAAAAAAAAGTTGATACTCCTGGAAAAATAAAACCTAAGAATATAAAGGAGTCTGGAAAGTTGAGTGTGCATCCAGCCTGGGAAGAACAGTCTCTGAGACACTGTCTATAATTAACCAGCCAAAAACCTGGATTGGAAGGTTGCCTCAAGTGATGAAATACTAGTCATGAGCAAGATTGTTGAATAAGAGCTTGAGGATTTTGCATACATACATACAAACATACACATACATACAGAGACACTTCTATGTGCAAACACACATACACAAATGAAACAACTCTCAGAATGTGCAGAAAAGTTAGAAAACAATAGAAAATATGTCCTGAGTAAGACTAGATGAAATGATAATTTTTAATATGAGAAAGTCCTCAAGTGAACTTTCTTCAAAAATGTTTGAGTATATTACATAGGTAGGGATCAGAGATAGTAAGAAAGTCAAGTAATCATTATTAAAGGGATAAGATCCAATGAAGAATGAATCAGAGACCCCTGCAGGTGCATCTGAAAATGTTCATATGCTGTGTCAAATATTAGAACATCTTTGAAAATAGTACATAAACAGTCTGAGCAGTCAGTCTAGTGAATAATATCATTGGAGAAGTTCAGAATTGCTAGTCTGTATCTAGATTAAATAAACCAACAAACTATGGCAGGGCAATGTGATACAAGCCTGGAATTCTAGCACTCAGACAAAGACAGGAGATTAGAGAGTATAATTACATAGTGATACCTTCCCTGGACCAGGTAGTATAATTTTGTCTCAATGAAACATACCAAATAACAAGAATGGGATTCACAGTTAGAAGTTTGGGATAATTTTGTCATTATGTTTTGAGAAGTCATTTCCTATTGAAATGTAAGTCATATATAATCTTCAGTTGTGTTTTTAATACTCTCTTCTTTACAGAATATTCCTAGATGTGAAATGGATCATGATTTCCCAACCAAAAATTTGAAAAAGTAAGTATCATTCTGTTGGATTCCAAAGAAATCTTGAAGGCTTACAAAAGTTTAAGCCTGGAGAAATAGCAAAGTTCATCTAATGTAGGACTTTGTAGACCTTGCTAAATTAGAATTTAGATTTAAAATAAATATTTTGGTTTTGTTTATAATTTCATATTCTATAGGATACTACAAAATTCTTTTTAAGTAGAGGGTTTAATTGACAAATTCACAAATGATTCTGGCATTCTATTTGCCTAAAATATTCTTTCAAGCAAGGTATAATTAGAACTTAGTTAATACATAATTCCAGCAGTTCATGTATAAAATGATAACGTGAATAATCTGGACAGAGTTGCTGACAAATGGATGATATCAATTAATAAATTTAGAAAAAGCAACTTTTTGAGGCTTTGGTGTAACACGGTGTGAAGAGAGCAATTGTGTGACATCTTGGTTCTTCTATTTGTAACACAGGAAGCAATTTCCTTAATTATGTGCCTCTGTATACAATGAGAAAAATGCTAGGGTTGGGGTTTGTTTTTATTTTGTTTTTGTTTTTTTGTTTTGTCCTAGGGCTTGATCTCTTGGCCTGGCCATTCTCTCTGAGCCTGTTTTTGCTCAAGGCTCGTGCCCTACCACTTCAACCTCAGTGTCACTTGTGTCTGGCTTTTCTTGAGCAGTTTATTGGAGAAAAGAATCTAAGGAAACTTCCTGCCTGGGTGGGCTTTGAACCATAATCTTCCGATCTTAGTCTCTGGAATATCTATAATAGATAAAAAATAAATATACATAATATTTGCAAGTGTTCTGATTTCAAGAATACTACTGGGGGGGAAATGTTGCAGCAAAGTTTAGTGTAGTGTTCTTTCCACAAGAGGAAGGGCATCACATTAGCAGAAGTGTAGTATTTTTTCACAATAATGATAAGCTAGTCATATTGTAAGTTTAGGGAATATTAAGGTGCACATTACAAGTTGGAAACTGTTGGGTTAGGATAACTTTATGACATAAAAGTGTGGGATTGTTGGTCATAGAAATAATAGCTTACTCTGATGAACAAATGTTTACTCTTGAGGAATTAATTATTACAGATATTTTATAGTTTTATCCTCTACCAGAATGTGGCTATTTTTTCTGTTGACTTCTCAATATGTACCACCCCATTGGAATTTGCATCTATTGCAGAATTAAGTAACATGCAAACAGGTACTGTTTTGAATGTCTCTGGTACAGAATGTTCAGAATTTGAAAATGAGTAGTTAGTAGTCATAGGAATTTTGAAGAAAATATGCATTCTGTCCTCTTAATTATTCAGTTTTAAAAGTTAGCAGTTTCCATAGAATTAAACTTTTCTGTTTTACTATGAGACAATACTAAAATTATGTTTTTTTCAATATAATGGCAAGTATATTGTGAAAATATTGGATAACATTCAAGTTGATGACCCTCTGAAAAGAAGGGGTAATGAATTCAAATAGATGTCAGTGTTCATTTTTTAAAAAGTTAATACACATAGAATAATTTTACTATACCAATACAGTGAAATTATTATATTTTATGTGCTTTTTTTAAATTTAATTTTATTGTCAAGGTGATGTATTGAAGGAGTTGCAGTAACTCTAAGGTAGTGAATACATAACATGTCGAACTTTTTTACCTCCCCCCTCATTTTTCTCACACTTTTCCTTCACTCCAATACCCCTCACAAGTTGTAATGTAAATTTCCAACATATTGTCTTGTGAGTATTGCTATTGCATTGGTTTGCCCTTTGTCTCATCATTTTGTTGTTCCTCTTCCCTTGCCAAATTAAGATAAATGTATATACAATACATAGGGTCCTGAAATCAAATACAGCAGGGAATAAACATAGGGGAAAAACACAAATGAAAAAAAGAAATCATATTGTACATTAAAAACAACAACCACAAAGAAAAACCTCTGTTTCCATATCTAGGAGTTCATTTTGCTCAGCATGATCTTATTTGATCATATATACATAGCTATTGAGCCATTCTGCTCATCTGCGAGGACTATCTTAGACATTTCTTACTTATTACATGAGGGAAACCATGAAATCTGTTTCTTTGTGTCTTGCTTATTTTACTTAGGATTTTTCCAAGTCTTTCCATTTTCTTATGAGTTGGAAGCATAGAATTCCACCATATATATATACCACATTTTGCCGATTCGTTCATGTACTGAGAGGCATATTGGTTTAAAACATGCTTGCATGTAAGTATCAATTAGGGTCATTCAAAAATGACAGATGCCACCAGACATACTAAAGTCATGATTTCTAAGTAAGATAGGATTTTATGGTGGTACAAGTGTTGAGATATCTGGATGAGTCTAATCTTGCACTGAATTAGGCAGGAAGATATCCAATATCATATGGGATAAAAATGGTAGTGAGAAGATATTCCCTTGAGAAAGATATAGGAGGCTGCCAGAAGTATGAAGAAATTCAGATAATTTTGAAGGATTTAGAATTGCAAGTTCAAATACGTCTCTTTAAGTGGAAGGGCAAAAGAAGGGGAGGAGAAGAAAATAACAGAAAGCAGATAATTGTCCCAACTTACAGTATAAAAAGACATAACCTATAACTTCCACGTTAAAGAAAGACCAATATAATACATCCCACTTAATTTAGATACATGCAAAATATTTACTTGGCTTTTCCCACTTTAATGCTCCAAAATAAATGAAGACTTATAAGAAAAGCTATGTGATTGTCATTACTTCAACCTGAACACTAATTGTGATGAGCCCTCTTTTTCTCAGTATGCTCTTGGAAAATACTCCCTAAATTGATGATGTTGTGGCTGATTAGAGTCAGCATAACGGGCTTCTGCTTGTATCATAGTCCCAGAATGTTTTAATGCAGTTTTTTCTCAAGGTATCCAAGCACATTGTCTGACGCTGTACTTTGAACACACCCTCACACCTAAGCACATTATTTGAAATTGTACATCAGCATTTCTTTGGCACATTCTACTTTGTGCCTTTGTCTTTTTTGCATGTTCCTTTTGATTTCACAGTTGCTCTATTTCCATTTCATCTGTACAAACTGCTAAGAACATTGTTCATCTACTGTGAAAACTCAGGGTCTATGTTGAGGGGGCAGAATGATGTAGGCTCCAGCCTTAGGATTGTCTGAGGACTGTGTTTGGGATTAGGAAAACTCTTGGAACACCAGGCTAGAGAGGGAAAACCTTCTCTCTCCCTATCTCCAGACACATGTCACAGACTCCTGAGAGCTGAGGAAGTGGCTCTTCTGCTTGCTTAAGCATAGATGAACAGCTGGACAAGCATTTTCCTGAGATTGAAGAAGTGGTTTGAGCTTGCTCTAAAATAGTTTAGATAATAATATACCTAGACATTGTCTCATAGGTTATTGTGTGAATGTTTTCCAACCAAATCGTGGCAAAGATTACACTTGCTTGTCTTTAAATACCCACTAACAATAAAACACATCATGCAGTGGCAATTACTGATTGCATGCTGCATCCCCTGTGTCCTGGTGATTTCGTGACCCTTACCCAGGGACCCCAATGCACTAGACGTTGACAATTGGCACCCGAACAGAGACCCTGCATTGTTGAATTCAGGAAGGGATATTCAGCTAAGTACTTTTAATTACAGGGTGATGGGACAAGTTAGGTCTACTCCGTACTTACATATGCTTACACATTTACTTGCTGCTTATGGTGTAAATATTTCTTCTTCTGACATAGAAATGTGTATTAATGTAGTTAGGGAATGGAATCCTTGGTTCCCCGATGAAGGAACATTATATGTTGATAATTGGAAACGAGTAAAAAATATTGTAGAAAGAGCTGTTTGAGAAGGGGAAAAGATTCCTATTAGATTTTGGTCCATTTGGGCTATTTTACATACCCTTTTTAAAGTCTTGAATGAGGAAAGATTAATAGCAGACTTAAAGAAAGAGGCCACCCCTTCTATTGTAGATTTACAATTGGACTCTGAGGTTAAGGACGCAATAGATAAGGATGCATTGCAATTAACAGAAAAAACAAGAGGTAAAAAAGGCTGAAAAGGAACAAACTGAAAGGGTAAATAAAATGTCTGAGCAAATGGAATTGATTTTATCAAAATTACAACATATGGAGTTGGAAATTAGCAGAGTGAAAGGAGAACCTGAGAAAGTGAAAGTAAAGCAGCCTTCGGCTCTTCCCCTGGCCGATGCAATTTTTACAGCGTCACTCCCTCACAAAACAGAGGGCTCAGACAGTGAGTTTGATGATGAAATGCCTATTTTTTCTTATCCTGTAATTCGACCACCCCCTATGAATGGTATAGCTCAACCAGCCAGATATGAAGGTGTTGCTGTTGATGATATTGGTAAACTCAAGAAGGCAGTGACGTTGTATGGTCATCGTCTCATTATGTTAAGGAATTGCTTAATGGGCTTGCTCAACATTACAATAATTTTGCTCCTGAGGATTGGAAGATGCTTTGTAGAGCCTTGCTTAAGGAACCTGAATACCTACAATGGCAAATGTGGTTTACTGAGTTATGTACAGAAAGGGCTAGACAAAATGCACAGAGCAGTAACCCACGCCTACAGGTCATAACCTTTCCCATGTTGAGTGGAGTAGAACTATATGCAGATGCTCATATGCAAGTGAACTCTCCTAAAGAGATCCATAAGCAGTTAAGAGACATAGGTATTGAGGCATGGGAAAGGATTCGACCGGTAGGAGAGCATTATGGCTCTTGGACTAAAGTAATTCAAAAACCTAATGAACCCTATGTTAAATTTTTATCGCGATTGAAATTGACCTTGGAACGTACTGTTGTGGGAGAGGCTGCAAGTCAACAACTGCTGCGCATGTTGGCTTATGAGAATGCTAATGAGGACTGTAGACGGGCCCTATTGCTTATTAAAGAATCTGGAGATGTGAATACATATTTAAGGGCCTGCAGAGACATTACATCTGAATCCAGGCGTATGCAGGTGTTTGCTGAAACTATGGCCACTACCTGGCATGCTTTGCAAACAAAACCCTCTAATCTAAAGTCTTTTGGATGTAGTCAAATGGGACATATAAAAAAAGTTGTAAAAAAGCTACTGGAGTTAACAAGAGAAGACCAAAAATTTGCCCTAAATGTAAAAAAGGGGAGCACTGGGCAAGGTTGTACAGATCAAAAATAAACAATAAAAAAATTCCTATAAAAGATGCTTTCCCTTTATATTTAAAGATTTTGGATTAATAATAGCACCTAAAAAAATACAAAAAGATACGGTGGTAAAATGTTTAGGATATGTTGTTTCTAGACAAACAGTGACACCTCAAAAAAATATCTTTATGACGTGATCAATTACACATGTTAAATAATTTTCAAAAGTTATTAGGAGATATTAATTGGATGGGACCGGCCTTAAAAATTTCTACTTATCAGTTACATAATTTGTTTTCTTTGTTACAAGGGGATCCTGATTTACAAAGCAAAAAAACTTTAACTAAGGAAGCTAAAAAAAATTACAATTTATAGAACAGAGAATAAAAGAAATGTTTTTACATCTAGTAACGCTAAATCAACCCATAAATTTATATATTTTAGATACATGGAAATACCCAACAGGAATTTTAGGACAAAATGAGCTACCATTAGAATGGATTTATACTCGGCATAGATTTACAAAAAATAATATGCCTTATAAACAACAGTTGGCAATTATTATTCAATAGGCCAGGCAAACGGGTATTTACCCTATCGGGGTATGATTTAAAATTATTTTTCCTTTGCCAAAAGACCAAGTAGAATATTTGTTAAACATGTCTGAAATGCTACAAATAGCATTAGTAAATTTTACTGGACAATTTTCCTATCATTTTCCCAAAGGTAGATTGTGGGATTGCTTGCGTAAACAACAATTTGTCATTAATGATACAATTACCAAGGCCCCTATTCCCACTGCTCTTAACGTTTTTACAGATGGCTCCAAAACAAAAAGTGCTTATTGGACAAAAAATAAATATTGGGTACAAACAACTACTTTAACATCAGTTCAACACAATGAACTTTTTGCTATTATTAAAGTGTTACAAGATTTTGTGGGAGATATTAATATTGTTACTGATTCTGCCTATGCTGTAGGAGTTGTGACTAAAACAGTCACTGCTGTTACTTATTCATCTAAACCCCAGCTAAACCAATTATTTAAACAATTACAAGCATTACTACAACGTAATGCCAAAGTGTTTGTAACTCACATTAGGGCTCACTCTTAGTTACCTGGTTACCTTGTATATGGCAATAGTCAGGTTGATAAATTAGTTAGTTTTGCTTCTGCTGAACAGGATCATGCTCATTTACATACAAATGCTGTCCATTTACATATGCATTATAAAATACCTTATTCTCAAGCTAAACAAATTATAAAAAGGTGTCCTATTTGCAGATCAATGCATTTAAGAGTTGTACCTGCTGGAGTAAATCCTCGAGGATTACAACCTAATGAGCTCTGTCAAATGGATATAACCCATGTGAAAGCCTTTGGCCATTTTTCCTTTGTACATGTTACAATAAATACTTATTCTAAATTTGTTTGGGCTTCTGCCCTTATGGGAGAAACTGTTAACCATGTAATAGAACACTTATTGGAAGCTTTTGCCATTATGGGAGTGCCTGCCAAAATAAAGACTGATAATGGACCAGCCTATAAAAGTATTAAATTTAAAAGATTTTGTGAACTTTATGATGTGGTACATATTACAGGAATAGAATATAACCCCCAAGGACAAGCCATTATTAAACGAGTTCATCGCACACTAAAATAACAAATTAAAAAATTAAAAAGGAGGAAAAGGTTGGATAAAGGTATGGATATTTTTTGGTTTTCCATGCAAAATCCTAAAACAATTTTACATCAAGCTCTTTTTGTTCTTAATTTTTTTAACTTACCACAAGGAGATATTTTAACTAGAGCTGAGCGCCATTTTGAACAAATATCAGAAAAACCTTATTTAAATGCTCCCATAAGGATTAAGATTACATTGAACACAAAATGACAACTAGGAACATTATTACCTAAGGGGCGAGGATAGGGTTTTGTGTCTACACAGGATGGCAAACAATGCTGGCTTCCTGCAAGATGGATACAGCCACGGCCCAGTGAGGACAGCACGGTATCCTGCAAGGAATCAGCCACCAGTTGAGAAAGAAGAAAGCCCTGCTGCCCACCTGGGGGCAGGTTAAAAAGTTGACTGGAGAAGGACAAAAGATGTTACAACTCACTGGTAAATCTGTCACACTGGTAAACCTGTCACGGCTGAGAACTTGTTCCTGGCCATGTGTGCCCTGCTTACTGTAAACTCTGTCCATGCTAATGCTTACGTAAGTTATTGGGCCTTTGTTCCTAACCCTCCTTTATTGGAACCTGTTGTTTGGAGAGACATGGATGTAATCATCTATACTGTTCCTGCTATTTAATCTCCTCCTTGGAATAATTTGACATTTTATAATAAGGATGATGGTAGCTTTTATAATTTTACTTACTATACTCATTCCTTGCCTGTTTGTTTGGGGCCTCCTCATTGTTTAGTTATGAATTGGCAACATTGGGTTTTACCTGGGAAACGCACTTTCAATTGTAGAACACAGCTACAGTGATTAACTACTTGGTCCATTAATAGTAGCTGGGAAAGTGTCACCTTTGATTAAGTTATCCTTACCTATGTGCCCTGATTTTACTTATATTGATTTAAAATATAAGCCTTTTGTGTGGCAAGAGTGCAGGGGAACATTTGGAAAAATGTTCAATAATTTCAGTGATTGGGGACCTTTTGGACAGTTTATTAACACATGTTTAGAATGGAATATTTCCAGATGTGATTTATCAAATGTTACTAGGACGCCGGATGCCATTAATGGATCGCTTACTGGAGCTCGATTGATGGCCTGGGGAGATGGAGGCATTACAGATGCCCGATGGGCTTTCATGGCGGCACCCACTGCTGTTCAGACTCATCTTTGGAAGGTCTCAGCGGCGCTAAAACCCGTGATGCTATCAAATGGATCGTTCTTCGGGGATGGTGAACTCTGCGTCCACTTATAACTTTACTTTGTATAAATCTTATAATGTAACTGCTTGTGTATCCCTGCCTTATGTATTTTTGGTGGGAAACTTTACATTTTCTCCTACTATTTCTTGTTTCAATTGTCGCCTGTATTCTTGTGTTAATTCCTCTCCTAATTTTAATGACAGCGATAGTATTATGATTTTACAACAAAGAACTTATATTTGGCTACCTGTTAAATTAGGAAGAGAATGGTCCCAAAATCCTTTGGATAGTGTTGTTATTGAATTTTTTACCAAACTGCTAAAACGTACAAAACGTATGATTGGAGCCATTGTGGCTGTGATTTTAAGCTTAATTGCTATTACCACTTTTGCTGCGGTGTCTGGAATTGCCCTGCACACTTCCTTACAAACTAAACACTTTGTGGAAGAATGGCACCGGGATTCACATGAATTGTGGGTCTCACAGGTAGAAATTGATGCTTGATTACAAACACAGATTAATGTTGTTAAACAGACAGTGGGATGGTTAGGAAAAAAGTTATTGGTTGTGGAAAAACAGTTATTGTTAAAATGTGATTAAAATTCGACTACCTTTTACATTACTAATGTAAAATATAATAAATCTTTACATGATTGGAATATAATACAACAGTATTTATCTAAAAATTCTACTGCTGCTCAATTGATTGCTCAGTTGCAATTTAATGTACATGATATTTTTGGTAAACAATTTACAAATGATGATGCTTCTAATATTGCTGATACCTTTATTAAACAGTTGGAAGGGTTGGATCCGAAAGGAATACTACAAAGCATTTCACATACTGCTAGTGGTATGGAAATTATTATTGTTATTATTCTGTTTGCGCTTGTGCTGTTATATTTGATCTTTATGAAGCCAATGCAAGCTTCTATGATAACCCTGTGGAAAGCTTTACTTTTAAAACAAAAGAAAAAAGAAGGAGTTTGTGAAGACTCAGGGTCTATGTTGAGGGGGCAGAATGATGCAGGCTCCAGCCTTAGGATTGTCTGAGGACTGTGTTTGGGATTAGGAAAGCTCTTGGAATGCCAGGCTAGAGAGGGAAAACCTTCTCTCTCCCTATCTCCAGACACATGTCACAGACTCCTGAGAGCTGAGGAAGTAGCTCTTCTGCTTGCTTAAGCATAGGTGAACAGCTGGTCAAGCATTTTCCTGAGATTGAAGAAGTGGTTTGAGCTTGCTCTAAAATAGTTTAGATAATAATATACCTAGACATTGTCTCATAGGTTAAGTAAAAATGTATCTGTGGAAATTTTTTGTGTGAATGTTTTCTAACCAAATCTTGGCAAAGATTATGCTTGCTTGTCTTTAAATACCTACTAACAATAAAACACAGCATGCAGTGGCAATTGCTGTTGGCATGCTGCATCCCCTGTGTCCTGGTGATTTCGTGACCCTTAACCAGGGACCCCAACGCACTAGACGTTGACAATCTACCACTTCTTGTTTGCACACTCCCATTCTATGTATGAAGGTACTTTGTCCATGTTAACCAATAGGGTAGTACTCACTCTCTGAGGAGAAAAGTTCCAGAGTATAACTCTATGTCCACATTAAAGGGTGTAGAATTTAAAGCATTTTGAGACAAACATTGATATTTGAATTGGAAGGCTCCTTAGGGATATTTTCTTGGAGCTCATTAGTTTACCCAGGAGAAATATAAATATTCACACACTTTGGAACTAATTAGTAAGTAACTGAATTAACACTAGATCCTAGACATTGTGTTATTACAAGTCACCATTGTATTATTGTTACATCAGAATCCTTCCCTACTTGCATATGTGTATCAGAAAATGAAAGAAAGGCATTAAAGCAAAATGTCTTATTTTTTAGGCATTTAATCCTTGTGGGGAGGGTAATGTCTGAACTCTTCCATTCAATAAATGCTTGAAGTTTATAAGAGCATTTCCTACATACAAGAATATGTGGCAGGTTGATTGGCAGGGTTATTTCAGCATGGAGATATCCCTAACAAGAATTAGATTTAAATAGAGCATATGGCAGTTATGACGTCTCAATGGATATTGAAGCATTTTCTATTCTAAAGAAGAATCAATGTGAGGAGTCTTTAATAACATCAGTAAAACTGTAAGTTCAACCTAGTACTTGATGTTACTTGTTCTACATTTATAATGAATAGGCTGATAAGATGTCCAAACATATCTAATGATATTTCTATAAAATCCCAAACTGATGTAGATACATGGGTCACTCATTGGAACTGTAGGGCAAATTAGGCTTGTCTTTGCTGTAGTTCAATCCATAATCTCCTGGCCAGTCTTCAAAAATATTCACAGAATATCTCTAAGTAAATGTCATGACAGTTACATCTGTATAATACTTCTAAGGTCAGGATAAGAGCATTTGTTCCCAACATTTAAAATCAACAGGATCTGTTGAATTCATGGATCTAGAGTTTTATTTCATAACAAAATTTCATCAATATGACTTACATCTCTACCAGTTCACCAAAACACTGTTCTTATTGAACTTGTCTATGTCCTTTTAGTTTTCAAGTCCAAATAGCATATTTCCTTCAATACCTCTGTAAGTTTTGACCTTTTCTTCCTGCAAATTCTTTCCTTTCTTTACTTCTGCACATCTGTTTTTATTACTTTCTTGTTTCCTCATTTATCTCTTTCTTCCAATCTTGTCCACACTGGTGCTCAAATTGCTTACACTTATGTCATAACTTTTCTTTTCCTCTTCCCTTTAATAATGCCCCCAATTTTATCATTCTTTTTCATATTCATGGTCGAGGATATTTTGATGATGTCTAAAAAGATCTATTGGGCTGGGAAGGTAGGTCAGTGTAATTATCTTATATATTCTCCAAATAATCTTGTAGTGAACGCAGAGAATTGATTAAGCCAGATAAATATAATACTCCAGAATCATAGAATGGCTCAGAGGTCAGCTCTGAGATCATATCAGTCTCTGGATCTTACTGTTCTTAGATCCACAATCTTATGGGAAAAGAAAAAGAATGTATAATTACAATACATTTATTTACAATCTTCATCCAACTTCACATATTGAAATTCTATCTCAAATATAATGTTACAGAAGTTGTCCTTTTTGTGTGTATGTGGATATGTGGATGGTAATTAAGTCGTGGAGGCAAGCCTTCAGTAATGGTATTTAAATAAACAAAACCGAATAGATTTCAATCCTGATCTTTAATACAGTGCATCAATCTGAAAAACAAAAATCCTGACTATGCTGGCATTGCAATCTTGGGCCTCCAGGCTCCAGAATGTAGAAATAAATCTGTTGTTTATAACCAATTCAGTGTCTGGTAATTTGTCATCATAGGTCAAAAGGACTAACATTAAGCCATCTGAAAAGAACAGGTGTGGTTTCTTTCTTCTTCTTTTTTTTTTTTTGTCGGTCATGGGGCCTAAACTCTGGGCCTGGGAGCTGTCCCTCAGCTCTTCAGCTCAAGGCTAGAGCTCTTCCAATTGAGCCTCAGCCCTACCTCTGGCTTTTTCTGCTTTGTGGTGCTGAGGAATCAAACTAAGGGCCTCATGCATGCAAGGCAAGCACTCTACCACTGAGCCACCTTCCCAGCCCTGGTTTCTCTATTTTCTCTTTCCATCTTTCCAGAGGCCCTCTGATATTGAAAAATGCTAAGACTCCATACAGAAAAATTTCAAAACTGCCCTGTTGTTCAACTCTGACTTCACAAATTTTGGAGTGTAAAGAATGACATCAAGTACCTAAGAGACTGAATACAGGACACCTCATTATCTTCTGCTTTGCTCATCAGCACCTGGTGCAAATTTACACTATATAAACAAGTCAACTAACAGTAGTTATGACAAATTTTAAAAATGCATAGCCTGAAAACACTTTATGAACACTCGCACTGTAGTCTCATTGGCTCCCATGTCCAAAATAAGAAACAAAGGCTTAAAGAGAGGTAGGTAATTTACTCCAGGTTGCAAAAACTGGTATATTGGTACATTTAAACTCAGACTACTCTATATCCATACTTAGGCTAACATACCATGGGCATTTATTTTTCTACAGAAATAAAAGTCTCACAGACCTTTTTTCAAGTTCTAGACATATGTTCTACCATGATATCTCTATCCTGGGTGCTTTACTGGTGCCCCCAAGTCATATCAGCTGAAGTTGATACATCTGTACCCATTCAAATAAAAATGGCTGAGACTTGGGCAACTGTACTTTTAAAACCTCCCGTGCAGTAAAAATGTGTAATTAACAGTATGAAATCCTGGGCTAGAGAATAAATTTTCTATGATGGTGTTAGGCCCACCTCACAAATCTTTCTTGGTCTCTCTCCTTCCTTCCTTTTTAGTGCTGGGGATTGAACCCAGGACCCTGTGCATATTAAGAAAGTGCCATAACTCCAAGCTATATGACCATTTCAATCGCTCCAATTTCACTCTCCAATTCACTGCTACATTGTTCCTGATACTTTACATTCCCTGAGCATAATATTTGGAGATTATTGAACTTCATAAGCTTTTCATAATTTTACAGAATATTTATTTTCTCCTTCCTATGTATCATGACACTGTGCAAGAAGGATTTGGTTGAACTCTCCAGGCAGAGTTCATAGCTCATCATCAGGTTCTATCTTACATGCATATCATTATATTATTACATTTAGAATAACAATGCACTTAATTAATTGTTTCTGTTCTTCAGACTATTCGTAGACCCATGTTCTATTGTAGCTTTTATATAAACAAGAATAGAATTTTTCTTGTCTTATTTTCCTTTTTTTGACTTGGTACAAATTTTCCTGATTTTATAGAACTGTTTTTTTCCAAGAATATTTTTTTCAGGACATTTCTGCATATTGTGTATACTACAATTATGAGATTTCCAGCCAAAGAAAACAACTCAGAATTCTAGAGGTTAATGACTATACTCTGGATTCCTGTGCATTGGCACTGCATTTGGCATCTCAGTGTTACAACAATAGACAATTTATATTGAAAGTTGCTTTCTTTTTGGTTTCCCATTTTGAGCCATATAACTCTTTTAAGGTGTACAGCAAGTTAACCATGGGAGTATGAGCTGGTAATCTTTTCTTAAAAAAAATTTTATTGTAAAGATACTGTATAGAGGGGTTACAGTTACATGAGTAAGGTAATGAGTACATTTCCTCTTAAGCATTGTTACCCCCTTCTTTGTTTTCCCCCTACATTCCCTTCCCTCCTTACTTCCCCAACTCCTCCTTCCCCCTATCGTGAAATTTTGAAGTTCATTTTCAACATAGTGTATTGTACATCTCATTGTTACAATTGGTCAACCTGTATCCTTGCTTCAGCATTTTGTTATTTCCCTTCCTCTCCCCAAATTAGAAAAAAAAAATGTATATACAAGATGCAGGGAACCGGAATGAAATACAGTGACAACAGAGGATATATGAGCTGGCAATCTTTAGCCTTCAAATTCCAAAACAAAAGCAAGCAATGAATGATAAAAATTGTTCATAAGGGTACTCTCAGCCTTCCAATTGGTGTTCTGATTCTTCCATTAAAATAAAATCTTGTTAGAATCAAATTCTGATCCAGGCTAAAATGAAATACCCATGAAAATGAAGACATTAAGTTGGTATTAAATATGCCTTCCTATTAATGGAATGCCACAGAAAAGGGTTTTACAAAAATGATGATAGCAAGAGGGATTTTGGACAAAGGCATTATAGTGGGTAAGGCGTGTAAAAGTTACAAAACTGGAACTTCATGCTGGGAAAAAGATTAACTTCACAGGCAGGAATAACTTACTATTTTAGATGAGCCAAGTTAAGATGGATCATTTGATGATGCATTTAATATTATGGAAACAACAAAGAGTTTCAGTGATTGAGACAGTTCAATTAATTATGGAATTTATAAGCACTGGACTCCCATGTAATCATTATAAGTGATGTTCTTAGAACAGTATGGAATTTCTAAGGATGTTATTGGATAGGAAATATATGCATGATATAATGAGATGAAAAGTCAGATTTTAAAGTAGGCTCACACCTGTAATCCTAACTACTCACAAGGGTGAGATTTGAAGATCATGGTTCAAAGTCAGCCCCTGGAGGAAAATCTATTTAACCACCGAAATGCCAGAAATGGAGATGTGGCTAGCGTTGAGGAAAAAGAAAAGCAGAGAACAATGTGTAGGCCCCGAATTCAAGCTCTAGTTTTGGCAATAAACAAATGAATAATTAAACAAACGTATGACCCCAAAGTGAAGGAAATTATGTATATGCATATATGCGTGGCAGAAGGGTCTAACTGTGGTGTTCCAGTGTTCACCTTGTGGAGCTCCAGAATGGGGACAGCACAAACATTTACTTAAAGGAAATCAAAAGTGACAATATATTGGAAATGATCTGTACACTGGGGGGGGGGGGGTGATTGAGAGAACGAGGGAAAGAGGAAGAAAAATGAGGGAGGGGAAACAAGTTAGGAAATGTTATCACTATCTTACTTATGTAACTGTAACCCCTCTGTACATCACCTTGACAATAATATTAAAATAAAAAAATAAAAAACAAAACAAAAGCTTTTATTTATGTTATATTTAAAAGTATATTTTAAAAAGAATTATAGGCATTATTTAAATTTCTAATGCATGGCCACACTCTACTGGAGTGTACTGGAATTTGGAGAGAATTACACGAGTCCATGAGTAAAGACCCCAATAAGAATTCCACAAAGGAATGTCAACATGGACCAAAGGGTCCTACCCATAGTACCTTGCTTCTACAGCAAATCACACAATCTCCCAAATCCACATAATTTAAACATTTAAAGGCAAATGATGAACCAACATCTCCATTTGTAGAAATACATACTTGCGACAAGGATGGAAAAGGCACAGAGAGCCAAAGTAAATGTGATGAAATTTTAAGGAAGATTCCATAGATAAAGGAATGTGTCCCACACATTTCCAACTCTAAATCTGGGAAAGTTAGTCATCTTTGTCATACTAATAAAAACCACAAATAAAGCTAACTGTAGGATGCAAAAAGATTGCATGAGAACAGGTGTTCATTGTGACAGCACAGCAACTTCAGTGCAAATTACTATGTCTCTTTCCTTGTTTTCTTCCCACCTCATTCTTGAATTCTGAAGGTGAGATTCTGAGGAGCCAGTTTTCTTTGCTCCAGTAATTAATGAAAGGGAACAGGTGATTGGAGATACAATTTCTTCACCTAGTTCTTGGATTCTCATTCTTTATTAAGCTTACTGAGTACTAATGGGATTATAAAACACAAGAAAGTCCTAAGTTTTCCACTAATTTTTTAAATGCCTGCTGTAAGAACAATCAAAATTAACAAAAGAAACAACTCAGAAAGATATTTGTGGTGTATTGATACCAGGAGAATTTGAAATGTCACATGTAAATACCAAATGACATTTACAAAGCACAAACCCTAATTCTTCTGTGAGCTAATGTGATAATTACACATTTATATTTTCCAACAAAATCACCATTGAGAACAGCACAGCCAATTTCAATCACAGAAGGAAAGCTGCAAAGAATTGCTAAAATTTTCACATATTCATTCCTAGAGTTGAGAGGGTTGGTTCTGCTGACGTTGACTGTTTGATCCTTTTCTTCCTCACAAATAAATGTGCCTATGTAGAACAATTTATATCTATAGCTTAACTTTATGGGTGTCTAGCCTTTCTGGTCTGATCTTCAGTCTGAGTACCAACTATGTTTATGAACATGGACCATCCCTTAAGCAGAAACACGCTCTAAAACAGTTCTAACAGAAACATCTGTGATAATGGATATATTCTATATATGCATTGTCTAATAGACTAGCCACTGGCTATATGTGGCTACGAACCTCAAATGTGAATTAATTCTTCCAATTTCAGTTAAATGAAATTTTAAATAATGAGATGCATCTATTCACTGTTAACTGGACAGCTCAATTACCAAATAAGGAAGCTGAAGTTCTCACAACGATGTGATAAAATATAATCCAAATGAAGAAGGTTCCATGCCTGTATGCCGTTGAATTATCTGAGCTTTTCTGTCTTATAGAATTCAGTCATCACTCACCTAGATTGACAGCTTGGAGGAAAGGAGTGGGAGATAAACACAAGCTACTTGGGATACTGAGAATTGCTCCTTGAAGATGAGGGTTGTGCATGAATCTTTTCTGTGTTTAGTGGACAGCAAAGTGTGTAGAATCCTGTAGGTAGAAAAGTAATGTTTGTATTTCAATATGTCAAACAGGTGCTCTGTTTATCAAAATGGGGGAGAAGTCAGACAGGTGAATTCTTTAAATATACAAACAATATATAGAAAATTTGCTACATTCTATTCCATGATAGGCCCTGGAATAAACTTTGGTTCTTTGTACCATACTGTGTAAATATTCACACACTAAAAAACAGAAATATAATCCTTTATTACTGTTAAAATACATAGGCTATCTTCATAAAAATATTTGTGGACCTATTTTTTCTTTAATTTCTTCCACACCTGCATTAAGAAATGGCTCTAAGAGAAAAGCTTCTAGATGTGTAAAATTTGAACTCCATCTATGTCATTTGTTGAATTGTACTCTGGATAGGATTGAAGTCTCTATTTCATCTTAAGGCTTAGGGCTGGAAAAAGAATAAGTATTCTCAACAAATTGTCATGCCTCACTTTTAAGGAGAGCTATGTATTTATTAGGAGAAATATGTATTGGTCTTGGTAGCTAGGACCCTTCAAGAAACAAAAGAAAAAGAACAATTCTTCAGCAGTCTCAAGTATTTGCCTATCTTCAAGTGAACATTAGCTGCTGTATATTCTATAGTGTATTTGCAAGAATATTTTTGCAAGCTATTTCTAAGCTATTGTCACCCTCCAGAGTAAAGTTCAAGCATGCCTATTTCTCATTATATAGATCGTAGTTGCTCAAAGTCAGAACCCATTGTTTGTATAGGTTTCACATGTCTATCACTACTTCACTCAGTGGCACTGAGGGCTGAGAGATTCACTTCAAATATAGAAATACACACACACATACACACACATATCTCACTGGCTTTCACTATTGCTATAAAAATTAAGTCCTTTTTGTCTCTGACCCAAGAGCATTATAAATCGCCTAGCATCCATGAAAATGTGACAAATTCATTATTAACTTGCAAGTAGGTTAAATCTCAAGCTTCACACATTTCTAAATACTCATATGAAGAAAAATGTATTCCTAGAGTTTTAGTGTGCTTCTATATTACAAAGCTCTTAATTTTCATCTTATTTACCCGGAGGAGGCAACAATGCTCGATACCAAATGTACTCATTTCCTTGCTCATGTAACTGTAAGCCTTCTGTAAAGTATTCTTACAATCAAAAACGTACAAAAAGGGGAAAAAAGAAATTGGAAATCGTGTACTTCCATTAGAACTAACTAAATTTAAGGGTTGTAACTTTCTATAGGTTTTTAAGGACCTAAGAAGTTGTGAATATGACCCAAGACCTTTACTAAAAGTTGAGGGAGAGAGATCCAAAAGTGGAAGTAGATAGGCTACCAGAGCATAATTATGTAGCTTTAGTTCACTGTTACCATAACAGGAGTGCAAATCAATATGATGGTTCATACTTACAGGACCAGTAGACATACTGGAAGCTGACATCAGAGAATGGTCATTCATTTTGGGAAAACACAAATCAGGATGCACCAAAGGATGCAATCAACAGTGTCCAAAAAAGCAGCACAGAATGGGATAAAGTCATTGCAAGCATATATTTTATAAGTGGTTCATATCAAGAATATATACAGAACATCATCCCAACAACAATACATAAACCAATTTTACAAGGTGCAAAGAACTGAGATGTTTCTCCAGAGAAGACAAACTGTTAACAAGCCCACAAAAAAGGTATTTAATATCACTAATCCCCAGAAAGTGTAAGTCAAAATAATGAAGGAAATCACCACTTTATATGTATTAGGTGGGATAACTACTAAAAATAAAGTAACAATATTGACAAAAGTGTGGTGAAATTGGAACCTTTCTATGGGAAATAGTATGGCATCTTTTCAAACAATTAAAAACAAGAATATTCATGCTTGTAATGTTAACCACTCAGGAAAGGAGGCTGAAATGCAAACGTTGAGGTTCAAAGCCAGCCCGGGCAGAAAACTGCAAGTGGACCTGTGGTTTAAATCGATAGAACACTAGCCTTGAGGAAAAGTTCAGGGACTGTAACCTGTCCCCAGGTTCAAGCCCCATGACAAAAAGTAAGGAAAAGAGAATTATCATATGATCCAATGACTACATTTCTGGGCATATACTCTAAGATCTAAAAGCAAGGTCTGGAAGGGATCTTTGTACATTCATATTCATTTTGTACAATACTCAAAACATGGAGGCAATCCAAGTGGCCATCAACAAATGAATAAGCTAAAGCAAATGTGGTTTTTACATATAGTTGTATATTATTTCAACTTTAAAAAGAATTATGTTGTGACAGATGCTATATTATGGATGAATCTTTGGGATACTTTGCTAAGTGAAATAATCCAGTCACAAAAGATCAAATATTACATGATTCTACTTATGTCAGTTACATAGAACAGTCAAATTGATAGAGATAGGAAGCAAAATTGCACTTGATGCATATCTTGAAGCAGAGGAGAGTGGAAAATTGTTTTAATGAATATAGAATTTGAATCTTGGAAGACGAAACGAGTGTGGACATTGAGCTTGTAGAATATTGTAAATGTACATACTACTACTATGCTCTATTCTTAAAATGATTCAGATAATAAAACCTGGGAGAGGAAAAGGAGAATGATGAAGGGGTAAGTATAATCAAGGTACATTGCATGCCTATGTGGATATATCAAAATAAAATCCACTTATTTAACTAGGTAATGCTAATACAGAGTTTAAAAAAGAGAACAAATTTTAAGTTGTATGCATTTGACTGCAATTATTGAAAAAAAGAAAAAAACAACCATCAGAGGCTGGGAAAACAACTTAAATTGCCAGTGTGCAATAAACCTGGGTTCAAAACTATATCTCACTTAAGTGTGTGAGGCTGCTTTTTAAACATGCTTTTATATTATTATCTTTAGGTAGTTGTACAAACAAGTTCCCATTCTACAAAACAATATATTAATGCAAGGTGTCTGACAACATTATCACCCATCCCTCCTAACCCAACCCTTCTCTCACTTTGTTAAAAAATTGAGAGATGTGATTACATAATTTTCACATATTTCACAGTATTGTGGAATCCTGATAGTTAAAGTCACAAACACATTTGAACCTTCCCAAGAAAAATTATCATTATCATGGTGTATAAAGTTTGTGAATTCTGTGAGCTTTGACAACACAAATTATTTCTTCCATATCAGGTGATGTTTACATTTCTTGCCTTTTGCTCTTCCCTCTTTCCCTCTTATTCCTCCTTTCCTATCACTGTCTTTGGGTTCCTTAGTTCTTTTCCTCTTACGACCAGTGCAGCTGATGGGCCCCTTTGTTGTATGTTGTTCCATTTCCCACTCATTATGTTCCTCCTTCTGGCTTCTCTCCGTTGAGTGCACTGAGACTGTTTTTAATGTAATGATAGTACGCTCAGGGAAATCATCCCTTTTGTACAAAATACATTGTCAGTTTGCTGTAATTTGGATGTTATCATACACATAATAGCATATGTAGCATATGAGATATGTTTCCTCTTTTTCTTATGCTTCAAAGTAGTTTCTAGTTGAACATAAAATGCATCATCTGTTCCCCATAAAAAAATAGTAAAACATTATACATGAGGTACATGATATACATAGCAAAATATCTCAAGTGCCTACCATAATATCCACCCTTCCTTTCTGAATCAATAGAGACACCTTTCGATTTAACTGAAGTCACCTTGGGCCAAGACAGTGAGGGCTAAATCCTAATGCTGGGGTATGCCTCCATCTTCTTGGAATCTTCATGCCTGTACTGTCTTCCTCTGGGCTTTCAACAGATAAGAGACTAAACCATTACTATTTACATTGTTATGATCATTTGAGTTCTCCTGTCCTTAAGATACTTACACTGTGGATTGATATGCACTCACAGAAAATACATAGTATTGCTTTTTAATATATACATATATTATCCTTTAAGTAGTTTTACAAAGGGTCATCATTCAACAAGTCAGTTAATAAATTCAATGCAGCTTGATCGATATCACTGCTTCTATCAATTTTGTTTCATTTGCTCATCAAATCGTCATTACCAGTTATATATTGAACATATAGTTCTGCTACTAAGAACTTGCTTCATCTGCAGTTAGATTCCTAAGTATGCTTTCGGATGCACAAATATGATCTTCAGGCTAAATGCAGCTCAGAATGTACCTTCAGGAGAAATTACTTCCCACAACAAAATACAAGACTATGAAGATAATACAAGCACCCGGGGAATGGTGCTTTAGAAATACAGTCCAGTTATTTCTCTGCCCTAGATTTGCTAAAGGTATCTTGGCTCAAAGCAGAACTGTTGGCTCAAAGCAGAACTGAATTTGCCTCTATAAGTAGAAATCAATTTGCATTCAAGGTAAGTGTGCAAGTTTAAGTCAGAGGGCTTTGCTGCTTTAAAACAGCAATTTAGATATCCAATCTCTCTGTCAACATAGTGTTTCATGGGACACCACAATGTACAGTGCCCTGTGAGGAACAAGTGGAGATTTGCCATGCAGAGGGAGTTAAACCACTTCAGCTGGGTAGTTACGGATAAAAGGTGATGGTTGGAACTGGTTGGAACTGGTTCCAACATGGGGATGAATGATGCAGAAAAAAATACACACCTTGTTCCCATCAAGTTTTAGGTGCTAACACATGTGCTTTTTCTGACTATTGTCTGGGAAGTGTCCCTCTACACTCCATCCAAGCAAATGTATTTTCCATGCTTGTGCTCTGAGATGGAGTATCCAGTAAGGAAAATTCCATCTCAAACTCTGAGATTGGGAAACCAATTATGAGACGCCATGTAGCACAAGCCCACCCACTGACCAATCAATCCAGGAACATTCCCTAAGGGGCAGAGACAAAGGGCTCTACATATACCTGAGGGATGTGGGCCCCTTCTGACCAGCTCTTGGTTCCTCTTTTCGCTGAGGAGTCTGTTTCACTGCTCTGTTTTCGCTTTGAAGAAAAACTGCTTTAAAAACTTTTCTGCTCTCAAATTCTTTAAAGAAAACAAACCTGAGACAAGACAATACTGCTATTCTGAAGATGCTGGGGGCAGGGAAGCCTTGGCCTTCAGCTTTGAGACTAGATTTAGAATTCGGTAACTTAGGTGCTGTGGTTTCAGATTAATTAGGTTTCAGGCTAATGTCTGCATTTTCTCAGTTCTTCTTATTAGAATCCCTAAAGTATTAGGAAAAAAACAGCAACAACCACAACAAGAACCCAGTACTAGGCTAGCAAAGGCTCAAGAAATTCTCAGCTTGTCTTTTTTTTCTTGTATGACTCTAACAATGAAAATTTAATGCAGCAAACTAGCATCTTTAAGGTGTTAAATTCTGTAGAATGTGGTTTCTTTCCTTCCTCTTGTTCTGAGATAGAAATTGATCTATTCTAAAGGCAAAGGATATGATTTCTTCACCAGCTAGATCAGGTTCGCTAACTTTTGCTTTCTTAAAAACTGCTTAACTCCTGTAAGAGGGAATTGAAGACTGTCAGGCAGGAGCGATTGAGTGTAAGATGTGGGAAGTGTTCTCATACTCTGCATCTAGACGGCTAGACAACATGTTCTGCTCGCTGCCTCAAGCAATTTAGAAAATGGCTTGCATTTTCTAAAACCTAAATCCAAACTATCACCTTCTCCTTCCCACCAAGAATTCTCCATAAGGCCTCTTCCTACCATAGTATCTTGGCAGCTTAGAACTGCTTTGCCTCAGAAATGTGGCATTAGAAGTGTGCCCTGTGGTCAGCCAAGCAGCTGGGATCTGACTGATTCATCTATGGTGCTGAAAATGCTGCAGCCCAATCTGTGCTCTGTGCTCAGAGAGGCTTTCTTCTTTCGACTTGTGCCAGGAGCAGAAGTACAAGACAAGTTTGTTTGTTTGTTTGTTTGTTTGTTTTTATAAAGGTTCAGCCACACACAGCTGTTGGTTTCATAACCACTTGTTGAGGTGTTTGCCTAAGGGAGCCAAGACAATATGTGAATAAGGTGTTTTCACCTGGAAGCTCATAAGCCTCCATTCCAAAGGGGGAGCTGCTGATAATAAATTCTGTCTGGGAATGGACTATGTAGGAGTTAGAATCTTTTTCACTGAAAGTGATTGTTTGAGGGAAAGCACTGACTAAGCATAGCATCATCTTACAAAAAACTATTTTAACTAAAGTATATCCTGTTACTAAAATCGTTCTAGGGACTTGAGGCATAGTTTAATTCATAGAGTACCAGCTGAGTAAGAATTTTCTAACAATTTCTGGCCTGGTTTAGTGGATTGCTCTGAAACTCTTAAACCCCCTTTTTGAAGCCAGCTGAGCTTCAAAAGAACCAATTGTGTAAGATTGTTAATACGACTTCTGATCAATACTCGAAGTAGTAACTCATTATGGGTAAAACCTGGGCAATCTTCCTACTCAGAGTAGTTGTTTAATTGGCTTCCTGTCAGTAACAAGCCCTTTAACAGAACTAAAATTTGTCATGCTAAATACCTTTCAACTTGATGGTCTTTCTTGGGATATTGGGTTATACAGGGGAGTATTCCCAACAATTTGGGGACTAGTCCAGGATCCTTGGTACACAAAGGGGATGTGGGGAGACCCTCAGAGGAGACACATCCTGCCTTGTTGAGGTAGCTCAAGGTTGGGTTAAACATCATCCGTTGTGGTTAATGATGGAAAGTGTATCAGCAATGTCAGGAAAGGGCCCAAAGAAGCACCCCAATAAAAAATAACCTCATGCATTGGCCGTGAGAGGAAAAATTGAACTAGAGCATATTACCTTGTTGGTTGGGGATTATCATGGGTTGAATGTGTCTTAGGCACAAAGAGAACTTGAGTCTTGAGGTGCGTTTTCATTCTCTGGCCCAAGGATAAAAATGTGGGATCTGGATCCTGGGCCACCTTGTTTTCAAATGTCATCTATCTGTGCCTCAAAAATCCATAGTCGCTGCTTGATGAACTGAAAATAAACTACCTAGTTCTTTACTGTATTACACTATGATGATCACATCATCATAGTGTGTTCCGACTCTGTAAACCTACTTTTCAAATTAGAGTCACCACTTTTCTTCCTGTGGAATAAAATGTATTGTTGACTTCTTAAAAAAATGTGGGAGCTGGAGGAAGCCATATTCGAGAAATCTCCAGTAAGGGGAGAGTTGAAAATGAGAGAGGTGCACAAGAAACTTACAATAGGGAGGATTGAGTGCACCAAAAACAAATCACCAAAGGCCTGCTAAAAGGGGGAATAAGAATTCTAGGCCTAAGGAACCCAAGAAAAATGATCCAAGGACCTGCTTCTGATAATCCACTGGGAGAATATTGACAAAGGTCTGAGAACACTCATAAATAATGGATAATTTTCATTATGGAGCTCCATAATGTGCACTAGTCCAAACAAAAACTTGTTATGCATATGTGCTTGCATGTGTGTGTTTTAAATCTTATATGTTGCAAGGGGAACTCAAAACAGTCCTATTCACTAAACTCCTTCAGCTGCCCACTTTCACTCTGAAGCCTGGATTTATCTCCTAGCTGATCCAAGGATGTATGGCATTGGAACCTCAGTTTCAGAAGCAGACTCTCTGGATAAACTTAAAATTCAAGTCCAAAGCCGGGTGCCAGTGGCTTGCACCTGCAATCCTAGCTACTCAGGATCTGAGGATTGGAGTTCAAAGCCAGCCCAGGGAGAAAAGTCCTTGAGACTCTTATCTCCAATTAACCACCAGTAAACTGAAAGTGGCACTGTGGCTCAGGTAGTAGGGCTTTCACCTTGAGCTGAAGAGCTTAGGGACAGCACCCAGGCCCAGAGTTCAAGTCCAATGACCAACAAAAATTAATGCTTGGGTGAAATGGATTAAATATTCTGTCCTCCATTACTGTTAAGATTGTGTGACACAGACACCAGAAAAACAAGTGGTCCACTTCCCACTGTGATGAACCTCAGATCCCCAAGGCATGGAATGCCAAACACAGCCTGAGGAAACTTGTAAGACCCTGCTGTTGCTGTTCCCAAGAATAAGGATCTAAGACAAAACCCCTATCTCCCCGAGGTAGGGGGGAACAATTGGCATTTCTGGGACACTTATCAAGATGCAGGGAAGACCGAACCTGTGAAGAGATGAGCAGTAAGCATTAAACATAGCAAGGGGGAATGTCTAATGGTATTGTGGAGGACCAGTGTTGGAGACCTTCCTGGCCAACTAGAGTAGAACCTGTGCTTTGGTTCAATTAGACATCCCTTTTACCCTAGCATTTCATCCACCTGTCCATTTTCAAACATTTTATACTAGTTAGGAGAGACCCCTTCCCTAGAGGGTCATTTGTATTTCCTATTAACATAGATGCTTTTCAGGACTCCCCAAAAAATTTCCAAAAAGTTCAAAGCCCAAAACTAGATAGAAGCTTATGAATCAGTTTTATTCTGATGATTACTATAAATAAAATATAGTTTGGGAGCTGGCAATATGGGTTAGTGGTCAATGGTTTGCCTAGCATGCATGAAGCCCTAGGTTTTATTCCTCAGCACAACATAAATAGAAAAGGCTGGAAGTGGCACTGTGGTTCAACTGGCAGAGTGCTAGCCTTGAGCAAAAGAAGCTCAGGGAGCCCCAGGACTGGCAAAAAATAAAATGTAGAATAGAATAAGATGAACAGAGGTTTGTTAATTATACTAAAAGATTTTTTTAAACCCATAAATGAAATGCTCTAGTAGGATGGCATGGGCAAATTAGTTCTAGAAACATTATCTGAAAAGGGAAAAGTTTCTGTGGTGACTGGAGGCCGAAGTTGCATAAAGGCCTTAGAAGGATTGAACATTGTCAGTGAGCTAACTAAAAACTCAGATGAAGGGCTGAGAAGGTGGCTCAGCGGTAGAGTGCTTGCCTTGAATGCATGAGCTGTAGGTTCAATTCCTCAGCACCACATAAGCAGAAAAAGCCAGAAATGGTGCTGTGGCTCAAGTGGTAGAGACCTATCCTTGAGCTGAAGAGCTGAGGGACAGTGTATAGGTCCAAATTTCAGGCCTCACAACCAACAAAACAAAGAAAAAAGAAAAGAGAAGAGAAGAAAAGAAAAGAAAAAAGCAGGCACCGGGGGCTCACGCCTGTAATCCTAGCTATTCTGGAGGCTAAGATCTGAGGATGGCGGTTCAAAGCTAGGCCTGGCAGGTAAAGTCTGTGAGACTCTTATCACCAATAAACCACTCAGAAAGCCAGAAAACTGTAAGTGGTACTGTGACTCAATTGCTAGAGCATTAGCCTTGAGCTGAAGGGGTGAGAGACAGCACCCAAGCCCAGAGTTCAGTCCCAACACCGACCAAAAAAAGAAAAAAAAAAAAGGCAAGCTACACCTAAAGGGTTTTCTACCAAGAAGGAGGGAGGGTTTTCTGCCAAGAGGGAGGGAGTTTGGCGGGGTTTCTAAATAGCAGGAATGCAAGTTTCCCTTCTAGTGGGAGAGGAGATTGCCTTCTAGTAAGGAGGGTGTTAATGATCAAATTGGTCAAAAACATGATTCAGTTTTATAATGCCCAGATGAGTGTCTAATGTTTGTCAGGTATTGACCTGTGAAAACATCCTGATTGGGGAACTCCAAGCAGTCTTAATGTCCTTAATGTGACCATGCTTAGTTCCATGGTCTCAATGGACCTTCTAGTTAATCCTACAAAATGATAGAAACTTCAGTCTTGGAGCATACACTCTGTATGACTTTCAATTTTGAATCTACCCAGATTGAAATTGAGACTGGATAAGCGAGGTAAATACTGTGGTGATTCTGTCCACATACTGAGTACTACTATGACTGTGTGGCAGGGAGGCCACACAAGAGGTACTATTTGTGCTGTCATGGAGCTCAGACCCCATGGGCATGAAATTCATGATAGGTCAGCAAAATGTGATCCGAGACAACTTGCTTCTAAAAAGCAAGACTCTCAAAAACCCCTGAAACTGACCAGTTCCATTCTTTCCAAGTCAACTATACTTGGGGAAAATTTGACATTTCTGAGAAACTTAGCTGTATGTAGTGAAGGCCAACCCTTTGAGATGAGCAATAAGTACTAATCATAGCCAGGGGAAATGTCTGGTAGTATTGCAGAAGACCAGTATTGGAAATGTTACTGGCCAAATTGAAGTGGAATCTGTGCTTTGGTTCAATTGGCCAACCCACAACTGACCCTTCTCAAACACCTTAAATTAAGTAAGGAGAGACTTCATAGTTAGTGGGTCATTCAACTTCATGTTTACAAATATGCTATGTAGGGCCCTTGAAAATTTCCCAAGGAGCTTAAAGCTAAAAACGAGAAACAGCAGCTCAAATTAGTTTTATTCTATTGATCATAATATGTACTTTCATTTATCAGCAGGGTTTGTTAATTGGAAATGCCACCATGGAAAAGTAACTAGGAGCCACTGGTAGGACTGAATGGGAAAAATTACGTATAAATATAATACTTGACCAGATAAGATGATGATAAACGAAATGAACCCCAAGATAGGGACTCAAGTGGTTTTTTTCTTTCTTGCTATTGTTTCTAACATATTTATAATATTCCATGTGATTTTTGCTTCTTTGTATTCCCATCCACCCACATGGTATAACCTGTTTCCACTGTGTTTGATGATGGTGCCCTGCATCTTGTATATACACTTCTCTAATTTGGGGAGGGAAAGGGGAAAAAAAAACAAAATGCTTAAATAAGGATACAGGTTGACCCATTGTAACAATGAGATGCACAAGACACTGTTGAAAAACAAACTTTACAATTTATGCCAGAGTAGGGGGAGTGTATAGTGTAGTTGTGGAACTGGGAGGTTAGGGATGGTATAGGAAAATCTAAGGAGGAGGTAACAATGCTTGATAGGAAATGTACGCTCTTTACCTTGCTCATGTAACTAACCCCTCTGAACAGTATTTTTACAATAAACATATTAAAACAAAGAATAAATATACTTGAAAGAGAATCTGTGTGGTGATGGGAGGCCAATGCTACAGAAAGACTTACAAAGATTGAATACTGGCAAACAAGTTACCTGAAAACTGAGATGAAGCTGAGTGTTATCCTAGATGCTCAGTTGGCTCAGTTCTGAGGATTTATGTTTGAAGCCAACCCAGGCAGGAAAGATGAGACTTTTATTTCCAATTAACCTGCAAAAAGACACTACCAGAGTTGTGGCTAAAGTGGTAGCCTTGAGAAAAAATGCTCTGGGACAATGCCCAGAGCATGAGATCAAACGCAAGACAAGCCCACAGTCTATTTTACTTAGACTTTGAGTATTGTCAGTTTCCTACTCTACAGCTTACCTAAGTATGGTTCATTTCCCGTGCCCATTTTTTACTATTCTGTAGTTTTCCAAGTTCCCCAGTAACTGAGTATACTGGCTATTTCATTTTAGCACTCTTAAATTCAGTTTATTTTTTTATTCTGGGATTTGCCTTCTGGATTTTGCATTATATTCACAAACTGCATTGTTGAAAGGGCAACTCCTTTGTGCAACTAAAAGATTAAAATTAAAATTAAATCACAAAGTTCAGTGAGTTTCTAAGTTGTAAACACTTGGTTGGCTGAAAACTGGCACATCTGGAGAGAACATGGACTATTCTAATTCCGGAGTGATCTCCTTTTATAATCCTTAATGTAGGAGTAAACTATTTCTGAGGACTGTGAACCATTCTAACAAATGATCTAACAAAGAAGGGATGATGATTGACATATGAAGGTGGGGGGCAATCTTGTAAGGTTCAGCCCTTAAGTGGATGAATCTGATAATTCACCAATGTGTACCAGAGAACTGAATTACCTATTTTTGAGAAAAATTCCCACAAATGTCCAAAAGAGTTAAGTTTGAGAATAAGGTTATCTTTCCCCTATAGTTGGGCACAAAAATGTAATGGGGAACAGTATTTAAGAAGCTAAGAGGAGGTACAAATGTGAAGTGCAATAACCAGTAAATAGTTAACTCCAACTTGAACTTTAGTGTTGATTCCTAGCCCAATTTTCTTTCTTCTTAGTAGGCTTTTTTTCTAAGTTTTAGTAGCAGTTTCTGTATAGAGTGAAGTTTGTTAACCTTATATAAGGTAAAGTTCCCCAAGTTCCTCCTCTTCTTCAAGGACCTGACCTGGAAACTGTCAAGAAGAAGAAACCATCTGAAGAAGAGCCAGCTTAAGGGTTCACCTTCCAAGTAAAATCCCCCAAATCTGAACACTGTTATTCGAGTGGGGGTAGGGTCACAAGGTTACTCCTTTGAGGCCATGTCAATCAAAATATCTACTACCATCCTGGTTTTTCAGTTAAATTAATTTTTGCAGCAAGAAATTAGCTTGACAAATGGTTGATTATTAAGGGTGATATTGGTTCTCAGATCCAGGTTGGAGAGTGGATATCATTGTTAAAGAAAAAGACAATCTGATTCTCAGTACAGCCTTTAGGGGAGCTCTGGATGTTTGGTTCACCATTCTTCTTGATGACATCTGAAAAAAGCTACCAAATGTGATGACAGGTCAGATTTACAGATAATAGCATTGGATATGTTGCACATCCACAGGTTACAAGTGACAATTTCTGAAAGGGCATTTATGGTCTGGGTGTAATGGATTATGATGATGAGTCACTCTATGATGTCAAAATTATCATGGATGAGCTATAAACAAGAAGTGTAAGTATTTGTTGCAACTAGAGGCATTTTCTGAAGACATTGGTGAAGTTACATTTCTCAGGATTCATTCATCAGAAACATTGAAATATGAGAAAAGGGACACAAATGATTATCTTTTATGCTTCCCTCTTTAAGCCCAGAATCCTCCTATTGAAGACATCAGAGAACTCCACAAATAGTTCCATGCTCATACCTTTGATGTTGGTGGAAGATGAGGAGGTGTTTTACATTGATGACAAGTTTCTCAGTCTCAGATATGATTGTACCGCCCATGGGCTCACACTGGAACATATAGACTATATAGTTGTTCAGAAAGGTCACATTAACGACTATGATATGCACTTTGTCAGAATTAAGGCATCTCTGTTTACCAGGTACCCAATAATAGCCAAATACATTTGCTTTGTCTTTCACTGTTATGTCTTGAGGACTTGGTGGAACTTTATGCAGAGGAGTAGAGAACCTACCAATTCTGAAATTCTATTAGGTATTAATTACTTTGCACACAATGGGTCCTATTTTTTTTTTACAGAAATCCTGTTAGTTTGTATGTTTTCATTTGATAAAATAGATCAAATGTCATCACTCTCTAGGATTGTGATCCTGAGGAAATGACTAAATCTCCCTTATTTCTAAAGTGACTCAGATCTGTTCCAAGTTCATAGAAATTTCTTCTTACCAACACCTTTTCAAATATGATACTTGTGCTTTGTTGATCTCGTTAAGCACCTTTGGATACAAAGAACTTGATGGACAGTACCTAGAAGGGTCAGCACTCTTCTTAAGAGGCCAAAGGAATCTGGCAATGAAGGAGCAAGCATCACAGCTAACCAGTGAAGGAATCATTTCCCCATAAATTTCTTTTGGTACATCATATAACATGAGGGAGAGAATTGTAGTTTTAGACTACTTTATCATAATAGTGATAACCTATCCTTTATTAAAGGAAGGGAAGAATCAGGCTTGAATTTTTACTGGGAAACCTCATCTAGCTAGTTTTATTTTTTTAAAAGATGCTCTGTTTTGTATATAAAATTGTAACTTATTCCAATCCCCTGAATTACAAATAAGTGTTCAAAGTAAAGACCTAGTCATACTGTCTCCTCTACGAACTTCCCTAAAATCAAAAGCTCCTTCTCTCCTTATTGTTTTATCTCTAAAAATTTCTTTGGTGTCAATAAGCTGTTCTGCTGAAATTCAGGTGACACCTGTTTTTATTGTATTCAGGCCACCGTTTCTGCAACTGTCTTCATTGGGTTGTCAAAAGGCATTTCAACCATCCAACCTGTGTAAAAGTAAACTCAACTGAAATATACATGTTCATAACGGAGACAACTTTATTAAAGAAAAACATAAGTTTAAATGATTTTGTAGTAATAAGTTCTGCAATCCTGTCTTAATTTTAACCTAGTTAAATTCAGATGATTTATTGTATAATATATGTAGATATTAGATAATAATATCTGGCTAGAGTAAGTGAGTATATAGTCAGTTGATTGAATTAAAGTTTATTAAATACCTATTATTTACCAGTCACTATGTTTAACATTAAAAAAGGAAGGTAAATAAAATATGTTAATAGATTTAATTTCTGTAAACTTTTAATTCATGATACTAGTTTTACAATATTCATCTAAAATTTATACATGAAGTAAGGTTTCGAGAGTTAGGTAATATATCCAATGGCATAAAACAGTTGGGCCCAGAGCTGAAATATGCCCAAGACTTATCCTTGTGTTCTTCATGATACCTTATTTAACTCTCAGAATCTCAAAATCTAAACTGTTACAACTTCAGCAAATATATTCACTTAGTATTTGCAGTATTCTAAGTTGCTATTTTTTATAACATTACACATGGCCATGTTTCAAAACTGAATGGAAGTTAAATAGTTTGGAGTAGTCACACTTCTTTGAATCCTAGATTTTATCAATTGCAAAAGAAGTTGGTTTTAAAGAGTTTAGATGGCTTGGAAGGTTCTCAAGGCAGGTAAATGGAAATGAACAACAAAAAGATGAGAAAAGAAAAACTAGGAAATGATAGACTTTTGATGATTAGAGGAGGGTATATAATGCTAGCAGAGGGAGAAGAAAAGAAAGGTTGACTAGACTTTTAAATGAAGTTGACTCACAAAAGATCTTAAATAGGAAGACTATATGAAGAACTGTGTTTTAAGATCCACCTGACAAGAATGTACAGGTTGAATCAAGAGATACAGGAATAGAAGAGTGAGGAAACTATGTCTGAGGACATGTAAATAACTTCATGGTGGTGAAGGCATGGACTGAGTGGCAGTCATGGAGCCAAAAAGAAAGGATACTTCCAACTACTCACTAACTGTCCTGAGATTATATATCTGCAGAGCTTCCAGACACTGGTCTCCCCTCTAGAAAAAAAAGACAACAATAGAAAGTTGAGGAGATGAGCAGAAGACATGCCCCAATGTATGAACACCAAAGGAAATAATCTAATGTATCAGGGCAAGTGAGATCTCAATAGCAGTACCTCAAGGAACTACCAGGAGGCACAGGAGCAAACCATCAGAATCAGATAAGCCCCTATGAGCCAATATAGGCAAACTTCAGGAAAACAGGGATTATTCTGTTTTTCTGAAGATCTTGATGAAACTAAGGCTATAGAAAAAATGTTTCACACCTTTGAAATACTACCTCTGAAGGTGAGATGGAGTAGACAGGGAAAGTGAGGCATAGGAAACAGCAGCACGGAATTCAGAGAAACTGTATTAATAATTCTATTAAAAGCAAAAAAGCATTATCTCTAAGACCTACATTCCATCAAAAGCTTCAGTATTAGTTAAAAGAAAAAGAATAAAGAAAAAGAGTAGATCTCTTCCTCTGACTTAGCCTGCTTGTCCAAAATAAAGTGTGATCTCAATGGAATTCTATGCCTCCATCAGAAAGAAAGACATTGCCCCATTTGTTAGGAAATGGAAAGACTTGGAAAAAATTATATTAAGTGAAGTAAACCAGGCCCAAAGAAACATAGGTCCCATGGTTTCCCTTATTTGCAATAACTAGTATATGTCTGAGCCAAGCAGTAAAGGTCAGATAAGTTGATGTTAGGGAAATGAACCCCAAGATAAGTATTCAATTTTTTTCTTTTATGCAATTGTTTCTAACATATTTATAAGATGATTTCTATGTTGCCTTGTACGTCCCTCCCCCACAGTATAACCCCTGCCTTCACTGTATTTGATGTTGGTATAATTTGTGGAGGTGAAGGGCAAAAACAAATTGTTTAACCAGGGATACAGGTGGACCCATTGCAACAATGAGATGTACAAGTCGTTATGTCGAAAAACGAACTTTACAACTTTGGGGGAGGGGAAGATCGGGTGGGGGAAGGTGGGGAGAGTATGGGAAGAGAAGGGAAGGGGAAACAAAGAGGAGGCAACAATGCTTGATAATAAATGTACCCGTTATCTTGCCCATGTAATTGTAACTCCTCTGTACGGTATTCTTTTTTTTTTTAATTTTATTTTATTTGTAAACATATTGTACAGAGGGGTTACAATTACATGGGCAGGATAATGCATACATTTCTTACCAAGCATTGCAGCCTCCTCCTTTGTTTACCCTTCACATCCCTTCCCAGCCTCCTCCCTCCCCCACAATCCTCCCCCCCCCCCCCCGCACCAACGTTGTAAAGCTCATTTTTGACATGACAACTTTGTACGGTATTCTTACAATAAAAAAAATATATATAAAATGTAATCTGAAAACTGAACAACGATATCTTAAAGAGACATCCTGGAAAAAACAGACATTTGGGAAAAATAACTTTTCTTGATAAAATGTGATTAAAGTTTTATTTTATCTCACGAATGGACACCTATCTTGGAACATGTGGCAAAATTCATCCTTTTAAGGGCTTAGCAGATATCTATGACCAAAATTTAACAAATAGGTCAGTCTAGAAGTCTCTGAGCCTAAATGATGAAAGTGTACCTTATGTATTTATCTTTGTTCACACACTTGGTACATTTAATCACTCTTAATAAATATGAGTCAAACCCTCAACCTCCATTTGAGCACAGATATGCAGAAAGTTTTAAGATCATGAAGAATTTATGGTCAGACATGCCCATACCCATGGCTGGGTTGTGCACTATCTTTCTTTCATTAACTCTGCTTTACTAATAAACTTTCTTGGCCTTTAATTTGTATCCTCAAATTCTTTTCTGAGACAAATCAGGAACTCAGTATGCAAGGGCCAGGCAGATGACTCCCTTTTGGAGACATCCTCCTTGGGGCATCAGGGATCAGCAATCCTGTAACAATGAAATTATCTTCAGTGTGCTCTTGCTGTGAGTTGCCTGCTGGAACATTACTGTGTAATTTCAAAATGGCTGCCTAAGCAGGTTTGGTGGCTCAGAGTTCTATTCCTAGCTACTCTGGAGGCTGAGGTCTAAGGATTTCAGTTCATAACCATCATGAAGAAGCAAACTGTGAGACTCTTATCTCCAATTAACTACCAAAAACACCAGAACTGGAGCTGTGACTCAAGTGTTAAAAATCTAAACTTGAGTAAAAATATTCAGGGGCAGAGTCCAGGCCCTGAGTTCAAGCCCTAGAACAGGCACAGAAAAAGGCTCCCTGTTTTGACATGTAATTTCTACATTCTAATTTACAGTCATGCATATTTTCTATTTTCATTGTTTAACTGTCCATTTATGAAACATAATTAGGATCTAGTAAGCTATAAATAAGGTAGAGCTATACATGTGGTAGATTCTTTTCTGTGACTGATTACCCTTGGCACAAACTGTACAGTGTCATGATCTTCTTAAAAACAGAATAATGATCTTTCCAACTGGCAAACTTGCATAATTAAAGGCATCAGCAGTGCGTAGAATTAGCACTTCATGTTTTTTTCCACACGTTTGGACAGCATCCTTCATCAGCTTGACAGATGGAATTTTTTTAAGTTCTTCATTTTGTTCTCATGTCTATAGCTACACCGTCCCTTTCGAGGACCCCATGGAAGATAAAGAATCATGGGCCCAGGATAATTGTCTGTAGGCATGATCTGTAAGCTTGCTTTATTATTTATCACCAGAAACTCTTAACTATGTGCCATTAAAGACCAATCTGCCCAATCTGACATAGGAGAGAACTAGTAACAGAGCACACAACATTGGCATTCTCTAGCTGGAAATTGAAAAGATGACATCTTTGCTTGGTGAAAAAATTTTCCAAGAACCTCTATGCACTTAGTTCTAGGTGTTACTACCACAATTATAGATGGTTTGTGCTTGCATCTGCACATTCTAGCTTTAGTTATCCCTTTAATAATAACTACTAGAGTTCTTGGCATGTCACAGACTCTGTCCTGTCATGTTAAAGCTGAATAAACTTGAGAGCTAAAGTCACATGCTTAGTAACAGAATCATATATAGAACAACCTATATAAGTAGATACATGTAGCTTATTAGTAGGCAGAATGGTTTATTTTGTTTTCAGATATGTAAGAAAGTCCATAAGGAAGATAGAGCAGAAAAATAATCTATTTTTTAACTGTAGGTAGAAGCAAAAGCAATATTCAAATCAAAGGGATAGGTTCTAAAACGATCTTCTATTAGACATTTATCCATAGAATGGTATGATAATATGGCGATTTTTTTTTTTTGGTCAGTTGTGGGGCCTGAATTCTGGGCCTGTCAATGTCCCTCAGCTATTCAGCTCAAAGTTAACACTCTGGGAGCCCTGAGTCCTAATAGTCTGCAAGTCTTAACACTGTACTTCCTTAGTGATGGGATAGGAATTTCAGCCTTACTGGACTTAACATTGATTTCTATGTCCTTTCCTAGCACCTGGCCAAAATTATGATACATAGTTATGGAATGAAAATGTAATGCCATCTTAAGAAAGTCATTTAGGGATCTGGGAATGTGACTTCATGGTACAGTGATTGCCTAGCATGCATGAAACTCTAGGTTAAATTCTTCAATACCACATAAACAGAAAAAGAAACACTGGAAGTGCTGCTGTGCCTCAAGTGGTAGAGTGCTAGCCTTGAGCAAAAAAAAAAATGCTCAGGATAATTCCCTAGCCCCAGGGACTAGTTTAAGCCACAGGACTGGCAAAAATAAATAAATAAATAAAACAAAGACAACATTTAGTTAGTAAATGCAAAATAAATAAGCCATAATTGGAATATATAATTGCTCCTTTCATATTGATACCTGACAAAAGTCTCTAATTCATGTACTTTACCTATATTAGGATACTTTGTTGAAAAAAAAGATTTGTTCATTAGGTCACAGCAATTAATGCCAGGAATGTGGTTAGATGTCAGGTGAAGATTAATTCTGGAAATTCAAAGATTCCAGGCTTTGAGTGATCACTGCTAATCACAATCAAAAGGGTAGTCTAAGTGAGATTTGGAAATCTTTTTGGTCAGTCGTGACACCAAATAGGCAAAGGCTAATTAACAGTTGTGACAGAAGAGAACGAATAACTCTAGATGGAAGGAATAAATATTAGTAACTAAGGTATACCAGAAACTGTCCTAAGGAACCATTTTTGGTTATTGAAGAACTAATTATAAACTAGGCTTATTCCTCATTGCCTTTAACATTCTAAATCTCTTAGGCTAATTCTTAATCTCTGTATGATATATGTCTCTCCTTCTATATTGTTCTTTCAAGTAATCATTATTAAAGGGATCGGATCCAATGAAGAATGAATCAGAGACCCTGCAGGTGCATCTGAAAATGTTCATATCCTGTGTCAAATGTTAGAACATCTTTGAATCTAGTACATAAACAGTCTGAGCAGTCAGTCTAGTGGATATCATTGGAGAAATTCAGAAGGTCACATTTTTTCCAGCAAATCTTATCCCTTATAATAAATGACAGCATGCTGTGTCAGCCTCCTATTAATATGACAAAGTACTTTATAAAATCAACTTAAAAGAAGAAAAGATTAATCTTGGCTTCTGATTTTATACATTTCAGTTTATGTTTCTTATCCTCATTGCTTTGGATTGGTGGTGGCACTGTACCCCATGTCAGGAACATTAGATGGAGCATGTGTTCATAGAAGACAGCAAGTAAAGAAGATGAGGAATAGGAGTGGGAGAGGAAGAAAGAGGAGGAGGGGGAGAGGGAGAGGAAGAGTGGGAGGGAGAAGAAAAAATAGGAGACAGAAGAAAAAGAAGGAAGAGGAGGAAAGGACTTTGATCTTAATGTCCTCTTTGATCACAATTTCTCAGTGACCAAATCTCTACAACTGTGCCCACTTGAAAATGTTCACCACCTCTTCATGGCAACATAGTGAAAGCTAATTATTAATCCCAATCCTTTATGATTTCAGATTTAATTTCTAGAGTGGTGGGTAAATATTTCCATACAATTGTGGTAACTTCTGTTCCTAAATATTTACTTGAATTAATCAGAGGAACTATTTGCCTTGGAGTTGGTTTGGTTATACAATTGTTGGAGAGATGAATGACATATTTAGAATGCAAATACACTTTATTTAATAGATGAAGAAGCTTCAAGAGATGTCATTTTGTGATTTTCAAAAATGACTATTTTGATGGAGTTCCAGGAAGATGGTGGAGGAAAAGCTGGAGGCTAAACAAGCTCTTGCATAGAAAGCAGTTTTAGTGTTCCAGTGAACAGTTCTAAAGCCAGAGAATCACACCAAGTGTGCCATCACAGTGCAGAGAGTTAGGCCAGAGAGGGAA
Organism: Dipodomys spectabilis; assembly: GCF_019054845.1. Classification (NCBI taxonomy): domain Eukaryota; kingdom Metazoa; phylum Chordata; class Mammalia; order Rodentia; family Heteromyidae; genus Dipodomys; species Dipodomys spectabilis. The sequence continues at coordinate 299,205 of NW_024871020.1, read as the reverse complement.
AATCCAGGCAAGGAGACAGATCTGAGCATTTGCCAGCTGCCGCAGCTGTGGTGGCAGTGGCCATAGCCGCCATACCTGCAACACAGAGAGTCCAGGACAAAGGCGTCAGTAGTGGCAGGTGAGTGGATTCTACTTACCACCAGCAAGAAACAGCAAGGAGCAGACATCTTCATCCTGCACTTCGCAGACCAGAGATGATCCAGGAACTAAGACTCCGGTGTGAGTAGAAGCCTGACATCCTCACTCTTTCTCAGGGAGCAGAGGAGGGAAGGCTACCCCTCCCCCCCAATACCAGAGATCTCCATCTTTGATACTGACAAAGGCCCAGCTGAGCAGCTAGCCCCAAAGCAGGCCTTGAAAGAAAACAAAAGTCATTTAGCAGGTCACAGGAACCTAACCTTACCTGCCAGGCTCAGCTCCACCCAGGGAAAAGTCACCCAGCTCGAGCCACCAGCCCCAGAAGTGGCTTTCTTCACTGGGTAATCAGAGCCAGAGGCTGCCCCTCCCTACAGCACCCTTGACAATCAATTGAAATTCAGTAAACATAAACCCTGAGAATGGCTCCAGGGCTCTGTGAGTTTCTCAGAAGCTAGCTCCTCAGGGAAAAGCAGCTGTTTGCTGAAAGGCCTTAACTCTACCCAGAACCTAGCCTCATCACAGCATCTCCAAACTAGAGGAAACAGCCATCTTCCTCTTTTGTGATGCTCAAAGCAGATCTCCCTCCCATTGACCTATCTTGGGAGGAGGATCACAAAATCCTGGGTAAAGCAGAGCATTTTTCTGCCTGCTCAAACAAACTGACTTACGAAACCAATCAAGCCACAGGAAAATCAAACACCACAAGCAGACCAGAGACTCCAACAAGAGACTGGTTATGGACAAAAGGGAGATACAGGATCTTCTCATCTCCCCCCCCCCCCCCAAAAAAAATCAAAGAACTCTTTTTTTGTACCTTTTATTAAAAAAATTTTCTAAAACTTTTTTTTTTAATTTTTAATTTTTAACTTAAAAAATTTTTTGTTTTCTATTAACTTTTTTGTCTTCCTCTTATAATTTTTATTTTAGGGGGATATGTGTATATACTTTTTTTCCCTTTTCCTTTTTTCTCTTTTTTAAATTTTTTTCTTTAGTTCTACTGACCATTTGATCCTTTTTTTCTTTCCTTCTCATTCTTTTCACTTTTTCTTTTCTCTCATTCTTCTTTGCATGACTTAATTGCTGTTCTGCTCATCCTCAGATATACCTGTAGTCGATTATTAGACCTTAGCCCCATTGTGTACACACTTAATCCAGAAATTTATTACTCAATTTAAAACCTCTTAGACTTAAATTCCTTAATAGCAGTACTACCTCTTTATGCCTATATAATATTTTAAGCATTTTTATTTTTAAGTTTTTCACATCTCCTTTCTATCCCTCCCCTTCTCTTATTTTATCAACGTTCTTCTCTGCATATTACGTTTTCATTTTTGCATGAATTTTAAGTGTTGCACTTTTTAATTTTTAATTTTTGTTTTTCCATTTTTTCTTCTTTTTTCTTTCTCTTTCTTCTCTTTTTCTCTCTCTCTACTATCGTTCTATCCAACCTATTTCGCTTTGAGATTAGGATTTAGTTAACTCTCCCTCTGCCTTTCCGCATCCCTCTATGCCTATTTTCACCTACATCGCTCCCTAAACCTAATAATGTCTGTTTGTCAAATTCAAGAAATAAAGCGAGAAATGGATCAGAAATTGAAAGAGCACAAGGATGAACTATAAAAAGAGATACAGGATATGAAACAAGAGTTGGATGCAAAAATAGAAGCTGCACAAACCTCAGTAAGAAGTGAGATAAACGCCAAATTAGAGGTAATGCATACCTCATTGAGAGGTGAGATCAGTACTATGAGAACCAACATTGAATCCATAAAGGGATCCATTTCCTACATGCAAACCACAATAGAAGCCACGGTCAACAGAGTGAGTGAAATGGTAGGTAGAGTGTCAGATACAGAAGACAGAATACACCAACTGGACCAAAAAGTGACAGATATGGAAAAATCACTCAAATTAAACCAAAGGGAAATTCAAGAGCAAGCAGATAATGCCAAGAAACTTAACCTTCGTATAATCGGAGTGGACGAAGGTGAGGAATTCCAGAGCAAGGGAATGCAACACCTATTCAACAAGATAATCAATGAAAATTTTCCCCACCTCAAAAACGAGCATCTTAACTACATTACAAAAGCTTATAGAACACCCAACAAGCAAGATCCCAGGAGAAACACTTCTAGGCACATTATAGTAAAAATGATAGATCTGAATAATAAGGAAACAATCCTGCATGCAGCAAAAATGAAGAAGGAGCTATACTACAATGGGAAAAAATAGAATCACTGCAGATCTCTCCACACAAACAATGAATGCAAGAAAAGCCTGGGAAAGCACCATACGAGACCTGAGAGCCAATAACTCCCAACCCAGACTAATATACCCGGCAAAGCTAGCATTTACATTCGATGGAGAACTGAAAACTTTTAATAGCAAAAAAAAAAAACTAAATGAATACATAAACATTAAGTCAGCATTACAAAGAATTCTAAGAGGGGGGATACAACCTGAAGAAAGCAACCAGGAACTGGGACCTGCCCCAAACAGGCGTTACTCAAAGTCTAACTGAGCAAGCACAGGAGGAAAGGAAAGAAGAAAAACTTAGGAAAATGGAATGGCAGGGACAACAATGCATCTCTCTATACTTTCTCTTAATATAAATGGGCTGAATTCGCCAATTAAAAGAAAATGAACTGAGGACTGGATCAGAAAACAAGACCCATCCATCTGTTGCCTTCAGGAGACCCACCTCTCAGCCAAACATACAAACAAACTCAGAGTGAAGGGGTGGAAAAGTATCTACCAATCAAATGCTCCCAGTAAGAAAGCAGGTGTAGCTATCCTGATATCTGACAAAATAAACTTTTCATTAAAATCAGTACAGAAAGACAAGGACGGACACAACATATTAATAAAGGGAATAATCCAAGAGGAGGATATAACCATCATCAACTTATATGCCCCAAATATTGGTGCACCCAGATATGTCAAACAAATGCTCTCAAACTTACGGAATAAAATAGATCCCAATACGATAATACTAGGAGACTTTAACAAGCCACTCTCACCAAAGGACAGGTCTACCAACCAGAGGATTGGCAAAGAAGCTACCGAATTAAGTGAGGCCATACTTCAAGCAGAATTAACTGACATCTACCGAGTATTTCACCCTAAACAACAAAGTACACATTCTTCTCAGCAACTCATGGAACTTTCTCCAAAATAGACCATATCATAGTTCATGCAAGGAACTTAAGCAAATACAAAGGGATCGACATAATCCCCTGTATCCTATCTGACCACAGTGGGATCAAGCTAGCTCTCAATAACAAAGCATACCGCAGAAATTTCTCTAATACATGGAAATTGAACAGCACACTCCTTAACAATGCCTGGGTAACAGAAGAGATCAGAGAAGAAATAAAGCATTTCCTACAACTCAATGAAAATGAAAACACCTCACAAAGAAACTTGTGGGACACAGCAAAAGCAGTCCTGAGGGGCAAATTTATTGCCCTCAGTGCCCACATCAAGAGAATGGAGACAGACCAAGTAAATAATCTCATGTTGCAATTAAAACAGCTAGAAAAACAAGAAAAAATGGGACCTAAAGCTACTAGACGAAGCCAGATAACCAAATTAAGAGCAGAGATTAACCAATTAGAAAATCAGAAAACCATAATCAAAATAAACCAAACAAAAAGCTGGTTCTTTGAAAAAATAAACAAAATTGATGGCCCGTTGGCAAGATTAATTAAAAAAAGAAGAGAGGAAACTCATATTAATAGGCTTAGGGATGCCACAGGAAACATCACAACACATCCCCAAGATATCTAAACAATTCTAACAGACTACTTTCAAAAGCTGTACTCTCTAAAGGAAGAAAATCTGGCAGAAATGGATGCATTTTTAGAGAAATACAAGTTATCCAAACTGAGCAAAGAAGAAGTTAACCAATTAAACAAGCCAATATCCTATAATGAGATACAGGAAGCTATCAAAAGTCTTCCAACAAAAAAAGCCCAGGACCATATGGATTCACAGCAGAATTCTATAAGACCTTTAAACAAGAACTAATACCCATACTCCTCAAGCTCTTCAGAGAAACAGAAGGAGGGAGCTATCCCAAACTCATTCTACGAAGCCAATATCACACTCATCCTCAAACCAGGCAAAGACCCAACCAAAAAGGAGAATTACAGGCCAATTTCCTTGATGAACACAGATGCAAAGATCCTTAACAATATTCTAGCTAACAGAATCCAGAAACACATAAAAAAAATAATACACTATGACCAGGTAGGCTTCATCCCAGAGACACAGGGATGGTTTAACATACGTAAGTCAATAAATGTAATCCAACATATCAACAGAGCCAAGGTCAAGAATCACATGATTATCGCCACAGATGCAGAAAAGGCCTTTGACAAAATTCAACATTCATTCATGCTAAAAGCTCTGGAGAAAATAACAGCCATTTATGACAGACCAATAGCCAATATTTTACTTAATGGGGAAAAGCTACAACCAATTCTCCTAAAATCAGGAACAAGGCAAGGATGCCCACTGTCTCCACTTCTCTTCAATATAGTCCTAGAACCCTTAGCCAGGGCAATAAGGCAAGAAAAAGACATTAAAGGGATCCGCATAGGGAAAGAAGAAGTTAAACTATCCCGTTTTGTAAACGACATGATACTATACCTCCACGATCCCAAAAACTCCATCCCTAAACTGTTAGAAATCATAAATCACTTCGGCAAAATAGCAGGATACAAAATAAACCCACAAAAATCAGTTGCCTTCCTATACACTGATAATGTACAGGAAGAGAGGGAAATAAAGGGAGCAACCCCATTCACAATAACCTCCCAAAAAATAAAATATTTAGGAATTAACCTAACCAAAGATGTAAAAGAACTATTTAATGAGAACTATAAAAAGTTAAAGAAGGAAATTGCAGAAGACACTAGGAAATGGAAAGACCTCCCATGCTCCTGGATAGGCCGAATTAATATAGTAAAGATGGTAATACTTCCAAAACTAATATACAAATTCAATGCAATTCCTATTAAAATCCCAATGACGTACATCACTGAAATACAGAAAAGAGTCCAAAAATTCATATGGAACAACAAAAGACCTAGAATAGCCAAAACAATTCTAGGGGATAAAGACAATATGGGAGGGCTATCCATGCCGAACTTCAAACTCTACTACAGAGCTATAATAACAAAGACAGCATGGTACTGGCACAAAAACAGACCCGAAGACCAATGGAACAAAATAGAAGATCCAGAAATAAATCCACAGGCCTACAGCCAGCTGATATTCGACAAAGGAGCCAAAGACATACAATGGAAGAAACACAGCCTCTTCAACCGCTGGTGCTGGGAAAACTGGGCAGCCACATGCAGAAAACTAAAAGTGGACTCCAGCCTATCACCATGCACCAACATCAACTCAAAATGGATTAAAGACCTTAACATTAAACCTGAATCTCTGAAACTACTGCAGGACAGAGTAGGAGAGACACTTGAACTAATAGGCACAGGAAGGAACTTCCTGAACAGAGTCCCAGGGTCACAACAAGTTGGAGAGAGACTCAACAAATGGGACTACCTTAAAATAAAAAGCTTCTGCACAGCTAAATCTATCGCAACTAAGCTAGAAAGACAACCAATGAATTGGGAAAAAATATTAACCAGCAATATATCAGACAAGGGGTTAACATCTTGTATATACAGGGAACTCAAGAAACTAATCCCTCCCAAACCTAACAAATCAATTACTGAATGGGCAAGGGAACTAAAGAGGGACTTCTCAAATGAAGAAATAAAAATGGTAAAGAAATACATGAGGAAATGTTCATCATCCCTGGTGGTGAAAGAAATGCAAATAAAGACAACCCTGAGATACCACCTTATCCCAATCAGAATGTCCCACATCCACAAATCAGCCAACGACAAATGCTGGAGGGGATGAGGAGAAAGAGGAACCCTATTACACTGTTGGTGGGAATGTACACTTATACAACCACTTTGGAAAGCAGTCTGGAGGGTCCTTAGAAAGCTAAAGATTGACCTCCCTTACGACCCAGTCATACCACTTCTAGGCATCTACCCTGAACAACAGGAACCAATATACAAGGACACGTGCACCTCCATGTTTATTGCAGCACTGTTCACAATAGCTAGGATATGGAAACAACCTAGATGCCCCACCACAGATGAATGGATCCAAAAATTGTGGTATCTATACACAATGGAATATTATGCAGCCATTTTGAAATGACAAAATAATGGCATTTGCAGGGAAATGGATGGAGCTAGAAGGAATCATGTTGAGCGAGGTTAGCCAAGAATGAAGAGACAAACGGTACATGGTCTCCCTGATAAGTGGATGCTAAATCCAAAATGTTAGGTGATTTGACAAAACTAACAGGACTTAAGAATCAAAGAACTCCCACTCATCTGGTTGAACCACTACTAAATATCCCCATGTTGCTGATCACATATATGGTATATAACATGTGAACACCGTTATATATTACAGACTGTGATAGACAATTTGCTCCAGGAAAGTTAGAATGAACTTGTGACTTTAAATGAGCATCATTATTCCACAATACTGTGAAATTCCGGAAATTATGTAATCACTTAATCACAATCAAAAAAAAAAAAAGAACCTCGGGGAAGGGAGGGAGGGAGTGGATGGTAGGGGGAAAACAATGGAGGGGGTAACAATGTTCAAGAGGAAGTGTATGCATTACCTCACTCATGCAACTGTAACCCTCTGTATAGTATCTTTACAATTAAAAAAAAAAAAAGCTTACTAAAAGATCAGCCCTTTAAAGAACAGTACCATTTTTAAGGCACTCTAGATAATTCAAGTCCTTCATCCCCCCACAACCATTAATGCCATTCACAAATCATTGCCAAGTGAATTTTCAGTTCTTTTTGATGTTTCAAATGGCTTAGGAGTAACATCAACAATAATTCAAGTTGTTGAGAATATTTAATTTAGAATACGCAAACAAATCAGATTCAACTCCATAGTGTAACCTTTAGGAAAAATGAACTGAGGAATATGGCATGTCCTTTTTAATTTAATATTAGACATGATGGCAAAATGCTGGAAACAGACTCTGCAAGAAGGAAACAGAATTCTTTGATAAGATATATTAAAGATTACCTAGGGACAAGTAATTTTACCTACATTTTGTATTATATGACAACATATTTTTGTCTGCTAATCATAGTCTCAAAAAGATTTTTAATTATTGTATGAAAAATGAATCATCATGAATGAATGAAATCAGGGAGTAAATGGCTCAGGAGCTGGATGGTTCTTTTAAATATTCTCATTATTTTGAATGATCTGGTATTTTTGTATGTGTGGAATTATGAATGTATTTTATATCTGGGCAGGAAAGTTTGATTATTAGATCATTGTCTGATACTCAATGTCAGGAACCTAACCTGAGTCAGAGTGGTAAATATGTGTGTATGTATGTGTGTGTGTGTGTGTGTGTGTGTGTGTGTGTGTGTGTGTACGCGCACGCGTGTGCATGTATGCCTGCAAATCTGTATTTAGAAGGAAGAATCTTATTTCTCTCAAGGTATATACTTAATTGTATTAATTATACTACATTAATGACAGCAGATAAAGGTAATTAACATTTTGTGCCATATGTTTGTGTTTCTATAATTGCATGAACAAACTAAAAAGTTATGTTTGGGGTATGATTTTTGTAGAAGGTCAGCAGAAAATATAAACATTTGGAATCTTGAGAAAGGTACAATGGCAATTGTTTCAGTGTAGATCAGTTTTAGACAACACTTGAAAGGATATGTAATCCTATATGAAAATGCAACATTTATTGATTTTCCAAAGCTACACTATTCTATAAATTTGTAGGAAATTTAAATTATGGAAACATAAAAGTAATGTGATTGTTTATTGCATACAGTTTTACACTTTAGTTTGGTCAAATCAAACTACCATTTATTTCTACTGTATAGGAAGGAAAACCCTAAATATTAGAGTTTGTGCCATATTTGACATTGGGAAGGTCTGTCTGTATCAATGTTTATTTCTTTTGTTTCTGCTTTCCTATTCATAGCTCTGTTTCTCATAGTATTCTAAGGACTTTTTCTTTCTCCCAATTTGGGCTTGAACATACCTCATGTTCTCAGTTTGTTTGTTAACAATAATCAGTCTACCATTTGAACCATGTCTCCAGCCCAGAAATTTTTATGGTTAACTGGATAGTAACTCATGAATTTTCCTACTAGCCTGAAAAGCATTATCCCCCATGTCTCATCCTTCTTAATAACTAGGATTGTAGAGATGAGTCATGGACCCCAAGAGTCAATGACTTTTCATGTCTTATAGATTCCACATTTGTTATTAATTGTAATAATACACTACCACAGATTGGGTAGCATTAACACTGTAAATATATTGCATCTGAGTTGGTGGAACTAAAACTCCAAGATCAGAGTTGGCTTCTTCGGAGTCCTCTTTCCTTGGAATATTCAAGGCCTTCTGCTTCTCTTGGAGGAGACTTCAACTTAAATGCTACCTTTGAGATTCTGTTTCCAAATGCAGTCACTTTCTAAGGCAATGGATTTTTTATCTTTAGTGTGATTTCAGTGGGACAGTATCCAACACATAACATATTAGTTAATGGATAGGAGAAAAGCTCTGATAGGAAATTATTTGGTTTGGGCATGGAAGTTATGGTATATTTTTTAAAAAATACCAAAAGAGGTAAAGGTTTTATTAGAGCTTGTAAAAAGAGTGTGAAATCTTGACCTTAGACATGCCAAATTCTTGCCCTGTCACACACTTAAATGCCTAGCAGTACTGGAAGATTGAACCCAAAACTCTATACTTGTGAAACAGCACCTCTACTACTGCCATAACTGCAGAATGTAATTTGATTGCTTATTTTGAGGTAGTATCACCATGCCTGGGCCTGCTTGAACAAGCAAAACACATTGCACCCAGCAAATGGTTAGAGTTTCTGAAACTTCTTTTTTTGTCTGGGCTTGCCTGGAACTGGAATTCTCTAATCTATGTTTTCCAAGCAGATAATATTACAGGTTTGAGCCACTTTATCCAGTAAAAATATACAATTTCAAAATATCTTGATATTGCCTCTATTTGTGCTTAACATATTTAGCTAACCATTTTCTCCCTCTTTTGTTTAGTACTCTGAGTTGAAAACATTGGCTTTCTTGATATACTTGGCTTCGTTTTCAATGGAATCCTATCACAATGAAAAAAAGTCCTAAAAGTTTATGTTAAAAATCATGGAAAGGAAGGTTTCGGGTTGGAAAATAAAACACTGATCCTTAAGTTATAAATGCAGTATATTTACAGGGTTAGTCAATGCTTTCTGAAGTATGAGAAGAGAAGGAAGGCAGAAATGTGAACAATGTCATGTCTCTGTAGAAATTCTGTAGTTGTCACTTCATGCTATTTTCCTTCCTTAAAGCTTGCTTTATTAAAAGCCTCTGGGTGAATATTGGTTGGACTGATTGGTAACCTTACCTAGGAAATGAAGCTGATTTTAGAAGGCAGATTGTGTGGTAAATAAAGGAATGATGAGAATGAGCACAGATATTGTCACAGAATGAGCTGACCAGTTTCAGCTTCCGAACAGAATAACAAAGCAAAGTTTCAAGTCTAATTATCCACATTGGGATATATCTAGAGAGAGAGAATATAGAATCTATACAGAATGTATAGATATAGATAGATAAGTAGATAGATAGATAGATATATACATATACATATACATACATACATGAAAAAGTAAATCTCCAGTAGAATATAAAGAAACTTGGCATGACAAATATTAAACTATATCAAACTGATTGCAGGAAAGGTACAGTAAATATCAATAGTTTAGCATAGATTTTGCATACATTTTGTAAAGGCTAAACATTCTTTCTTTATTATAAACTTTACAAATATCCTTATTATGTTTTAAGTTTTTTTTTCTGTGAAAATACCATAAAGAGGGGTTACAATTACATGGGCAAGGTAATGAGTATATTTCTTATCAAACATTGTTGCCTCCTCCTTTGTTTCCCCTTACCATCCCTACCTATCTCCCCTACCCCGCTCCCCACTCCCGTGCCAAAGTTGTAAAGTTCGTTTTTCTACATAACATCTTGTACATCTCATTGTTGCAATAGGTCCATCTGTATCCCTATTTAAACAATTTGTTTGTTCCCTTCCCCCCCCCCCACACACACAAATTATACCATCATCAAATACAATGGAAACAGGGTTACTTTTTTATATATTGTAGTAAGAGCATCTACACAATGCTGGAAATTGGAATTACACAAAATATGCAACATGGTTAGGCACTGGTAGTTCAAGGATGTAATCTTAGCTAGTTAAGAGATTGAGATCTGAAGATCACAGTTCAAAGCCAGCCTGAGTAGGAAACTTCATTAGATTCTCATCTCCAACTAACCACCAGGGGAAATGGAGTTCAGTTCAGATTGTATGTCGAGCTCTGGCCTAGAACACAAAAGCACCATCCAGGTCCTGAGTTTAAGCCCTAGGACTAACAAAAACAAAAACACAAAATACAATATGGAGTTAGATATTTTATAATGAAGCACATTTTAATATATTCTACATTGTTAGAAAGACTAGACTTCTGTGTTAGCTTTATAACCTACCATAATAAGTGATATTGTCCATTTATTATGCAGCTTACTCAGATTTACAAGTTCGAGGGTTTCAGGGTATGTTCAGTTGGTTTTATTGCTTTGGTGGCCTTTGACAAGACAATGTGAAGGTGGAGAATATGTCAAAGAGAAAAGTTTTTGATTTAGAATGATTAAAGATAAAAGAAGAAAGAAGATGAGAGTCTATGTTCTCATGGGTTTCACTCTGAAGAACTTAATCTCCAGAGGAAATATTCAGGTATTCTCAGGAAATAGTAAATCATTTTTCTTTAACACAGGTCTTTCTGGGGCATTCTAAATTCAAATGGCAACATCTTCACCAATGATGATGACTTGTCCATGGGTGGAAGCAACTAGACATTACTATAAATTCAAGTCAGATCTCAGCAGACAATATTTTATGGAATTCCTATTAAAATATTTCCTTGCAGACTGACTGGGTCTTTATACTACACGTGTTTGTATGTGTGTATGTGTGTATTTGAATAAACATATAGCAAATGTTGGCAATGAAGATGGATATGCGTTTCTTTTATCAAAGAAACAAACTTATGAAGTGGTAGCCTTTATATATAAAACCTTAATAGTAACAATAAAATTAATATTATTACTATTATTATTTTTTGACGGCTGTAGGGCTTGAACTCTGGGTCTGGGCACTGTCCCTCAGCTCTGCAGCTCAAGGCTACCACTCTACTACTTGAGCAACAGTGCCACTTCATATTTTCTGAACCTTTAGTTGGAGATAAGGGTCTCACAGACTTTCCTGCCCGGGCTGGCTTTGAACAGAGAACCTCAATTCTCAGCCTCCTTAGTAGTTAGGATTACAGGTGTGAGCCACTGGCACCCGGCAGTAAAGTTATTTTGAAAAAGAAAAAATCCCACAATTGTATACTTTAAAAAATCACAATCTGGCAAGTGTATCTCTAATGTTGTTATGTCAAGTAGGCAGCAATCATTTTTAGATCTCACAATGTCCTGTCCAATGCCAGATAATATTCCATTAATTTACTTAAATTTTTCATAACAAAGTTCATTATGAATGCCCAACAGCACAATTTTCTAGTGAGTATAAAGAATTCTTCAACATATTTATTTCAACAAACAGCATTTTGCGCTTGGTTGGTTTGTTTTTGTTTTTAATTTTGCCAGCACTGGGGGCTTGAAATCAGGGCCTCGGCACTCTCCCTAAACTTCTCTTGCTCTAGGCTAGCACACTACCAATTGAGCCACAGCACCACTTTCAGTTTTTCTGCTTACATCATACTGAGGAATCAAATCAAGTGCATCATGCATGCTAGGCCAGCATTCTACCACTAACCACATTCCCGGTCATTGGGTCCTGGTATATTTCCCCTTCTAGATTAATAGAAACATTCCAGGTTCCGAACTTGAAGCTGATCTTTGCCATCCAACAACATCACATTCTTGTGAATAGCACTAGCTGGCCTCATGAGCATAGCAGCCAGCTGGAACTCAGCTATCTGATGGCCTTGGCCTCCAACAATGCAATCATTTCTGTACACAGACTGAAAACTGTTATAGGAAATATTGATTTATTCCATTCTATTCTCAGCTACTTGCCATTCTCAGCTTTGTATGTTTTAAATTCTGTTAAACATTTATTACTATTTCCTGCCATTCTCAAAAGTAACATATATGTTTTACTTTAAAGTTCATTCAAACATGCAAAAATGTTAATGTAGTTTGCTATCCACCAGTGGCTCATGTTTTAAAACCTAGCTACTTTAGAGGTCAAAAAGTGAGGATTCAGGTTTAAATCATCCCATGCAGAAAAATCTGAGATATTTCTCCAATTAAGAAAACAAAATTGAGGGGCTGGGAAGGTGGCTCAGTGGTAGAGCGCTTGCTTTGCATGCCTGAGGCACTGGGTTCGATTCCTCAGCACCACATAAGCAAAAAGAAAAAAGCCAGAAGTGGCACTGTGGCTCAAGTGGTAGAGCGCTAGCCTTGAGCTGAAGAGCTGAGGGACAGCGCCCAGGCCCTTAGTTCAGACCCCACAACCGGACCCAAAAAAAAAAAAAAGAAACCAAAATCGAGAAGTGGAGATGTGGCTCAAGTGGTAGAGTATCAGCTTTGAGCAAAAAGACTAAGCAAGAATAATAGGTCGACTTCTAACTCTATTATTTACTCATGGAACACACACACACACACACACACACACACACACACACACAGTCAACATTCTCCTAGACTCCCCTTCTTGAGCAGTATTCAATGCCATTAACTGAATGCAAGTTTTCTCCAAATTCTTATGGTAGGGATTAAACTACTTTTGTATTTATGATAATGTATTTTTTGTACTTTTTGTTTTACAATTTTTTGTACTAATGTGAGATAACAGTGTTTTGTGAAGACTAAACAGAAATCAATGTTTTGGTAAATAGGTAGGTGACAAGTAGACTGAAAGATGCAGATAATACCACTTGAAATTTTATTTCTCCAAATTTAAATATATATACATACGTATGTATTTATAATTTCTGCCAAGATTTTATTTCCATTAACAATGATCTATTTGTTCCATTACATAAATTTAACATATTGTGTGCTTCATAGTAGATTAATATTTATAGAATTTCTTTCATTTGGAGACCAGGTTCTGCAGTGTAGACCAAGCTTTCCTCAACTCCTTATTCTCCTGAGTATTGGCTGGCATTACTATGTGGTTGCATAGTACCATGCCCAGCTATATTATTTATATTTTGTCCAGTAGAATATTACTGTGAACAGCTTTAAGCCATATATCTTCATAAGTATGAATGAATTTCTTGCAGAAAATATAATAAATAAAGATACTGAGTGAAGCCAATTATGGTAGGCATGCCTGTAATCTCAGCACCCAGGAGGATTGTATGTTTAATAGCAGCCTGAGCTACACAGCAAATCCCTTTTAAAACAAAAAAACAACAACAACTGGTGAACTTGAAAGAGGGAAAGTATTATTAAGTGGGATGATAGGAACATACAAAATTTAGTGTGTGTGTGTGTGTGTGTGTGTGTGTGTGTGTGTGTGTGTGTGTGTGTGTGTGTGTGTGCTTGTGTTGGTCCTAGGGCTTGAACTAAGGGTCTGGGCACTGTTCCTGAGGTTTATGCTCAAGTCTATCACTCTACCACTTGAACCAAACTCCACCTCAAGCTTTTTTAGAGCTCATTGGAGATGAGTCTGCTCCAATTTCCTGTCCAGACTTAGAACCTTTTGTAAGTAAGATTACAGGAGTGAGTCTGTAGTAGTTGTTGTATTACTGTTAAGTAATATAGTGAACATCATGCCAGTTTATACTCCTTCCAGCAGTGTTTGAGTGTTGAACACACACGTAAAATAAAACCCTCTCCATGTTTGATGACACTCAGATCTCATAGTCCCGTGAGATAAGTATTGTTATGCTCACTTTACCTGTGAAGAATTTGAGATCCAGAGAGTTTAGTTAATTTTGAGTCCCCAGCTAGTATACAGTGGAGCCTGTATTCAAGCCCAACTAGGTCTGTTTATTTCAGAAAACATAGAGTTATCATGTGTTTTAGACAACATGTGTTCTAGCCAACATGTGTTCTAGCAAGTACTGCTCATTGCAAGTACAGTTCTGTTCCTGACATATTACCTTTCTCTCTCTTTAACTGTTTGCACCCCCTTTCATAAGCTAGGGAAAGCACAAGTGATGAGAAGAGCCATTTTTTGAAGGGGAAATTGATGATGGGGTTTGAACTTGGTATCACATACATATTAGTCTGATCTTCCATTTGGGTTATGCCTCCAGCACTATATTTCTGTTTTTTCTTTTGTATTATTATTATCAAGGTGAGTTACACAGAGGTTACAGTCATATAAGTCAGGTCAGGATACATTTCTTTTTTGAAATGTCACTCCTTCCCTTTCTCTTTTAATTTTTCTCTCTCACTGGTTTGGTTTTATTAACTTCCTCGTCCTCCTCGTCCTCCTCGTCCTCCTCGTCCTCCTCGTCCTCCTCGTCCTCCTCGTCCTCCTCCTCCTCCTCCTCCTTCTCCTCCTCCTTCTTTTTTATTGTTATTATTATTATTACTATTAATTGTTGTTGTGCTGTAGAGGAGTTAGTTACATTTGTGTGGTAATGACTACATTTCTTTTGTCTTTGTTTTTATTTTACTCAGTAATGAAGCTTGAACCCAGTGCCTGGACACTGTCTCTGAGCGATTTTGCTGAAGAATTGCACTCATATTGAGCCACAGCTCTACTTCCCTGAGTGCATTTCTTTTTGGACAATGTCACCCTTTCCCTTCACCTCTTCCAGTTTTCCAGTCCTTCCCCACAAACAAGTTGCACAGGTCATTTTAAATATGGTACCAATTGAATACCACTGTTGCACATGTTCAACCTTTGTCCCTCCTTTTCTAGAATCCCTTTAGCTTCTCAACGAGAAATAAATTCTAAAAATAAAAATGAAAGAAAATAAAAAAAAATATCATCTTGTTTCTTTTTCCTGTTCACTGGTTGTTTTGAGATAGAATGGGTTTGTGTGTGTGTGTGTGTGTGTGTGTGTGTGTGTGTGTGTGTGTGTGTGTGTGTGTGTGTTTTTGAATACTGGGGCTTGAACTCAGGGAGCTGACCTTTAGCTTTTTTACTCAAGGGTAACAGTCTACGACTTGAACCAAACTTCCACTTCTTCATTTTGAATGGTTAAGTGAAGATCAAAGTTTCACAGGTTTTTCCTACCTGGTCTAGCTTCAGTTCACTTTCCTCAGATCTCAGATTTCTAAATAGCTAGAGATACAGATGTGAGCCACTGGTGGTGCTTGGCTTACCTTCTTTTTGTTAAGTAATTGAAATGTAAAAGAAAGTTGCAACCGTAGTAAAAAAAAGAAATCAATCTAACTTCCCAAGCTTCATTAATTTTTAATATTTTTTCACATTAGATATGTGCAGAAAAACATGTTTGTAAATGCTCCTGAAATTTGGTTTTCATCTGGGATTTTTCCTCATGATGAACTTCATTTTATATAGCTTTTTACCTACTAAATATTGATAAGAATATGTCCAGAGGGCATTAATGACCTTTTGTTGGCTTTCATAAGGAAATGGTGCAAACTAACACGTGATAAATTTGTGTGCAGGACCCCAATAATATATCCACATTCTTAGCCAGAAGTCAGTAGTGCCTGTTACAAATCATCTAGATCTGACAAAATCCTGACTCGGGCTTTGTTACCACCTTCTTGTATGACTCTCCGGTGACCATGACAGAGCCCTGCTGGGCCCTCTCAGGACACAGCCAAGGTCATGTCAGGCATGGCACCTACGGTGTGATGAGAGACTGGTGACTGTTTCCTATGATGAAACGACACAGGAAATGTTAGGTTCTTAAGCTGTTATCAGTCCCGAGGGTTCCTCATTGAGTATTCAATCTTAAATTTAAGGAGACATCACACTCTCTCTTCCTTGTGCCATTTGTGGACCTGTTACAGTTTCTTCTGCTTTTGTCATCTTCTGTGGAAAGAAATCATCTGAGCTCTATAAGCCATTTTGTTTATTCTAGGCCGTTAGGATAAGTCTGGCTTTTATACTTAGACAAAAAGAAATGTAGTGATAAAAAATAGCAAACTTAACATTTTTTTCTGGTCTATTTATTACCAAAATATGTTTTCAAATTCTACCAATAATTAGTAAGAGATTCTTAATTAGCAGTCACTTTCTCAAACTCCTAAGTTCCTCAGTGAGCTGTGAGAGAGAAACCACAGTGAGTGTCAGGGGTCCTCCAGTCTAACTTCTTGCCCAGGGAGGAGGGCCTTTATGCTAGGCCTCCAAATTGAACAAAGAATAATTCTTCTACCTCAGATTACATGTCCAGGCTATACATACCAAAGAAAGCTAAGGACAAGAGATTTGTCTGACTTGGGAACAACGCAGATCACAAACATGAATTCTACATAAACAGAAATGAAAAGAAATTTTTCTTTATTCATATAATACAATAAAAAGGGCTACTTTTCTCATTATCACTTAATTGTGGTTAAGTCCTAAAAAAAACACTTGACATGAACTCAAGTTCTGTTGCTATCAGCTTGAGATTTTATGAAGAAAACTTTTTTAATTTTTATATTTCTAAAAATCTAATTATAAAGATGCTGTACAGAGGGGTTTACATTTACATGATTAAGTTACATTTCTCATTGAACATTGTTACCTACTCCAGTGATTTTCACCCTCTGTCCCTTCCCTCCACTCCCCCCCCTTACATTGTAAAGTTAATTTCTGCCATAGTGTCTTGTGAGTATCATT
This sequence comes from Dipodomys spectabilis, assembly GCF_019054845.1. NCBI lineage: Eukaryota > Metazoa > Chordata > Mammalia > Rodentia > Heteromyidae > Dipodomys > Dipodomys spectabilis. The sequence goes on along the minus strand of NW_024871020.1, from coordinate 282,126 downwards.
GTTGCAATGTGTCACCTTTTGTACTTCTTTCAGCATTTTTTAATTTCCCTTCCCTTCTCCCAATCAGATAAAGGCATATACAGGATGCAGGGTACCAGAATCAAAGACAGGAATTTCCATGGATAAAACCAATAGGAAAAGAAAAATGACATAAAGAAGAAAGAACTAGCTGCAGTACGTTGGCTACATCAAGATTGACAGCTAAACAAAAGAAGACCTGCTGTTTCTATGTCTTGGCGTAATTTCAATTAATACCATGTTGTATGGTCATATATATGCCCATAACTCCTCAGCTATTATGATCCACTTTCAGGAGTAACAGTCTAGTACTAATCATTGCAAATGAGGGAAATCATAGAGCTCATGTTTCTTTGGGTCTGGCTTGCTTCACTTAATATGATTTTTTTCCAAGTCTTTCTTGCTTACAAAAGGGATGATATTTTTTCCGATAGAAGCATAAAATTCCATTGTGTAAATATACCACATTTTCTTGATCCATTCATCTATTGAGGGATAACTGGGTTGGATCTATATCTTGGCTATGATAAACCATGATGCAATGAACATAGCTATGCTGGTAACTTATTGTGCCCTAGTTTGAGATCATTTGGGTAAATGCTGAGGAGAGAGATTGTTGGATCTTAGGGGAGTTCTATGTTTAGTCTTTTGAAGAACCTCCATACTGCCTTCCAGAGTGGTTGAACCAGCTTACATTCCTACCATCAATGTAGTATTGTTCCTATTTAGCCACATCTACCCTAGCATCTATTATTACTTGTTCTCTTGATAATAGCCATTCTAACTGGGGTGAGTGGAATCTAAATGTGATTTTGCTTTTGATTTGCATTTCTTTTATTACCAGTGATGCTGAGCATCCCCCTTCTCTTTCCGAGAGGCCACACTATTACAGGTTTCTAGTGTCTCAACAGAGGCAGAGAAACTTGTAATATTGTGTGCTTTTTATTGTACATTCAGTTCACTTGGAGCTTCCAATGACTCCTATAACTTACACTAAAGGCTTATACTATTTCCCTTACTGAAAAAAAAACTGAATTTCAAAAAGCATAGAAAAAAACCTTTGTCAGGGGTCCCAGTGAATACTATGGAAGATTCTTTACTGGGAAATTTTATTTGGTTGCTTGTTCGTTTTAACACATGTTGAATTTGGGGCTCCGCACCAACTCTTCAAGAGACTAGAAACTATGTTGCCTCATTGGATTTTGCCTCAAAAGTTACAAAATATTTTGACATATTTTTGGTTTGATGTTTTGGGCTTTTGGAGTGTTAGTGGGCCATTACTCAGGCTTGAACTGAGGGACTGGAGCTCTTGCTTATGTTATTTTATTCAATGCGGCCACTGTGACACTTCTGGCTTTTTGCTACTTAATTGAAGATAAGAATGTTGGGTTGGCATCAAACTGTGATCCTCAGATCCCACCCTCGTGAGCAGCTAAGATTACAAGAATAAGCCTGGATATATTGTGCTCCCTATGAAAACTAAACAAGGGCACATCATTCTGAAGCATGTGTGTATGGTTATGTATTTCAAAATTAATTAGAAAAATGTAGCCCTTTATGTGTGTGTGTGTGTGTGTGTGTATACACACACATAATATAAATATACACTCAATATAAATGTGCAGAGGGAAATGAGGGTGTAGCTGCTGGTTTTGAGAAAAGATTTCACCTAGGGCTTTTCACACACTGAGCTATGCTGCACAGAATGCTTGAGAGTAAAGGTGAGGTAAATGATGTCATCATCCCATTCATCTACATCCCTTGCTAACATGTGCATATACTGTGGTGTTGACATGATTATTTTGTGTATGAGAGCCAGTACTGGGGCTTGAATTCAGGACCTACATACTGTCCCTTAGCTTTTGTATGTGATACTAGCACTCTACCATTTGAACCACAGCTCAGTTTTCTTTTAATTTAATCTTACAGGAGGTAAGAGTCTTTTTTGCTCAGTTGTCTTTGAACTGAGTTCTTCATATCTCAGCGTTCTGAGTAGCTAGTTTTACAGGCCTGAGCTTCCAGTGCCTAGCTTTTCATTACTACTTTCACAAGCTACATGCTCACACACATTTCATTCAAAAATCTCACTGTTTAACCCCTGCTTTCACTATATTTGATGTCGGTATAATTTTTGGAGGAGATGGGGATAAACAAGTCGTTTAAGAATACAGGTGGGCCTGTTGCTACAATGAGAAGTACCAATTGTCATGTCGAAAATGAACTTTACAACTTTGGTGTGGGGGGGGGGGATGGGGGGGGCGGGGGAAGACTGGGAAGGTATGTGAAGGGTAAACAAAGGAGGAGGCTACAATGCTTGATAAGAAATGTACTCATTATCTTGCCCATGTAATTGTAACCCCTCTGTACAGTATGTTCACTAAAAATAAAAACAAAAAACCAAAAATCTCACTGTTCAGGCTGACTGACAAGTTGTGAGGAAAGATGGTTGAATGAATAAGTTACCAAATAGGCCTCTAGCCCTATTAACATCATTCTAGTCAGTGACTTAGCTTTCAGTGAGTGAGTACGTATTTCCACTTTCACTCTGCCTTTTTTAACTGGAACTCAGTGAAATGTTTTTGATGCATCTTTTAAATGTTATCTCCCAAACAGAAGATATTATTTGAATGTATTTGATAATATTTTAGATGCAGGTGGTCTTGTGTGTCTGGATGTCTGTGGGCAGAGGCCATCCAGCTGGGCTTCAGGCCCAGAGCTGATGCTTCCTGTCTGCTGGTTGCAGAGAGGAAGGTTTTCTTCCTGGCCAGTCTTTGAATTGAGATCCGTTCATTTTAGATTTCTAAGTATCTAGGATAAAAAGCATGAACCACCACCAACTGGCTTGTTTTACAAGCATTGCTTTTCATTCATCCCTTTTTTTCCTGGAAGTTTGATCTAGACAGGCTGCTTGTGCCTCATGATAAGGTGATTTGAATAATACCCTTTGCCTCTGACATTTCTGAAACTCATTTCCTCAGTTACAGGCTAATGAATTTGTTCTAAAGTCAATAGCATTGTCCTTCTGAGATGTTAGGTAGCTTAATTAAATCTCTTACCCTTTGCTTTGGCAATGCAATCAGGATGTTTCTGTAAAACCCTACTTCTTGAGAGTATTATAGTTAGAAGGTATCATGTGTACACTTTCATATACTCTCTAGTTTTATAAACTTATGTTACAAGATTGGGTGGAAGAATGATGACTGTTGAATTAATTTGATAACCACTCTAGAGTTTTTAAGCCTTAATGGTAATTAACTCAAAGGGGGATTAAAAATATTCAGAGTAGTGGAATGTGGCTACTATTCATTTCATGTATGTGGATAGATGATAAGAATTCTTGTGATTAATAAAATAAATCTTCAAATTTCCAGTGGTAGACTGCTATGTTAACTGGGAGGAGACAGTGGTGATGCCAGGACTTTGAAAGCTGGTAATGAAGCAAAATATCCAGGAGAACATTTGCTAAGGATATAATTCCAAGGTTCATACCAAATATATTGAACTAGAATGCTAAATGATGAATGACAGCACCAAAATTTATTTGTTGGCTTCTTTGTTTTGTGAAGTCCTTGGATTTGGACCTGGGGCCTGGGTGCTGTCCCTTAGTTTTTTCCTCAAGGCCAGTGCTCTACCAGTTGAATCACAGCTTCATGTCCATATTTTTGGTGGTTAATTGGAGATCAGTCTTACCAAATTTCCTTTGGGCTTGCTTCAGTACAGCCCAAATATCTCAGATATCAGCCTCCTGAGTAACTAGGATTCCAGTTATGAGACACCAGAGACCCATATGTTTGACTACTGTTTTAGCACTTTGGTTCCAGTGGGTCACGTCAGATTTAAACTAAAATCATAACTTTTCTTCTTGTAACCCGCAGCATCCAATATATATCTAATTTATTCCTATCTTCATTTCTGATCTCTCTTTTCTTCATTGTACCCTTCCATTCTTATTTCACAAGCAAGCATGTCAGTGCTGTTTTCCTTTTCTGAAGCAAGTCAGGTCCATTCCCATCAATGGGGGATGTACTTACTGTTCTTACTGCCTGGAAAACCTGCTCCTAGGGCTGGGAAGATGGCTAAGTGGTAGAGCGCTTGCCTTGCATGCATGAGGCCCTGGGTTCGATTCCTCAGCACCACATGAGCAAAAAGAAAAAAGCTGGAAGTGGCACTGTGGCTCAAGTGGTAAAGCCTTGAGCTGAAGAGCTGAGGGACAGAGCCCAGGCCCAGAGTTCAGGCCCCATGACCGGACCCAAAAAAAGAAAGAAAGAAAACCTGCTCCTAGATTATTGCCTGGATGATGGCTCTCATATCAACTATCCCCTCTTTAGGGATGTCTCTCCCCATCCCCAATGTGAAGTTGTTGCCACAAAACCACCAATTTCATGTCTCTGATTTATAGAAAGTATCATTATGATTTCTGGTTTTCTTTTCAGCATGAAATTGGTGAGGAGAGAGCCACATTCACTTCTGTTTCTCCAATACCTGTAATAGTGCCTAGTCCTTAGTGCTCAGGAGCCTTACATGGAGATTATCCTTCTCCAGCTCAATTTATCCTAGCTTCTGGTCAGGACACCTTCTCAAGCTGAAGTCTGATGGCTAGTAATCATTCCCTCTTATTCTTTGTGCCTTTTGGTGGTGTTGAGTCTACTTCAGGGAAAAATCAGTGTTTGACACTTATTTGCTGCTATGGCAAAGGTGACTGTGACATCATAGAAGTTATGGCTATTGTTTTGTAAAGCTGTGTGAGGACACCCAACCCCACACAATTTCCCCAATATATGTGTCTCCTTTGCTCAGGAGTGCCTTCAAAAATTCAGCAACCAAACTGTCACCCAGTTCCTGATACACTCAGAGTATGTTTCCATTTCCTTTAAAAAAAAAAAGAAAAAGAAAAATTAAAGAATGCCTTTGATGATTTTCATTGAATTACTAAAACAGAGTATATAATTTTATGTATTTGTAAATATTTGCCCATCTCTCTTGAGCCCTTGCTATATTTCTATGTGTTTGCAGCTTGGGAAGGGAAATATGGTTTAATTCAGTATAGTCAGAAACTATAGTTCAGAAGGCTCTTTTTAGACGCTTTTTGAGGGAATGCCAACTTTCCATCTGATGTTCTACAGATGGCCATCTTGGTACAGGAACTGAGTAGACTGTCATAAGATAAGAGGCTTGTCCTGATTTCTACTGACTTTCCTCTGGTCAGGGAGTGTGATCCCACTGCATATGTGTCTCTTTGCTACACTGAAGGGCCCAGGCCTCCTCAGAAAATCTAAGGCCAAGGGGGGAAGACAGATTAAAAGTCAGAACCCAGCTTCCCACATCACTGGGATTACAGGATTGAGTCTCATGGACTCAACTCATAGCTGCTTTTTTATACATACTGTAGTCAGTTTCATTATATTCACCTCACAGACAGATATATACAAATATATGTATATAATTATTCATCTATTTATAATCAGTGTTATATCTAGAAACACACAAATATATATTCATATAATTATAATCAAATTATATTCCTACTTTCCCCAATAATATTTTACATTAATGTTTTGTGAAAAAAATACTAGACTAAAAATTTAAATGCCTTTGTAGTTTGAAAAATCATATTCACTCTTATATATTATATAATATACTATATATAACATAACGAATATAACACATATTAACATATAACTAATTTAATTGTGTTTTTTTTCTTCCTGATTTTCTGTTTTTTCATCTATGTAAACTTTCTTTCTGGGCCTGGGAAGGTGGCTCAGTGGTAGAGAGCTTGCCTTGCATGCCTGAGGCCCTGGGTTCGATTCCTCAGCACCACATAAGCAAAAAGAATAAAGCCAGAAGTGGTGCTGTGGCTCAAGTGGTGAAGCACTAGCTTTGAGCTGAAGAGCTGAGGGACAGTGCCCAGGCCCAGAGTTCAGGCTCCACAACAGGACCCAAAAAAAACCCAACTTTTTTTCTTCTACTGATGATGGCTTTTACTTTCCAGTATACATATTTTCTATATATTTTTCAAATATTTTCAGCCCTAAGTAGGTTTTTTATATTACTGGAGTCAAATTTTTCTTCCATATTTACCCAAAGCACAATGAAGATGTATACAGATTTGAACTCACTGTTGGAAGAGCGTCCCACATACCACTATAAGTATTGTGGCATTTGTCCCAATTGACAGATTTCTCGGACATCTGATCTGCTGTCCTAGACCTTTTGTAGCCACCTTATCACCCCATGCAGTCATGACCTGCTTCCTTGCCACTCCCCGTGCATTTAACAGTTCCCATTATATACAGTAGGCTCTCTTGTACAGCCCCCTGTCACTCTGTGTTTCCCCCCCACAGAACATATATGCATGATGTTTCAGATTGTAGGTTTAAAAAGAAACATATTTAGGATTCATGAATTTTAGAATATATCAAAAATATTGACATTTTAAGCTGGGCGCTGGTGGCTCACACCTGTAATCCTAGCTACTCAGGAGGCTGAGATCTGAGGATCGTGGTTCAAAGCCAGCCCGGGCAGGAGAGACCGTGAGACTCCTATCTCCAATAAACCACCAGAAAACCGGAAGTGGCACTGTAGCTCAAGTGGTAGAGCACTCGCCTTGAGCTGAAGAGCTGAGGGACAGGGCCCAGGCCCAGAGTTCAAGCCCCATGACCGACAAAAACAAAAAAACAAAAAAAAATTGACATTTTAATAAAGTTAGAAAAATAAATAGAATGAACCTTTAACAACAATCAGGACAAAGAGAAAAATAAAGATTTTCCCAGGAAGGGGGAAAGGAATCTCTAAATCTAGATTGGCCTCTAAGTTGCCTTCAGGCAGAAATTCTGCCTCAGAGTCCTCAAAGTGATCTACTTCCTCATTAAAGACAGAATTTTCTTCCTGAGTCCAGGGAGGGACAGATTCTAATTTCTCAATTGGAAATTGGATCCCTTGCAGGAGGACAGATTGGTCTGGGTATTCTTTGAGGAAAGATTACTTTTCCTCAACTAAATCTAGATTTTGGACCTCACTTATTGGTTTTACTGAACATAGACTGGGGTCATTTTCCATTATCACACATTTACCCTGCACACCAAGACGTGTTTTTTTGGCTGGTTTGGAGCTGATCTAGCTGGATTGTGAACATCAATGGAAGACATTCTGGATCGTCTTCTTCCTTGGTGGTATGTGCAGGTACACCTGCATCACATGTGGAATTCAGAACCAGTGGGATGTTCACAGGACTCAAAACCTGCTTGGGCCTTTCTACAAATTGAAAAAAAAAACTCTATGTTCACATGCTTTCTGGAGATCAGTGATGGCTTCTGATCTCCATCAGTCCCCATAGACTACATCACTGAAGGGTTATTTATCTGTAGTTCTGCAGGAGCTGCTCTACGCTGATGCAAACCTGAGAATGGAAATAGGTACAGGATTCTTAGAGTAGACTCTAGAAGTTAAGGTGTGACTAAACTTCCATGAGGATCTAATGGGGGAAGTTGTAGAACTTGAGTTTGGACTGAGCACTGATGGGAAGGTAGGGTGTTTCTGAGTGGATACTTCCAAGTTCTTTCAAAAAGAGAACATATTACCCACAAAAAAATATCCATAAAAGGACATTTTGCCAAGCTGGAGAGTACTAAGGGCTGTTGGCCAATCAGGCCCATCTCTAGAGACCCAGGTTCCATCCCTACTCACAAGCTCTGAAGCATTGAAACAAGGACTTCTTCCTCTTTTTCTGGGTCTCATGGGTCATGTGCTCCTCCAGATGGTCCAGAAGAATATGTAAGCGGAAGAACAGGTCTGAAGAGGGCATGTTGAGCTTGACATACTGTGTAAGTTCTTTTAGGGTGTCATGGTTCTTGGGTTCATAGAAGTCATCAGGGTAGAAGTCCATCCACATAAGGAGGATGGAATAAACGATGCTGTGGGCAGATTGGTGACAAGGAAAATGACAGTCGACCCTCCCCATCCTGAGCCTTGGACTAGAGCTTCTTTCTGCAGGACTTGCAGGTTGGGAAATGGGAAGAGACTTCTGCAAGCAGGATGCTCCTCAAAACACACTTCTAGAAATTTCTTAAATATAATCCTCTAAAATTCTTCCTGTGATAGGAAAAGAAAGTTGTTTCCCCGCTGAACCTGATTTGCTATACACAGCCCTCCCTGTCTTCCATGAGAGTCCAAAACCACAACCACATCCACAACTGTGTAATCTGCTATGCACTGAAGTGCCAAGACTCAGCCCCCTGGTGAAAATCACAACTTCTGTGCAAAGAAGAAAGTTGGCTTTGATTCAGAAACCTCAAAGATACCCAGTTTTCAAGGACAGAACTTCTCTTTGTGCCAACATCCACTTACTTCTTCGCTTGTTCATCTTCCAGTTATCGTAGTAGGATCTGTACCAATGGGAGGAGAGAAGGAAGTTAACTCAATGCTTCTCCTTTTCTGAACTAACAGGACACACATGGGACTGGCTAAGACCCACATGGTAATGTAAACATGACAGAAAAAAAGTGGAAATATGTTTATACAATTTCATGCAAATTCTGTGAGGATGCTTATATGCATCTGTCCAAATAAATGCACAATGACTCATGCCTCTAATCCGACTAATCACAGTTTGAATGCAGTCTAGTTTGTAAAATTCCAAAGACACTAATCTTCAATTAACCAGCCAAAGGCCAGAACTGGACCTGGGGCTCAATTGGTAGAGTGTTACAAATGGGACAGCACTCAAGCCCCCAATTCAAGTTTAAGTTGCATCCTTTCTTCTGTCTATATTCCTTCAAAGGCCTCCAAGATAGTGATTTTCTAGGTGAGGGTGGACGTTGGATGCCACTGGCTCATTCCTTTAATCCTGGTCTCTCAGCAAACAAATTGCTAAGGCTCCACGAGCTTCTGAGGCAAATGAAATGTTCTGGCAACCCAGTCCTAAGGAATTAGCCAGAAAGTGTACTTCTTTGTCTCAAGCCAAGCTCCTTGATCAGACTTCAGTGAAACAGTCTCAGAGAGGTGCCAAGTATTCCAATACTCTGCCAGGGGGTCTCATCAACCCTGAGTTTGAAAGAGGAACACTCACTTTTTTTTGTCGGTCGTGGGGCTTGAACTCTGGGCTTGGGTGATATCCCTTAGCTCTTCAGTTAAAGGCTATCACTCACCCACTTGAGCCACCGCGCCACTTCCGGTTTTCTAGTGGTTTATTGGACATGAGTCTCATGGACTTTCCTGTCCAGGCTGGCTTTGAACTATGATCCTCAGATCTCAGCCTCCTGAGTAGCTAGAATTATAGGTGTGAGCCACTGGCACCTGGCTTAGGAACATTCACTTTTTAAACAAAATATCCAGCAACTGCTCCATTATCCCTCACTCTCTATAGTGGTAGAGGAAGTTTCCAACAAAGAAGGGATCACCTTTCTGGTAGTCAGGGACCAGGTCCATTATCAGCATTTCCAGCAAGCCTGAGTCCAGGATCCATATGTTATAAGGCACATTCAGGGTTTGGGCTGATTCATTGTCACACTGTGGTGGTAAAAAGAATGGATCTTTGAAACATGGAAGTGGGAGTACCCTTCAAATTGAGTAATTGTAATAGAGTGGATTGAAAAGTACACAGTAAATATTTTCTCAGTATACACATATAAAAGCACACAAGAAGAAGGCTCTAATGTAGGCTGGATGAGATTAGATAGATTTCCTGTCATAGTTATACCTTGCCTGAGTTGCCTTGTGATTCCCTTGGTTTCTTCTTATAAAAAGGCCTGAGACATTGGATTCATGGTTTGGCACTGATCCAAAGTCTGCAGCATCGAGTGAGGCACTCATACTTCTCATGCTTGAGAGCTGAGTCTCTTGAACTTTGAAAACAACACAGGAACATCTTTCTTGATTCTGCACCACAGGCCAAGTGAGCTGGCTTGAGCTGAATGTCAGTTACAGTTGCTTGTCTCTCAGAGTTCCATATTCTATTCCATTGTGAGGGATGTAGTGTCATTTCTCAGAGCCCAATGATCTAAGCTGTTTGGTCACATAAGGCCATCCAAAAGACAAACTGGAGATTGAAATCTCCCCTCTCTATCACTATATCCACATGTGGATATTGTGAATTCCCAACATCCTCAGCTAGGCCTAGGTACTGGCATGGTCTCAGCCTCAAGGAGCCCTTCCTAGGTCAGATCCAGGCCTTATTTGGCACTATTTCTCTCATAATGCACAAATCATTTTGCCTCTCAGGGCCCTCTCAGCCTGCCATGCGCTTCTTGCATCTATTTTTGATATCTACTTCCTAGGACATTGTAAGGTTTTTGTTTCCTAATCTTCTGTTTGCTCTTGATGCCCCTGTGTGCTGTCATCTGGAAAAAAGGCAAGTACTTAGAGGTGGGAAAATCAAACAAGTATTGAAAAACAAACATTACACATATAGTCAGACATTTTTACAAGTGTTCATTCTTGTAAGATAAAAGACTATTTTTGATAATTTTGTCATATTTTATGACAGAGGGGAAGGGGAGAAGGGAAGAGGTGCTGCATTGTCTTCTCATAATTCAATGATTATTATTTAAGAATAGTATAGTTGAAGGAATGTACTATTTAAAAATAAATGCTGTGCTCCTGTTCTTTTTATAAGCTAGTTGTTTATAAAGCATTCCTCACTAAAGTCTTGTCATCTGTGTCCCATGAACTATCCTCCTCCTTCAAAATAATCAAGGAAAACCCTTCACAAATAAGTGGACTGTTGTCCAACCCCTGGGTAAGAATTTAAGGTACAACATTGCCTGCAATTTTGTTCGTGTACGTGTGTGTAAGAGTGTGTGTGTATGTGGGTGAATGTGTGTCTGTGCATATGTGTGTTTTAGGGCTTGAACGCAGGGGCAATATGACAATCCCAAGTGTCTTTCCCTTGAGTGTAGTGCTCTACCAAATTGTGCTACCGTTTCACTGCAAGTTTTCTGTACTGAACTGGAGAAGAGAGACTCATAAAATTCCCTGTTCAGGCTGTCTGAACTAAATCTCAGGTCTCTACCTCCTGTTAGCTAGAGTGATAATTATGAGCTTCCAGATCCTAGTAAGAAAGCATTGTTATTGGAGGCAGTGGGGTTGCAAGTTTCAGTCCACCTTCACCACACTCTATATTATTAAACAGCAACAATAAAACCATATATCAAAATACAATAATAAGAAGTAATTAGAATAAAATTTAGTGATATAGTCTGCTGGCATCACTTTCAGGAAACCTTGGTCTTAATGATTTAGCATCACAAAACCAAACAAAATGAGATAATTACAGTAGACTCTACGAATTTTAATTCCATCTTAAAATAATTTCAAAACATTATAAGAAAAAGAAAGCATTCATACTTATAAGGAGAATATAAAAAAGATAAAATATGGCAGATTATGAAATGGAAAATTCTACACCGCAAGAAAATTATTGTCATGGTGAATATATGGTGGTATTGTCACAGTGAATATATGATAATGTTCTTCAGAGCAGCAATGGATAAATATATATTTACTACACATAGTCTAGCTTGTCTCAATCTCTATAAACTTTCAATCTTCTAGTACACATTATCAATGTATTCATGTTTATGGTATATTCTAAAATAACTAGCACAGTCAGGAGGTTACCAAAATACATTAGCTTCAATGTTTTAGGAGATAAACCTGCTAATTGTATTGACTTCTATATGTTAAACATGTAGTGTGTTATCATTGTACTCTCGAAGTATGTACAAACACTACTTCAAAGTGAAATTGAATACAACAAGGTTTTGAAGGCAAATGCCTGTAAAGCTACCTATTTGGGACATCAGTTCAAGACCAGTGTAGTTTTACCTGCAATGCTCCCCAACCACTGGCTCTGCGTGATGGAATACATCTATCATCCCAGGTCCATTGGGAGCTGAGAGCTGGAGGATTTCAATTTCATGCCATAGGCAAGAACTTCCACATGGCTCCATCTCAACCAAAGAAGGTTCAACACTGGCTAGCACCTATCACCCCCACCTAGGTGAAAATAAAAATAAGAGCAATGTAGTATAAGAAACAAACAATATCAAAACATGCCAATGCAAACCATCATGAACAACACACACCTAGTGTTTGTTTCTCATACCTATAATCCTAACTATAGCTAGGATTATATATGTGAGCCAGAGGCATCAAGCATTTCATCGTTTTAAAAATGACTATTTGAAGCCAGGTGCCAGTGGCTCATTCCTGTAATCCCAGCTACTCAGGATGCTGAGATCTGAGGATCACAGTTCAGGAAGAAAAAAACCCCATAAGACTCTTACCTCCAATTAACAACTCAGAAGTAAGAAGTGTCTCTGTGGCTCAATTGGTAGAGTGCTAACTATATTGAGCACAGAGTCTCACAGACAGTGCCCAGGTCCTGAGTTCAAGCCCCACAACTGACAAAAAAAATAAACATTTAAATGTCTAAATTTTTTGTGAATTAAAATGATGGCGTTCGTACACAATTCTACAGACAACTACATATTTCATTGTATTTGTGGTTAGAAAAAGTAGCAGCACTTGAATAATGGATATTTTTTCATTAATTAGGGCATACTGATCTCTAATTAGAGGAAATTGCTGGACTCATACATAGTATTTTTTGGTTGGTTTTTGTTTTGTTTATAGAACAGGATGAGAAACCTTATTTCTGCCAATGACCATTTGGATATGTATAACATCATCCACATGCCATGCAGAATTAACAGTAAAGACATGACACAGTCAACTGGCAATAAACTTATTTGTATTTATGCCATGTTCCCAATGATTTGTTTAGCTTATATGTCCCTATGGCCTATAGTTTCCTATTCCTGCCTTCCTCAAAATACAGCATGTTCCACCAATTCAGATTTGAGCCAAGCAATATGTAGTATTAGTGCCAAGAGTTAAGGAAAGTTGTAACACAACCAGGGAAGCATGAAACCAACACTTTAGTAGCTGGACACTGGGGACTCAGGCCTAGAATCCTAGCTACTCAGGAGGCTGATGATCTTAGTTCAAAGCCGGATGGAGTGAGAAAATCTGTGAGACTCTTCTCTCCAATTAACAACCAAAAAACCATAAAGGGAGCTGGGGCTCCAGAGGTAGAGTAGCCTTGATTACAAAAAACTCAGGGGCAGCACCCAATCCAGAGTTCAAGCTGAAGGTCAGGAACAAAAACAAAAACAATCAACAACAACAAAAAAAAACAAACTGGGAAAAAGCTCAGGAAAGAATGGCATTGTCTACAAGACAAATGCACACATTACATGAATTGTGAAATGGTAAACTCATTGTACACACCTTAGTAACAATTACATTTAAAAAAGAATGTGAGAAATCCCAAAGCCATGGGGCCTTATGATGTGCATCTGCTTTCCAGAATTTCAAAGTCCCATCATCTAAGCTGGTAGCACATAAGTTGTAGCTCAAGGTGATGAGAAAATAAGAAGCCAGAGATCCTTTCAGATTGTCCTACCAATTCTTCTATTACTTTAAGCAAAAAACAAAACAAAACAAAACAAAGCAAAGCAAACAAAGTAGACTTTAAGGTTAAACTAAGCTGCTATTAAAGATTCCAGGCAGAATTATACGGTGCCTGCTTCAAGGCGAGAGTGAGGCCAAGCTCACAGCAGAGCTGGCCCTCACTCACTTCCAAGGGTCTCCAGAGAGGCATGACTACCACCTGTCCAACACTGCTGCCCTCCCCGCCCCCAGAGTTTACCTACAAGTCCCTGCCTTTCTTCTTGAAATTCTTCAGCCACTGGTTGTCTCATTTCTCATTGTCTGTTTAGGTGGGATTTGAGACTCCTTCCTCTCTTCATCCTGCCACCAGATCCCAGGAGCCAAACTCCGTGCCTCACAGACACTCCCCAGAATCCCGTTGCCTTTGCAGCAGCTGCTTCTTGAGCCACTGGGCTACTCCCTCCTTCCTCCCTTCACCAGCCTCTGCCAGGGCCTCCCATCCTCTCCCTACCACCCCCACCCCCAATCCCAACTTGGCCTCCCCCATGGCCTCCCCTCCGCTCCACAAATCTCCCAGCCCCAACGCCAGCAGGATCACTGATCTGGGGATACAACTGTGGGCCAGGCCCAGCAGAATCAAAGATGCCACAGTGTGCAGCTGGCTGAGAACTGGAGGCAACATAGGTCTCTGATCAGTGTCTTTCACTTCACTTACACAATTATTAATTGTATTGATTTTGTATTTAAGTTTAGATTTCATAACTTCTTATTAAGCCTTTGCAGAATAGCTGGTAGAAATATAGTCCCCAAATTCGGATTGTCTCTAGTTTAATTCTTTTGGGATTCAGAGATGTTTAAGTAGTTATAAGCATCATGAACTCTCATTTTCATAGCAGAGTGCTATTCAGAAAATAATTGCTTATGCATCTGTTATCAATTATTTACAAGACTTGAAACTTTTAAAGTTTCAAATATTACAAGAAGATCTTTGATTCATGTTGAATGGATGTGAGTATGTTGAGCTGTTGCATACATTCTTGTGTGTGTGTGTGTGTGTGTGTGTGTGTGTGTGTGTGTTTCTGTGTGTGTGTGGGGGGGTGCATGTGTATCATTGAAATCAAGGATAAGGATGTTGAGCCCTGGTCTGAACTTGTTTTCTTTTTCTGAGATATACATTATGGTGTTCCTTTGTTGGTGGTAGGCTCTGATTGCTTGCCTTTGCCTGATGTGCACAGTCCAGCTGAATTTTTCAATTAAAGTTTCTTATTTAGTATTGAGCATATAGGGCTCTGATTTTGCTTTGTCTTTAGTCTGCCATCTAGGATCTTCTTTTCCTCTTTAAAAATTTACATTCAATATAAATTTTACCTCCTGACTGATTTTCCCTTTAATTTGCATTTTGAAATAAGTATTATAAGAACTTTGATCTCTGTACTCATGAAGAAAAACCATTTTGAATTCTGTTTAATGTAACAACACTTGGACACATTTGTTAACACCAAGATCTTAAAATTTCTTTTGTAGTTTTAGTTTAAAATGCCCCCTCCATGTTTACAGCATGAGGAGACAAACAATTCCTGGTAACAATGATAACAGTTTTATTCATTAAAATATCAGATAATTCATAATTTTGAATATGGCTAGTGGCAAATGAATACATTTGGTAAATAGATTTGCTTGATAGATCCGTGCACAAAAATACCACTCCTAAAGGCTGAGAAGGTGGATCGATGGTAGACAGCTTATCTTGAATGCACGAGACCTTGCGTTTGATTCCGCAGCACCACCTAAGCAGGAAAGCTAGAAGTGGTACTGTGGCTCAAGTGGTAGAGCAGTAGTCTTGAGCTGGAGGGCTGAAGGACAGCGACCAGGCCCAGAGTTCACCACCAAAAACAAATTAAATAAATAAATAAAACTCATATCAAGTACATTAATTTCAAAGGTTGATTACCATTTTGGTTAGGGGCAAGGTGCCAAGATATAGCAGACCTCTGTTGCAAAGCTTTAAGAAGGATCTCAACACCTGACAAGTACTAAAGACAAGAAGGAAAAAAATTAGCTCTGCCAACAACATATAGAATCACCACTCAAAGAGAAACCTTTACTAAGAATGAAATGCTTTTCATAAAATTTCTTAAGAGATTCTGGCTCTATATCAATTATCATATAAGTTAACCTTCAAAAACTCCATCAATGGGCCTGAGTCTTAAGGGCACCTACAAAAACTGGAGGAGAGAATCATCAACCCAGATTTTTAATTTTGTAAGTCAGGTAATGAGTTCATTTCTGGTTTGACAATCTCATCTCTTCCTTTGCTCTCTGTCTCTGATTTTCCCTCCTGTCCCTGTCCACAGTGGTATAGCTCATTGTGAACATAATATCTACAGAGTACAACTGCTGCATTTGTTTCCCTGTTCTCCTTGAATATCTCTAGCTCCCTCAATGCCCATAAATGGGTAAACTAGAACAGAAAAATCCCTCTTGTTTCCAATTCCTGGAATTCATTTCAATATAAACATCAGTAGTGTTATGAGAGTGTCAGGCTCTGTACATACATCCTGAACACTTATACTTCCTGCACTCAGTCATAACTTCCACCAGATCCTAAGGTCCACAAAGTAATTCTCTTCACTTTCCACAAATGAAGAAGCTGAGATTCAGAAAGATTAAGTAACTTACTGGAAATACTGGGCTGAGCATAGTGGCTCACTCTTTTTTTTTTTTTTTTTGTCGGTTGTGGGGCTTGAACTCTGGGCCTGAGTGCTGTCCCTCAGCTCTTCAGCTCAAGGCGAACGCTCTACCACTTGAGCTACAGCGCCACTTCCGGTTTTCTGGTGGTTTATTGGAGATAGGAGTCTCACGGTCTTTCCTGCCCGGGCTGGCTTTGAACTGTGATCCTCAGATCTCATCCTCCTGAGTAGCTAGGATTAAGGCGTGAGCCACCAGTGCCCGGCTAGTGGCTCACTCTTAAACCTTACCTACTCCAGAGAGTAAGATCTGAAGATCATAGTCTGAATCCAATCCAGGTTGACATATCCATTACATGTTTATCTCTAGTTAATCAGAAGAAATTGAGAATTGTGTGTTTCAACTGGTAGAGCTAGAACACCACCAGACTTGAATTGGAAATCACAGCATCAATATTGTGATTTTTAAGAACCAATGCTGTCCCATACATAATCTCAGACCCCGCCCCCCCCCACACACACACATCTTAAAATAGATGTTAGTACTAAAATCCAAATAGGTTTTTTTTAATTTTTATAAGTTTTATTTTTAGCTTTAATGAGGTTTGACTTGATAGTTTCTACTGATGAGCCACAACTTAGAACTTTGTTATAATTTTACCATGTCTGTATTCAGAGAAACATTCTCTGAATTTCTCCATTTCCAGCAATAAGTTTTCTCTTCTTGGTCCAGTTTCTTCTTTTGGGACTCAGTCTTAGACTTTTCTGTCTTGCATTGTCTGTAAGTTCATTGATCCAGTAGATCTCAGCCATCCTAATACCTGCACAGAACCTGCCTTGGGAAAAGTGTTCTAAGCTCACCATGCAGTGGAGGTTGTTATTACTCACCCATAATAATTTTTTCTTCAGAAATGGGAACTTGTTAGGTCCAGGAATCCAGGGGAAGCACTGTGTGCTATTTCATACTTTTTTGTCGGGGGGAGGGGTGATCCAGTCGTGGGGCCTGAACTCTGGGCCTGGGCACTGTCTTCAGCTCAAGGCTCGCACTCTACCACTTGAGCCACAGCGCCACTTCCGGCTTTTTTTTTCTTTTTGCTTATGTGGTGCTGAGGAATCGAGCCCAGGGCCTCATGCATGCAAGGCAAGCGCTCTACCACTGAGCCACCTTCCCAGCCTGATTTCATACTTTTTTGATTTAATGTTAGCTTCCACCTATTGTCTACTTTAAGCATTCATTGTGTGAAGAGAAAGATTGCCCCTAAGAGACAGAAGTACTGTACTAACTGTTGCTTTCAAAACACAGGAGGGAAAGAAGTTCTGAAGGAGCCATATAGCTTAGAAACTGAGTTCTTAGAAACTCAAACTGCCTTTTATCTTACCTTCAACATAGAAAGTCAGAGATTGCAGTGGCTTGTATGCTCCATTTATATTCCTGTGCAGGGGCTCCCTTCCCCTTTGCCCTTCTGACTGTTTACATCAGTGGCAGGTGGGAAGACATAACAAGAACACCTAAAATTAGGGCCTGGGATTAAAAACTCCATTTTGTGATTATAAACATTGCACCACTTCCTGAATTGAATCTGAGGGGCAGAAGAAAGTTAGGTTAGGAATTTGTATAATTACTTCTAAGTTTGCTATCTAAAATCATCCCTTCCCACCCCTCAGAATCCTATTTTCCAACTGTGTAGACACCCTTACACTCTGTTCTCCTGGAGCATTTGAGTGTGGGGCATCATCTGCTTCTTATGTGTACTGCTTTTCAAATGGAGAGTTTCTCCTAGGCTCAAAATGATTTCATTGATGAGGACACTGTGCAATAAGCTAAACTGGGTTTGTTCATGTGTTCATACCCGAGGTAGAACTAGTAAGGGCTAAGTAGTAGTCAGGGCTCACTTGCTGCTAGTGGTATTGCTCTGAGGAATTACTGTCAATGTTGCCCACAGTACCTAGTCCAAGGCCTCTCAGAAAGGCTACAGACACAAACCGCTTGAGTCTCTGTGTGAGCTAATCATCATTGGCCAACTATGTTCCATGTTTGTGAGACATTCACTTCTGTGAGCATATGCATATAAGGGCCCAAGAGTAGACTTACTTAGAAGGAAGATCCTAGAATGCAAAACTTCTACTGGGACAATGGAAACCCATGGTTTGGCATGCTTAATGTTTTAACCTGTGCACTGAACTAACAGGAGAAAATGACACACTAAGAAACTTGCCAATTATGCCAAATAAAGAACTATGGTGAAGGTCAGAGAAAGGACATTGATTTCATGATAGTCATGATAAGACAACACCTTAGCATGCCTTCCGAATACTAATCCATACTCACCTACTGTTTTATTTACCCACGTCATTAAGTCTGAGTTGTACGTAGGAGTCCTCAGGGCCTTCAGAACAGGAAGATCTAGGCTAGAGCCTAAGATTGGTCTGCCATTTTGGACATAACATAACTAGTCAGATGCAAGCCCTTAGTAGTGTCCTACAAATATGTGCATTCATCCTACTACATTTGATAAGTATCCCCTCACAAAATTATCTTTGGTTGGGTCACTTTCTTACATAGCAGCTGTCTGGTAGCTCCACTGTGACTTCACTTTATTCTGCTGAGCCAGAAATGGAGGAGTGACTGACCACAACACATTTGCATCTTTCTCAATGAGAAGTGAATGGCATGGGAGTAGTTAAGATGCTTCCCATGTTCTCAGTGAGCTAGTACCACCTTGGACTCCAGCTCAAATCTTGATAAACAGATATAGAAGTTACATATAGCTTGCTGTGCCAGATTCACAGCTACAGAGGTAAATGAGAAAGTGGAAGGCCTTGGTGTGATATGAAGCAGAATTCAAAGGATATGGGGATGAAGTGAGCTACCTGGAGGGAAAAGGAGAGGCAGCTGAAGCTGATGCTGAAGAGCATCTAGAGAGAGAAGATAGAGCAAGTTTGAGGCCACCTGGACATCAAAGTAACCCATCTGAGGTACAAGAGTCTGGCTGTCCAGAGCCACAGAGAGAAGTTGGAAGAGCAGTAGCAAGTGCTCTTTCCCATTGCTAGGGAGCTCCCAGAATGCCAGAGTAAGAATTGGTAGCTTCCCAGAGCACTGTTGCTGAGCACATCTCAGATCCCTTGCTATCATAATTGACATCGAAGAGGAGCAGCAAGAGTTGTATGAGGTGATTGCAGCTCACTATATGGAGCCTGTTCTGCAGCATTGTGGAGTGTGGTCTCTCAGGATGTTTAGGGCAAAGATCCTATAACTGGTGTCAAAGAATGCAGTCTACTTGGAGTAGACATTTATAGATGGCACGTGCCTGAACACAACAAGCTGATAATTAGCTGCTAGAGGTAGTTTCCCTAAAGATCTAACAGACAAAACTGGAGAGGCAAACCCAGAGCTCTGCACCACATCAGTCCACCATGAAAATTGCTTCTACCATAGTACTGGCTACCCAGTTTGCACACTCATGACCTTTTTACCCTGATTGTGCCCCACAATCCCTCACAACTTTTGCTCTTTCACTTTGTCTATGCTTCCTTGTCCCTGCTAAACACTTCTGGATGCCTGTATTAGCTACCCCAACCCCTGCAAAGCTGTTGCTGCTACCCAATTTCCTGACACTGCAACTCAGCAATTACAGTCACAGTTACCCTTTCCCTGGTATCCTAGTCTCTACTACTCTTTTCTGTTACCCATAATTCATAACACCATGGTTCCAGCTACCTGATCCCTGACAACCCTCTCTCTGATACCCCATTCCCAAAGAAAGGGTAGATTGGGCACAGACAGTAGACTTGGGTACTCCTCTTGCAGGCACATTGGGCCAAGTTATTCCTCAAGTATTTAACACGAGGGACTAACTGGTGGTGGAAAGTAAAGAGGTTACTCAGAGGTGACTGAAATACAAGGACATCACTTATAACTTCTTGCTAGGAAAAGAAGGCCCTAAGGTGAAAGTTTATGAGAAAAGAAAATTTTACAAAGAATATTGATGATGATGCAAAAGGTTTAGCTTAGTCTCTTCTACTAGTGGTCTGAATTATTTTTTGACATAGATATGTAACTACTTTGCATTTTAAAAATTATACGAAAATGCACATTTATGTGGTACTTATATTAATTTTTGGAATAGTTGTATAGGATCACGTTAATGATATTCAAGATTTTATGCTCTATGATATGCTCATGAGGCTGCCTTTGGCAATATAAATTGAGATCTCTAACAACAAATGAAATCTCATTGTCAAATACTACAAGGAGATTATGGATGCTAGTACCAAAATGAAAGCTGTAACAATAAAACTGAATAAAGCTGCAAGTTTGAAGGAAGGGAATCAGTGGTAAGGGCTATTATAAAAGAGAAATTCTTCATCATGGAATCTTGGAAGGATAGAATGTGTTTGTTGAATTAATAGCTTTTAAAACCTTCTTAGAAAGCAAAACATTGGTTTTTATTGTTGCTATTTGGAACCTCTTTAATGAATGGTTTAACAAAAAATTATCAAAACAACTTTGAAAATTCAATGATGTGAATTATCAGATTAACATTATACTCAAAGTTGCCTTCAGATGCAGGCAGGCTGCATTCCTTTTCTATTAAATTAATGGACTAAGCTTCCTTTTGAATGGTTGGACAGTCCATGACACTTGTTCCAAAACAAGAAAAGATACTGGAGGGAAAAAAAAAGAGGAAGGAGATTCAAGACTGCTGAAATTAGCATATTTCCTATTTGGACTTTAATGGGATTTTTCTACAAAGAATAAGATTTTGATCTTACCATAATAATGTCAAAAATGATGTGTTATAGGATAGCTTCTAAATGTAATATTTAATACTGTTGGATTACTTGAAGACAAAGGTTTATAGAAAACTTTAAATTTCAGAAAAACTGTAATGTTCCAATAAACACATAGAAGAAATATAATTTAAAAATTCACTGTTCAAAGCAAACCCTGGCAGGAAAATCTGAGAGATGCTTGTCTAGAAACAGGAAGTGACACTGTGACTCAAGTGGTAAGGGCTCTCCTTGATCTGAAGAACTTAGGGATATGTTGACACCCAGGTCCTGAGTTCAAACCCCATGACTGACGAGAAGAAATTTTAAAGAATTAAAGCATTAGGCCTGGGAAGGAGACTCAGTGGTAGAGTGTTTGTCTTGCATGCATGAGGTCCTAGGTTCAATTCCTCAGCACCAAACAAGCAGAAAAAAGTGGAAATTGCACTATGGCTCAAGTGATAGAGCACTAGCCTTGAGCTGAACAGCTCAGGAACAGCACCCAGACTCAGAGTTCAGGCCCCCCTACTACCACCAACAACAACAAAAATTTAAAGCATCCAACAACCTGAAGATGTCCAGAATAATGAATGGGGCATTATCCGTTTACATGACTTAGTGACTTAAAACCTAGTTTACCAGGGGAGGTGGTGGGCAATTTGTGTGTTTTCTAAAACCTGCAAAATTATTTTGTATTTTCCCAAGGAGGGAGAAATGAGGGGATGGGGGAAGAGGGGACGTGTTTGGTGACTTTGCCTTTTGGTTCAGTGATTTTTCTGGGGACAAATTCAGAGAAATACTGTTTGTAATCCTAGTTGCATGGGGACTGAAGAAGCCAGGCCCTGGAAGTGGTTTTGTCCTGTCCTTGGCCTGGTTCCAACAACCAATGGATAATCCAAGTCCACTTCAGGACCAAGATGCCTTGAAGACTACTGATCCACTGGACAGGCAGACCTAACCACAGCCAAAAAAGGCAAAAAATGCAATGCCGAGGGCAGCATTGGAAATCTACACCAGGCAGAGATTTTTTTATATTTTTTATTGTAAAAATACTGCACAGAGGGTTTACAGTTACATGAGTAGGGTAATGAGTACATTTCCTATCGAGCACTGTTACCTCCTCCTTTGTTTTTCCCCTAGCCTTTCCCTCCCCACCTCTCCAACTCCTCCCTCCTTGACCCCTGCCCGACACTGTAAATTCATTTTTGACACAGTGTCCTCTACATCTCATCATCACAATGGGTCAACCTGCATCCCCATTTAAGCATTCTGCTATATCCCTTCCACTCCCCAAATTACAAAAATGTATATGCAAAATGCAGAACATTTGAATCAAATACAGTGAAAACAGGGATTATACCATGGGGGGGGGGATGAACCTACAAAAGAATCACATAATACATTATAAGTATATTAAAAACAAAAGCAAGAAAGAAAAAAACCACTGTGTCTCTGACTTGGGGTACATTTCGCTTAACATCATTTTATATGGTCATATGTACACAGCCTTTGATCTTCTCTGCTTGTCCTAGACATGTACTAGTCCTTGAAAACAAGGGAAACCATGGACCTATGTTTCTTTGGGCTTGGCTTACTTCACTTAATTTAATTTTTACCAAGTCTTTCTATTTCCTAACAAATGGGGCAATGTCATTCTTTCTAATGGAGGCATAGAATTCCATAGTGTGTGTAGGTCTGTATATATATATATATATATATATATATATATACATATATATATAGATATATATCACATTTTCTTGATCCATTCATCTACTGAGGAGCATCAGAGTTGATTCCATATCATAGGTATGGTGACTAATTCTGCAATAAACATGGTTGCACTGGCAGCTTTGGTATGACCTTGTTTGTGATCATTTGGGTAAATGCCCTAAAGTGAGATTGCTGGATCATAGGAGAGCTCTATGTGGAGTCTTTTGAACAACTTCCATACTGCTTTCCAAAGTGGTTAAACAAGTTTACAATCCCAGCAACAATGCAGTAGGGTTCCCTTTTAACCACATCCCCTCCAACATCTGTTGTTATTACATTTCTTGATTATTGCCATTCTAACTAGAGTGAGGTGCAATCTCAATGTTGTCTTGATTTGCATTTCTTTTATGGCCAGAGAACTTGAGCATTTCTTTATGTGTCTAATGGCCATTTTTATTTTCTCTTCAGAGAAGTCTCTCTTTAAGTCTTTAGCCCACTTAGTTATCAAGCAGTTGTTTCTTTGAAGATTTATTGTTGGGGGATTTATTTTTTTTGAGTCCTAAGTATATTTTAGATATAAGACCTTTTGTCATGAAGATCTTCTCCCAGTATGTGAGCTTTCTATTGATCTTGCTACCTATGACCTTTGCCTTGCAGAAGATCTGATGTTTCATGCAATCCCATTTGTCCAAACTTTCTTTGATTTCTTTTGTTTCTGGTTCTCTATTAAGAAAATTTCAGTCTGTGCTTAAAAAAAGCCCTAGAGTTATTCCTATCCTTCATGTAATGTTTTCATGGTGTCTTCTTTTATTTTGAGGTCTTTGATCCATTCGGAGTTGATTCTCGTGCAGGGTGATATATACAGAATCTAGCTTTAGTTTTCTACAGGTGTTTAACCAATTTTTCCCACACCATTTACTCAAAAGGCTGTCTCTCTTCCATTCTGTTTTTTTAGCTCCCTTGTGAAAGAGTAAGTGGCTATAGGTCAGTGGACTCATTTCTGAGTCTTCAGTCCTATTCCATTGGTCCTCAGGTCCGTTCTTGTGTCAGTACCAAGCTGTTCTTTTACTATGGCTTTTTAGTATAGTTTGAAATTTGGAACTGATATTGTTACAGTACTGTTCTTTCTGTTAAGGATTGTCAAACCTACAGTCAGTATTATACTTAATGGTGAAAAGTTACAGCCATTTCTTATAAATACAGGAGTGAGATTAAAAATATCTACTCTCTCCACTCCTCTTCAACTTAGTATTAGAATGCTAGCTGGGGCAATAAGACAGGATGCAAACTTAAAGGGGATCCAAATAGAGAAAGATGAAGTAAAACTCTCCCTCTTTGCAGATGACATGATCTTGTATTTAAAGAACTCCATGACTCCACTCCCAAGTTACTTGAGCTGATCAGAAATTTTGGCAAACTAGCAGAGTATAAAATTAACCCTCGGAAATCAATGACTTTCCTGTATTCCAATAACAATAAGAGTGTGACTGAAATTAGGAAAGCAACCCCTTTTTAATAGCCGCACAAAAAAATAAAATACCTAGGAGTTAACTTAAGAGGTGAAGGACCTCTGTGATGGAAACTTTAAAAACCTGAAAAAGAAAATGAAAGCAAAACTAGGGAAGTGGGAAACCTCCCATGCTCATGAATTGGGAGGATTAACATCATGAAAATGGCAATACTGCCAAAAGCTATATCCAAATTCAATGTGATACCTATCAATATCCCAATCTCACTCTTGAATGAAATAGAAGAAGCAATCCAAAAATTATTATGGAAGAATAAAAGACCCCGAATAGCACAGAGGGTTTTTTGTGATTCTCATTTTGTATTACCACTTTGATTCTACAAAGTCATCTATGGATTTTAACTTCCTTCCCTCCCTTTGGATAAAGCTCACAATAACCCTGCCTCTAGCTCCTCTTAGGTCTGAAAAATTGTTCCTAGATAGTGAATTACTTAATTGTATTTTGAACGTATAAAACATGCATATAAAAATAGCACATTTTGATCTCATGATAAAAGAGCCTTTTCCCCTCTCAAATTTATTTCCTGAAAGGCAGTTTTAGAGAGAATCTGTTTTCATTTTTAGATGAAAGGCTTGTAGGAAACTATGTTCATAATCTGGCTCCTCCTCCTGCACCTCAAAACCTAAAACACAAATTTCACAACCCATTTACAAGAAACAACACAAAAACCAAACACTGAGAATGCTCAGATGCAGAACGTTTTACAAAACCCAGAATATAACTTTGCTGTCTGAAGGAGAGGCTCTCTGAATAAATTAACAAACAAACCCAAAAGAGCAGCCAGGAGTATCAGACGTTAGTGTTCCTGGCTACTACTCCATCAACCAGGAGCATGGAAGGGCTTCCTAAGCCTGCTGGAGAGTGCGTGGAGAAAAGTTTCCTTGCCAGTCTGAATACAACAGTTGGCATCACCCCTCCTGGGCCTGTCTTTCTTGACTTCTCCCCACAGCGGAGCAGAATCGTCCCTTGCTCCATGAAGGATAAATACTGTACAAGCTGATCCACAGAGTGGCTTCTATTTAGTCTGCACTCCTTCCTAGGTGGGCGGTCCCTGCCCCACGGTGTGTGTGTGCTCCCAGGGGCTGATCCTCATAGCCCATGCCCACGGGGCAGGCAGGTGCTAGATGTGAGTCATTCACACAGAAGCTACTGGGTTGCTGCCCTAGCCCAACAGCAGGTGTACCCTGATCTTCTCCCACAGTCCCAGGCGAGGTGCCCACAAGGGTCCGATTTGGACAGACTGCCACTAGGATCCTACTTCACCAGAGGGATCAGCATGCCAGATGAAGTGGCTGCCACCTGAATTACTACTTATTTTATGGAGCAGTTTTAAACAAAGTGATACATATTACTGTATGATATATAATGCTATATCCTTGAGTCTCTAGTCCAAAATCATTGAACTTGATACTAACAAAAATGGATTTTATTGTTTGTATTTATAAGGCCATTTTGGCTAACTGAAATAAAAACACAACAAAACTCTTATCCATAACACATGATTAAATCTCAGAATTTGAAAAAAATTGTATGTAAGTAGTGCAAATGAAGTTATACTAGAATAGTAAAACACACACAAAATATTTATTAGTTACATTCAAAAGTAAAATAAGTAATTACAGAAAGAATTACTAGTAGATAAAAAAATATTACAATGGTTTAACAGGTTGAAGTGATATAGGTTAAATATTTGGTTTTTATAAAAGTTATTTAAATTTCCCAGTTCTGTTTATCTCAGTGAAGGAAAATGTTAGAAAGTAGAAATTATATGTGGCACCTCTTGCTTCCAGTACCACAAAGGGGAGTGGCACTTAATAATGGGAGTCCTGGGATGACACCCACACCCAGCCCATGTAGACCCATCAGAGGTCCCTGTGGTGACCCTGAGGGGGCCCAGGACATCACATTGCTGCTGCAGCAGGTGCAGCACTTGTTGTAGTGGGCTGCGGCCAACAAGGCTCCATCAGTGACCAGATCAAGCAAACCAGCCTCAGGGGCCAAAGCCAGGAGGGAAGGCAAGGCAGACCCCAAGTCCTGCCTTCCATCTGTGTGGACTACACTGCCAAGGCCAGACCCATTTCTCTGCTTTGGAGCACAACAAGGGTAGGGAGTGAGCCTCCAAAAGGAGCATCCCCAGAATGGCACCCAGATCTGGGCACATGCGGACCAAAAGGATGAAGGAGGAGGCTACACAGCAAACCCAAAGGGCTTCAGGCCCCTGGTGCATTGAAAGTCCAGACTCCTCTGACACTGATGGGCATATGCAGGGATGGGCCCATACCCGAGTCCACAGGGACCAGAAAATGGAAGTCTGTGGGGATGCTGAAGGGGCTCCAGGGTGTTGAGCTGAGCAGCTGTCACAAGCCTGCTGGCAGAGGGGCCAGCACACAACTCCATTCTCCAGACCACCTTAAAGACTGATGAGGTGAAAGCAGGGGTTATACCGTGCAGGAGGGACATACAAAGCAACAAAGAAATCATCTTATAAATATGTTAGAAATAATCGAGTGAAAGAAAAACATTTGAATACCCCTGCTCTCTCTGTATTTGCTGTTGGTATAATTGTGGAGGGGAAGGGCAAAAACAAATCGTTTAAATAAGGATACAGGTGGACTAATTGCAACAATGAGAAGTACAAGTCGTTATGTCAAAAAATGAACTTTACAACTTTGGTGGTGGGGGGAGGAGGATGGGAAAGGGCTTGATAAGAAATGTACTCATTGCCCATGTAATTGTAACCCCTCTGTATGGTGTTTTCACAATAAATAAATAAATAAATGACTGATAAGGTGAACCACAGCTGGGCTGCTTGGCCTCAAAGGGTTGGACTGCCCGCCCAGCCTTCCTTCTCCCATGGACTGTACAGTGTACAAACATGATGTCCCCCCACCCCACACCCATGAGGGCAGGAAGTGAGCTCGGAACGGAGTCTCCCTGGGATGGCACTCTCACCTAAGACCACTGCAGACCAGTACCAGCACAGCTGGAGGAGGAGAAGGCAGCAGTGGATTCAACTCCAGCCTCACAACTGCCAGCTCCTGGGTGAAATGGAGCGACTGAGACTGGGAAGGGAGGTGGGAAGGATGGGCGGGGCTCATCTGGCAATGCTGGGGAGCATGCACACACATCCTCTCACTGCACATCCACCACAAGGAAGGGGGCCCCACTTCTCAACGGGTGACCTGAGGAGGCACCCACACCTACAGGGACTACAGAAATTGAGGTTCATGTGGTGACTTGGAAAGGGCTCCAGGGTACAGCCTTGCTGCTGCACTGAACAACTGGCAAAAAGAAAAAGAAAAAGAAAAACATCCACTAAAACTTCTCATCAATGATAATGTATTATACTTTAAAAACAGTTTTAATTCCCTCTTGTATATTTTTGCATGGAGCCCTCTGAATTAACCAAAAATCTCCAGGATTTCCTCATGCACAGTAATACTAATAAATATAGCTTTTATTCTTTTTTTAATTAAGGGAGGTTGCATTTAGTTCCTTCCCATGTTTAATTCATGAAAAAGAAATCCTGAAGTATATCTGTCAAACACCAAACTCATGATTTCTTCTGAACGCCTCACTGAAGAAAGAGAATAAGATGACCGAACAACAGGTATCACCCATATTGTCACCGTGCTAGCTCTCTCTCTGATTAAAAATAATCCTGTCATGCACATGCAGATCACTTATGCAAAGTTTTTTCCAACAATTCTTGTAGTTATATTACATTTATCTTTCTCCTTCTGTCTCCTCTCCTGCTTCTTTTCCACAGGGTCCTGTTTCCCTCTTACATCCCTTTTCCTTTCAACTTTCTCCCTGTCCCATCCTCTTCTTCCTCCTGCTATGCCCTTCCTCCTCTCTTACACCTTTCTCCTCCTTTCCTTTCCTCTTTCTCCTACACTTTCACTTTCTTCTACTTCTTCTTTATGATCCTGGGGGTTGGGCTCAGTGCCTTGTGCTCACTATGCAGATGCTCTGCTGCTCACTACAGGCCTCCAGTCTAGACTTCATCTCAATGACCATCTATTTCTGATTTGTTTTTAAATAGCAAACCAACAAAGACTTTTGATTCAGGATTTAATTTATTGTACATATTCTGTGCCATAAATATGTGCTACTTAATACATTGTGGCTAATAGGTTTTGATTATGCCTTGGGGTTCAGATAAATTCATCAGAAACAATGTGTTTGAAGGCAATCTAATGTGATCCTATGTTACTCCCAAATTAATGAAATGGTTACTTTGTATCTTGCACAAGTACTTCTATATTGTTCCCAGATTAATGAACTGTCACTTTGTGGTAGCACCCACAGTAACACTAATCCAAGGATTGCTGGGGATCAGAAGATTAAGTCCAGACAGGAAAATCCATGTGATATGTATCTCTAATTAACTGCTAAAAAGCCAGAAGAAGACCTGTGGCTAAGTGGTTTAGTGCCATCCTTGCACTGAATAAGATGATGACAGGACCCAGGCCTGAGTTGAAGACCTGTGGTGGGTGCACGCACACACACACACACACACACACACACACACACACACACACACACACACACACACACTTTCCCAACTAGAGCAAGTAGAATATCTGTTTTTCTGATGAGATGTCTGAGTTTCTGTCCCATGTGTTTGTATATTTTTGAAAGCTGTATCATCAACTTACCTAATTTTAATAAATGACACCTTGTTCACTATTATTTACTCCTGGTTTGAAAATATTTTAAGACACATTTTTATGTAGAAAATTGAGTTTGTTCCCCAAATTGTGACTGTCTTGGTTTGTAAAAATGAAAGAATTGTGCCTTTAATTCATTAGTTCACAAATTAGAAAAGTAACCATAACCCTAGAACCAATTGCCTTTGGATTCTAAAAGCCACACAAATATATTAGTTTTTACTTATCCTATCTTTGATTCAACTCATCTTTCTCAAAATAGTTTTTAGTTTTACTTAAATATCCTGCCATTTTTCTAACCCAAACCCTAACTGGAACATTCAGGCTAACCCTCACACTAATCATACCCTAATCCTTCTATTATGAACAGTTTCCTATTTCACATTCATCCTAATTGTAACTTTACTTGTTTTTCAAAAATTTGCTTTCAATTTTACCCTAAATTTTCCATTTCCCTAATGCTAACATTAAGCCCATCGAGAACAGAAACCTAACTTTCACCCTAATTTCATCCAATTCTAATGTTTAAGAAAAATATTCTAGTTTTTATTCACTCTAGTGAATGCTCCAGTTTGCACTATGGAAATGAATTTCAATTTGCCCTAATTCCCACAAATTTCCTGACTCTACATCTGAAGTTATCTTGTTCCCTAACATGAATCATTATATTATGTGTCCTCAAATTCTCACATCAGGAAAAATATGGTAGTTTCCCTTGATCTTACCTGTTCATGAACCCCTGGACCCTAAAACAGTTTCAGATTTACTCATCATCTAGTCCATTACTTAACACTAACTCTCAACTGAAACCTAGCTGGAAAACTCTCATTAATCATTACAAGAATGATCACTGCGAAATAAATATAATGATAATGCTCTAGTTACTATTCAATCTCACATTTTTTGCTTCCACTTGTTAGTGAAATCTCAATTTCATACTAAAAATATTCCTATTCATAACACTAATCATAATCAGAACAAAATACTGACCCTAATCTTAATATAAATTATATGTCAATACTAACACTAACACAAGTAAACTAATTTTCACTCATCCTGACTTGATTCAAATAAGCCTTCCAAACATAGGTTACAATTTTTTCCCAATATCTTAGTCATTTTCTAACCCTAAACTTAACCTTAACTGGAACATTGAGAATAACTATAAGCCTAATTGTAAGTAGATTCTAATATAGCAATGCTCTAGTTCACATTCATTCTAACTTTTACCAGGCTTATTCTAAAATTTACCTTCAATTTGAGCCTCATTCTTTTTCTCCTTCACTCTAACCCTAATCATGGCTGTAATCCTAACCATAAACTTGACCCTAATGGTATCCCAATTATAAAATTTATGAAAATCCCTCATTTTGTGTCATCCTAACTGAAATTGACTTGTAATTCTTGAAATAAATTGCAGGTTTTCCTAAACCCTACAGATTTCTCACTCTTAACTCTGAATCTATCTTGTTCCATAACAGGAATCATAATACCCTTTTGATCTCAAATCCTGATATTATGAAATAGAATGTATTTCCACTATTGTAACATTTCCTGAATTCCTAGAACCTAAAATAAGTTCAGATTTATTTAACATTTAACCCATTCCTTTTTTTTTCTTTTTGTTGGTCGTGGGGCTTGATCTCTGGGCCTGGGCATGATCCCTGAGCTCTAGGCATGGGCACGATCCCTGAGTTCTTTAGCTCAAGGTGTGCACTTTATCACTTGAGCCACAGCACAACTTTCAGGTTTTCTGGTGGTTAATTGGAGATCAGAGTCTCACAGATGCTCCTGCCTGGCCTGGCTTTGAACTGCAATCCTCAGAAATCACCTTCCAGGAATGGGAGTCCAGGGAAACCGTAACCACTCAACTAAGTGATTTGAGAATAAACACTGAACACAAATTAAGGAAGTAAAGAAGTTCATACAAGATCTAAAACAAAGCCCCAACAAAGAAATTGAAGCCATCAAAGCCAAACACTTATAAGGAAAAGAAATGAAAAACAAAGTAGAAAGACCATGCAGAAGATCGAATCTCGTGGATTGAAGACAGCCTAGATATTATAGAGAAAGAACAGCCTAGATATTATAGAGAAAGAACATTCAACCATCCAAGACAAATCCAAGAAATATGGTAGATCTATTCAACATTTTGAAGACACCATCAGAAGGCCTAATCTGAGGATAATGGTTGTAGAGTAGCACCTAGAGACAGAAGTTAATGGTCTAAGAAATTTGTTTAATAGAATCTTAGCAGAGAACTTCCCAAACATGCAAAAAGATAGGCCTATTCAGACACAAGAAGCTTTTAGAACTCCAAATAGACCAGACCAAAACAGGACATCCCACCATCACGTTATAATCTGCACAGGATCAATTCAGACCAAGGAAAAGATCCTTAAAGCTGTCAAGGAGAAAAGATCAATCACCTATAAAGGGAAACTAATTAGAATCACCTCAGATTTCTCAGCAGAGACAATCAAAGCAAGATCCTGGAATGATGTATGTCATGCCCTAAAGACAAACAACTATCAACCAAGAATACTGTATCCAGCTAAACTCTCCTTCATAACCTCAGGTCAAATAAAAACCTTCCATAGCGGGCTGGGAAGGTGGCTCAGTGGTAGAGCGCTTGGCTTGCATGCATGAGGCCCTGGGTTCGATTCCTCAGCACCACATAAGCAAAAAAAAAAAAGCCGGAAGTGGTGCTGTGGCTCAAGTGGTAGAGTGCTAGCTTTGAGCTGAAGAGCTGAGGGACAGCACCCAGGCCCAGAGTTCAGGCCCCACGACCGGACCCCCCCCCCAAAAAAAAAACCTTCCATAGCAAAGAAAAACTGAAACAATACATCTCCACCAAACCAGCCCTACAAAAGTTTTTTAAACATGTCCTATACATAGAAGACCACAATAAAGGCCAAGAAACCTCACCCAAACTGAGAATCCAAGAACCATAGGAAGAACCTAGTTGCTGCAGCCCCCAAGAAGGTGGATAAAATGGCAGGAACTCCCAAATACCTCTCAGTCCTGTCTCTCAACATTAACGGACTTAATTGTCCAATTAAGCGACATAGACTGTCTAGTTGGATTAAAAAGCAAGATCCTTCTATCTGCTGCCTTCAGCAGTCACATCTTGCCCATAAAAGCAAACACATTTTCAATGTGAAAGGCTGGAACAAAATCTACCAAGCAAATGGCCCCCATAAACAGACGGGAGTTGCAATACTAATATCAGATAAAATAGACTGCAAATTAAAATTAGTGAGAAGAAATAAAGAAGGTCGCTACATACTAATTAAGGGATCTCTCCTTCAGGAGGATATTACAATTCTAAATCTCCATAGCCAAACAACAGAGCACACAAATTTATCCAAGAAACACTACTTTAACTCAAATCCCACATAGATCCAAAGACATTAATTGTTGGGGACTTTAACACACCACTCTCTCCACTAGATAGATCAACTCCGCAAAAACTCAATAGAGAAACTGCAGATCTGAACAACTGCATAGCTCAACCAGATTTAACAGACATCTACCGAATATTTCACTCAGCAGCATCAGAATACACCTGGGTTTACATGGGACTCAGTGTCAAGTGAGCCTAGACCACTTGGCTAACTTCCCCATGTACCATGCATATTGTATGCAGTGTGATGTCAGTGGACCACATTTGCAGGGTGTGAAATGTCTGACATTCTTAATGCATATCTGTAATGTAGTGCAGCAGAAACTAGGAAAATATTGCTTGGCATTCTGGTTTGGTTTGAGAATAAGACTTACAAAGCTAAATATTGTGGTGCATGCCTATAATCTCAGCACTCAAGAAACTGAAACAAGAAGATCACATGGAATATACAGAGACACTGTGTTCAAACAAAAGGAGGGTAGACAATAATGGAAAGGGTAACACTGATCAACATGCATTGTCCACATGAAATAAAATGAAAATCTCTTTAAAACTATTTAAAGAGATAGTATTTATTATTTATTTTACAATTATTATTTATTTTTATTATTTGCTTATTTGTTACAAATAAACTGCTGATGGCTCACACTTGCAATTCAAGATAGTCAGGAAGCTGAGACATGATGATCCCAATTGACTTTTGGGGGATGTTAACTTGAGGTAAAACTCTCATGGACTTTCTGGCCCAGGCCGTTTGAATCTTGACCCTCAGATCTCAGACTTCTAAGTAATTAAGGTTACAGGGGTGAACCTCCAGCTCCAGGCTTCCAAGTGACTCTTATCTCCAAATAACCACAAAAATGCCAAATGTGGCTCAAGTGATTGAACACCAGGCTTCAGTGAAAAAAATCTCAAGGGACAGTACCCAGGCCTCAAGTTCAATTCCCATGAACAACAACAACAGAAATGAAAGATCATCAATAGAATATGCAATCACTGTTGTTGTTGGTACCCTGTGCTTACATGGTAAATATCAGTAATTTTTCAATGATCTCTTTGTGCATCAAACTATTAAAATCATCTTTGCCATACATCCTGACTCCACATGAGGCAAAAAGATCTAACAAAGATGAAATAAAGATCCTGTGATCATTACTCAGACCAGTTCTCCCCACATTCTGGTGGCTGTTGGTGACTGTGGGAAGAGGCTTTTTTTCTGAACAGACAATGTCCACAGATGCACAGTGAGGTCCCTCAAAAGCTAGCAGAAGGCATGCACCTATTCCCATCCTCAATCACTGTAAGCGTGGTGGGACTCATTTCTGAGAAGCTTTCACACTACTGCTGTGTGTAGAATACAGTCATCAAACTGGAAATGAGTTAATATTGATACTAGAGCTAACTCTCAGCATCTATTATTGCATCCCAGAAGGAGGTGATGCACAGAGATATGTGCATGTGTGTGTGGAAGTACACACCTGTGTGAACAGCAGTATTGGGATTTAAACTCAGAGTCTCACACTCTCACTTGGCTTTTTCACTCAAGTATAGCACTTGGTGCTATACTTCTTAGGCCAAAGTTTCACTGACTTGTTTTTTTTTTTTTGTTAGTTAACTGGAAATATGAGTCTTGGAACTATTCTGCCCAGATTTTTCTGCAAACCCTAGATCTGAGCCTTCTGAGTATTTAGAATTATAGGTGTGAGACACTTGTTGCCAGCTCCAACTACTATCCAAGGAGACACATGGCTTTATTGATACAGCTGGTTGGCCTTGGTTTATGATTAGTGGAGATTGGAGTTGGAACTCCAGCCTTTCCTAGGGTCTGAGTTGGTAATTCTAGGCATCTTGTCACCACTCCTCAGACAGAATTGCCTTTAGCCTTTAGCCATCTTGTCACAGAATTGAGAGGTAACTGCCAAGTCTCCTGGAATTCAGGGCCAATGCAAGGGATATCTGTTGGTTCTGAGTAACCAGGGCTGCCGTTTCCATGGCGTTTCAGGCTTCCAGATTTGCCTGCTAGATCACTGTGCTTCCTATGCTTCCAGCACCTTTCACTCACAAGGACTAGGGCAGGCCCAGGACTCTTCTTTGAGGTGCCATGTTTGTTTATTGGGTGAAGAATATGAATGTAAGAATAAGCAAACTCACTCAATCCAGGGCATAGAAAGCTGTTCACAGGCTTTCAGGATTTCAGCTTGACCATTCTGGGGTTGACTCCCACTGCCTCTACCTTGAAACATCCTCTTCAGAACCTAGATCAAGAGGGTCCATAAGGGGCCTGCATTGCATCTCAACACTGCCTAGCTGCTTTCCTGATAAGCTGCTCCTCCTGCACTCCTCCTGCTATGTGTGATGAAGGGGGCCAGAAATTCTATACCAAAATAATCCTGCTATAGCATGTGGGGTCAAAGTTCATAGGGCATAGAAACATTTTCCTGGGTTTTCATACTCAGGAAAATGAGTGATTATTCTCTTTTTTGATTGGTTTTGTTTTTCATTATTTCTGGATGCTGTATATGTAAACACAGACTGGTTCAAATGTGCTCTTTGAACAATGTCTTAATTTGATAAGCAGACATCTCACAATAAGTCAAATACCCAATAGCCCCATTTGTGAAAGGTCTTCTCTTCTCCAAAACCTTCAAGAAGATGCCAGAAAGACAAGAAGATATTTCTGTAACCCTTCTCTTTGATCCATGTGTGAACACAAAGTGTGGATCCAAAGTGTGGATCAAAGTGTGGTAGAGCAACAGTCTTGACCAAAAAAGCTCAGGGAGAGCACCTAGACCCTGAGTTCAAGCCCTTGGAACAAAACAAAAGCAAAAGAAAACAATCCACAATATGTATGAGATATATGGATATACCTGTATTATACCATAACTATGCTGTAAAAATAAACCTATTAGAAAATTTAAATTTGTTTTCTTTTGTAGCTCAGTACCAGAAGCTCAGGACTATAATACTACTTACTCAAGAGACACTTCTCATCAATTCACCAGGAAAAAGCTGGGAGTGAAAGTGTTGCTCAAGTGGCAGAGTGCCCGCCACAAAACTAAAAGCTAAAACAAAAGCTTGAGCCCTGTATTTAAACAGAATACTGGACCAAAACATTTCTTTTGTGTCCCTGTCTACCTTCTATCTTTCTAGAGTGAACTGAATCAATACTGTTTCATTTTTACCAGAGAAAAAAATGGCTCTGAAAATGGTGCTGGGAAAACTAGATATTCACCTTGAGAAGATTGAAACTCAGTTGCTATCTCTTACGCCATACCACCTACACACACACACACACACACACACACACACACACACACACATTAATTCAATTTAATCAAAAGATCAGTGCTAGAGAACCTGCTATTGATTACATGTAACACTCAGATTAGCCCCTTCCAAGTCAAATCTCTGGGGCTAGGGAGTGAACTCCAGGCCAGACACACAATAGGCAATGCTCTAACATTTGAACTGTGCCTCTATCCCTTTTTTATTTAATATTTTTGAGAGGGTCTTACTACCTTGATTCAAAGTGCCATTGAATGTATAATATCCTTGCACTGTTCCCCAAGAGCCCAAATTACAGCATCTGCCAACATTTCCAGTTTTTCTCATTTTTTTCCCTACCTTCCACACACATAATCTCACTTCAGAAGATACGTTTCTCAGGTATTTGTTCTGATGAAAAACTGACTACTTGCCGGGTGCTAGTGGCTCACGCCTCTAATCCTAGCTACTCAGGAGGCTGAGATCTAAGGATCACAGTTCAAAGCCAGCCCGGCAGAAAAGTCAGTGAGACTCTTATCTCAAATTAACCACTAGAAAACCGGAAGTGGTGCTGTGGCTCAAGCAGTAGAATGTTCGCCTTGAGGTGAAGAGCACGGGATAGTGCCCAAGTCCAGAGTTCAAGCCCCACGACTGACAAAAAGCAAACAAAAAACCTGACTACATGCAACCCAGTTAATATGCAGCAATCCCTTGTATTTGATGCACTGACATTTTATAATCTAAAAAGAAAACAAAAAATTCCACTTAAAGTTCTATGAGGGCAGAGTGAGAAAGGTGAGGGGCCCTGGGATTAGACATGTGGAACTCCTGACCTAAGTGGGAGAGTAAGCACCTTCCCCACATCAGGACCTTCATGACACCAAATCTGCACCTTTGGGCCTCTGTCAGTGTCCACAATGACTACCCCACTCGTATCTGCCACCATTTTCAACTTGAGAGAAGCTTTATGCAAGGTTTGGTTGACAAGATGCTCAATGACAGAGCTCCCAGAGAAGGGGCTGCTTGCTGGACAGGAAGGCAGTGGTCTCTCCTGCTGCTGAGCTGAGGTGTTTCCCTTGGAGGCACTTGGCCAACACCCTGCCCAGCATCAAGTTCCACCAGAGCTAGGTCATCAGCAACCTGAAGGGTGAGCCAGTCCCAGTCTTGTACTCTAGGGACAGCAGCTTCAGAGACTGCTCTTTCTCACAGGTGCTGAGCAGCTGCTGCCCAATCAGAAGCAGACCAAAAGAGGCAGGTCAACTCCAGTGGCTATAAGACCTAGCTGTTCCTCCAATTTGAAGAAAACACCTATAGAGACAAGTGTCACTTCATGCACAGCATCCACAAGCTCCACAGTCTAGCCTGCCATCCCAAGTGCAAGATCTAGCTGGGTTGCACCTTCCATGTCACCAACCTTTGCCTCTATGAGCCCTGCTGCCACTTCATCCACAAAACCAAGGAACGCAGAGCCCTGGCCAGGACCTTTCTGCAGACCTTCCCTATCTCCAGCATAGCTTTAGCTTTGCTGGATTTTCCAGTGCCAATGAGACTGCTGCCACCACTGGATTGCTAGATAGCCCCACGTCCATCATCCCAACACCCATCCTGATTGCCGATGACCTCCTGGGCTCACCCAACCTTCCTGATGGCACCAATAACCCCTTCACCTTCTAGAGCCAGGTATTTGTTCTTTACCTCTTTCATGGGGCTGCCTTTCATGTCTACCCCACCACCTTCCTATTCTGATCCATGTCTGAGTTCTCTCACATGTTTGATTCTCATGCCACCCCTCAGGATTCTCTCTTGGGTCAAGGCTACCTGTGCAGTGCAGCAGGAGCCATGCTGGGTCAGATTCCCTCATCTTGGACAATTCAGGAGACCTGCCCATTTTGAGCAAACTTTCCATCTCATATGACTAAAGCACCAGGGTAAGGAGGGACACCCCCAATCCATTCCTTCTACTCCCCTTCCTCCTGCACCACATCCTAGATCCAATTAATCACCAAAAATCCTGGAAGTGACCTGTATCTCAAGTGGTACAGTACTAGCTTCATGCTAAATGAAGCTCAAGGATAGCTCCTATCCTGAATTCAAGCACCAAGACCACCACAGAACATCAACAATAAAAAGATGAGTGATTTGGAAATGGAAAAAGGCCTTTATAGTCAAGTAGATCCACTGAAATGGAAAAAAATAACCCTGTCCTATAACTAAAGGACTCAATATTGTACTTTATTTTACTTTTTATCCGTTGTGGAGCTTTAGTCATGGCCTGGGCAACGTCCCAGAACTTTTTTGCTCAAGACTAGCACTCTACTTCTTTAAGCAACAGCTATACATCTGGTTTAGGGGGTGGTTAATTAGAGTAAGAATATCACAGACTTTCTTGCTCAGGCTGGCTTTGAACTATGATCCTCAGATCTCAGACTCCTAGAAGCTAGGATAACAATTATGAGTCACCAGTGCCCAGCTAGGACTTAATATTTCTAAAAGAGGGCTGGGAAGTTGGCTCAGTGGTAGAGCGCTTGCCTTGCATGCCTGTGGCCCTGGGTTCGATTCCTCAGCACCACATAAGCAAAAAGAAAAAAGCCGGAAGTGGCGCTATGGCTCAAGTGGTAGCGCACTAGCCTTGAGCTGAAGAGCTGAGGGACAGCGCCCAGGCCCAGAGTTCGGGCCCCAAGACTGGACCCAAAAAAAAAAAATTCTTAAAGAGCAGTACTTTTCAAATTGCCTTTGCATTCAAAATGCCCCCTTACAAGATTGTGACCTAGGTTTAAATTAATTGCAAAATTCATTCTAAAATGTGTACGGGACTATAAGAAATCCTAAACAAACTAATTGGATACTGCAAAAACAAGAGGAAGTTAAGTAGGGGAGGATGACTCACATCTGTGATCTTTGCTACTCAGAAAGAAGAGATCTGAGGATGGTAATTCAAAACCAACCTGAGGAAGAAAAACCTTTCCAAAAATTATTTCCAAAAAAAAAAAACA
Source organism: Dipodomys spectabilis (assembly GCF_019054845.1). Lineage (NCBI taxonomy): Eukaryota > Metazoa > Chordata > Mammalia > Rodentia > Heteromyidae > Dipodomys > Dipodomys spectabilis. The sequence goes on along the minus strand of NW_024871020.1, from coordinate 243,621 downwards.
ACAACAAATATCCAAAATTGGAGCTATGGACATGAGAAAAAACTGTTCAAGGACAGTATTGACATGTACTTTTCTTTTTTCCTGTATATGTTTTTCCTTAGTTTAAAATTGCCATTGTCAAATTTTTTTTTTTTTAAAGTTGTACTTTTTTATTTTTTTTTAATTTTTTTTTTTAATTTTTATTTTTTTTGTCGGTCGTGGGGCTTGAACTCTGGGCCTGGGCGCTTGTCCCTCAGCTCTTCAGCTCAAGGCGAGCGCTCTACCACTTGAGCTACAGCGCCACTTCCGCCATTGTCAAAATTTTGTTTCTCTGATATATTTATCTTTCATGCCACCAATGGAATTTGAACTCAGGACCTTGCTCTCTTGCTTATTTTTTTGTTCAACGCTTGTACATAGAACTTTAGCTACACCTCTAGTTCCTGACTTTTACTGATTCATTGAATAAGGGTCTTTAAGATTTGTCTGCAGGAGCTGCTTTGAACCTCCATCTTTAGAATATGCCACTTTAGAAGCTAGAGTTAGTGAGATGGTCCGTGACACCTGGCAAGTCATTTTCCATTTATGCAAGTCTTCTTTCTCCTAATTATGATGTATTTTATGTCAGTGTTCATATTTCTTATGTACTTTTTCCAAAATTTTTATTGTGATTGATTGCATAATTTCACAAATTTCAAAGTATTTGGGGATAGTGATGCTTAGTTAAAGTTACAAACACATTCTAACACTCATGGGGCAAATTGCCTATCATGGTCCATAAAGTTTATGAGTTCTATGGGCTTTGACTATACAGTTATTTCTTCCATATCGAGTGATATTTACATTCCTTTCTTTTTGCAGAGTGTCAGCTGTTCTCTCTTTCCCACTCATTTCCTCCCTCCCAACGCTGCCTTTAAGTTGCTTGGTTTGTTTTGATCAATGTCCAATGCAGCTGATGGGTCTCACTGTTGTATGTTTTCCCGTTTCCCTCTAGTTCTGTGTCCTCCTCCTAGTTTCCCTCTGATGTGCACATATATAACATATGTGGTCAGCGGCATGGGGTCATTTAGTAATGATTGGACTAGATGAGTGGGAGTCTTTTGTTTCTCGTCTTGTTTACTTTGTTGTATTACCTTATGTTCTGGATTTAACATCCACTTATCAGGGAGACCATGTGCCATTTGTCTCTTTCTTCTTGGTTTACCTCACTCAACATGATTTCTTCTAGTTCTATCCATTTCCCTGTGAATGCCATTATTTTGTTCTTTCTAATGGCAGCATAATTTTCCATTGTATATAAATACAATTTTTTGATCCATTCATCTGTAGTGAGAGCATCTGGGTTGTTTCCATATCCTGGCTATTTTGAACAGTGCTGCAATAAACATGGAGGTGCACGTGTCCTTGTATCATGGTTCCTGTTGTTCAGGATAGATGCCTAGGAGTAGTATGGCTGGCTCATAGGAGAGGTCAATATTTAGCTTTCTGAGACCCTCCAAACTGCCTTCCAAAGTGGTTTCTATAAGTGTACATTCCCACCAGCAGTGCAATAGGGTTCCTCCTTCTCTGCATCCCCTCCAGCATTTGTCGTTGGCTGACTTTAGGATGTGGGCCATTCTGACTGGGGTAAGGTGGTATCTCAAGGTTGTCTTTATTTGCATATCCTTTATAACCAGGAATGGTGAACATTTCCTCATGTGTTTCTTTGCCATTTTTATCTCTACTTCTGAGAAGTCTCTCTTTAGTTCCCTTGTACATTTAGTAATTTATTTGTTGGGTTTGGGAGGGATTAGTTTCTTGAGTTCCCTGTACATACTGGATATTATCTCCTTGTCTGTTATATTGCTGCTAAATATTTTTTCCCGTTAGTTTGTTTTCTTTCTAGTTTGGTTGCTATAGCTTTAGCTGTGCAGAAGCTTTTTTATTTTAAGGTAGTCCCATTTGTTGAGTCTTTCCCAATTTGTTGTGACCCTGGAACTCTGTTCAGGAAGTTCCTGCCTGTGCCTATAAGTTCAAGTGTCTCTCCTACTCTGTCCTGCAGTAGTTTCAGGGATTCAGGTTTTATGTTAATCCATTTTGAGTTGATGTTAGTGCATGGTGACAGGCTGGAGTCCACTTTTAGTTTTCTGCATGTGGCCGCCCAGTTTTCCCAGCACCAGCACCAGTAGTTGTAGAGGCTGTGCTTCTTCCACTGTATGTCTTTGGCTCCTTTGTCAAATATCAGCTGACTATAGGCATGTAGTTTTATTTCTGGATCTTCTATTCTATTCCCTTGGTCTTCGGGGGTCTGGTTTTTTTTGGGGGGGGGTCTGGTCGTGGTGCCTGAACTCTGGGCCTGGATGCTGTCCCTCAGCTCTCCAGCTCAAGGATAGCGCTCTACCACTTGAGCCATAGCACCACTTCTGGCTTTTTTCTTTTTGCTTATGTGGTGCTGAGGAATCGAACTGAGGGCCTCAGGCATTCAAGGCAAGTGCTCTACCACTGAGCCACCTTCCCAGCCCCTCAGGGGTCTGTTTTTGTGAAAGTACCATGCTGTCTTTGTCATTATGGCTCTATAGTACAGTTTGAAGTCTGGCATTGAGATCCCTCGCATGTTGTCTTTTTTGCCTAGAATTATTTTGGCTATTCTAGTTCTTTTGATGTTCCATATGAATTTTTGGACTGTTTTCTGTATTTCAGCAATGTACATCATTGGGATTTTAATAGGAATTGCATTAAATTTGTATATTAATTTTGGCATTTTCACAACATTAAGTCTGCCTGTCCAAGAACATGGAAGGTCTTTCCACTTTCTGGTGTCCTCTATAATTTCTTTCTTTAAGTTTTTACAGTTTTCATTAAATAGTTCTTTTGCATCTTTGGTTAGACTAATTCCTAAATATTTTATTTGGGGGGGGAGTATTGTGAATGAGGCCGTTTCCTTGATTTCCCTTCCTGCTTCTACATTGTTTGTGTACAGAAAGGCAACTGATTTTTGTGGGTTGATTTTGTATCCTGCTACTTTGCTGAATTTGTTTATAAGTTGTAAGACCTTGAGTGTGAAGTTTTTGGGATCATTGAGGTATAATATCCTGTCATCTGCCCAAAGAGATAATTTAACTTCTTCCTTCCCTATGTGGATCCCTTTAATGTCTTTTTCTTGACTTATTGCTCTGGTTAAGGTTTCCAGAAGTATATTGAAGAAGAGTGGAGAAAGTGGGAATCCTTGCCTTGTTCCTGATTTTAGGAAAATTGGTTGTTTTTCCCATTAAGTATAATATTGGCTGTTGGTCTGTCGTATATGGCTTTTATTGTTTTAAGGAATGTTCCTTCTATTCCTATTTTTCCCAGAGCTTTTAACATGAATATTGTCTCTTATCAGAAGCTTTTATTCTGCATCAATGGAGATAATCATGTGGCTCTTGACCTTGGGTCTGTTGGTATAATGGATTACATTTATTAAATTATGTAGGTTAAACCATCCATGCATCTCTGAGATGAAGCCTACTTGGCCATGATGTATGTTTTTTTATATGTTTCTGGATTCTGTTGGATAGAATTTTGTTAATGATCTTTGTGTCTGTGTTCATCAAGAAGATTGGTCTGTAGCTTTTTGTTGTTGCTGTTGTTGTTGGGTCTTTGCTTGGGTTAGGGATGAGTGTGATATTGGCATCGTAGAATGAGTTTTGGATAGCTCCCTCTTTTTCTATTTCATGGAAGAGGCTGAGGAGTATGGGTTTTAGTTCCTCTTTAAAAGTCTTACAGAATTCCGTAGTGAATGCATCTTGTCCTGGGCTTTTCCTTGTTGGAAAACTTCTGATTGCTTCCTTTATCTCATTGTAAGATATTGGCTTTTTTAATTGATTGGTTCTTTGCTCAGTTTGGGTAACTTGTATTTCTCTAAAAATGCATCCATTTCTTTTTTTTTAAATTTTTTATTGTGAAAATACTGTACAGAGGGGTTACAATTACATGGGCAAGATAATGAGTACATTTCTTATCAAGCATTGTAGCCTCCTCCTTTGTTTCCCCTTCCCATCCCTTCCCATCCTCCCCCCACCCCCCGACCCCTCGCTTAAATCATCTTATCTGGTCATATGTACATAGCTTTTGACCTTTTCTGCTTGTCCCAGACATATACTAGTTATTGCAAATAAGGGAAAATATAGGACCTATGTTTCTTTGGCCTGGCTTAATTCAATTAATATAAGTTTTTCCAAGTCTTTGCATTTCCTAACAAATGGGGTGATGTCATTCTTTCTGATGGAGACATAGAATTCCATCTATATCTATAGCTATCTATCTATCTATCTATATCACATAAAAATGCATCCATTGCTGATAGGTTTTCTTTCTTTAGAGAGTATGGATTCTGGATATAGTTCTTTAGAATTGCTTGGATGTCTTGGGTATTTGTTGTGATTTTTCCCGTGGCATCCCTGATCTTGTTAATTTGGGTTTCCTCTCTTAATTAATCTTGCCAAAGGTCCATCAATTTTATGTATTTTTTTCAAAAAAAACAGCTTTTTGTTTTATTAATTTTATTTATAATTTTCTTAATCTCTATCTCGTTAATTTCAGCTCTTAATTTGGTAATCTGGTTCCATCTAGTAACTTTAGGTTCCACTTTTTTCATATTTTTCTAGTAGTTTACAACATGGGATTATTTACTTAGTCCATCTCTATTTTCTTGATGTGGACACTGAGGGGAATAAATTTGCTCCCTCAGGAATGCTTTTGCTGTGTCCCACAGGTTTCTTGATGTGTATTCATTTTCATTGAATTGTGGGATCCTATGTATCTTGTTAAATATTTTCTCCCCAAACTAGGTTTTTGATGTTCTTTAGGGTGAAATTTTCTTAGATGTTTGCATGAAGCACAATGGATGTGTATTGATACTTGAATTCACTGTTGGAAGAGAGTCCCATGTACCACTACATTTACTCTGGCATTTGTCCCAATTGACAGATTATGAGCTTGAGGATCAAGGAGGAACACCTTTCTAGGATGTCTGGTCTGCTATGTCCTAGAGCTAGTGTAGGGACCCTATCACCATATAGAGACATGGCCTGGACTTTTGCCACTGCCTATGCATTTAATAGTTGCCTCTATATTCAGTAGATTCTCTTGTACAGCTACAGGTGTTTCAACCCACTCAGGACCCATGTGCCTGGGTCATCAGATTATAGGAAGAAAAAAATCCACAGTATATAGGATTCAAGAATTGTACAACATAAATATTGACATTTTAATAGAGTTAGAAGAGTAAATAAAATAAACATTTTACATCAATCATGACAAAAAGTAAAATAGATATTTTCCCAGGGAGGGAAGAAGGAACCTATAACACTAGATCTTCCTATAAGTTGCCTATAAGCAGAAATGCTAGGTCAGGTAGTCTTCCTGAGTTGAGGGAGGGACATATTCTAATTTCTCCATTGGAGATTGGTTTTCCTGCAGCAGATATTCTGTGAGGACAGACTCCCTTTCCTCAACTGAATTAAGCTTTCAGACATCACTTATTGGTGCTTCTGAACACAGACTGGGGAAATTTTCCTCAAACCCCACAAGTGCTGGTTTATCTTGCATGCCAAGACATGTCCTGATTTGACTCACCTGGAGCTGATCTAGGCAGACTGTGAAAGTCAAGTGAATAAATTCTGGATCTTCTTCCACTGGAGTATCTGCAGGTTCATCTGCGTCATGTGTAGGGTTCAGAACAAGTGAGACATCCACAGGACTCGAAATCTGCTTGGTCTTTTCTGCAAATAGCCTTATCTGCTCTACATTCACATTCTTTCTGGAGTCCAGTGATGACTCCAGATCTCTATCATCACCATTGGTGATGTCACTGAGGGTTCTTTATTTCGAATTCAGGGAAAGCTGCTCTATGGTGATCGAAACCTGAGAATGAAAATAGGTAAAGGATCCTTGTCTATAAGTTCAGGTGTAATTAAACTGCCATGAGGTTTTAATGAAGAAAGCTATTGAACTTGAATTTGGACTGAACAGTGGTGAGAAGGTAGGGTGTTTCTAATCAGAGCCGATGCCTGAATATTTTCAAAAAAGAACAGGCATTACCTGGCAGAGAATATCCATAAAAAGGACATTTGTCTAGCTGGGTTGTACTAAGGGCTCCTGGCCAAACACCATCCTGAAAAGCCCATCCCTAGGGGCCTAGTTTCGATCACTACTCACAAAGTCTTGGCACCCTAGGAACACCCTAGCCCTTTCTCTGATTACATTATTTCACAGGCCTCCAGGATTCCTACTGAAAACTTATTTACAAATGGTAAATGTGATTTCCTGGAGCCTCAGCTAGGTGAGAGCTACTGGCTCATGCCTGTAATCCTGGTTTGTCAGTAAACAGATTTCTAAAGCTCCAGTAGCTTCTGAGGGAAATGAAATGTCCTGGCTGGCCAGTCCTAAGAAATTAGCCATGGTGTGTTCTTCTTTGTCTTATGCCAAGCTCTTGTGAGAAGACCCCAGTGAAACAAACAGTCTCAGATTGGAGCCAGTACTCCCAAGACTCATCCATGAGGGCTGGCTGAGCAGCCCTGGATTGAAAGAGGAGCACTCACTTTTTAAACATAATAGTCAGCACTTGCTCCATTTTCCCACAGTCTATAGTTGTATAGGAAGTTTTGAATAAAGAAGAGATCTCCTTTCTGGTGGAGAGGGATTAGGTTCATCACAAGCATCTCCAGGCCTGCCTCCAAGCTCCATACTTTACAGGGTATATCCTAGGTTGGAGCCGACTCCTTTTCACACTATGGTGGTAAAAAGAATGGATCTTTCAAACATGGAATTGGGAGCACACTTCAAATTGAGTAACTGGGGGCTGGGAAGGTGGCTCAGTGGTAGAGCGCTTGCCTTGCATGCTCGAGGCCCTGGGTTCAATTCCTCAGCACCACATAAGCAAAAAGAAAAAAGCCGGAAGTGGAGCTGTGGCTCAAGTGGTAGAGCGCTAGCCTTGAGCTGAAGAGCTGAGGGACAGCACCCAGGCCCAGAGTTCAGGCCCCACGACCGGACCCAAAAAAAAAAAAAAAAACCAAATTGAGTAACTGTAATAGACTGGATTGAAAACTACATAGAAAGAATTATTTCAATATAGACACTTAAAAGCACACAGGAAGATGATTCTAGTCTGAGTAGGAGGAAATCAAGTAGGTTTCCTATCATGATTACACCTCGCCTGAGTTGCTCTGTATTTCTCTTGGTTTCTACTTGGACAAAGGCCTGAGAAACTAGATTTGGGTTCTTGGCACTGATCCAATGTCTGCAGCTTTGAGTGACGCACTCACACCTCTCTTGCCTGAGACCCGAGTCTCCTGATGTTTTTGGGGGGGAGGGGCAGGCTGTCGTAGGGCCTGAACTCTGGGCCTGGGCGCTGTCCCTCAGCTCTTCAGCTCAAGGCTAGTGCTCTACCATTTGAGCCACAGCACCACTTACAGCTTTTTTCTTTTTGCTTATGTGGTGCTGAAGAATTGAACCCAGGGCCTCACGCATGCAAGGCAAGCACTCTTCCACTGAGCCACCTTCCCAGCCCCAAGTCTCCTGACTTTTGAACACAGAATAAGAACATCTTTCTTGTTCCAGAGCCACAGGCCAAGTGAGCTCACTTGAGCAAACTTTCACAGTTTGCTATCACAGTTCCATGTTCTAATCCACTGTGAGGAAGGCAAGGTCACCTCTCAGGTTCCAATAATCTAAGCTGCTTGCTCACGTAAGACCTTCCCCAAAATAAACGAGTCTGAAATCACCACTTCCACATCACAATTTACACATATGGACATAGTAAACAGCATATCTTGTTTGTCGAATCCCCTAGGTACTGGCATGGTCTCAGCTTCAAGGATCCATTCCTAGGTCAGATCCATGCCTTATTAGTCACTATTCCTATCACCCGGCACAAATCATTTTACTTCTCAGGGCACTCTCAGCCTTCTATGTGCTTCCTGCACATGTTTTTTTACATCTATATCTTAGGACATTATTTTGTTTCTGTATCCTAATCTTCTGTTTGCCCTTAAGGGCAGTCATCAGCAAAATATGCAAGTACCTAGAGGTGGGAAGATCAAAGAAGTATTGGCAAACAAACATTACACACATAGATATTTTTACAGGTGTCCATTCTTGTAAGATAAAAGACTTTTTTTATTCTGTTGTCAAGGGAAGTGGAGAAGGGAAAAGGTGCTGCATTTGTTTTTATTGTTATGATGACTATTATTTTAAGAATACTACAGCATTTAAGGAATGTTATATATAAAGCTAGATAGAAAACTGCTATTTGGTTTTTTTTACAAGCTATTTGTTTATACAGTACTTGCCTCTGAAGTCTTGGCTTCTGTGTGCCATGATCTATCCTTTTCCTTCAAGAAATACAAAAATGAATTTCACAAATTGCCGAGTTGTTGTCCAATCTCTGGATGTCAATGTAAGATACAGTGTTGCTTTAGAGAGAGAGAGAAAGAGAGCATGTGTGTGTGTGTGTGTGTGTGTGTGTGTGTGTGTGTGCATGCTCACACACACATGAATGTTTTAGGCTTGTGCTCACGGTTACCTTGAGTATCTTCTGCTCAAAACTAGTGCTCTACTACGTGAGCCACAACTCCACTTCCATCTTATTGTAATTAATTGGAGATGAGAGACTCACAGAGTTTCTTTCCCAGTCTGGATTGGAACTGAATCTTCAGTTTCAATGTCCTGTGTAGCTGGGATTATAGGTAAGAGCCACCAGAATCTGCTGAGAGATCACGAAGGTTGCAAGTTTCAGTCCAGCTTCACAAAACACTATATCCAGCAACTCTAAATCCCTACATGATGGAATATGATGGAATGAGGATAAATTAGGGGTATAGTATACTAGCATAACTTACATGATGCCCTGGTCTCAATATCTACCATCACAAAACCAAGCAAAATGAGGTAATTTCAAAAAAATCCATCTTATAATAATTTAATTCTGAAAATAATTAAAAAGGAAAAACATTCGTATTTATAGGGGATAGTGGATGGCAGAATAAGAAAAGGAAAATTGTATACTGCAGGAAAATTATTTTCTGGTATTGTCATGGTGGATATATGGTAATGCTTTACAAAGCAGCAATAAATAAAGATATATCTACTACCTGTAATCTAACATGTCTCTATCCCTATCCACTTCCAATCCTTTAGTGAACATTATCAATTTATGGATGTTTATGGTATATTCCAAAATAACAAGTAGAGTCATGGTGTTACCAAATTACATTGGTAATCAAAGTTTTAAGAGATGAAAGTGCTATCCCTGCAGTACTATTTTTTGTTGGTGGTTGTAGTGGTCACGGAGCCTGAACTCTTGATCTGGGCCTGTCCCTCAGTTCTTCAGTTCAAGGCTAGCACTATACCACTTGAGCCATGGCTCCACTTCCAACTTTTTTTCTGCTTATGAGGTGCTGAAGAATTGAACCCGAGGCCTCATGCATGCAAGGCAAGCACTCTACCACTGAGCCACTTTCCCAGCCCTGAAGGTGCTAATTATATTGAACTGATTATTATATACTCAAGGACTGTATTATCACTATACACCCTAAGTATGTACAATCACTACTTCAAATTTAAGCAGAACACATCAAGGTTTTGAAGACATATGCCTGTAAAGCTATCTACTTGGCAAGTTGACATTAGTTCAAGACCAGTATAGTTATACCTACACAAAGCTCCTTCTCATTCACCTGCTATGTGTGGTGGCACACATCTGTCATCTCAGGTACATGGGAGGCTGAGAGTATGAGGATTTTAATCCCAGGCCAGCCCAGGAAAAAGTTCCTTGTGACTCCACAAACTACTCAGACAAAGAAAGAAGTGGTGCTGTGGCTTAAGTGATATTTCCACAAAAAATTCTCATAAATGTGTATATATATTAAAAAGGTGGGACTGTAGAGGAGGCTCAGATAATGGTAGACAGAATGGTAGGCAGAAAAATCAAAGGCAAATAATTTCAAAGTACAGGACAACTATGTATAAGCAGGACATAAAGAACCTCAATGACAGAGTTGACCAATAGTAGATTGTGGCTCTTTAGAGGAAAAGAAAACAGCAGAGAGGATTTTTCTATCGAAATATATGTATTTCTGAATCACTATAGTGAAACTCCTTGCTGGGTGCAGGTGGCTCACGCCTGTAATCCTAGCTACTCAGGAGGCTCAGATCTGAGGATCACGGTTCAAAGCCAGCCCAAATACTTCTTCAAATAGTTTTTTCCAGGCAGGAACATCCGTCAGATTCTTATCTCCAATAAATGACTAGAAAACCTGAAGTGGCACTGTGACTTAAGCAGTAGAGCACTTGCCATGAGCTGAAGAGCATAGGGACAGACAGTGCCCAGGCCCAGAGTTCAAGCCCTACAACCAAACAAAAACAAAAACAAACAAACAACAACAAAAAAAAAACGTAGTGAAACTCCTTGGTGCAGTTCATACATACACAGAAATGCCAGGAAAGAAAAACAGGCTCAGATGTGAAGGTGGGCACAAGTGGGAAAGGTAGGGAATTGAATCTCATGGGAGAAGAATTATAGAGGAGCTGATGTTGATTGGGATATATTTTATGTATGTGTGGAAATTTGACAGTGAAATCCTTTTGTGGCTAATGTTTGGTAATAAAAATTGAATTATTTAATCTAGCAGCAATGGCTCAATTCTAGCTACTTAGGAGGCTGAAGTTCTGCAGAAACAAGTTTCAAATCCAGACAGAAAATATTATTGGAAACACAGTCTTTAAAATAATAGGCAAAATCTAGCTTGCTTATGTGTTTCTATCATAGCTGGATCAGCTGAGAAAGCAAGGTAAGAAAGAGCAAGGCTCTGATGTCAAAAACCAGTACTTGAAGGGGAAAAGAGGCATTTTATAAGTCATAAGAATTGTCTGTATTCAGTGGATATAAGTTCACATCAAATTCATAATTTAAATTTTTATCCAGTATTATGAGCTCTATTTTATATTGTATATACCACTTACAAAACAAAAATGTGATGTATGTATGTATCTCTCTCTATATATATTTATTTATCTATGTATCTATTTGTCTATCTATCTATCTTCTACCTATATGACTGCCTGAGTGTCTTCTATTTTGCCAGTTCTTGAATTCAGGGCATGAACTCACATTCCTTAGGATTAGCTTGATTGCTCATGGCTGGCAAACAACTGAGCCAGGCCTCCATTCTGTCTTTTGGTTAGTTTATTACAGATGGAGTCTGTGGACTTGTTTTTAGGATAGGAGTGGCTTCAAACAATTATTCTCCAGTTCTCAGTAGAAAACCAGCTAGGCTTATAGGCATGGGTGAATGGTAGAAGGCAAAAGGCTTTCTTTCAATGAGGTCTAGTTTGTTTATTATATTTGTCAATAATATTGTTGGTATGTTTTTTGAAAAAAAGTAATGTCCTAATGCAATATCATAGTGGTGGAACACTAGTCTTGAGCAGAAAGTTCAGGGAAAGACCTTAGCCCTTGGTTCAAGCCTCAGGACACACACACACACACACACACACACACACACACACAGCCTAAAAGGTATAAAAACTATGCCAACTTCTCAGGACCCAAGGCTTTTTTTACATAGCTGCCAACTTTGGCTCAAATACACAGGCATCCAAAGAAAACTTTATTTTTATCTATTCTGCATTCGTGGTGATTTCTTCGAATAACCAATTCAAGGTTCTAAAACCCACAACATAAAAGATCTCATTGAGATAAACAGATGGACACACAACTGTAATCCTTTCACTCAGAAGGTTTTGGCAGGAGGATTGGAGTATGACGCAAATGTGGTTGACACACCAAGACCTAAGGTAAAACACATCAAAAATGAACGCATGAATAAATAAAGTATCAGTCCCATGAACCCCTGCCTTATCTTCTTTACTCCTTAAGTCCAGGACTATGGTGTTCACCACATCACAACCTGTTTAGTTATTTTTTTTTTTTTTAAATTTTATTTTATTTTATTTGAGAACATACTGTACAGAGGGGTTACAATTACATGGTCAGGATAATGCATACATTTCTTACCAAGCATTGCAGCCTCCTCCTTTGTTTACCCTTCACCTCCCTTCCCAGCCTCCCCCCTCCCCCCCACCCAATCATACCCCCCCTCCCCCCCCTCCGACATTGTAAAGCTGCTTTTGACATGACGTTTTGTACTTCTCATTGTTGCAACAGGTCCACCTGAATCCTTAAACGACTTGTTTGTCCCCATCTCCTCCACATCTGTTTAGTTATTTTAAGAAAATGATGGATGCCGGGCACTGGTGGCTCACGCCTGTAATCCTAGCTACTCAGGAGGCTGAGATCTGAGGATCGCGGTTCAAAGCCAGCCCGGGCAGGAGAGACAGTGAGGCTCCTATCTCCAATAAAAGCCACCAGAAAACTAGAAGTGGCGCTGTGGCTCAAGTGGTAGAGCGCTCGCCTTGAGCTGAAGAGCTGAGGGACAGTGCCCAGGCCCAGAGTTCAAGCCCCATGACCGACAAAATAAAAGAAAGAAACAGATGGTTTTCCCTGATGTAAAGGGTCAGAAAAGGGTAAATGGTGTTCAGAGTCCTTTGGTGGAAACGAAGTCCTTAGCACAAAATGCAGGGAGGTTCTTATTGGTCTGTTCCAATGTAAACACACCAGATGGGCTCCTAACCTCAGGCCCCTGGACAGCAATGTCTCTGTGCAATACTAGGGTGAAGGCAGTTCCAGACACTACAGGAAGAGCTGATTCTATGTGAGGATGAAATTCAGCAGGGTCAAGCTTGCTTCTCAATACACACACCACCACTACCCTTACCACCATTACCACTACCACCACCACACAAAAGAGTCTTTAGCATTCTGGCCATCTGCCTCTCCCCAAAACTTATGCTATTATACAAGTTATTCCAAGACAAACTCATCAGTGTTGAAGGGATTGAGTTGCCACTGTTCTTTCTACACCTTCCATTGTTTCGTGTTTCAAACTAGAAAGGTCTAAGATGACCACATAACTGCCTAAGTTGAAATGATATTTGCATGGAAACCTAGCTATGTAATGGTGGACAAGTTGCATAACTTCAATCCTCAGGGTTTTTTTAATCTGCAAATGGGAATAGGGGTTAGTATAGGGGTGCATGCCTGTTTACCTATTTATGGACAGAAGGAGAATAGCAGTCCACAGCCAAACCAATGTGAAAGAAAATGGGAAAAAGCAAAAGGACTGGAAGCGTGGCTACAGTGGTAATGTCGAGGTGCTGCCCTAACTTGTGGAGAGCCCTGAACATAATACCACTGGAATTCACCAAAGCAAATTGAAATACTCGGAATGCCTGATAAAATGTCTGTAAGAAATAATGAAAATATAAACATGTGTCACACATCCCCTCACCCCCTAGTCCCCATATCCTATGCAGGACAGAGCTGAAAGCTCAGTAAAGACTTGGTGCTAAGGATATAGGCCTGGGATGGGCCTAGTGTGGCCAGAGTTGCTCTGACAGGTACCGTTACCAAGCAAGAATGCATAGGCTGTCCTTCCTCACACATGTGTTCATTGCCTTCTCCAGGCTATGGGATGAACATGTCTGAAAGCACACTTAAAAACGTGCTGTGCAGCTGGGAATATGGCTTAGTGATAGAATGCTTGCCTAGCATGCATGAAAGTCTGGGTTCGATTCCCCAGTACCATATAAACAAAACAAACAAAAGAAAGCTAGAAATTGCACTGTGGCTCAAGTAGTAGAATGCTAACCTTGAGCAAAAATAGGCTCAGGAACAGTGCCCAGGCCCTGAATTCAAGCCCCAGGGTTGGCAAAACAAAAAACAATAATAATAATAAAAAAAAAACTTGGTACTGCCGTGTGCCAGTGCCTCACGCCTATAATCCTAGCTACTCAAGATGCTGAAATCTGAGGATTGTGGTTCAAAGACAGCCTGGGAAGGAAAGTCTAGGGGACATTTATCTCCAATTAGCCACCAGAAAACTGGATGTGGCACTGTGGCTCAGATGGTAGAGTGTGTGCCTTGAGCTGAAGAGCTCAGGGACAGCACCCAGGCCCTGAATTCCAACCCCAGAACTGACAAATTAATTAAGTAACATTTTTCCACACATATCCTGAGCTCCCAACCCCACAAGTACTGAACATAATATGACCAAAATGCAAGCTTAAAGTGCAGTGAAGACTCATAGGCCTGGGTAGGAACCTAGAGTCACCAAAGTTGTTCTGGTTGGCACCAACGTACCAAGCAGGAAGGGACTGGATGTCCTTTCTCACATACACCTTCACCTCCTTCTCCAGGCCGCAGAATGAACATGAAAGTATAGATGAAAATTTGATGCAGACTTGGAGAAAGGCGAATGACCTGGGCAAGATATGAGTTTGCGAGAGCAAGTTCTGATGGGGTCTTTCTAGACCATCCCACATTGGGCCATATACCATGAAGCTCTGTTAAAGATACCAAGCTTCCATACTCTCCACATTTTATCCTACAGTCAGAAGAAGACAACGTGCATCAAAATCTTGATGGCCAGGCTAAGAGCTGAGGTGCTTGCCTAGCTTATGAGAGGTCATGGGACACAATACCACTGGAATTTACCAAAAAGAAATAGAAATAATTTTGAATGCCTAATAAAATGTGTATCAAACCTATATGATGAAAACAAAAAATCTTTTTGTGTTGGTCCTGGGGCTTGAACTCAGCCTAGGTGCTTTTCTGGAAGTTTTGTTTCCCTTTTGGGGGGAGGGGGGGAAGGAAGGGGATGGTTGGTGAATATTGAAGAAAAAGGACTTTTCTACCTGGACTGGGTTCAAACTGCAATCTTCAGAGCTTCGCCTCTTGAGTAGCTAGGAAAGCAGCCTCTTGAGTAGCTAGGAAAGCAGACATGAACCACTAGCACCTGGCAGAAATGTTTTCCACAGATCCCCTTATGCCCTCACTCACTATCTTCTCCAAAGCAAGATTTGTGAGGTCCAGCCAAACCATACTACATTAGGCCTTATACCCAGATCCTACACTCATAATTCCAGGCTTCTGAACCCTTTGCATTTTCTCAACACCCAGCACCTGAAGTCAAAGGAAGTCTCTGTAGAACAAGGGTTCAGCATCCTGGAGCCTCTTTTATGCTGAGAGTGATCTGGAGTATGGCTGAGAACAAAAAGAAAAAGCCATCTAGAGCACACTTTCTGCTCTCACCTTCTGATACACCGCCCAGCTTCTAATGAGACAAATCTCAGGTCAGGCCTGACACAGTGATGGTAAGGGACATGACTCAGTGTAAAGGTGCCTACCTAGCTTGAAGGAGGCCATGGAACACAGTATCATTTTCATGTTCTTAACTCTAGACAAAATACTTTCATATGCCTAGTACAATGGGAATAAAACCTAGACACTGGAAAATGAATGTCTTATACAATTTCCCCAACCGCTAGGCTTTGCTAAGGACATGAACACTCTGAACAGGCTGATAATAGATGCAGATTCTGAGTTAATCAGACTAGGAATTGGCCAGAACATGAAGCAGGCCTGGACAATGAACATGGCCCAGACCTGAGAAGGTCCAGAGTTGAAGCAGGCCAGGTGCAGACCCAGACTCAAAGCAACCAGGTCTCCAAGCAGCCAGGACTCAGAGCAGCTCAGACTCAGAGCAGGCATAGAAAAGATGTGGACATACTAGCTGGGAAGGTGGCTCAGTGGTAGAGTGCTTACCTTGCACGCATGAAGCCCTGGGTTCAATTCCTCAGCACCAAATAAGCAAAAAGAAAAAAGTGGGAAGTTGTGCTGTGGCTCAAGTAGTAGAGTGCTAGCCTTGAGCTGAAGAGCTGAGGGACAGGGCCTAGGCCCAGAGTTCAGGCCCCACAACTGGACCCCCCCCCAAAAAAAAAGAAAAAAAAAGAAAATATATGGGCATAGGCTGGACTACAAGGAGGCCCAGGAACAGGTCTGGAATTGGAACCAGTATAGACTCAGAGTGGGCACAGAGTCTGAGGAGCCTAGACTAGGAACAGGCTTGGACTCAGACTCAAAGGACACCTGGACTCAGAGTAAGCACAAGAAACGGACTTTGACTTGGACTATGTGCTGCAGACTTAAAGGAGGCCCAGGCTAGAAATATGCCTGTAACCAGAACTGGTGCAGATTTGAGAGCAGGCCCAGACTACAAAAGGCCTGGGCTCGGACTCTAAGGAGGTTTGGACTCCAGGGAGGGCCAGACTCGGCACAGGGTTGTATTCACTAAAAACAAAATGAAATCACTTAGTAGGACTAATGAAATGTGCATATGTGTATAAGACCTATATGCTTGATATGTGCAATTAATAATTTAGAGGAATAATTTAGAAGTAACTTGTATTGAAGCTCTTCTACTTTCATCCTTGCTATGACCTCTTCCAAAAACAAAAATCTCTCCTCACATTCCCAGGCTCTGCAACCCCTTCCTAGCCCAGCCCTGAATTAGCTGTGTGTATCAAGCTGGACACCTACATCTCTTGAGCCTCAGTTTTTCTGAGAAAAAGGAAATGAGACCAGCTTCTACTCTGACATCAAATGCCCAATTCAAAAGGTCCCTCCTCTGAGAAGCTTCTCTGCTCCTCAGGAACGACAAGCATGGGACCAGAGATTGCCTGCCTCTGGCTGTGTCTACATTGGGTATGCTAGAAGACCAAGGTGGACTCTTTTTCTTAACACTGGGTACGTGTTTGCTGAATTTATGAAATTTTGCTACTATGCACATTCATCTTTACACCTTAGAAATCACCCCAGATATTCTTTCTTCTGGGATCCCTCCAAGGGCAGGGAGTACCCTATTGGGGTATCACCTGCCTGAACACAGAGCATCCTAGAGGGGCATCACCTGCCTGAATACAGAGTACCCTATGGGGATATCACCTGCCAGAACAATTCATTACTACCCTCCAGACACATTTGTCTTCATGGGCAGCCTGGATACCAAGGGTACCACCTACAAGTACAAGGTGGCACTGCTGTGAAGGCCCGGGAATTGCAGAACTGCCAGGTAAGATGTTGAATCACTACTGCAATGACTGTCAGAGCCAAACCTAAAGCTGCAGGACCAGCAGAGGAATCCCTGTGTTTCCCAGGCTACTACCAAACCATCAACTGTAATTCTTGTTCTTCACTGTGTGGTTTAGGTCATCACATTAAAATCTCAGAATCCCTAACCCAGAGAATTAGTAATCACTTTGTGTTGATTAGAACAATATCAACTGTAAATGGCAGAAAACACAAAACTGAGCAAAAGAAAAGGTAATGTACTTCTACCTGAGAATGAGAAGCTAAGGTGCAGCTTCAGGCTCAGCTGTATCCAGGTGTGCAGGCAGTATTGTTGCAGTGCCCTGCATGTTCAGTGTCTAATGTCTTCTGCTTTCTCTCCAGTCCATGGAAGGGGGGGTGGGCTCAACCTGTCTAGGTCTTGTGGTCTCTTCTTGGGCCAGTCAAGATTCAGGACTCTGGGATGCTCTGTCCAAACCAGTATCCTTCCTGTCCCTGGAAGATGAAGAACTCTATAAAGAAATTGTTGCAGGTGCCTCCCAGAGGAGAAAGATAAAGCCCACTATTAGCCACCTTCAGAACAATGAGCTACCTTTTCTCAGCTTATCCTGAAATGAAAATAGCTTTGTTGCATAGGGCTTTCCCTCCTTATGAGCACTTCTAGGGATACCTAATGTGTCAGGCTCCTGTGTTAGATGCTCATCTCAGCCTGGTTATTATGATTCCCTTCCTTGCAAAAACACTACACACACACACACACACACACACACACACACACACACACGCCTTTCAAGTCCAAACTCTGTTGGGTTCATGCATGGCTTCAGGACTAGCTTCACAGTCATAGATGCCATAGTCATAGATAGAACAAATATCTCCTTCAGTCACCTACCTTGGTTTACTTCTCTCTCATTCTTCCTGCAAAATTCATGCCAATTTAAAGTATGCTATATAAGGCCTTCCTTTTGTTTACATTAAGAAGCATCTTCTCTTATTCTTGGCCATGACCGGGTATTTGATAATTTAGGTTGCTAATTACTCAATCCTAGCAAAACAGTTTCATAAGGGGATCTTTAGGAACCTCTTCAGAAGATTATAGCCCTTACATGTCCTCTTAAGGCCTTGAAAGCCATGCTTCCATGAGCTTCATCCCTAGGCCTTCCCAACCATCGAAACTTCTTCCCCTTCCTCACCAGTTCCTAGGGACAAGCACTTAGGGGTCCTAGCACAAGAGGCAGGTGACTCTCTAGTCTCTACAAATGATTGGATTCGGTATGCCTGAGACGACTGAGTCCTAGCCACAGGTACCCCTCATTCCAGAGGCACAAAATTAACATCTCACCAACTCTGACAAATTTCCTTATATCGGTGGGAGAGTCTCCTCAATCTCTCTCTCTCCCCTCCTACACAGGTTCTCGCACACTCTGCTTCCATTTCTTTTCATGCATGTCCACACCTGAACCCCTGTAATTTTCTGTCAGCACAGGATGCCATCTGGGAAATTCACTCCTGTGTATGTCACCAGACAGAGGTAAGGTTTAGTGAAGCTCCCCTTTAAATATAGTAACTCTTCACTTAGGGTTCTTGACTTCGATCACAGAATTTCTGGACAAGTCAAAAATCTTGGCAGAGCTTTGTTAAGTAAACAACAAGGAAACAGACAGACAAAAAAGCAAACAGAAGGGTAGGGGCACACTCTAGCAAAGTGTGAGTGGTCTCATAGGGATACAAAGCACAGAGACACACACACAAGGAGACACCCAGAAAGACACACAGGTCCTTGAGCTGTTGAGTATTTATAGGGGAAAGGCAGGGGGTCTGGCTTTGAGTTATGCAAAGCTGGGTGCTTTGTCTTTGCTTTTACTACACCTGGTGTTATACTCGGAGTTTCCAGGAAAGAATGCATCCTGCCATATAGCAGATCCTTATCCTTGAAACAAGGAGACACCCTGCTGTCTGCATTTTGGGGCATCCTGTCAGGCAGTTGTGAATTCTTGGGTGAGAAATGCATCCCTCAGGAAAGAATGCATTCAGTTGCCTCTCTTTGAAGCAAAGATAGCATTTCTAAGATTTTAGGTGCCATATTTCAGAGTTGTCAACAAAAGGCCTCAGTTTCCATAAGTTATCCTGCTTCATGTAAACCTCTCTAAGTTCTCCCTGGCCACCTACCTTGGCAGCCCCTACCCACGTTGTCCAGCGCCTGGCCTCCTTTCCCCATGTCCTTTAGAAGCCCGACCCCTAAGAGAGGCTGCTACTGGGATGCAGGAGTGATATCAGGTTTATGTGGATAAACCTGAATGGAATAGTCTCCCATAGGTCAGGTTGTTCTCGGGGAGGCGTGGTGCCACAGAGAGTTGGAGATGCCTCAGGTCCCGGAACTGCAAGTCCTTCTCCATGGGGGAGTGCTGGCTTTCTCTCTCCATAGTGTCTTGGTCCGATAAGGCACTGCAGGCCTCGCAGGCCTCTGCCACCCTCTCCTACCACCACAGGGCCTCGGAGAGCGGAAGCAGGGAGCAGACTGCCCCCACTTTCTGGCACAGTGGCCCTGAGCAGGGAGGGAGAGGCGCAGGCCACCTTTCCTGCTGACACAGGGACTTGGAGCTGGGCACAGGCAGCCCTCACTTGCT
Organism: Dipodomys spectabilis; assembly: GCF_019054845.1. NCBI lineage: Eukaryota > Metazoa > Chordata > Mammalia > Rodentia > Heteromyidae > Dipodomys > Dipodomys spectabilis. Next base: position 224,031 of record NW_024871020.1, on the reverse strand, counting down.
GGCACAGCAGGCCAAAGTGGGGAGAGGACGTGGGCCATCCTTGCCTCCCTGCACAGAGGCCCGAAAACGGGGAGCAGGGCGCAGGCCATACTCACATACCGGTACAGGAGTGGGAGCCACCCTCACCTGACACCACTAGGGCACGGGGAGAGGGCCCCCCTCACTGCTGAGACCCAGGGTCAAGGACAAGGGCAAGGGTCAGGACTAGGTGGGAGCACGTGGAGGCCAAGGATAGGGGAGCGCTTGCGAGGGGCAGGGTGGCATGTGTGAGCACTGTGAGGAGCGGTACATGCAGGTGGCACTGGGCAGCCAGGAGGCAGCAAGAGCCACAAGGTGAGGAGTGGGGCTGGGGAGGGACAGAGAACATGGGGGCATGTGTGCAGGGGATGGGGGTATGGGATGGGCGGGGCTAAGGGAGAGAGCCGAGCTGTGAAGGGCCAGTGCTGTGAGGAAAGTAGCACTTGAGGAGGGAGGGGCGTGGCGTGAGAGCAGTGGGCCTGGTGTGATGTCAACACATCTCACAGTTTGTTATTGGGCTGTCCTTAAATCCCTTACTCCACCTATATCCATTTTTCTTCCAAAACAGCTCTAGTAACTGTGGATGTCCTTTTTTCCTCACCACCATCCTTTTCTCCAGCTCTCTACAGATGAGTTGTACCAGAACACAACTAAGCATTCTTTTTTTCTTGACCTCTTCCACAGCTATTATGTGAATGCAGAACTGTTTCCAAAGTTCTACTTTGAAACCTTCAATATCCTAGAACCACCTCCTTAACTGTCACCATTTAGATCCTCGGTATAAGAAGCGAGGTTTGTGGATTTCTGTGACCTCTGAGTAATGACTTTCTCAGCTGTCCTTTTGACTGTTTTCTGTATATATGGACTACCCTAACCCCTAACCCGCTCTACAGCCTCAAGACTTCCACTAAAGAAGGGATCCCAGCTTCTTTTTGATTTCTATAGTACAAATCACTAGCAACTTATGTGTTTTAATTATTCCCATTAAGCTATACACTCTTCACTCCTTTTGAGAGAAATAACTTTATTTTTGTATTGTGCCTAGTTCATTAACATTCACTACCATTACGTTTTGAATAAGAAATGTCCTCCACAGGCTCATGTGTTGAATATTTGCTCTCCAGATGGCAGTGCTATTTTCAAGGATTCTAGAAACTTGGAGAGATGGGGCCTAGCTGAAAAAAATAATTCAATGAGGGGCACATGACTAGGCCTTGAACTCAGAGTTTAGGTGCTGTCCCTTAGCTTTTTCACACAAGCCTTGCACACTACCACTTCAACTCCACATCCAGCTTTTGTTTCAGTTGTCAATTGAAGGTAAGTCACATGTCTTTTTCTGCCCTGTCTGACTTTTAACTATCAAAGCCTCCTGAGTAGCTAGGATTACAAGCATGAGCCACAAATGCCCTGCACAAGCCTCATCTCTCCAAAGATTCTGCCCCACAACATTGCTATGCAATGGACAAAGCTCTGGTCACAGGACCTTTGGAACATTTCAAAACACATTAATAATAACTCATGGTATAACTTAAGATTTAAATTATTATATAGTTTTAAAATTATGTCTTTTTCCTCATTGTAGAATCTCCTACAAGACTCAGCAGATCCAATGACAGGAAAGGAAATGAATTTGTCAGTCTCTGAAAGTTTATAATATATTCATTAACTTCCAAACTTCATGTAAACCAGAAGTTATGCTGTTTCCTGCCTAAAAAGAGAAACTTATCAGCATAGTAAAATTAAACATTTATAGTAAAAGGATATATTATTAATTTGCTAATGGAGCAAATCTTCACCCACCTACCTATCCTTCTCATCAAAGGGAAAGAAAATGGTGACATGGGAAACTAACCTGTAAGTTCTTATTACTTAACATACAATGATGGACAGTTAACCTGGTCTTTACAGCTCATGTCTGTAATCCTAGCTACTCAGGAGGCTGAGATCTGAGGATCATTGTTCAAAGCCAGCCTGGACAGAAAAGTTTGTGAGACTCTTATCTCCAATAAACTACTCAGAAAAAGCCAGAAGTAGCACTGTGGCTCAAGTGCTAGAACATTAATTGTGAGTACAAAGAAGCTCAGGGATAGCACCCAAGCCCTGAGTTCAAGCCCCAGGACCACCAAATACATACATACATACATATATACATACATAAATAGATAGAAATAAATGAAATCAGAGACAGACATTATGGGACTATAAGCCAACTCCAACCTTGTTGTTTGTAAATAAATTTAATTGGAACACAGACAATTACATTCGTTCATCCATTCACATACTTTCTGTACATCCTATGTGTTATTAGGGCAAAGCTGAGTAATAGCTACAACGACAATGCCCCACAAACTCTAACCTTGTACAGAGAATGTTTGCTAACCCCTGTCCTACATCATACAGGCATCAATAACCAAAAATTGGCTGAGAACAGGCACCTAAGAGAAATGTTCAGAATATATGAAAGGAAAACATGAAAAGTAAGTTAAAGGAAGATATCAAACGTAAACTCCACCTAATCCATTAATTATGAAATAATTAAGAAATTAAAAGTAAAACTAATGCTTACTGAGTGCATACTCCTCTGCCAGACTGGGAAAGGTGAATGTTCCTTTCCCTGGTCTGCTGGGCACCAGTGGCTTGTACTTGTAATCTTAATTATTCAGGAAAATTAGATCTGAAGATTTAGGTTCAAAACCAGCATAGCAGGAAAATCTTTGATACTCTTATCTCCAATTATCCATGGAAAAACAGGAAGCGGAGTTGTTTGCACCCAAAGTGGGGGGGGGGGGGGAAGCAGCATTAAGGAACATTTTGGTGATTAGAAAATTCTGTGAGATCTAGCCACTGTTCATGTGGCAGATTGCCAACAGACTTGGATATACACAAGTCTTGAATCCGGTTCATCAGTTAGAAACATTATATTGTCCCATAAGAGAAACGTCATTGCTGGATGACATTTCAAAAGAACAAGCAGATAGCCTTCTCTAGAGGAGAGATCAGATTTTCCAATGATCCATTTGCATTGACTTCTATGGCAGCCTGCATCCAATCTGTGATGCCTGAGAGGACCTGGGTCTCAAGGAGCAATGATTCCACAGGTTGTGGAATATTTTCTTGGTTATTTCACTTGTGTTCACATACATATCTCAATATTTATCCAATTATCATTATATACCAATGATTTCTCAGTAAGATGGTTTAAAATATACAGATATATGAAGATAGCACAAACAGAAAGACACATAGATGAACATGTTTTGGGAACCAACCCAGAATTGTGGGAATGATGGAATAAAGCTAAACACAATGTTTGCATTGTAAGGTAGGAATTATAACCAACATCAGATTTCTCTGTGATGATAATAGGTCCCTTGATCCTACTGTTGAGGCTTTCACAGTGGGCTAAACCTTCCCAAAAGTCACTGCTTGTAAATATAGTGAAATGCCCCAAATCCCTGCGTTTACTGATTTATTTTTGACTCCCTTAGCACACTCATCTGCTCTGAGCACTGTCCTACCTGAGACTTGCACTACAGAGCTTATTCTATAGCAGAAGGACATGCAAATATCAGCTCCCTCTAAAAAAAATAGAATGGTAGAAAGACAGCCTCTTCAGTAAATGGTGCTGGCAAAATTGGTTAACTACTTGTAGAAAACTAAAGCTAGATCCTTATATATCACCCTGCACCAGAATCAACTCCAAATGGATCAAAGACCTCGGAGTCAAAGCAGACACTCTGAAAACATTACAGGATGGATAGGAGAAACCCTAGGTCTCCTTGGCACAGGCCGAAATTTTCTTAATAGAGACCCAGAAACAACAAATCAAAGAAAGGTTGGACAAATGGGATTGCATGAAATTGCAGAACTTCTGCATGGCAAAGTACATAGCTAGTAAGATCAATAGAAAGCCCACAGATTGGGAAAAGATCTTCACTAGCCATACAATGGAAAAGGGTCTCATATCTAAAATATACCTTGAACTCAAAAAATTAAATCCCCCAACAACAAATCTTCAATGAAACAACTGTCCAAAAAATAAGTGGGCTGAAGACTTAAAGAGAAACTTCTCTGAAGAGGAAAGAAGGATGGCCAATAGACACATGAAGAAATGCTCAACCTCCCTAGCCATAAAAGAAATGCAAATCAAAACAACATTGAGTTACCACCTCACTCTAGTTAGAATGGCTAAAATCAAGAACTCTAATAACAACAGATGCTGGAGGGGATGTGGTGGGATTGTTGGTGGGAGTGTAAACTTGTTCAACCACTTTGGAAAGCAGTATGGAGGTTCTTCAAAAGACTCCATATAGGGCTGGGAAGGTGGCTCAGTGATGTAGCGCTTGCCTTGCATGCATGAGCCCCTGGGTTCGATTCCTCAGAACCACATAACCAAAAAGAAAAAAGCCGAAAGTGGTGCTGTGGCTCAAGCAGTAGAGTGCTAGCCTTGAGCTGAAGAGCTGAGGGACAGTGCCCAGGCCCAGAGTTCAGGACCCACCACCGGACCCCCAAAAAAAAAAAGGTTCCACATAGAGCCCCTCTATCACCCAGCAATTCCACTTTTGGGCATTTATCCAAATGTTTACAAACAAGACCACAGTAAAGCTACCAGCACGACTATGTTTATTGCAGCAATATTTACTATAGGTAAGATATGGAACCAACCCAGATGCCCCTCAGTAGATGAATGGATCAAGAAAATGTGGTATATATACACAATAGAATTCTATGCCTCCATCAGAAAGAATGACATTGCCCCATTTGTTAGGAAATGGAAAAACTTGGAAAAAATTATATTAAGTGAAGTAAGCCAGGCCCAAAGAAACATAGGTCCCATGGTTTCCCTTATTTGCAATATCTATTATATGTCTGAGCCAAGCAGAAAAGGTCAGATAAGGTGATGTTAGGGAAAAGAACCCTAAGATATGTATTTAGATGTTTTTTTTTTCTTTCATGCGATTGTTTCTAACACATTTATAAGATTATTTCTTTGTTGCTATGTATGTCCCTCCCCCACAGTATAACCCCTGCTTTCACTGTATTTGATGTTGGTATATTTTGTGAAGGGGAAGGGGAAAAACAAATCATTTAAATAGGGGTACAGATGGACCCATTGCAACAATGAGATGTACAAGTCGTTATGTTGAAAACGAACTTTACAACTTTGGTAGTGGGGGAGGGGGACAGGGAGGATTGGGTGTGGGGCAGGGGAAGGATGGGAAGGGATGGGAAGGGGAAACAAAGGAGGAGGCTACAATGCTTGATAAGAAATGTACTCATTATCTTGCCCATGTAATTGTAACCCCTCTGTACAGTATTTTTACAATAAAAAAAATATCAGCTCCTTCTGCTGATAAAAACTCCATTTAGTGTTCAGGACTGTAATCTGAGAAATGTCTATGGGGTTTGTGCTAAGATGGACTTCCCTTATGGCAGCATTACAAGGTAATTTATGAAAACTAAGAGATACTAAGTATACGACTGGGTGTGAGTGAGGAGACAGTAGGTCTTTGTGAAATTTCCTGGTCAGAATGCTCTGTGTTTGCAAGTGTGCAGTGTGAAGTGCAGCTGGTGGGATCTGGAGGAGGCTTGGTGTAGCCTGAGTGGTCCCTGAGACTCTCCTGTGCAGCCTCTGGATTTGGCTTCAGTAGTTACTACATGAACTGGCTCTACCAGTGTCCAGGAAAAAGGTCTGAGTGGCTCTTATACATTAGTGGTGATAGCAGTGACAAAAACTATGTTGACTCTGTGAAAATTGTCTCTATCTCCAGAGACAATTCAAGGAGCACGCTGTTTCTGCAGATGGACAGTCTGAGAAGATAGGACATAGCTTTGTACTACTGTATGAGACACAGGGGACCCAAGTGTGACCTCAGGCATTAACCTCCCTGATGGTTGCTCAAGAGCAGCAAGTGTACTCAGCACCAGCATGGGATGCTCTGTGCCACCACGGGGATGCTCATCACACATTGATTTTCAGGATCTGCAGGTACAGAGAGAGGAGAAGCTATGGCCATCTGTCAGCATCTGGTGCTTCCTCTCTGTGTATCATTTTCCCACAGGAGATTGTCACAGCAGATTCTGATGTTCTGTTTTTGTGCTTACTGTGGATGTCTCTTTATTAAAAAGGGATTTGTTTGCCTTTATATTTGTTACAGTACTAGAGTTGAGTACTGCCCCTTAGATTTTTAACTCGAGTCTGGCACTCTACCATTGTAGTCACAACTCACCTCTATCTTTTTGCTAGTTAAGTGGAGATTAGGTTCTTGGATTTGTCTGCCCAGGGATAGTTTCAAACTGATTCTCAGACGTCAGCCTCCTGAGCAGCTAGGGTTACAAGTATGAGCCACAGGAACACAGCTAAAAAGGCTATTAAAAAAAATCTTCAGACTTTCATAGTAAGAGAAATAATGAGATGCAGAAAAAAATGCCTGTTACCCAACTAGAATCCAAAGGAAATAAATTTTTTAAATAAAGAGAAGACGAAGATGACAAAGGGAAAGATAGGGAAGGTGAAAACCCTGGGGACTCAATATGGCCAAATCATATATTACAAGCACCAGTGGCTCATGCCTGTAATCCTAGCTACTCAGGAGGCTGAGATCTGAGGATCATGGTTCAAAGCTAGCCTAGGCAGGAAAGTCCAGGAGACTCTTATCTCCAGTAAACCACTAGAAAACTGGACATGGTGCTCTGACTCAGAAAACCAAGTACCTCTCCATCCCTTCTTCCCTTCCTCCCTCCCTCCCTTTCCCTCCTCTCTCCAACCCTCTCTCAACCCCTCCCTCCCCCTCTCTCTTCTCTCTCTCCTCTTTCAGTTTCATTTTTCTCTATTTTGGATGTTCGTGGGGCATGAACTTGGGGCCTGGACACCATCCCTGAGCTCTTATGTTCAAGGCTAGCACTTTGCTGCTTTAAGCCTCAACCCCACTTCTGCTTTTCATTTAGTCAATTGAAGAAAAGAGTTTTAGGGACTTTCCTGCCTGGGCTGGCTTTGAACCACAATCCTCAGATCTCGGCTTCCTAAGTAGTTAGAATTGCAGGCATGAGCCTCCTGTGCTTGGCTCCCTCTCTCTTATTAGCACTGAGAAACAAACAATTCCTAAACTCCGGCATGTTAGCAGCAAAAGAGAAGCAGAAACCATGGGACCTATGTTTCTTTGGGCCTGGCTTACTTCACTGGATATAATTTTTTTCCAAGTCTTTCCATTTCCTAATGAGTGGTGAGATTCCATTCTTTCTGATGGAGGCATAGAATTCCATTACACACACACACACACACACACACACACACACACACACACACACACACACACACACACACACACACACACACACAGAGCACATTTTTCCAATCCATTCATCTACTGAGGAGCATCTGGGTTGGTTCCATATCTTGACTATGGTAAATAATGCTGCCATAAACATAGTTGCTTAGAAAGCTGAGATCTGAGGATGGTTTTTCAAAGACAGCCCTGGCAGGAAAGTCTGTGAAACTGTTATTGTCTATTAACCGGCAAAAGCAGAGCAGTGGCTCAAGTGGTATATTGCTAGCCTTGAGCAATAAAGCTTCAGTAATGAGTTCAAGCTTAAAATGGTACAAGTAAAGTACAAGTGAAGGAGAAGTGGAAGGATGAGAGGAGGGGAGAGAAAAGTAAAAAGGAGGAGGTAAATGCAAACAATTGCACTAAAATATAGCTCAATAATGATACAATAATAAAATGATGATACAAATTTTTATAGCATAATATGAAAAGGAAAGGCAAAGCCAATGCTGGTGCTCATGTCTATAATCCTAGCAACTGAGGAGCTTGAGATAAGAGGATCATGGTTTAAAGCCACCCTGGGCAGAAAAATCAGTGAATTTTTTTTTATCAGTTGTGAGGCTTTAACTCAGGGCCTTGTGCTCTTTTGAAATGTATTTCAAACTACTTAATTAGAGATGCTGTCATAGCGGCATCACACCTCACCTCCAAATATTTCCTTCCTTCAGAAGCCTAGCAACTCATCTGCAGCTGACCCTTGAGAATTATCTAGGTTCCACCTGTATTCTATGCATGCCATCCTGGCATCACAGAGGCACCTCCAGAGCCACCAACAGCAACTTACTTCAGGAAATAAGGCCATGGTTCTATCCCTACACTTGCTGCAAATTATAGAGCTCCTCATTGTTGTAATAAATTTCATATGAAAAGGATTGCCACAGATAAAGTAAGATTGAACAACATTAGACAGTTCATGTGAACATGGCTTTTGTGCCACAGCATCCCAGTGCTATAGCCTTAGGTAGTGCGACAGATAACAAACACTTTCCCAAGACACTTCCTGTCCCTCCAGAGTGGCTACTGATTTTAGCAGGGCCTTAGTCGCACTGCCTTTGTTTTCCCTAGATTTCTAGAGTGATTTCCTAGATTCTTGCTGAATAATTGAAGAATTTACAAAGTGAATATCTGTCTTCAATAGGGATTGGCACATTAAGAGACACTCAAACTGTTATTGACACCTGTCAAGCTGTTATTGACACCTGAAATCCTGTTTTATTTTTGCCTCCCCCATGAAGTAGTTGAAAGTAAAATCACAGTACCAGCTTTGGCTTGCATTAAAATTGAACATTAGACATGGAATAATAGAGTGTTCCATCATATTGCAATTTAAGTAAAAGTATATACAATTTAAAGTCAGCCTTCAGTTATCCTAAACTATATTTCACATGTTTAATACACACATATAAGTACCAGCTATACACATATAGACAATAGAAATATAGACTAAAGTTCCATCATCACTGAAATCCTACTTGATGACCTTTATACAGGGTTTCATAAAGTCTCTGCTAAAGAATACCAGCCTGGGCTGAGAAATTGGCTCAGTGGTAGAGTGCTTGCCTTGCATGCATGAGGCCCTGGGTTCGATTCCTCAGCACCACATAAGCAGAAAAAAGCTGGAAGTGGTGCTGTGGCTCAAGTGGTAAGGTGCTTACCTTTTGGTGAAGAGCTGAGGGAGAGTGCTCAGGCCCAGAGTTTAGGACAACCAAAAAAAGAAGAAGAAGAAGAAGAAGAAGAAGAAGAAGAAGAAGAAGAAGAAGAAGAAGAAGAAGAAGAAGAAGAAGAAGAAGAAGAAGAAGAAGAAGAAGAAGAAGAAGAAGAAGAAGAAGAAGAAGAAGAAGAAAGAAGAAGAAGAAGAAGAAGAAGAAGAAGAAGAAGAAGAAGAAGAAGAAGAAGAAGAAGAAGAAGAAGAAGAAGAAGAAGAAGAAGAAGAAGAGCAGCCTGATACCATGATCAGGATACCACTATCCAAGCCAAGTTTAACTACATTTCTGTGTCCTTAGTCTCCTTCCTTAAAGACTAATGCTGTAAATCTCCACATAATCTCTAGCATTGGTAGAGCCTTGGTTTTTTTTTCATTTGGTTTTGATGTTTTGCAACAGTGTTACTATGCAGCCTAGACTGGCAACGTATATCCTGCCTCTGCTTCTAGCAGCTGAGATAACAGTCACACCATCATGCACAGCTAAATCTATTCAATTTTAAACTCTAGCTTTTTTAGCAATGTGATCTTGAGTTTCTTAACTTTGAACTTCAGTTCCTTCACTTAATAACCAGGAATGACAGAATTTGGTATTGGCATAAGAATGAAATAAGACAATGGTTGAACAAATGCAGCAATGGTACTCAATAGACACTATGCTGAAGATGCAGTATTCAACTTGCGGGTGGGGATTGGAAGGGAAAATTGGGAATAGGGCAAAGGATGACATTGTCCAAAAAGAAATGTATGCTTAACTTATGTAACTGTAATCCCTCTATATATCAAATGTATAATGAAAAATTAAAAATAAAAATATATTAAAGTGAAATAATATAAAGTTTAAGAAGGTGCTTCAAAAACATAGTCTCAATTAACGTTAAGCTCTAGTAAGTATTCTTCATGAAGTATAGAGATGTCCTATTTAAATTTGTTTAGTCCATGTAAGGCACAGTGAGACACAAGGATTGGGAAGCTCTAAGTGTCAATCAGGACTTGGGGAAAGTATGTGGGATCCTCTCTTATCTGAAAAAAATATAACATTAACCAATGGGACTGGAGGGATGCCTTCAGTGCTAGATTGCTCCCTGATTTCCAAATCCAAGATTATAAAATATGGTAATAGACAAAAAAATTGCAAGTTAATGACTAAACAAACTTAATTCTATGTGAAAGACAGAAAATAGTGTCTCTGAGCTCAAGCAATGCAGATTTCTAGTTCTTTTCTCATGGCATGAAGAAATCAAGCTAACCTTGGATTTCTGAACACTTTGCTTTCCCAGCTAATCTAGTTCTGATGCACTGGAGACTTGTGAACCTGGCTTTGTTAGTCATGACAACAGCTCAAGTGTAGGCACAGTACATGATAAGCATACTGGATACTCAGGAAAGATATAAGATGAGAAAAGGGAATTGTAGAATGATAGCTAAAAGAAGCTCAAAGTCCAGGAGACTGTTATCTCCAATAAACTACTTAGAAATAGCTGGAGATGACACTGTGTGACCTGCAGCTATGACAAGATCATACTAGAGAAGCACATTGTTGGCAGGTTTGGGGCCATGGAGCAGCTCAGCAAGAATGCTGGGTGGGTTGGGAGGCATTAGAGCAGCAAGAATGGTCTGTCCCTTGGGTGTGTTCATAGAGCCTGAGGTCTGTAGCTGTGCCACTGTAGCACTACATAGGGCATGGTGTAGCACTACATAGGGCTGGCCACTGGAGTCTGAATCAGGAAGATTCTGCCAGGGGCCCAAGCATGGTACTTATTCATCTTGGACAGCCCTTGTCTTAACTATGACCTGTCATGTACACCGGAGTTCTGGACCCAAACTAATAGTAAAGGCTTTCAACCAAAGAAGCACATATGCAGTGTGAATGACTGGAAGGAGTATGCATGTGGACCAGAAGTGAGACATGGGAGCAAGATGGGGGATTCTAAGATAACCTCACTGAGCAACACATCTAGTCAGCCATCAGGCTCATAGCACTGACCCGAGTACCACTGGCAGCTTGATGCAGCTGGAATAGGCCAGGCTATGGGGAGCATCAATGCTGTTTTAAACCTACAACTTGCCACTTAGGCTTGGCGAAATGATGGGAACCATTGGTGTGGCTACGAGCCTCAGTGACATACTGTCAACTGACCAGAGCAAGTCTCTTCATGGCCATGGTTCTTCTCCTGGGGAAAGGGTTCCCAGTAAATGGCAGAGAGTGGTAGTGTCTTAATGAGTTCCCATTGTTGTGACAGAAGATCTGATACAGACAAATTAAAGCAGGACAGGCTTATTTTGCCTATAATTTCAGGATTTTTCAGTACATGTAAGTTTTTATAACACAAAACCTTCTCACATACTGAGTGATTCCTTGGAAGTAGATGGAGGAGAGAATGAGAATGACAACATACCGATGTACCTGGCATTCTCCTTTTAGGATATTTATTCTCTCAGGCTCCCAGAATGGGTTGGTAATGTTCATCTACATTGAGTGAAGATCTATCCACACTGTTAATCCTCCTTGCAATAACATAACCCAAGGAGTGCTTTCCTAATCTCCTAACTACTTCTTAATCCACTCATGCTAATACTCAACATATCCATCACAAGTCCACCTTTATTAACTTGGAACTTAATAGTTCTTCATAACCCCAAGATTCCACCTTTGCTCTTGTAGGTTTTTGTCCCTCCATTTCCCAGAATTCCCCATGGCTGTAAACAATCTAAAACTCTTCAAAATTTTAAGACTAAATTTTCTTATGAGATTCTAGGAAAACTCTTAGGCATGAGTCACTATGAAGTGAAAAACAACTCATATACACTAGAGGTAAAATGGCACAGATTATAGATTTCCACTCAATCAGAAAGGAAAATTCCCACCTTATGGTATTTTTACTTGCAGGCCACAGGACATTTCCCTTTTTTGTTTTTTTTTGTCAGTCGTGGGGCCTGAAATCTGGGCCTGGGCACTGTCCTCAGCTCTTCAGCTCAAGGCTAGCAGTCTACCACTTGTACCACAGCTTCACTTCTGGCTTTTTCTGCTTATGTAGTGCTGAGAAATCAAACCCAGGGCCTCATGCATGCAAAGCAAGCACTGTACTACTGAGCCACCTTCCCAGCCTCAGGCATTCTCCTTAACAGGCATTTCATATTCCTGACATGACCAATACCCTGAGGCCTCCACTACAGGTTAGATTTCATCCTCACAGCATCACACATCACCCTCTGAGGAGCAACCATTGGGGATTTCATCCAGGACACATGGACTCTGCTTTTTTTTTTTTTTTCTTGGAGATGGGGACAACACTTTTCTGCCTTGGTAGGCTTTGATTCAGCTCCCAGCATGTGCCACTGCTGCCAAGCTCTCAAATTCTTCTTAAAACCACTACTTTCTAGGGTGTTTTTTGTTCAGTTTAATTTATAAATTTATTTTTTATTTGTTGCAGTTTAAAAAACTTTATTATACTACACACTCTATTAGTAAATATACCAAATTTCATTTTCTCAAATGGTGAATGGAGTGCAAGATGGTCATCGCATGTTTCTTCATTACTAAGCATAGGATCAGATTGAGGGATGGCTTTAGTGTATTCCTATTGAGTGACCACATAAGTGTGGAAGCCTACCATTGTCCTGTCATCATATGTCAGAGGAAGGTCCACTTTAGATTGGAAGAAAATGTTTCAAGGTAGTGCTCTCTGCTCTTATCCACTTCTGCTGCTGTAATAGTGTATCAGGATGCTTATCAAGCAGGAAGAGAAAAGATATTTCAAAGGAAACTGCTTTTAAAGTCCACTTCTAGGCACACTGATTTTCATTCCATGGAGCCTGTCATCTTGCTTAAATCTGGGTCCTACAAGGTACCACCTACATGTATTTTTAAATGTTTGTCTACAAATGCTTTTTCCAGGGTGTTACAAGTTAACATTATGTGCAAAGTGCACATAATTGCTCTCATGAAATAGCCTCTATTATACACCAAGAGTTGTGCATTAGTAACCTCTAATGCATTTCTTAGCCTTTTCTAATTGACAATTGATAGTAACCACAACCATGGCATAGTGGGACACACCTGTAAACCTAGGAAGTAGATGTGTGGTTTGAAGCCATCCTGGGCAAAAACTTTGTGAGACACCAACTAATCCATATCAAATGATGAGTGCCACTTTCAGCTTTTTCTGCTTATGTGGTTTGTGCTGAGGAATCGAATCTAGGGCTTCATGCATGCAAGTCAAGCACTTACCACTGAGCCACCTTCCCCACCGAGTTTTATTTATTTTTTAATTTCCAAAATAGCTCCAGAAGTGGAGCTATGGATGCAATGGCAGAATGCTACTCCTCAACAAAAAGAGCTCAGGGACACAGCTTATTAAGTAAAAAATAAAAAGTTTTCAGTTTCCTTAGAAACAGAGCAGAGTTTATAGAAAAATTAAATGCAGTAAGTTGTTTTTCTGAAAGCAGACAGTCAGGATGAATTTGCTACTTCTCCTCTGACTCCATCTCAGCTAAAATCTTGACTAAGACACTAAGGACTAACCTCTAACAAAAGTTTTATGCCCATGGTTCTGTAATGCTAGCTGCTGAGATCTGAGCACCATGGTTCAAAGTCAGCCCAGGAAAGTTCATGAGGCTGTCACCTCCAATAAATCACCAAAATGCAGAAAGTGATGTTATGACTCAAGTGGCAGAGCACTATCCTTGAACCAAATTGCTCAGGGACAGTGCCCAGCCCTGAGTTTCATCACTATGATCAGTAAATAAAACATAGAGAATATAGGGAATTATACAAAATGCCAGATTCTACCAAATAATAAAGAAGAGATGAACTCCCTGTCCTGCTGCCCAGAAGCTAGAAACTGCAGTGTTCCCAGGCAGGATGCACATGTGCACACCTTTGATTGCATAGTTACAATAGCAGAGCATGAGTTATTCTAACTCCTGAAAAATGCCTTTGGCTTGGCCTTTAGCTGGTTGTTTTGCAGTTGGAATCTCCTAGACTTTTCTGCCTAGCCTGCTTTTGAACTGTTATTCTCCAGCTCTCAGCATGCTCACTAAATAAGATGATAGCATGATCCATCATGGGATGACACATTGCTGAGGAACTTCTTTGAAACAATGGAGATGAAAATCCCCATAAATGATTGTAATTTAATGTGCAATATTGAGTGGTGGTTAGTCTGTTCAGGCAGGTGTACAACAGCCATCAGCAGGTCTGAGCTCAGCGCTCCTGGTATTCAGCACTGATCATTTTTTAATTGTGCTAACCCTTTGTATTATTGCAAGTGTTCTTTATTTTATGTTCAAGAATCTTATAACAAACAAGACTTGAAAATATCTTTTTCTGTTTTCCATTCAGGTGTGGGTTGGGGAGCGGGGGAGGGGAAAGGATTGAGAAGGAAGGTGGCCTGAGAAGGCACTGGGGACTGGCAGGGCATCAGGGCCTGAGCTAGTTCCCCAGTTCCTTCTGAATAAAGTGAGGCTGCATTGTTGGACAGTCAGTAGGGACAGGACACACTAGTGGGAGTCCATACTGGCTCTCTCCAGGACTGCAGTGTCCTGGTCCCTCCTGCCTGCTTGCAAGTGCCCTGGATGTGGCCCTCTCATGGGCCCTGGTGGGTGAATGTCCTTAGGTTGCCCCGCTGGCTTCCTGTTCCCAGATTTGCCATGATTCGCAGCTGCCCCTCCTCACTCTGGTTCCAATCCCAGCACTATCTGCCTCCTACCAGCACCTCCCCACTCATGCCTCATGCCTGCAAGGCAAGCATTCTACCACTGCTGACTCATTATTTTTTCTTGTTCAAAACACCATTGCTAGGAGGGATGAGTGACAATGTTGTCAGACAACTTGTATTTATATACTGTCTTGTAGAATGGAAAATTCTTTGTACAACCACCTAAAGATAACAATAACAATAATAATAATAAATGTTTAAAAAACACCATTGCTTCTGTCCTGCACTGATAGAAAAATATCCTAGTTCCCTTACCTGCACTTCTGATAAATGATTTTTATCAAGATTTCTGATTTACTAGAGACAGCTTACATTTGACCATTTATGTCAGTCACACCACACCGAGGTGACTCTCAGGTCAGGGAAGGAGCCCTGAGCCCGGCTTATCACCCCATCCAATTCTACTGACTTTAATCAAGCGCACTATTCCCTACCTGGTAACATTCCTAATGAACCTCATGATCATTTACAACATCCTTCTGGACTTCCTGGATATGAGAAGCCACAGGTCAGGTGAGTCCTAGGTCTGTGGGAGCAAGTCTCCTGCTGAGCCCTGAATTCTGAGCTCCAGGACTGTTCTTCCTTTAACTGGAAACTTCTTTATTTAACGTAAGCCACTTTTGATTTATGAATTTGTCATTTTTCTATTTTTACAAAATAGAATTTTTGAAGTAAGTCTTGATTTATGAATATAAGGTGGCATTTGCTATTGTACAGAGAATAAATATAGTTAATGTAAGCCTTCGTTATAAAGGAAGCTATTTGTTATTTGTGGGGGCTCTGGGAAGAATGTTTTTCCAGTCCCAAGTCTTGAATTCTGAGCCTAGGCACTGTCCCTGAGCCTGTTTGTGCTCAAGGGTAGCACTCTACCACTTGAGGCACATTGAAGCACTTGAGCCACTACACAGTTTTTTCTGAGTAGCTTATTGTAGATAAGTGACTCCTACCCAGGTTGGCTTAAAACTGCAATCCTCAGATCTCAGCTTCATGAGTATCGATGATTACAGATGTGAGTAACTGGCACCCAGCTGGTAATCGAATATTTTTAAAAATTGTATATTCCCAGAGACAGTCATGATGGTTTATTGCTTGCTGTTTTGGAGGTCTGAACTCACATTAGAGATATTGAGAACTCAGTAGTCTGTCTAGCAAACCTAATATATTGGCATCTGTCACATGATAGCTTGCTATTATTAAAGTTCCATCTTTGTGTTTGAGAAGCTGAGATGTGAAGAATAAGGGTGAAAGCCAGCCTAGGCAGGAAATCTGTGATACTCATCTCCAGTAACTTGCCCAAAAAAATCCAGAAGTGGAGCTGTGGCTCCAGTGGCAGAGTGCAAAAAAAAAGAAGCTCAAAGACAACAC
Source organism: Dipodomys spectabilis (assembly GCF_019054845.1). Taxonomy (NCBI): domain Eukaryota; kingdom Metazoa; phylum Chordata; class Mammalia; order Rodentia; family Heteromyidae; genus Dipodomys; species Dipodomys spectabilis. Next base: position 207,901 of record NW_024871020.1, on the reverse strand, counting down.
AGGCCCTGAATTCAAGTGTCAGTATTCAATTCTCAGGACTGGGGCACACACACATACACATACACACACACACACACACACACACACACACACACACACACACAAAGAGCTGGTCATCGGTGGCTCCTGCCTGTAATCCTAACTACTCAGGATGTTGCAATCTGAGGATCATGCTTCAAAGCCAGCCCCTGCAGGAAAGTCCGTGAGACTTTTGTCTCCAATAAACCACTCAGAAAACTGGAAATGGCAGTGTGGTTCAAGTGGTACAGCGGTAGCCTTGAACTGAAATTCTCAGGGACAGGGTCCAGGCCCAGAGTGTTTTTCCATGACTGACAAAAGAAAAAGAAAAAGAAAGAGCAAGAAATAAATAAAAAGAAAATGCAAGGATTTGGGGAAACAAGAACAACAACAACAAAACCCACAGGACTTCTATCTTGGGTAGAAATCTGACCACCTAGGGAAACATACTAGTGAAATGTTGACCCTGACCCCACACTAAGTCATGGATCTTGGAATAATAGCTGTTTCTAAGGAAAACAGGACCCTGCACAAAAGCATGAACTATAGTATAGTATATTCAGGAAGGATTCCAATGGTGTAACTCCTTTGAACACCTGAATAGCATGACAAGGGTGGAAGGATAATGTCAAGGAAAATGGGGTAGACCAGTGAAGAAAGGAAAGGTAGATGAATGCAGCCATGATAGTCAATGTAAATGTGTGAAAATGGAACTAGACAAACAGGTGATGGGGGCTGGGGAAGGGATGACAAGAATGATAAAACGGGTGACATCTATCACATGCATTGCACTCATGATCTAAAGTATGGACATGAAAATCCTTTGTACATCAACTTCATAAAATACTATTTGTAAATGTAATGACACATTGCACTCACAAACATATGTTGAATTGAAATTCTTTGTACAATTACTTAAGTATTTCTATAATAACAAATTCCTTATTAAGCTGGGCATTGGTGTTTCATGCCTGTAATGGTAGCTACTCTGCATGCTGAGCTCTGATGTTTCCGGTCTCACATTCTTCCTCTCTGCTTTGACAGTATAATATCATCATTATTTATGATAGCGTACTTTAAAAAAAAATTTTTTTTTGGTCCTGGGGCTTGAACTCTGTGCTTAGGCACTGTCCTTGTGCTCTTCAGCTCAAGGTGAGCACTCTACCGCTTGAGCTACAGCACCACTTCCGGTTTTCTAGTGGTTTATTGGAGATCAAGTCTCACTGACTTTCCTGCCAGGGCTGGTTTGAACAACAATCCTCAGATCTCAGTCTCCTGAGTAGCTTGTATTACAGGCATGAGCCACCAGCTCCTGGCTCACTGTAATAATCTTGAACACACATTTTACTCCGTGTTTTACATTGCCTAATAATATTCTCACATTGATAGCCTGTGAAGCTGCTGTGGGTTTGGTATTATTCTTGCAGTGTAAAATAACTACACTCATTACCTGCAAAGACTTAATCTCTGATAATGCTGAAAATTATTACCCCCAGAACCATATTCATCTCTATACCTTGATATTCCTAAAGTCACATGAATGATCTGAATTAATTCAACCATTCATCACCTACTTATTAGCATGGAATGTCTGTTCATATGTACTCGCTATCATGAAAATTACTTTCACTACTTTTCATTTTTCTCTGTACCCCATTCTAACCCTATCACCCTGACTTCTCCTACATTAGTTCACCTCACCTATCCAAGCAGCCTTTAACATACAGAAAACAGGTCAATACTAATTGTTTTTCAAGTCCTTTCATTATAATACATGCATGGAACTTATTTCCTTTTAGGTTTTATTTGAAGCAAACCTAATTGTGACTCTCCTAATCATTATCTGAGAAGGGAGTCTGACAGAACAACCTAGCATGTGCACGCTCCCAGAGGACCCTCTAGCGGGAAGCAGCGCTCACTACACCCTGGGCCCTATGATGCCCACGCGCTGAGCGTGCCCTCTGGCGGGAAACAGCGCTCACTGCACCCAGGCTCTGAGCACCACAGTAGTTTCAGCTCCAGCCCGTGGAATGGCCTGGCCCTGGAGGCCTGGGCTGCTCTCAGGACAGTCCTTCTCCACTAAGAGTCATCCTCATCATCCCTTAATAAAAGGGCAAAGGAGAGGAGGAGGGTGCAGCGGAAGGAGGTGGCCAGGAGGGACGTAGAAGCTGCGTGCACCGCGGTCTGGTGTGGGTGCGGTGGCCCAGCCCCTGCCTCCGATTTCATCTATGCAGCTTTTCCCATGACAGTTAACGAGATACCGAATCGGTTATTTCTTGAAAGATTGTCCCCAAGCTGCTCTGCCTTTCCCTGCCTTTCTCTCAACGAAGGCGGCTTGACGATGTGTGGGTGCCCAGCACACTTGGGGGCCATTCCATCTCCTGATACTGTTCGCTGTCCCGCTCTGCTGCTAGGTGCTGCGGTCCGAACCCTGGTTCCCATGACCCACGAACGCCCCCGGAGCCGGTCCACACAGAGCCCCGGAAGGACCCAGTTCTCTCCCAGCGGCTCCCCCTGCGGGTCCTGTCGACCACACCCAGCACCGGCCACTGACAACCCTGACTAGGGGACCGAATCCGGACCCTGACCTCCGGCAACGCGGGGGCGGGGGGTTGGGGGGGGTGGAGGGGGGGCAGGGCTGCGCATGTGCAGTGGGGCTTACCGGGCAGTGGAGGATCCGTCACCTCTAACCAGGTGTTTCCATAAGGCATGGTGTGGTGGACTCACCGGATCCAGCTCCTGGGACGGTGCCACCAAGGCCTTGGCCAGAGTTGTGCCTGCTGCTCAGCGCTTCTGATTCTCTACCACAAGTTTAGAACAGGATCCGTGCCCAGACATGAGCCAGCCAAGTTCACGTCCCCGCTACCCCGAGCCCAGAGGCCACCCTTCCCCGCAAGCACCAGGCTGGGCTCTGCACCCCGGTGCCGCCAATGTGCAAGCGAGAGCACGATGGCGTGAGGCTTTATTCACTACAGGTCCATGCAACCTGCGGGATCCCAGGCTTTTCAGCGAATTGGCTTCTCCTTGGGTCAGTAGATGCGGCTTGGTCGCACAGATTGGCTCACTGGGAATGCAGACCCAGATGTGAGGGAATGCAGGGCCCAATCACCATGGAGACCAGAACCCGCGAGCATTACCATTGAATGGAATCCCTGGGCTTCAGGAACTAGTATTGAAGGAAATACACAAAAGCCCCACCGGGGCCTCAGTTTATGTATAGCCAGCTTGTTATTCATGCAGCATTTATACCACCTACTGAAGTTTGGAAAAATTGTAAGGTAATTTTTAATGTGATTCTGTGTTTCAGAGAAAATCTAAGCTTTTGTGGTGGTGCTGGTGGTGGTGCAATATAACTTCCTGGTATATTTAAGTTTGGGATATATAGGAAATAAAAATTAGGTTGCCTAGTGCCCGGTCAGATAGTAAATGTTGTCATTCTTCACGCTGACAAATAGATTCATTTTTGGACAGGAACATGAAAGGGTACATGTTAAAATATGTATTTTTCATAAATCTGCATGGATTGTGTAGAACATCAAAGCTGTTTTTAAAGGAGAGATTCGTGGATGTATTTGTGCTGTGCTTTCATTTCTTTGTAAATGAAGTAATGACTGATAATACACTTGTTGACCTTTTCATGCCTTCATATATATGTACACATATATAGAAATAGATGTCTGGTTTTTTGGTTTTCCAGTGTTTGGAAAGGAACTGATGGCAAAATTAATATTAAGTATACTTTGCCAGATAACCATGCAGACAGCAAGGTACAGAGAACAAAGAAAGGTTTATTGGTGGGGAAAGAGTGCCTGCAAGACTCCTTCTCCCAAGGGAGGAATGAGAAGAAGCACCGGTTATTTTTTGGGGTGACCTATATAACCTAGGAGGTGTAGGAGGTGCTAGAAGGTGCTAGGAGGTGGAGACCCTGGTGTCCACATGTGGGCCAGGGACTTCATCATGTCAGACTAGGATTTATGCCTCCTATCCACCTAGTAGATAAGGGTCCCGCAACTGCCCAAACCTGAAGTTCACCCTAAGGGTTCTTGTTGCCTTATATGGTGGTATCGGTCCCAGAGAAGTGCCATCCCAAGGTAAAGGGGGTTGGAAGTTGATTATGTACTGCCTTTACTATGTGGGCCTAGCGTTGCTTAGGAAGGGAGTATGTTAAGCTGTGGAGAAGGGAGGGAATGGACTAAAGCTATGGGAAGGGACTCATTTTGCTAACAGGACCTTAGTTAGATTCTCTACTGATGAGCTATACCTCCACCTTAAAAACAATTATAATTGTAGACATCCCATACTTCAAGGTCAACCTAAAGCATGAGTGGCAAAGCCAAACACAAGCATGTCAATTAAATAAAAACAGATTTTGGTTTGCTTTGTCATAACTCATGAACTACTAAGTATTGTATCACTATATTTAGAAATTCTTTACTATCTTATTGGCACTTGAAATTTATCTAAGTAGTCATTGATTTTGAAAATCACAGCATGCTTAGTAGGGGTCAATTAATGGTCCTGTTGAGGAGGTCATGTTGAGGAAAGACCCACAGCCTTTTCAGTGTGCTCTTGCAGCTGGTCCTTGAGAGGGAGAAAAGGACTGTAGCTAGAGCCAGGAGAAGGCATGTAAGGCCCTTTCACAGTGAAAAGGAATGAGACAAAAGCAAGGTGGGATTCAGATTTCTCTACCTGTCTGTCTTCTTGTGACCTGATGTCAGAGTCTGCACTAGCATGGATCCTCTGGCCTGTGTTTTATTGCAAAGGCAATGAGTGAAGAAAAGTCATGTGATTTGAAGTTAAGAGGGATTTTGGGTCAGCCTTACTCAGACTTATGTACTATTGTTGATCAGGTGTGATATAATGGCGGGCTGACTTTTTCTCTTTTTTGGGGGGGGGGGGCCGGTTGTGGGGCCTGAACTCTGGGCCTGGGCGCTGTCCCTCAGCTCTTCAGCTCAAGGCTAGCGCTCTAACACTTTAGCCACAGCGCCACTTCCGTCTTTTTTCATTTTGCTTATGTGGTGCTGAGGAATGGAACCCAGGGCCTCAGGCATGCAAGGCAGGCGCTCTACCACTGAGCCATCTTCCCAGCCCTTATTTGTTCTATTTATTTCTCTCCTTCCTCATCAATCCCCAAACCATGTCTGTGGCAGTATTTGTTGTATATATTTTGATATCCTATTATTAGGTGTATACAGTTTGTGTATACAAACTGTATGTGTAACATTTCATTAGTATGTCTTTATCTCAAACCTAGGCATCATGCATGCATTACTAATGCTGTGCATTCAATGATGCCATATCTTCAACTTATAGTGTAATTCTTTCTCTGTTGGAAATGTACTGTATTTTCTAGTAATTCCTTTCCAGAACATGTTAAATGTTTATGCCAGAAGCAATAAGGTTAGAGAGATTTTCCTTATCCTTACCTTTTCTCTCCATCGGTATTCTCAAGAGATAAAATTTCACGAAATCATATGACAATAAATTAATTTGAAATCATATGTCACCACTATGTGAAGATCATTGCTATTATTTAGGCATATGAAATGTCAGTTTTTAGGTAACTGAAGTGGCTTTTCATACCTCAATCTATAACCCATATTGCCCCCTCTTTCCCTTTATTTCCTCCATTTCTTATTCTCTGTGAAGTGTGAGGGGAGGTTGGCTAAGGGGGAGAGGGAACTGCTTATTTTCTGGCTCTGCTACCTAGCTTGGTACCAATACCACTGCTTTGAATAATCTGTGGAGAGTGTCAGGCAGCCCAGAAGACAAATCAAATCTTGGACTGAGTTCTGTGGTTGCACCTCTGTGGAACTCTGTTGCATTCCTACAGTGCCCTGCCTTTTACCCCACCTTTGGACCCACAAGAATTCTCTGGCTTATTTCCTGTCAGACAACTGGAATTCCTAACCTGGGTAGTTGCAGAAAATGGACAGTAGGTGGCGAGTGCTCACCATAACATTGCCTAGAGAGGGAGAAGAACGTTGGTGATGGCTGGACTCTGGCATATCAGTGATTATCCTGGCACCATACCTTGGTTGCACCGTGTTCTGCCTGACTGAAGCACACAGGACAGTACTGATATCTGCCAGTTTTCACTCTTGCATAATATAATACTAATTCACCCTGAGGAAATCTGTAGTAGAGCTGCGACCTCAATCATTTAGATACTGTAGCTTCTCAGTTCCAAATGTACATTTTGCTGTAAACATAATTAGTCTCTGAGCTGGGTGCTTATGGCTTAAGCCTATAATCCTAGGTACTGAGATGGCTGAGAGACATCGGAGGATCATGATTCAAAGCCACCATTGGCGGGAGACACCCATAATTGGTGCTGTGGCTCAAAACTGGTAGAAAACTAGTCGTATATAAATAAAACGTTCTGTGATAGTGCCCCAGACGCTTAGGTGTAGCCACACAGTAAAGAAAGAGATAAAGACAGATTGTCCCTTGGAGGAATTAACAATGTGTCCTTTATGAGGGTTAGCATCTGTTTGTAATTTTTACAGAAGCATAAGTTAAAAGGTTTACAAGCCGGGCGCTGCTGGCTCAGGCCTGTAATCCTAGCTACTCAGGATGCTGAGATCTGAGGATCGCAGTTCAAAGCCAGCCCGGGCAGGAGAGACCTTGAGACGCCTATCTCCAATAAACCACCAGAAAACCGGAAGTGGCGCTGTAGCTCAAGTGGTAGAGCGCTCGCCTTGAGCTGAAGAGCTGAGGGACAGCTCCCAGGCCCAGAGTTCAAGTCCCACGACCGACACAAAAAAAAAGATTTACAATACAATAGTTTAGCTGGAGTTAAAATGGAGTATTGGCCTTCACCATTCAAAATAGAATTAACCAATCACATTCAAAACTCAAACCAATATTTTCTCATTTTCTCTCCTGTTTAGTCACAGATTGCATTTTCTTTTCTATTTCTAATTCCTTGAGCCAAAACTCTTGTCTTTCTCATACAATACCTTAGAATCTTATAATTCAAACTTTGGTCTCATGGTGCCTGCAATGATTATTTTTAATCTCAATTCCTACAGTGCCCCACCCCCACCCTTCCTTGATTCATTCATTTCATGAGAAGAAACTGGAATTCACAACCATGGTATTTTCAGAAAGTGGACACTAGATGGAGTTTGCTCACTGTCGTTCTATTGTTCTGAGCGAGGGCAGGGAAAGGAAGGAATACCCATCACACTTGGCGGGTAGTGAGAGCTTCTTGATTTTACTGGCACCATAAAGTGCCGTCTCATGTGATTCTGCCCGCCTTGTGGTCCTGCATTACACAGTACTAATCAGCCCTGAGGAAACCTTCAACAGACCTGAAACTACAGTTGTTATAGATACATAGCACAGCTTTCCAGTTCCAAATCAAAGACAATTTCCCCTGTACAAAATGAGCCCCATTAGCCTTATGCTGCTGGCTCATCTCTGTAACCCACAGCTACTTAGAAGGCTGAGAGAAATCTAAGGGTCGTTTCCAAGCTGGCCTAACAGGGTAGTCTTTTAGTCTACTGTGAGATTAAGGATTCCCCAGGAAACCACATGTGGAGCTGTTGCCCAAAAATGTATACTAGTAGCTGCCTTGGGGAAAAAATAAAATAGTGAAAATGTAAATATCAACACCCAGGCACTGAGCTCAATCCTCACATCCAAAAAAAAAAAAAAAAGGTAAGGAAGAAAAGAAGAAATAAAGAATTCATTTCAATTTTTTGTTTTGTATGAATCATTTCCATGTGATATTTCTTGTATTTTTCAAGTCTATTAATATATTCTGTATAGAACACTACCTTAAGATTGCTTTCTTGCAGTGTTCTTATCTTACACACTCATTAACTTAGGCCTTGGCCTTTGCAAAAGGTAGTTCTCTGAGAGGCTTCCTGCCTAGATTTCCTGATAACAGTCCTTCTCTTCTTGGAATTCCAGTTTCTTCTAAAAGGTCCTAAGCAACACTGCAACTAAGTCGTTGCCATGACTACATTTACAAAACAAAAGTTATCTCAGTTTCCTGTGGAACTCTGCCTCCCTACTAGGCCAACACCCACCCTCTATCTTCCCTTCTGGGTGTGGGTGGGGCAAGCTGACTAAATGGCTCCTGTATTTCCTGGGAGGCTATTTTTTTTTGTGGGGGGGAGGTTCCGGTCATGGGACCTGAACTCTGGGCCTGGATGCTGTCCCTCAGCTCTTCAACTCAAGGCTAGCACTGTACCACTTGAGCCACAGCGCCACTCCAAGCTTTTTTCTTTTTGCTTATGTGGTGCTGAGGAATCTAACCCAGGGCCTCAGGCATGCAAGGCAAGAGCTCTACCAATGAGCCGCCTTCCCAGCCCATGGAAGGCTATTTTTTTAATGTGGCTCCCCAGTTATCTGTTATTATGGCATTGAGAAGCTGGGTTGTGAAAAGACGCGCAAGACTACAATTAGTATGGAAAGTCTAGCGCCAGTGGAAGCTTACATGTATGCTTTCTAGAGTGGCTGGAGCACCAATACTGAAAAGAAGATTACAACCTGTCTGGAGAACTAGGACAATGATTACATGATTGGTGAGTAAACTTGCTTCCCATTCCATTTTCACCACGGTTTTTCACTCTAATAATCCAATCTGTGGCCTTCTTATTCCCTTATTTTCTCCACCCCACCCCACACCCAACAGCAAGGGACAATCCCCCTCTATTCTCTTTTCTCTGTCTTCTCTAGAATCACTTGCAATATAAACAAATGTCCTCACCTACTCAGGTAAACTTTTTATATAGGTATCAGAATAAAATTTCTTGAACTATATAGACTTTTATTCACTTGATTTCCCTTAAGTAAATTAAAATAACTGGCTGTTGACAGGGCACATCTGGATATTTCTATCGGTCCCATAGAGATAATCTGTTACATTTTAGGACATGGTAGATTATATTTGCTATTTCCCCAAATGGACTTTACAAAAGCCATCCGTGGCCCCAAAGATGTTTCTGGACCTCTCATCATGTGTGACTAAATAGGCCTCAGTGAATTAAGCTGAGAAAGCTGCAAAACAAAGCAGATCACTTCAGTTATGGAATATTAAGAGAATAAAAGTAGCTTTATACCACTGGATCTTTAGTGAGAAGATAGAATAAAAAGAAGAAAAAAATATTGGAGGATGCAATATAAACCAATTGAAACGTATCCAACCGATGATCTGGCTTTGAAGTGGCTATTTACTAGTGTGGTCATAGACCATCGTGTCCAGAAGGATAAATCAATGTGTTTTGAAAGATCCTAAACCAAATATACTTGTAATAATGACCAAAAGCGTTAGGACAGGTACGTTTCTGTCCTCCTAATTCCAGCTTTAATCCTAACATGTCCGGTTGTTATAATACCTTCACAGTCATGCCACTTATGGATATTACATCTTATGTCTTCTCTGCAATATCTTAAATGCTCAGAGAAGTTACACCTTCTGACAAAAGGACAGTATGTGTGTCACACACATGGGGGCACACACACTCTGTTTGCCCGGAGTGCTGTGTAGCTTACCATGTCCAGTTATAGTTTAGGTCTAGCATCCACATAGGAGGGAAAACACGTGCCGTGCCGTTGGTCGGTCGGTCGGATCGGTCGGTCGGTCTGTCTTTCCACCGGTCTGTCTTCCCCTGGCATCACCTGTTCTAGGTCCTTCTCCGCCGCCGGCAGCCCCCCCCCCCCCCCCCCCCCCGCGTGCTCCTAGTCCATCGATCTACTTCCCTGTAACTGACATAATCTTATTCTTATTCTTTGGGGAACGGATGAATAAACTTTTACCTTGTGGATATTGTACACACACCGTAACGTGTGTGTGTGTGTGTGTGTGTGTGTGTGTGTGTGTGTTGACGGAATAGAGTGTTTGCCATGCCTGACTCCCTGGCTCTGCCTCTCTACCCGTCTGTGATGCGATGTGTGTGCTGGGGCACTTGTGCCTGCGTATGTTCCCAGTGCGAACTCCAAAGAGAAGTACGCCCGCCGGGCCTGTGGGTTCTAACCGTGCTTCGCCCCCGGGAGATAGGATCGCCCCTCTGATGCCTCCACTCTGTTTGGGCCGGGGCTCCTCGTCTCTCCCTGTCTTTCCTCCTAGGGTTCCCTACCTGCCCTCCCCCCAGCCCCGCACACACACACTGTGCAACGCCACGCTCAGGTCCAGGTCCTCCACCACAGGCATGTAAGTGATGATGCCTCTACCCTCCAACGCCTGTGTGTAGGGTTTAGATTCATCGCCTCATGCCCCGAATCCTGCTTCAGAGAGAGTGGCAGAGCCTATTAGAAAAGGCTAGCTGTCTGGACAGGCTAGAGTACGAACCGGTGAGAAGGTCGTTCCGTCCGGTGTGGTGCCCGGGGATAAGCGACACACGGGTGCCACCTCCCCTTCCTTCCCCAACCAGCCAGCGGCTCTCGTTTGGCTTTCCTGTCATTCAGTGATGGATGAGTGGACTCACGCTTCCCATTGCACTGTCACCGTGGTTTTCCAGACCTGTGTGCGTGACGTACCTACTCTCTGTGTGTTAGAAGAAACCTCTCTCTGGTCTTCCCCCTGCCCTTTCCCTGCCTGTGAAGGGTGGCGGGTGGGGGCGGGGGGAGGGAGTGTTTTGTGGGGAGGGCGAGTGGCGGACTTTCACAAGTGAGCGGGGTGCCTCCCGAGGGCTCCTCTCTTGCTGGAGCCGACCCATCTTTGGGAGTTTTTTTTTTTTTTCCTTTCTGGTTTCCACCTGGGGGAAAAAGAAAACAAAACGTACAAACAACCCCCCCCCAAAAAAAACAAAGACGGGCAGGCAGATGGTGGGACCGGGGAGGCTGTTCTGTCGGACTTTGCGCCCGCAGGCGAGCGCGGGGTAGGGCCATGCATTGCCGCTCTCTCTTCCGTGTCCGGTCTGTGCGGGGGTGGCAGCTTTGTCGGGTCGACCAGTAGTTTTGTCTGGGCCCTAGGCCTTGTCCTCCTCCCCTCCCTGGACTCTGGTCTTTGAGGGCGAAAAAAGGAGAGTATGAGGGAGGTCTCGGGAGTCGGGGGAGAGGGTCCCTGGGTGAGCGGATAGGTGGTGGGGCCGGTCCCGGCCCGGACTCTGACCCCCCCTCCCCAGAGTCACCTCCGAGTGAGCGCTTGGCGCATGCCGGGTGCGAGGGCCTGGGTCGCCGGCCCTGTGTGGCCTCCCTCCACGGCCCCGGCAGCCGGAGGACAGACCTCTCCGGTGGGAGGAGCCGTGGGCACGGCCGAGGCGAGCCTCGGGGCCGGGACCTACCTACCATCTGCAGGGACTTGCCCGGTGGGCCCTGCGTAGGGGAAAACTCGAGGCGGAGGGAGCACCTCGGGAGTCGGGGACCCGAGCCCGGGAGTCCCGGGTGTGTGCGTGCTGGCTCTGTTGGGGACGTGTTGGGGACCTGGTTTTGGCACGGAGACATGAGGATTTTGTACCTGCAGGAGGGTGCTGGCATGCTGTGTCCCGGTGGCTGTCAGCAGGTCTTTGAGGGCTCTCTCGGATGCTGTGTGCCGGGCCTTTCCCATCTCTTCCCGGTCCGGGTCCCCCTGTCCTTCCCCCTGCACCCTGGGCTCCCGCTGCCCTGAGCAGGCCCTGTGCCCCTGTGGTGGCTTGTGGGTGTGGTGGTGGTTGGTTGGTGGTTGGCAGCTGAGTGAGTCCCGTCATCCTTGATCTCTCCCCCGCTCCCGGTGCCGGATTCTGGCCCTTGCCTCGGCACGCCGAGGAGGAGAGTGGTTGGTTGCCTGGGGTGCGTAGGTAGACCCGCGCGGTGTGCTTCCCTCGCCGTGGCTGGCTTGAGGAAGAAAAGGGGGGGGGGGCGAGTCCTGCCTTGCCTGGGCGTGTGCAGCATCCCCGTTCTGCCGTTGGGCACGCCCGATCTCCGTGGCTCCTTTTCTTTTTTCTTTCTCCTATTGCCCCTAGCTCTCCAACTCTCCCGACCTGCCGCTTCCCGATGGCAGGCCTGGTCGGCCGCTGAGCTGCGCTACTCCCAAGCGCTGTCCGTGGCTTTTTTTTTCTTTTTTTTCTTTTCTCCCTTTCTAGCTTCTTCGGTCCTGTGCCCAGCAGAGGTGTCCTGGTTATCCCGAGTGCCAGGGACGTTTAAGCCCGTGGTATTTTTTCATTTCTTTTTTTCGTTTTTTTTTCTTTTTACCTCGCTCGTTACTCACGAAAGGGTGTCTATCCTGCTACGCTTTTATCCCAGGCTGTTGGCCCCTCTCAGGAGCCAAGCTTCCTGGGCCACCGCATCCAGAGTGCCATGTGGCTGTCTTCTCCACCCCCTCGGTGTGATTGATGTGGTGATGTTGCGATCTCCTTCGGGCCCGGGCCTAAGCTGCGCCAGGCGAGGGACGGACATTCATGGTGAATGGGAACGCTCTTCTCGTTCTGCCCGTGGGCCCCTGCCCTCACTGTCCCACCGTGCAGGCGCCGGTGGTATGCGGGGAGGCAGGGGTGCGGCAACCGGGTCCGGCTGCGCTCTCCCTGCCCTCTCCGTGAAGTCGGGGACTTGTACACACTGGAGGAGGGGGTCGCCCTGATCTTGCTCCTCTCTTCCCGTGACTCGTTATCGGCACGGGGGTCGGCTCTCTCCGCAGAGAGGGAGGGTCAGTGCTCCGTGCTTGCCCATGCTGTGTGGTGTGAAAAGCCGAGCCTCGCGCTCTGCCCTCTTGCGGTGCTCCCGGAACGCTCCCGGTCGGTTCTCTCAGGTGCCTGAGGCTGAGTGGCTGTGTCGTTCCCCATCCTGGCATTGTCCGCTGCCTTGTGCCAGCCTGCTGCCCGTGGTGTGTTCCGGCCGTCCTTGGGTTCGTGGGGCTTGTGTGAGTGAGAAGTTACCATTGAGGTTGACATCTCTGCTGGGGGGGTCGAGGCGGTTCCCCAGAGGAGCGCTCTTCCCTTTTTGCGCTGGGTGGTGGCTTCCCAGCATGAGCTGCCGCCCTGGTCCTGGCTTGTCTTCCCTGCCGTGTCACCTGGCTTTTATTGCACCGGGGGACCTTAGATGTTGCAGTGGGAGGCGAGTCGGGCCTGTGCGGGCTTTCTGCCCGTGTGCGCGACTTTGCTCTGGCCCCGCACGGCAAGGCCGACTGACCAGGGTTGGTGTTGCTGCTGCCGCAGAACCCCCCTGCCCCACCCTTCCCTGCCCCCGTGGTGGGAAGGATGGACGCCTCTGATGTGTGCTGGTCCCGGTGGGGTTCCCGTCGGGGTTGGGTGCGGGCCACCCTCAGAGTGAGGAGAGGTTCTCTAGCGATCCTCGTTCGGGAAGCGGCGTGCGCTGCTGGGTTGGTGGGGGCCCGCACCCGATAGGCTCCCGCGGCCCTGCCGCTCCCTGTCCCGCTTTTGAGCGTTAGTGGGTGCCCACGTCAGTAACTGCGTGCCTGCGCCTCCCCCCTCCGAGCTGGGGGAGGGTCCCGCAGGGCCTCTCCCTGGCCGTCGTCTGGTGTGGTGAGTGGAGGACGTTCCCGATCCGTCCCCGCCCCTGCCTCGCGTGCGGTGTGTCGAATGGCGGAGCCTGGAGCCCATGCCGGGTCACGATGCGAGGGCGTGTGGTGTGTGGCTTCCCGGCCTCGTGCTTGGGGTGCCGTGGGGTTTTTGGGGTCTCGTCCCCCTCCCCTTCCGGCCCCTGGCAACGCTGTTCCCGAGCGTCTGTGTGGGCCGCCGCCGTTGGTGATGATGGTGCTGTGCGGGCGCTGGGCCCCGCGGTGTTCCGGGGCCGCTGTGCCCGTGGTGGTGTGCCGCTCAGGGGGGTTCTGGCCCTCCGGAGCCGAGGATCCCGGTGTGTATGGGCCCTTGCTCACGCGGACGAAAAAGAGGCGGTCGATGATGGGTCCTGTGCCTGGCAGTGTGGATGGATGCGGTGGGGCCCTGCTGGCACAGGCAGCTCCGCGGACGTTCACGGGGTCTTTGAGGTGTGTGCGAGCTGCCTGTTCCCTCTCGGGCCTCTTTTGGGGGGGCCCGCCGCTGCCACGGTGGGGGTTTCCGGTCCGCTGGTGGGCCGGCTCGGTGTCCCAGGCATTGCGAGGGACCGCCCCGGAGTTGGGGGTGGTGAGATCCCGCGTTCGTTTACCTGGCGTGTCGGCTGTGCCCGGAAAGGTCTCACCTCCCCGTTGGTCTGCGGCTGCGCCACTCGCCCGTGTGAGGGGGTGGCCGCTTGCTCACTCGCCTCTCACCCCGGTGACCCGACCCGGTGACCCTCCCACTGCTCTTCTTGTTGTGCTTCCGGCATGCCCTCCTCACCGGCATCAGCCTTCCGCTATCCTCACAGGTTTGGCCTGGTGGCCGGCCACCGGCAGATGGTCGAGTTGGGCATTGTGTGGTGTTCTCTTGGGGGGGAGGGAGATGGCGCTCAGCTCGTGAGGCTGCTCTCCCAGTGTGGGGGAGGCACGTCGTCGCGGCGGCGGTGGCTTTTGAAGGGTCTTCCCGGATCGTTTTGCTCATGACGTGAGGGCTCCTGCCAGCGGGACTACCAGTACGCCACGGGGGCGATGGTGGTGAGATTCCCGCGTGCGTCCCTCGCTCGGGAGTTGGCCGTCCGAGGGCCTGAAGCCGGCGTCACGTGCCTCCTCCCACTGGGCGCCGCCTCGCGTGCCTGCACGGTTGTCCCGGGTTCCCGCGCCTCCCTCCTGCTTCGCCCTGCGTAGGCTTGCCCTCATCGTTTCTTCCGTCTTGAGCCATGTGGTTTCGTCCCCGCCCCTGTCCCGGATCCGGGGTGTTGTGCTCTCTCTTGGCGTGTCTCCGCCGCGTGCCCGGCGCAACCCTGGTTCCCGTGCCTGGCCCTGTCTGCTCTGTGCCGGCGGTGTCTGCGTGTGAGTGTGCTCGCGTGCGTTGGGTTTGGTGTCGCCCACCTCCCGGGGTCCCTGCCGCTGCCTCTGGCTGCCGTCGTTGGCCGGTGATCTGTCGCTGATGGGTCGTCGCCGCAGAACCCCGACCCCCTGCCGGCACGGCCAGTCTGCGGTGGCGAGGGTCGTTGTGTGCTCGGCCCCCGCATCCGTGCGAGCGAGTGAATTCGGGCCGGCTTCTGAGGGAGGTGGAGAAAAACCCCGTGGCCATGTGGTGTGCGTTGCGTTGTGTGTGTTGCCCCTGGCTTTATGGCCGCTCGGGTGTGCGCCACTCGCGACCCAGCCGGCTGGCCGGCTGGACCATGGACTTCGGTGCGCCGCCTCCGGGCGGAGAAGGGGCTTTGCGCTCCTCCCCGTCCATGTGTGCGCGCCGCCGCTCCTGTGCCCGCCGGGCCAGCAGGCGGGGTGTCGGTGATGCGGAGCCCTCGCGCTTGGGTGCGGTGCGGTGCCCTTCCCTCCCTGGCCACGGGTTCCTCTGCCCTCTCCGTACTCTTCCTCTCACTGCTCGTCACCGCGCGGTGGCCTGCTTGCGCCCATGTGCCCGCGCCGCCGTCCTGGATGGTGGCAGTTGGGACTAGTT